>NC_133406.1:120797500-121436250 GCF_049350105.2 Macaca mulatta
ACCGTTTCTAAGAAGTGATGTTTATTGAGCCAAATAGGAACAGTGCCTTACATAGCTCTCATTTCACTCTCTCAACTTTGCAATGATATCTTAGTTCTATTATCACTGTTTTGTAGAACTAGAGATTGAGGCTTACCAAGGTGAGTTAAATTACCCCCAAATCATGGGGGCAAAGCCAGGACTTCATCCCCAGTCTGTGTTGAAAGCTCGTGTGCTTATCTCTGGTCAGATTGTCACCTTTTGAATACTCCATTCTTTCCAGCAGGAAAAGGTTCAACATCACCAGAAGTAGGTTATCTCTTGTGGAGAGAAATGTGATTTTTTTTGTTATAACTCAAACATATCCTACTTCTGAAAGGTGTTTAAGGCAATAGCCAGAAATAATAGAATGTATAGGACAAAAAAGTAAAATACAAATCTGATACCACATATGGGAAGGCTGGAATCACAGAAATAATTGTTCTGTAACAGAAAAGTTGTCTTCTATGATTATACATAATATTGAACTCGGAGCTACCAGGTATCCATGACAACAGTAGGAAAATAAAATAAATCTAAAAATGTTGCTTCTCAGGAGAAAGTTTTTTGTTTGTTTGTTTGGTTTTTTTTTTCTTGGACGGAATTTCGCTCTTTTTGCCCAGGCTGGAGTGCAATGGTGTGATCTCAGCTCACTGCAAGCTCTGCCTCCCGGGATCAAGCGGTTCTTCTGCCTCAGCCTCCCAAGTGGCTGGGACTACAGGCACCCACCACCATGCCAGGCTAATTTTTTGTATTTTTAGTAGAGACTGGGTTTCACCGTGTTAGCCAGGCTGGTCTCGAACACCTGACCTCAAGTGATCCGCCCACCTCGGCCTCCCAAAGTGCTGGGATTACAGCGTGAGCCACCGCGCCAGGCCTGCATGCTTATTTCTTTAAACCAGTGGTACAGGGGTATACAGAATAAAGCATGAAAGGCCCACTTTGTCCTCCTCCATCACTCTCACTCCCCTTCGCACTTCTACCCACAGTTGAAAGAGCTTCCACAGTCTTTGGAGTCACACAGGAGTGAGTTTAAAGTCTAACTCTCCTACTTACTTACTTACCTGGGGAACCTGGAACAAGTTACTTGTCATCTCTTAGCCCTAGTTTTATCATCTAAAAAACTAAAGTTAGCAGTCTTGAACTCCCTAGTTGGTAGTGATCAGCAAAGGCACTTGGCCCAGAGTACAGCAGGTGTTCAGTGGAGAAACTTCTCTTTCCATCCTGTCCTTCTTTCTGATTCTCATTTTCCCACATTGCTCCATCGCCTCCCCAGGATACTATACCTTTCACATTGACTTTCATGATAGACTCTCTGTGAGTGACACAGAATTCATCAATGATAGAGGTGGTGTGGATGATGACCAAGACGTCCTGGCAGGCTTTTTTAAGGCATGACTCATCCAGAACGTCTCCTTCCAGCACTGTCAGCTTGGTCGTGTTCTGGAGCTTCGTATCAACATGGGTCAGGTCATTGCAAGGATTTCTGGATCTGGCTAGGAAGTTTTCTGATAAAGGTGATGTTTCATAGGTGTTCAAGGATGGTTAGAGTAGGGGTGTTAGAGTGGAGGGTGTACATTCCATAAAAGGAACAAGTAAACAAAGGCACAGAAATCAGCATGCGTAGCGGTTGATTGGGAAAGAGCAAATATTTGTTTGTACCTCACTTCATTCCAGGAAACTAATCTGAACAGTGCGTTGTCAAGTGTGCTTGGAATATAAGCATTGCTAGAGCCATGGGAAGCTCACCATATTTCTTAAGGGGAGTAAGGTGATTATAGAGAGTTGGGTATAAGAGGAAAATATTTTAATTTAATTCTATATGTAACCAGGAATAATGATTTTGGGTCTCTGGCATCATACCAAATAAAAGCTATTAATTATACGTAAAAGAAGTAGAAAAACAGACTGGCCATGGTGGCTCACCCCTGTAATTCCAGCCAGCACTTTGGGAGGTTGAGGCGGGTGGATTGCTTGAGCCCAGGAAGTTGAGACCAGTCTGGACAATGTGGTGAAACCCTGTCTCTACTAACAGTACAAAAATTACCCGGGCTATAGTGCCTATAGTCTCAGCTACTTGGGAGGCTGAGGCAGGAGGATGGATGGAGCCCAGGAGGTGAAGGTGGCAGTGAGCCAAGATTATGGTTCTGTACTCCAGCCTGGATAGCAGAGCAAAACACTGTTTCAAGAAAAAAAATTAAAAAATAATTAAAAAAAAAGAGAAACAGAGGCAGAGTTGTGGTGTAGGAAGTTAACCTTGGCTTGAGGGTATAAAATGGACCGGTATAGGGAATATGAGAAAGCCAGGTGATCAAGAGATTAATCAGAATGTCTGTGCCAAGGTTTAGATGAGGGCTGGAGGCAGGGTCCAGCAGTGGAAGCAGAGGAGAGGAGAGATACACCAGATTGGAATTTCAGACCTTACCTTGAAGGTCCTGGTACCTACTGGAGCTGGGCTGAGAGGAAAAGGGGAAGATAAAATTACCCCCACAGTTTCCTGCTTGAGCAACTGGGAGGAGAGTGGAGCCATGACTTAGGAATTACAGATAAAATGATAAAGTGATGAATTATGAATGAACGAATTTCATTGAAATGATTAATTTTGTTAAAAACTCTTATTAAATAGCATCAAAAGCAGATAGAGATGCTGACCATGAGTTAGCCACCGATGAACTAACATCCCAGCTGTCTAGCCAGGGGCAGTGGTTACAACATCAATGTTTTCAGGCTCCTCTGAAATCCACAGGTAGTGATGCTGCCAGCAAAGTTGTCACCTGGAATTAGCCACAAAATGAACACCATGCTACAAGGAGCTCAGATAAATACTCTATACTCATTTGTGCTTTATAATCTGCATACAGCCCACAGCTTGCTTCTTTCCTTTTATCTCTATCTCATGAGGTAGCTATTCTGAGTCCCACTTTATTGGTGAAGAAACTGAGGCTGAGAGAGGTTAAGGAGAGACCTAAGGTCAGGCTTCTAGTGAAGGCTCAAATCTGCCCATCCCACCTGTCATTTTTGTACCCTGTACCCCAGGTGCAGGACCGGCTGTTTAGAATCAACTTTTCTGAGAAAGAGTAAGAATAAGCCAGTTTAACTGAAACTGGCAACAAAGGCTAAAGAACAGTGATAGTAAAATTCAGAGTGAAAAATTCAAGGTTGGAGAAATTCCTTCCTGGGGTACACGCAGGACTATTTGCTCTCCTGATGCCTCTGCCATGTTTTGTCTACTTCCAGACCCTTCCCTTTGTCAGGCAACTCTAAGAAGGCCCTGCAGTGGGGGGAGGCAGGGAAGAGGCTGCTGGGGAGGACGTGGGTGACAGCCTGAGAGTGGAATTTTCTCTGGTTGTTTTTCCACCTCTGCTCTTCCTACTCCCTTCCTCTGCTTCTTTGCTGTCAACTTCAGAAAGACTGGTTCAAAGGAATTGCTATGTCAAAGCAGAAGAACTCCAAAGCAGAGAGAAAAGGACTCTTCCCCAATGAGTTTGCAGGGATCTAGAAGGACCAGGAAAGGGGACTTTGTTGATGAAGCCATAGCTTCCTCCTTCTCCAAGGCACTGTGGACTTGGCAAGTGTTTTATGTAGACTAAATGCAGTTGCTTTTATGGCATGACTTGAGCTAGAGGGAGGTCTAGAGAAGCTGCTAGACAACTACAGCTTAAGAGCACAGAAGCTGCACTAGACTGTCTAGGTTCAAATCCAGCTTTGCCATAATCTGACTGAGGCACCTTGGACAAGTTGATTAACCTCTCTGTCTCGTCATCTGTAAGAAATAAGGCCAATAATATTACCAATCTCATAAGGTTGTTATGAACAGTAAATGAGTCAGCACATGCAAAACCTTTAGCACAGTACCTGGCACAGAAAGAACACTGAAATGATTCTCTGTTTTATCTTCATACAGACCCCTGCCCATCCATTATGCCCCTTGCATTTTCACTATAGGGTAACTGTTCCTCTAGGCTGAGCATTGCTTTTTTCCTGATATCAGATGCTAGATTGCAAATATTGCTGAGACACAAGGATTACAAACATTTAATATTGGTTGTGCGTTAATATTTGTTTATCAAAGACACCATTAAAACAGAGAGTGGAGGAAATGGGATTGCAGAGGTCAGAGAAGAGTGAAAGAAGAGTAGATTGTTGGGTGTGGTCCCAGAGTGCAGTCAATGGGGGGCTTCTCTGTGCACAGGGCAGGACCCTCTGGGCAGCCAGAGCCCACATGTAGACACACCATCCCCCCCAATCCTTTGGGTTGGGGAAGATGACAGAGAATTGGTTTGGGATACACATGGAGGCAAAGGAAGAGACTGAAGACCCGTTTTGCCAAGTATTAGCTCCAGGGCCAAGTGATGAAGCCTCTGGATGAAGCTCTCGTCTGAGCTCTGTGACACATTAAGCAGATGTTCTTGGCAAGTCACGCCACGTTTCTGTACCTTGATGGGTTCTTAGTTCAGTTGGATGTTACCCCACTTCTTTTTCTTTTCTTTTTTCTTTTTTTTTGAGATGGAGTCACGCTCTGTCACCCAGGCTGGAGTGCAGTGGCGTGATCTTGGCTCACTGCTACCTCCACATCCCGGGTTCAAGTGATTCTCCTGCCTCAGCTTCCTGAGTAGCTGAGATTATAGGGGCACGCCACCACGCCCGGCTAATTTTTGTATTTTTAGTAGAGACAGGGTTTCACCATGTTGGCCAAGCTGGTCTCAAACATCTGGCCTCGTGATCTGTCCACCTTGGCCTCCCAAAGTGCTGGGATTACAGGCATGAGCCACCGCGTCTGGCCTGTGACCCCTCTTCTAACTCCCTCTTGGGTCTATTTGCACAAGAAGTTGCTCCTTCAAATTCTGCTGTCAGTTTATTTTGGTGATAACAGAGACAAATGGTTTAAAAAAAAAAAGCCATATATGTGAAATCAAAATGAGGCAAGTCTGGCCTCATACTGCGTCTTACTCTGTTTCTGCTCTGTGCTGTGCACTTGTGCGCACTCTCTCTCTCTCACTGATGCTGTCTCTCTCTCACTCTGTCTTTCTCATTCTCTCTTTGTGATTCTCCCCCTCATTTGTCTCTCTCTGTCACACACACACACACTTATATACTCATCTTTTTTTTTTTTTTTCCATTTCCTTTTATGTTGCTTTCACTAAAGATGCTAAGGATGCTACAAAACAAAACAAAGCCTGGGGAAGTCTAGACAGACAGGGACTCACTGGTGAGGTCTCCAGGTAAATAGTCGTTTTTGTGAATGTTGCACAGCAATTGGCAAGACAAAATGCTTCAGAACAAACGAAGACAAGAAAGAGAACTGATGTGGAATTGTTTTTAGATGAGAAGAAAAAAATGCGTGGAGGCTGAGGCAGCTGCCTCTCAAGTTCTGGGTCAGGGCCAGAATCCAGTCTCCGGACATCACATCCAGTATCTTTCCCACTATGCCATTTTATACTATTTAATATTTCTTTTTTGATTACTGTGGATGTGGGATTGGCTTTGATTTGACTACAATGTTCCATAACTTGCTAGACAAGGTCCACCTCCCAGCATGCATGGAGGGTTTAAGATGGAGCCACTCACCCATGACTCAAGTTTACTTACTGGAAAATTCCTCCCTCAGCTCTGGTCTGAAGGCCTTGTCCAACGCCCTGATCTTCTTCAGCTCCTTCTTCTCCACCAACAGGCGGACGATCCTCTGACCCAGAAACCCTCCTGCTCCTGTCACAAGGCAGCTCCAGCCCGTCATGGCCAATCCAAAGTAGCAGGAATCACTCGCCAGGAAACAGAAGATGCTGGAGAGCAGATCTGATTAGGGTGATCCAGGAGGGGACTAAGAAGGGTGGTCAAATGCTTATGTATTCACACAGATCCCTTATTTTCTTCCACCCTCTGTTTTGCAAAAATTCCATGTCCCCACCACTGCCAGTGGTAGTTGAAAAAAAAAAATGCAAAAGCTCTAGCCATTTGTTAGATTGTTAAAAAGTGGAAAGAGTAATCAGGGTGCTGGTCACCTCATCCCCTGTGGCAGGTCTGAAGCTTTATGCACTGTGGCTTCTGGCCCAGGTCATATCAGTTTGTACTCTGGCCACATACTCATTGCTCTCTCCTCCTGCAGGATCCCTTATCTCAGAAGAATACTGACCTTTAGGCTATATCTAGTTCTTCCCAGGAACAGTAGGAGAAATCCAATCTTAATCCTGCAGTGTGATAAAGAGTCTTGGGTTTAGCCTTAACAGGACACTGGCCAGTTGATACCAGCTGTCTGGGATCTGCAACCTGTGATCTTAATCTAGACTGGGAGAAATCTCCCAGTGAAATGTGAATTTTGTTCTTGTACAATAAATACATTTGGAGGGAAATCTATGTTAGCCCATTATCTCCTCTGTCAGAGTATCGTTTGAAATGTTGCTGCTATCTTGCAAAATTTAGAAATTTGCAATGGTGACAGCTCCAATCACTAAGCTTCATGGAGATGACTTTCTTTCGAACTCAGTATATCCAAAACTTCAATTGCCATTTTCCCCTGGAGAGCTCTGGGTTCCTAGATGAAGAACATCATTGAAGGAAATCTCTCTAGTGATAACCAGTTAATGATATGGCCTGTACCACAAGAGTAGGGATTTTTAGTTGCATGCCACAATGACTTTTATCATAGATGTTTGAACTTATCCCATATTTTTGCCTGCAAAGCAATTCTCAGCAAATTCCTGAACTGAAGATGCTGTAAGTGCTTTTGAAGCCTATGCCCCAGAACTGCCCAAATATCTCCATCATAAGCTCCCCAAGACACTTTCTTCTATTTTAAAAAATCGAGAGGTAATTTATATGCATTACAATGCCCAGATCTCAAGTGTTCAGTGTCAGTGAAACTTGACAGTCATATATGCCCATTTAAGTACCACCCAAAAGAAGATATAGATCATTTCCTTCACTCCAGAAAGATTTTCTGCCTGCTCTCTGTTATCTTTCTGCCCTTCCCTGAATCTACCTCATAACTATTGTGCATGGAGTACAGAAAAATTGACCATTGATTGTCTCTGTTGTTTGTTCATTTTTCTATTTCATGATTTTCATTATTTTTTCATTGACTTACATTTATTAACTTTGGGTTTATTTTACTCTTCTTTTTCAGGATTCTTATGATAAAATCATAGATAATTAACTTTACTCCTTTGTTCATTTCCACTACAGACATTTAAAGTTGTAAATTTCTCTGTAAACACTATGTTAGCTGTATCCAACCTTTTAATGCTGGATTATCATCATTCAGTTAATGATGTTTAAAATATTTCCTTGTGATTTCTTCTTTGACCCAAGTGTTCATCAGAAGCATGTTGCCTGTTTTCTAAAGTTGTGGATTTTCTAGATATCTTATTGTTATGCCTTTATAATTAAATACTATTGTGGCCAGAGCATATACTCTGTATGATTTTGATCTTTGGATATATACTGAGACTTGTTTTATGGTGCAGCATATGGTGTATGTTGGTGAACATACCATAAACACTTAACAGAATGCTTTCTGCAATTGTTGGAAGTAGTACTCCAGAAATGATTTGGTCTGAAACCCCACTCTGGGTCTTTACCTCATCCCGTGTTGTAGACTCACCTTCTACTTGGGATCTGACTATCAATGCTTCAAATGCACTTGGCCCTGTGACCCAGGATGCAGCAGCTTGTTCTCTGAAGCTATCAGAACTAGCTGCAGGCCCTGGGTCTTGCTGAGATGTGTGGAGCACTACCTGAAATCACTCAGGCGCATCACATGCGTGGACCTCCTATAGCAGATGCTGGAGTGCACCTTAAGAATCCCCATTGCCTTCAGGAGAGGGTCACTCTTTCCCTCAGCTGTTGAGAGTTCTGGAGTCTGGTAGATTTCAGCCAGTGTCTCTTGGAGTCTCTGAGTGGAACTGATAAGTGTAAGCACTAAAGGAAGCAATAAATAAAACAAAGAACAAGACTGATTAGGGGCCAGTAAGGCCACACCGCTAACATTCTTTTGTTTTTAAACAGCTTTACTGAGGTGTAATTGACATATCATAACATTCACCTGTTTTAAGTGTACAGTTCAATTATGTTTAGTAAAATTTTAGACTTGTGTGACCATCATCACAATCTTGTTTTGGAACATTTCTATAATTCCTAAGAAATCCCTCATGCTCATCAATACCACCCCTTATTCCCACTCCCCAACTCCAGGCAACACCTAATTGACTTACTGACTCTACAGATTTGTCTTTTCTGGATGTTATAAAAACGGAATCATACAACCTGTGGTTTTTTTGTATCTGTCTTCTTTCACTTAGCTTAATATGCTTTTGTCGTCTATGTTGTAGCATGTATCAATATTTAATTTTTTTAGGTGCTAAATTCTATTAAATTGTATGGATCACTCCCAGTTTTTAATTCTCCCATCAATTGATAGATATTTGATGTGTTTCCACTCTATGGACTATTATGGATAAAGCTGCTATGAATATTCACATTCATGTGTTGTGTGGACATAGGTTTTTTTCCTTTGGGGTAGACAGCTAGGAGTGAAAGTGCTAGGTCATATGGTAAATGTATTGTCAACATTTTAAGAAACTGCCAAACTGGTTTCCAGCATGGCTGCATATCCCATCAACAATGCATGAGTATTTCAGTTTTTCCACATCATTGTTATTTCACTTCCTCAATTGTTAGTGTCCTTCATTTTTATTATAGCATTCTAGTAGGTAAGAAGTGGTGTCTCATTGTAGTTTTGATTTGCATTTCAATGATGCTGACCATCTTTTCATGTGCTTTGTTAGATATTCCCGTACCTTTTTGGCTCAGTGGCTATTCAAATATTTTGCCCAATTTAAAATTGGTTTATTTGTCTTTTTGCTATTTAATTGTCAGTGTATTTTATATTTTGGATGCAAATCTTTTAGCAAATGTATGTATGATTCGAAATTTTTTTCTCAGTCTCTGAGTTATGTTTCCATTATCTTATTGATGTCTTTGAAAATGCAAACATTTTTAGTTTTGATCATGACTCATATTTCAACTTTTTTCTTCTACCAGGAAACATTGGAATTTTGCCTAACTCAAGTTTCTGAGTATGTTAATCTATGTTTTCTCCTAAGACGTATATAGTTTGGCCTTTAAATTTAGGCCTATAATCCATTTTGAGGAAATTCTTGCTTGTGTGTTAGTTAATGGCCAAAATCATAGGACCAACTGATTTTCACAAAAGTAAATTCAATGGGGCAAAATGATAGTCTTTTAAACAAGTAACACTGAGACAACTGAATTGTCCACATGCTCAGGGAAGGTCAGCCTGCTATGTCAAGTGATGCCCATCTGACTCAACACCTATTGGCATCAGGGTTCACAAAGAATTTCTCAATATGATAATTATGGGTTAAATAATTATGGGTTAAATAATAAGCTGTAGCTCTCTGCTTCTCCCATTCGACAGACAGCCACATTTTCTTGTGCAGCGCCAGCCGCATCCCTGAGACACCACAGTGAAAGTGAAGCCTGGAGTCAATGGGTTTGGCTGTATTGGGTGCCTGGTCTCCAGGGCTGCTTTTAACTCTGTTAAAGTGGATACCGTTGCCATCAATGACCCCTTCATTGACCTAAACTACATGGGTTACATGTTCCATTATGATTCCACCCATGGCAATTTCTATGGCACCGTCAAGGCTGAAAACGGGAAGCTTGTCATGAATACAAATTTCACCACCATCTTCCCAAAGCTAGATCCCACCAAAATCAAATAGGCTGGTGTTGGCCTTGAGTGCATCATAGAGTCCACCGGCATCTTCATCACCATAGAGAAGGCTGTGGTTCACTTGCAGGAGGGATCTAAAAGGGTCGTTATCTCTGCCCATCTGCTGACGCCCCCATATCTGTGATGTGCATGAACTGTGAGAGGTATGACAACAGCCTCAAGATCATCAGCAATGCCACCTGTACCACTAACTGCTTAGCACCCCTGGACAAGGTCATCCATGGCAACTTTGGTGTCGTGGAAGGACTTATGGCCATGGTCCACATCATCACTGCCACCCAGAAGACTCTAGATAGCCCCTCCAGGAAACTGTGCCATGACAGTCACGGGGCTCTGCAGAATGTCATCCCTGCATCTCCTGGCACTGTCAAGGCTATGGGAAATGTCATCCCTGAGCTGAACAGGAGGCTTACTGGCATGGCCTTTCGTGTCCCCACTGCCAACATGGTGGTTGTGGACCTGACCTGCCATATGTAAATCCTGCCACATATGATGACATCACGAAAGTGTTGAAGCAGCATCGGAAGGTCCCTTCAAGGGCATCCTGGGCTACACTGAGAACCAGGTTGTCTCCTCTGACTTTAACTGCGACACCCACTCCTCCACCTTCGATCCTGGGACTGGTATTGCCCTCAACGACCACTTTCTCAAACTTATTTTCTGGTATGACAATGAATTTGGCTATAGCAAAAGGGTGGTCGACCTCATTGCCCACATGGCCTTCAAAGAGTAAGATCCCTGGACCACCAGCCCCAGCAAGAGCATGAGAGGAAAACAGAGGCCCTCAGCTGCTGGGGAGTCCCTGCCACACTCAGTCCCATGCCACAAAGAGAATCTCCCCTCCTCACAGTTTCCATGCAGACCCTCTGAAGAGGGAGAGGCCTAGGGAGCCCCACCTTGCTGTGTACCATCAATACATTCTTCTGCATTCAGCCAAAAAAAAAAATGCCATATTAGGAAAACTCACAAAGATTATTAATCAACAAAAGAATAGATGTATCTTACACTGATGCATAAATGGTCAGGAAATATCTGGGTTCACAATGTGAGTCTGCATTTCAGTGTAGGAAGACTAGTTTCCCTTACTATAATTTTTTATCATGTTAGCACAAGGACACAGCTTTATCAATGAAGGAACACACAGTCTTCTGGTGTGAAATAGTCTAGATTTAGATGCCAGCTGTTCACAACATTGTCTGGGAAAATCAACTGCCCAGAACCTAGAGTTTTTGGGGCTCGTGCAAAGGGTTTTCCTTTTCTTAGGGGAGAAAGCCACCCATTCTACAGAGACCTATACTAGGTAGAGTACCTCATGCTGGGAAAAAGAAAATCCCTCTTCTTGGCCAGCTTATTAAACTTCTGGGTTACTTTAGAATAATTATATCCCTTGTGTGATAGTCTTAGAGAGGTCAGCTTGGACATGAGTAGCATAAAATAGTTTTTAAAATCCTAGGACTATATGAAATAAGCTAGTGTAAGAATATTCAGGTATAAAAGGAAAAGTTTCTAGACTGAATCCTGGAATAGACATATCAACATTTAAAGGTTGAACAGAGGAGGAGGGGCCAGCTAAAGATACTGAGTATGAGTTGGTGGCAGGTAGAAGGAAAATTAGGAGGGGATGGCATTGTAAAAGTCAAGTGAAGAAAGTATTTCAAGAAGAATGTGGTCCACTACAGTGGATGCTGCTGATGCATGAATGCAATAGGAAGAGAATTGATCATTGGGTTTGGCAACATCGTAAGTAATTTGGTAAGAGCAATTTCCACACATTGAAAGTTCAACTGCAAAGTCCAACCCATGTTTCTTCTGTGTGTTGAGGAATAGAAGAAAAATGTGGAGAGAGTGACTATTAAAAACAACACTTGTTCAAGAAGTTGTGCCATGAAGATCTCAGTAAAAAGGTGTTACAGCCAGTGGAGTCAAGAGTTTGTTTTTGTTGTGTTGTCTTAAACTGCACTACTCCTTTATTGATCCTTAGCACCTTGTACAGAGTAGATGTTCAAATATTGTTGAGTGTTGGACTAAATAAACTGACTATATCTCTTACATCTTTTTATTACCATAAGAATTGCACATTTGACATAATAGAAACTTAATACATGTTTATTGAACAAAGGAATGGAAGGATGAGTGAACAATCAAGGACTGTAGAATGTCTTAGTGCTTTGGAAAGTTAGTGCTTATGGACTAATACATAAAAGGATATAGAAGAGAATAGTGACCACAAAAATGAAAAAAGTGAGTTTCCCATACTAATGAGAGCCTGGGACTTTTGCCCAGGCCAAAGATGTTTGCCAAGGAGAAGCAATTTTCTTCCCATTCAGAGAATGGATATGAGTAGGTTCCCAGGTATTTGAAGTATACTTGAAGAGCCAGTTGTTAGAAGTAAGAAAGAATGGGCAATTCTCCCCACCATACAGGGAGAGCTGGGACCTGAGCTTTTGGTTTATATGAGCTCAACTTTGCTGTCTTTCCCAGAAGGCCTTCGAAGTGAGGAAGGCATAGGCTTTGGAAAAATCTGATTTCCATCTTCTACTTATTACTCTGTCTGCCAATTATCTTGGGAGGTGGGAGGTCACATAGATGGCATTCAACCAGGTGGTCTAGGTGTTGACAATGATGGTATAGTAGCCAGACTCTAAGGTGACTCCAGTGATCTCTACCTCCTGGTATTCATTCCCTTGTATGTGGGCTGAAACTAGTGACTTGTTTTAGCCAGTATAATAGGACAAAAGTGATGAAATGTTACTTCCATGATTAGATTAGAAAGTATTGTGACTTCCATCTTGCTTTTACACTTCCACTTTCTCATTGGCTTTGATGAAGCAAGGTGCCATGCTGGAGAGGGGGAAAATATAGCAAGGGACTGAAGGCATCCAACAGTCAAGGCGGAACTGAGGTTTTCAGTTTAATAACCTGCAAGGAACTGAATCTCCCAACAACTCTGCAAGGGAACTTGAAATTAGATCTTTCCCCAGTTGAGTTTTCAGATGAAATCAAACTTTATGCTGATGCAAGAGCTCTGGAAATTCTAATGTTTAAGAACAAAATAAAAGGTAGATTGTCATACTTCCAGTGAGGTGCCTTTTTCTGTGGGAATTTCTCTTGCATTACAAAGAACATGAACCCTTCATTGAACCCAGTATGAAAGCCACAAGTAGTTTAGCAAATATTAAAATAACTCAAGTTACTAAGTGTTAGTGAAGATGTGGGGAAACAGGCATGTTATTTTTGGAAGTATAAGTTGATGCAAATTTCTAGTGAGTATCTGACAAAATATTGTAAACTTTCACACACTTGACCCAGCAAGTCCACTTTAGAACTTTATTTTAAAGACTAATCAGTTAAGATCAGACCAAGAGGTCATATGGGACTTCTTGCACATAGAAAGCTCCACATATGAGCTCTAATAATATATTAATTGAGCCCTTTACTATATATCAGGTGCTTTACATATATTATCTCATTTAAGTTTTAAAATGGGCCTTATTTTCTATAATAGTTTTAACTTCACAACAAGATTAAGGGAAACAGCAGAGAGTTCTCGTATACTCCCACACCCAAACGTACATAACCTCCCCCACTATCAACACCCTCCACCAGAATGGTACATTTATTACAATGAATTGACCTGCATTGACACATCTTTATCACTCAAAGTCCAAGTTTACTCTTGGTCTTCTACATTCTCAGAGTTTTGACAAATGTATAATGGCATATCACCACCATTTTAGTACCATCTGCCCTAAAATCCTCTATCCTCTACCTATTCATTCCTCTGTGCACTCTGACCCTGACAGCCATTGATCTTTTTACTGTCTCCAAGGTTTTGCCTTTTCTAGAATGTCATATGGGTGGAATCACACTGCACGTAGCCCATTCACTTGGCTTCTTGCATTTAGTTTCCTTCATGTCTTTTTGTGGCTTGATAGCTTTTTTATTCTTTAGCACTGAATAATATATCATTGTCTGGATGTACCACAGTTTGTTTATGCATTCACTTCCCAAAAGACAATTTGACTTCTTCCAAGTTTTGATAATCATGAATAAAACCCCTATAAAGATCTAACCAGCCAGGCATGATGGCTCACACCTGTAATCATAGCACTTTGGGAGGCCGAGGTGGGCGTATCATCTGAGGTCGGGAGTTTGAGACCAGCCTGACCAAAATGGAGAAACCCCGTGTCTAATAAAAATACAAAATTAGCCAGGCATGGTGGCGCATGTCTGTAATCCCAGCTACTTGGGAGCCTGAGGCAGGATAATCACTTGAACCCTGGAGGCAAAGGTTTCAGTGAGCCCAGATCATGCCATTCCTCTCCATCATGGGCAATAAGAGTGAAACTCCATCAAAAAAAAAAAAAAAAAAAAAAAAGGCAAAAACAAAAACAAACAAAGCAAACCAACCAACCAAAAAACAAAAACAAAACAAAACAAAAAAACAAAAAAAACCCCTCCATCTCAAAAAAAAAAAAAAAAAAAGAAAGAAAGAAAATAAAGAAGATCTAACTGAAAAGTAGGTTTTAAGAAATAAGTTTCCAATTTATTTGTGTAAATTCAATAAAGCACGATTGCTGGGTCATATGGTAAGAATGTTTAGTTTTATGAGAAACTGTCAAACTGCCTTACAAAGTGCCTGTACCATTTTGCATCCCCACCAGCAATGGATGAGCATTCTTGATGCTCCACATTCTTGCTAGCATTGGTTGTTGTCAGTGTTGTGGATTTTCACCATTCTAGTGGGTGTGCAGTGTTATCTCATTTTCATTTTAGTTTGCAATTCTCTAAAGACGTATGATGTTGAATATCTTTTTACATGCATTTTTGCATCTATACATCTTCTTTGGCAAGGTGTCTGTTCAGGTCTTTTGCCTATCTTTGTATCAGATTGCATTCCAAATGTAAGAATTTCTAGGAGTTAAGAGATTCCTTTTGAGATTTTTCTATGCACCTCTTCAGTTTACTGTGGACATTCATTTTTCCCTGTTTCTGAGCAATGGAGAAAACTATTTTGGCATTATCTTAATATTCTTGCCATTTCCCTTAGAATTTTGGATCTTGTCCTCTGAGTACAAACACAACTTTAAAAATTACACACATGTGTCCAGCAGCACAGTTATCACCAGGTGGATGTATTCAAAGAGAGTTTCTACTACATTCTCTTACAAAGTAAGCTAACATCATTGTCTGTATACCACATTGCTTTAATACCATATGCTCACGTGATTTGTTTCAATCTTACCACAAATCAATCTCTGTTGACTCCCACAAGTCCTCAGTTGGTGATTTCAGTGTTGAAGGGATGACCTTAAGCAGGCCATTATGCCTGCTTTGAAGTCCCTGTAATAAAAAGAAACTTCGGGAAATTTTGTAACATGATTACTAGCTAGCATGAAAGCATGAAAAAAAAATTGATTTATGAGACTGTGATTGGGTATTTGGAGAGGTGGATGTTATCCTACTAATGCTTTCTCTGATTTCAAGTCTTATCTTCAAGGTTTTACTTATTTATTTATTTAACCACAAAGAACATTTTAGTACTGAGATGTTTTTATCTTTTTCTGATGTGAGGAGAATCATGAGACCATGGTTATGAGTTGAACACAGATAAAAAAACAGTGAGAAAAGTTGTATGTGAGAAAGAGTTCTATAATCTAGATGTGAACTTCCAAAGAGTAAATATCTAGAAAGGGCACCAAGTCCCACTGTCTGTAAGGCAGATTCCTGATGGAGGACAAGGGTATGAAGGTTGGGGAACAGGCCAGAAGAGAGCAAAATCTGCCTAGCTTTGGTCATATGCTGTAGGATGTAGCTGGTGGGAGAGCTCTCTAACGAGTCTGCCCAATGTCTGAGGTCATGTTCTTGAGGACCCCTGAGTAAGAGGAGATTTCTTAGACTTAAGTCTCTGCCATTTGTTTAGCTCTGTAGTACTTTATTGAGAAAGCCTCCAACTATCTACTAAAGCTATCCAATATGAGCAAAATAAACATATCTCCTTTCTTATTTACTCTTGAAGAACTGAATTAGTCAATTTTAATTTGTTTCTAGAGCTCCTGAACCCCTTATCTGAAAACTCTCTTTCTGCTACTTTTCTTGGAGGTCAGTGCATTGCACAGAATAAATGTTAGTCAACGGGCCATACAATCCTGTGATATCCTAGGTGTTGACAGTGAATATTTTACGCTTTCCTTCTCTCCTGCGATTTTTCTTGTCTCTGGCCTTGGCTCTGTGACTTGAAGTAAAAAATATTCCCAAAGTACCTCACAGCAGTGCATGAGTTAGGCTATACCAAGATTACCTTTGTCCCATATTCCTTCTTGATCTTGTGAAATCGTATGGTCTGAATGTATCTCTTCCAGATTCATAGGTAGAATTTTAATTGCCAATGTGATTGGATTTAAAGCTGGTTCCTTTAGGAAGTGATTAACATATGATGACAGGGCCCTCATGAATGGGATTGTGACCTTGTAAGAGGGTTTGAAAGAACTAGGTGGCTCTTTCCATTCTTCTGCCATGTGAGGACACAGTGTCCATCTCTTGCAGGGAATGCAGCAACAAGATGCTGTCTTGGAAGGAGATGCTGGGCTCTCACCACACATGGAATATAACAGAACTTTCATTATTGATTTCTCTGCCTCTAGAACATGAGAAATAAGTTTCAATTGTTTGTAAGTTACCCGAGCTCATATATTTTGTTATACTAGCACAAACAGACTAAATCATGAAGGTTCCATTTTTTTCCAAGTCACATATTGCCACATAAATCAGGGTATTTGAGGTCATCTTCAAGGCCCATGGTCATCTAGGCATCCTGTCCCACAATGGCACTGTTACTGCTGCATCAGCCAGATAGTCACCCATAGTCATGTTCTTTCTTAGTATGTCCCTGAACTTTCAGCACAAGCACTGCATCTTTGCTGCCAGATTAAAGACCCCCCATTCCGTGTCCTGAAATTATCAGTCCACCAAAGCGGCAGTCAATTTGAGATGCGAATAAAACGTGAAGGCCTAACAGTGGAATCATGGTCAATTTCCCTTTTCTTTTTATCAGTCCATTTACAATGACATCTAATTTAAACTTCTGAGCTTCTTTTAAATGACCACAATTCTCCAAAGTATCCACTGTTCTTCCAAGTATCCTATTGACACCTGCTTTTTTTCCTTTCCTCTGATTTTCCTCTGCTGCACTGTTTAATAGATAGAGAGTATAGGGATCTGGCAAGATGGCCAAATAAGAACAGCTCCAATCTGCAGCTCCCAGTGAGATCAATGCAGAAGGCGGGTGATTTCTGCATTTCCAAATGAGGTACCCGGTTCATCTCATTGGGACTGGTTAGACAGTGGGCACAGCCCACGGAGGGTAAGCAGAAGCAGGGTGGGGTGTCGCCTCACCCAGGCAGCACAAGGGGTCAGGAAACTACCTCCCCTAGCCAAGGGAAGCCATGAGGGACTGTGCTATCTGGCCAGGATACCACGCTTTTTCCCCAGAATTTGCAACCTGCAAACCAGGATATTCCCTTTGGTGCCTACACCACCAGGGCACTGGGTTTCATGCACAAAACTGGGCGGCCATTTGGGCAGACATCGAGCTAGCTGCAGTAGTTATTTTTTGTACCCCAGTGGTGCCTGGAACACCAGCAAGACAGAACCATTTACTCCCTTGAAAGGGGCTGAAGCCAGGGAGCCAAGTGGTCTTGCTCAGTGGGCCCCACCACCATGGAGCCCAGCAAACTAAGAACCAATAGCTTAACATTCCCACTGCCAGCACAACATTCTGAAGTCAACCAGGGAAGCTAGAGCCTGGTGAAGGGAGGGGTGTCTGCCATCAATGAGGCTTGCGTAGGTGATTTTCCTTCACAGTGTAAACAAAGCCACTGGGAAGTTCGGACTGGGTGGAACCCTCCACAGCACAGCAAAGCTACTATAGCCAGACTACCTCTCTAGATTCCTCCTCTCTTGGCAAGGCATCTCTGAGAGAAAGGCAGCAGCCCCAGTCAGAAGGTCATAAATAAAACTCCCATCTCCCAGGGACAGAGCACTGGGGGAAGGGGTGGTTGTGGGCGCAGTTTCAGCAGAATTAAACATTCCTGCTTGCCAGCTCTGAAGAGAGCAGAGGATCTCCCAGCACAGCGCTCGAGCTTTGCTAAGGGACAGACTGCCTCCTCAAGTGGGTCCCTGACCCCCATGCCTCCTGACTGGGAGACACGTCCCAGCATGGGTCAACAGGCAGCTCATACAGGAGAGCTCTGACTGGCATCTGGCAGGTGCCCCTCTGGGATGAAGCTTCCAGAGGAAGGAGAAGGCCGCAATCTTTACTGTTCTGCAGCCTCCGCTGGTGATACCCAGGCAAACAGGGTTTGGAGTAGACCTCTAGCAAACTCCAGCAGACCTGCAAAAGAGGGGCCTGACTGTTAGAAGAAAAACTAACAAACAGAAAGCAATAACATCAACATCATCAAAAAGGACACCCACACAAAAACCCCATGTGAAGGTCATCAGCATCAAAGATCAAAGGTAGATAAATCCATGAAGATCAAAGGTAGATAAATCCATGAAGGTCATCAGCATCAAAGATCAAAGGTAGATAAATCCATGAAGATCAAAGGTAGATAAATCCATGAAGGTCATCAGCATCAAAGATCAAAGGTAAATAAATCCATGAAGATCAAAGGTAGATAAATCCATGAAGGTCATCAGCATCAAAGATCAAAGGTAGATAAATCCATGAAGATGAAGTAAAACCAGTGCAAAAATGCTGAAAATTCCCAAAACCAGAATGCCTCTTCTCCTCTAAAGCATCACAACTCCTCACCAGCAAGGGAACAAAACAGGATGGAGAATGAGTTTGACAAATTGACAGAAGTAGGTTTCAGAAGGTGGGTAATAACAAACTCCTCTGAACTAAAGGAGCGTGTTCTTTTTATCATTATTATTATACTTTAAATTCTAGGATACATGTGCACAACGTGCAGGTTTGTTACATATGTATACATGTGCCATGTTGGTGTGCTGCACCCATCAACTCATCATTTACATTAGGTATATCTCCTAATGCTATCCCTCCCCCCTCCCCCCACCTCATGACAGGCCCTGGTGTGTGGTGTTCCCCGCCCTGTGTCCAAGTGTTCTCATTGTTCAATTCCCACCTTTGAGTGAGAACATGCAGTGTTTGGTTTTCTGTCCTTGCGATAGTTTGCTTAGAATGATGGTTTCCAACTTCATCCGTGTCCCTACAAAGGACATGAACTCATTCATTTTTATGGCTGCATAGTATTTCATGGTGTATATGTGCCACATTTTCTTAATCCAGTCTATCATTGATGGACATTTGGGTTGATTCCAAGTCTTTGCTATTGTGAATAGCGCCACAATAAACATACATATGCATGGGTCTTTATAACAGCATGATTTATAATCCTTTGGGTATATACCCAGTAATGGGATGACTGGGTCAAATGGTATTTCTAGTTCTAGATCCTTGAGGAATCGCCACACTATCTTCCACAATGGTTGAATTAGTTTACAGTCTCACCAACAGTGTAGAAGTGTTGCCTCTTCTCCATATCCTCTTCAGCACCTGATGTTTCCTGACTGTTTAATGATTGCCATTCTAACTGGTGTGAGATGGTATCTCATTGTGGTTTTGATTTGCATTTCTCTGATGGCCAGTGATGATGACCATTTTTTCATATGTCTGTTGGCTGCATAAATGTCTTCTTTTGAGAAGTGTCTGTTCATATCCTTTGCCCACTTTTTGATGGGGTTGTTTGATTTTTTCTTGTAAATTTGTTTAAGTTCTTTGTAGATTCTGGATATTAGCCCTTTGTCAGATAGGTGGATTGCAAAAACTTTCTCCCATTTTGTAGATTGCCTGTTCACTCTGATGTTAGTTTCTTTTGCTTTGCAGAAGCTCTTTAGTTTAATTAGATCCCATTTCTCAATTTTGGCTTTTGTTGACATTGCTCTTGGTGTTTTAGACATGAAGTCCTTACCCATGCCTGTGTCCTGAATGGTATTGCCTAGGTTTTCTTCTAGGGTTTTTATGGTTTCGTGTCTGACATTTAAATCTTTAATCCATCTTGAATTAATTTTTGTATAAGGTGTAAGGAAGGGATCGAGTTTCAGTTTTCCACATATGGCTAGCCAGTTTTCCAGCACCATTTATTAAATAGGGAATCCTTTCCCATTTCTTGTTTTTGTCAGGTTTGTCATAGATCAGATGGTTGTAGATGTGTGGTATTATTTCTGAGGCCTCTCTTCTGTTCCATTGGTCTGTATCTCTGTTTTGGTACCAGTACCATGCTGTTTTGGTTACTGTAGCCTTGTAGTATAGTTTGAAGTCAGGTAGCGTGATGCCTCCAGCTTTGTTCTCTTTGCTTAGGATTGTCTTGGCAATGCGGGCTCTTTTTTCATTCCATATGAACTTTAAAATAGTTTTTTCCAGTTCTGTGAAGAACGTCATTGGTAGCTTGATGGGGATGGCATTGAATCTATAAATTATCTTGGGTAGTATGGCCATTTTCATGATATTGATTCTTCTATCCATGAGCATGGAATGTTCTTCCATTTGTTTGTGTCCTCTTTTATTTTGCTGAGCAGTCGTTTGTAGTTCTCCTTGAAGAGGTCCTTCACATTCCTTATAAGTTGGATTCCTAGGTATTTTATTCTCTTTGAAACAATTGTGAATGGGAGTTCACTCATAATTTGGCTCTCTGTTTGTCTGTTATTGGTGTATAGGAAGGCTTGTGACTTTTGCACATTGATTTTGTATCCTGAGACTTTGCTGAAGTTGCTTATCAGCCTAAGGAGATTTGGGGCTGAGATGATGGGGTTTTCTAAATATACAGTCATGTCATCTGCAAACAGGGACGATTTGACTTCCTCTTTTCCTAATTGAATACCCTTTATTTCCTTCTCCTGCCTGATTGTCCTGGCCAGAACTTCCAACATTATGTTGAATAGGAGTGGTGAGAGAGGGCATCCCTGTCTTGTGCCAGTTTTCAAAGGGAATGCTTCCAATTTTTGCCTATTCAGTATGATATTGGCTGTGGGTTTGTCATAAACAGCTCTTATTATTTTGAGATACGTCCCATCAATACCTAGTTTTTGAGAGTTTTTAGCATGAAGGGTTGTTGAACTTTGTCAAAGGCCTTTTCTGCATCTATTGAGAAAATCATGTGGTTTTTGTCTTTGGTTCTCTTTATGTAATGGATTACATTTATTGATTTGCATATGTTGAACCAGCCTTGCATCCCAGGGATGGAGCCCACTTGATCATGGTGGATAAGCTTTTTCATATGCTGCTGGATTCAGTTTGCCGGTATTTTATTGAGGATTTTCACATCGATGTTCATCAGGGATATTGGTCTGAAATTTTCTTTTTTTGTTGTATCTCTGCCAGGCTTTGGTATCAGGATGATGTTGGCCTCATAAAACGAGTTAGGGAGGATTCCTTATTTTTCTATTGATTGGAATAGTTTCAGAAGGAATGGCACCAGCTCCTCTTTGTACCTCTGGTAGAATTCAGCTGTGAATCCATCTGGTCCTGGACTGTTTTTGATTGGTAGCCTCTTAATTATTGCCTCAATTTCACAGCCTGTTATTGGTCTATTCAGGGATTCAACTTCTTCCTAGTTTAGTCTTGGGAGGGTGTATGTGTCCAGGAATTTATCCATTTCTTCTAGATTTTCTAGTTTATTTGTGTAGAGGTGTTTATAGTATTCTCTGATGGTAGTTTGTATTTCTGTGGGATCGGTGGTGATATCCCCTTTATCATTTTTTAATTCATCTGTTTGATTCTTCTCTCTTTTCTTCTTTATTAATCTTGCTAGCTGTCTATCAATTTTGTTGATCTTTTCAAAAAACCAGCTCCTGGATTCATTGATTTTTTGAAGGGTTTTTTGTGTTTCTATCTCCTTCAGTTCTGCTCTGATCTTAGTTATTTCTTGCCTTCTGCTAGCTTTTGAATGTGTTTGCTCTTGTTTCTCTAATTCTTTTAATTGTGATGTTAGGGTGTCAATTTTAGATCTTTCCTGCTTTCTCTTGTTGACACAGTTTCTTCCTAGCATCGATGGTCTTTACATTTTGGTGTGGATGCCCTTTCTGTTTGTTAGTTTTCCTTCTAACAGTCAGGACCCTTAGCTGCAGGTCTGTTGGAGTTTGCTGGAGGTCCACTCCAGACCCTGTTTGCCTGGGTATCACCAGCAGAGGCTGTAGAACCACAAATATTGCAGAATGGCAAATGTTGCTGCCTTATCATTCTCTGTAAGCTTTATCTCTGAGGGGCACCTGGCCGTATGAGGTGTTAGTTGGCCCCTACTGGGAGATGCCTCCCAGTTAGGCTACTCAGGGGTCAGGGACCCACTTGAGGAGGCAGTCTGTCCATTCTCAGATCTCAAACTCTGTCCTGGGAGAACCACTACTCTCTTCAAAGCTGTCTGACAGGGACGTTTAAGTCTGCAGAAGTTTCTGTTGCCTTTTGTTCAGCTATGCCCTGCCACCAGAGGTGGAGTCTACAGAGGCAGACAGGCCTCCTTGAGCTGTGGTGGGCTCCACCCAGTTTGAGCTTCCTGGCCGCTTTGTTCACCTACTCAAGCCTCAGCAATGGTGGGCGACCTTCCCCCAGCCTTGCTGCTGCCTTGCAGTTCGATCTCAGACTGCTGTGCTAGCAGTGAGCAAGGCTTTGTGGGTGTGGGACCCTCTAAACCAGGTGCAGGATATAATCTCCTGGTGTGCTGTTTGCTAAGACCATTGGAAAAGCATAGTATTAGGGTGGGAGTGACCCGATTTTCCAGGTGCTATCTGTCACAGCTTCCCTTGGCTAGGAAAGGGAATTCCCTGACTTCTTGCACTTCCCAGGTGAGGCAATGCCTTGCCCTGCTTCAGCTCCCAGTCTGTGGGCTGCACCCACTGTCCTGCACCCACTGTCTGACAAGCCCCAGTGAGATGAACCCAGTACCTCAGTTGGAAATGCAGAAATCACCTGTCTTCTGCATCATTCACACTGGGAACTGTAGACTGGAGCTATTCTTTTTTTTTTTTTTTGAGATGGAGTCTCGCTCTGTCTCCCAGGCTGGAGTGCAGTGGCCGGATCTCAGCTCACTGCAAGCTCCACCTCCCGGGTTCTCCGGCCTCAGCCTCCCGAGTAGCTGGGACTACAGGCGTCCACCACCTTGCCCGGCTAGTTTTTTGTATTTCTTAGTAGAGACGGGGTTTCACCATGTTAGCCAGGATGATCTCGATCTCCTGACCTCGTGATCCACCCGTCTCGGCCTCCCAAAGTGCTGGGATTACAGGCTTGAGCCACTGCGCCCGGCCAGACTGGAGCTATTCTTATTCAGCCATCTTGGAACCACACTAAAGGAGCATGTTCTAACCCAAAGCAAGGAAGCTAAGAACCTTGATAAAAAGTTAGAGAAACTGCTAACTAGAATAACCAGTTTAGAGAAGAACATAAATGACCCTGGCAGGCACTGAAAAACACAGCATGAGAATTTTGTGAAGCATACACAAGTATCAAGAGCCGAATGGATCAAGCAGAAGGAAGGATATCAGAGATTGAAGATCGACTTAATGAAATAAAGCATGAAAACAAGATTAGAGAAAAAAGAATGAAAAGGAATGAACAAAGCTTCCAAGAAATATGGGACTATATGAAAAGACCAAAACTACGATTGACTGGTGTACTTGAAAGTGATGGGGAGAATGGAACCAAGTTGGAATGCACACATCGGTTTATTATCCAGGAGAACTTCCCCAACCTAGCAAGAGAGGCCAGCATTCAAATTTAGGAAATACAGAGAACACCACTAAGATGCTCCTTGAGAAGAGCAACCCCAAGACATATAATCATCAGATTTACCAAGGTTGAAATGAAGGAAAAAATGTTAAGGGCAGCCAGAGAGAAAGGTCAGGTTACCCACAAAGGGAAGTCCATCAGACTAACAGCAGATATCTCAGCAGAAACCCTACAAGCCAGAAGAGAGTGGGGGCCAATATTCAACATTCTTAAAGAAAAGAATTTTCAACCCAGAATTTCGTGTCTAGTCAAACTAGACTTCATAAGTGAAGGAGAAATAAAATCCTTTACAAACAAGCAAATGCTGAGGGATTTTGTCACCACAAGGCTTGCCTTACAAGAACTCCTGAAGGAAGCACTAAAAATGGAAAGAAAAAACCAGCACCTGCCACTGCAAAAAGGTACCAAAATATAAAGAACAATGACACTATGAAAAAACTGCATCAACTAATGCGCAAAATAACCAACTAGCATCATGATAACAGGATAAAATTCACACATGACAATATGAACCTTAAATGTAAATAGGCTAAATGTCCCAATTAAAAGACACAGAATGGCAAATTGGATACAGATTCAAGACCCATTGGGGTGCTGTATTCAGGAGATCCATCTTATGTGCAAAGACACATATAGGCTCACAATAAAGGTGTGGAGGGATATATACCAAGCAAATGGAAAGCACACACACACAAAAAGATGGGGGGCATGGGGGTGCAATCCTAGTCCCTCATAAAAGAGACTTTAAACCAACAAAGATAAAAACA
This sequence comes from Macaca mulatta, assembly GCF_049350105.2. Lineage (NCBI taxonomy): Eukaryota > Metazoa > Chordata > Mammalia > Primates > Cercopithecidae > Macaca > Macaca mulatta. The sequence continues at coordinate 120,821,838 of NC_133406.1, forward strand.
ACAACAACAAAGAAGGGCATTACATAATAGTAAAGGGATCAATGCAACAAGAAGACTTAACTATCCTAAATATATATGTACCCAATACAAGAGCGCCCAGATTCATAAGGCAAGTTCTTAGAGGCCTACAAAGAGATTTAGACTCCCACGGAATAATAGTGGGAGATGTTAACACCCCACTGTCAATATCAGCAAGATCAACAAGACAGAAAATTAATAACGATATTCAAGACTTGAACTCAGCTCTGGACCAAATGGACCTGATAGACATCTACAGAAATCTCCACTCTTAACAGAATATACATTCTTCTCAGCACCACATAGCACTTATTCTAAAACTGACCACATAATTGGAACCAAAACACTCCTCAGCAGATGCAAAAGAACTGAAATCATAACAAACAGTCTCTCAGACCACACTGCAATCAAATTAGAACTCAGGATTAAGAAACTCACTCAAAACCGCGCAACTACATGGAAACTGAACAACCTGCTCCTGAATGACTACTGGGTAAATAACAAAATCAAGACAGAAATAGATAAGTTTTTAGAAACCAATAAGAACAAAGACACAGCATACTAGACACTCTGGGACACAGTTAAAGCAGTGTTTAGAGGGAAATTTATAACACTAAATGCCCACATGAGAAAGCTGGAAAGATATAAAGTCAGCACCCTAATATCACAATTAAAAGAACTAGAGAAGCAAAAGTAAACAAATTCGAAAGCTGGCAGAAGACAAGAAATAACTAAGATCAGAACAGAACTGAAGGATATAGAGACATGAAATGCCCTTCAAAAAATAAATAAACCCAGGAACTTGTTTTTTGAAAAGATTAACAAAATAGATAGACTTCTAGCCGGACAAATGAAGAAAAGAGATAAGAATCAAATAGACACAATAAAAAAATGATAATGGGCATATCACCACTGATCCCACAGGAATACAAACTACCATCAGAGAATACTCTAAACACCTCTGTGCAAATAAACTAGAAAATCTAGAAGAAATGGATAAATTCCTGGACACATTCACCCTCCCAAGACTAAACCAGGAAAAATTCCGATTCCTGAATAAGCCAATAACAAGTTTTGAATGTGAGGCAGTAATTAATAGCCTACTAACCAAAAAAAGCCCAGGACCTGACAGATTGACAGCCGAATTCTACTGGAGGTACAAAGAGGAGCTGGTACCATTCCTTTTGAAACTATTTCAAACAACAGAAAAAGAGGGGCTTCTCTGTAACTAGTTTTCTAAGGCCAGCATCATCCTGATATGAAAACCTGGCAGAGATACAACAATAAAAAAGAAAATTTCAGGCCAAAATCCCTGATGAACATCAATGCGAAAATCATCGATAAAATACTGGCAAACCGAATCCAGCAGCACATCCAAAAGCTTATGCACCATGATCAAGTTGGCTTCATCCCTGGGATGCAAGGGTGGTTCATCATACACAAATCAATAAATGTAATTCATCGCATAGACAGAACCAATGACAAAAACACATGATTATCTCAATAGATACAGAAAAGGCCTTCGATAAAATTCAACATCCCTTCATGTTAAAAACACTTAATAAACTAGGTATTGATGGAACACATCTCAAAATAATAGGAGAAATTTATGACAAACCCACAGCCAATATCATACTGAACGGAAAGAAGCTGGAAGTATTCCCTTTGAAAACTGGCAAAAGATGAGGATGCCTTCTCTTACCACTCACATTCAACACAGTATTGGAAGTTCTGGCTAGGGCAAGCAGGCAAGAGAAAGGAATAAAGGGCATTCAAATTGGAAGAGAGGAAGTCAAATTCTCTCTGTTTGTGACATAATTGTATATGTAGAAAACCCCATCATCTCAGTCCAAAAACTCCTTAAGCTGATAAGCAACTTCAGCAAAGTGTCAGGATACAAAATCGATGGGCAAAATTATGAGCATTTCTACACATTAATAATAGGCAAGCAGAGAGCCAAATCATGAGTGAACTCCCATTCACAATTGCTATAAAGAGAATAAAATATCTAAGAATACAACTTACAAGGGATGTGAAGGACCTGTTCAAGGAGAACTACAACCCACTGCTTAAAGAAATGAGAGGGCACAAACAAATGGAAAAACATTCTATGCTCATGGATAGAAAGAATCAATATCGTGAAAATGGTGATACTACCCAAAGTAATTTATAGATTCAATGCTATTCCCATCAGGCTACCATTGACTTTCTTCAAAGAATTATAAAAAACTACTTTAAATTTTATATGGAACCAACAAAGAACCCATATAGCAAAGACAATCCTAAGCAAAAAGAACAAAGCTGGGGGCATCACACTATCTGACTTCAAACTATACTGCAAGGCTACAGTAACCAAAACAGCATGCTACTGGTACCAAAAGAGGTATATAGACCAGTGGAACACAACAGAGGCCTCAGAAATAACAGCATACGTCTACACCCATCTGATCTTTGACAAACCTGACAAAAACAAGCAGCGGGGAAAGGATTCCCTATTTAATAAATGGTGTTGGGAAAACAGGTCAATCATATACAGAAAACTGAAACTGGACACCTTCCTTATACCTCATACAAAAATTAACTCAAGATGGATTAAAGACTTAAATGTAAGACCTAAAACAATAAAAACCCTAGAAGAAAACCTAGGCAGTACTAATCAGGACATAGGCATGGGCAAAGATGTCATGACTACAACACCAAAAGCAACTGTGACAAAAGCCAAAATTGATAAATGGGATCTAATTAAACTAAAGAGTTTCTGCACAGCAAAAGAAACTAGCATCAGAGTGAACAGGCAACCTACAGAATGGAATAAAATTTTTGCAGTCTATCCATCTGACAAAGAGCTAATATCCAGAATCTACAAGAAACTTAAAAAAATTTACAAGAAAAAAATAAATGACCCCATCAAACAGTGGGCAAAGGAGATGAACAGATACTTCTCAAAAGAAGATATTTATATGGCCAATAAACATAAGAAAGAAAATGCTGATCATTGCTGGTCATTAGAGAAATGCAAATCAAAATCACAATGCAACACCATCTCATTCCAGCTAGAATGGTGATCATTAAAAAGTCAGGAAACAGCAGATGCTGGAGAGGATGTGGAGAAATAGGAACCCTTTTACACTGTTGGTGGGACTGTAAACTAGTTCAACCATTGTGGAAGACAGTGTGTCGATTCCTCAAGGATCTAGAACAAGAAATACCATTTGATGCAGCAAGCCCATTACTGGGTATATACCCAAAGGATTATAAATCATTCTACTATAAAGACCCATGCATATGTATGTTTACTGTAGCACTATTTACAACAGCAAAGACTTGGAACCAACCCAAATGCCCATCAGTGATAGCTTGAATAAAGAAAATGTGGCACATATATACCATGGAATACTATGCAGCCATGAAAAAGAATGAGTTTATGTACTTTGCAGGGACATGGATGAAACTGAAAACCATCATTCTCAGCAAACTAACACAGAAACAGAAAACCAAGCACAGCATGTTCTCACTTATAAGTGGGAGTTGAACAAGGAGAACACATGGACCCGGGGAGGGGAACATCACACACCAGGGCCTATTGGGGGATGGGGGCAAGGGGAGGGATAGCATTAGGAGAAATACCTAATGTAGATGACAGGTTGATGGGCGCAGCAAACCACGACGGCATGTGTATACATACCTGTGTAACAAACCTGCACATTCTGCACATGTATTCCATAACTTCAAGTATAATAAAAAAATAAAATAACATAAAAAATAGATAGAGAGTATGATTTTTGTTGGGGAATATTTTATAAGTGTTGCTCTTCTGTCCAGAGTGCAACGTTCCATAGTTATCTCCTAGCCATAGAAAGGATGTGAAAAAAATTATAATCCACTGGCTGTTTCAGTCATTACTGATCTGCTCTTTTAAGATCTTTTGTTCTGAGAGGAATCAAAGGAGCTGCTTTGAATCAGACACTTTATGAAGAACAATTTTTTAAGTGACTGCTGATTTGAAAGTTTGATGTTCACTTTCCTGAATTCTGTGTTCTGAATCGCAGTCATGTGAAAGCAGAGCTGTACAATGGTAGTTTATTTTTCCTGTACAAATATGTGGGTGGTATATGTCCTATACATATATTTGGGTTAAACAAATAGGCCTTAAAAGTTACTACCAGAGCAACTCCTCGTGGGACTGCTTTCTCTTTTGGTGTTTTCCATGCGAATGTTTCCTTGACCCAACTCTTGGCTCTGTGGGTTAATCTGGGCAAAAGTGGACCTGCACTATGGCATGGGTTCATGCAGGAAAGTGTCTAGTCGAGGAATGATAGAAGACTTTTCATGTCTGTTGGCTTAGGTAGTGACCCATTCTGCTGCGTTCCATCCTAACTCACTGTTTTCCTCCTCTGACTGCTATAATTCTCCAGATGTGCTGATGTATTTGATCCAGCTTTGCCTTCGTGGATTAATTTATTTAATACATATTTATGGGACTTTCTATGACATTGGGCATGGTTCTAGGTTCTTGGGAATGTAGCAGGGAGCAAGACTGTCTAAGGTCTCTATGCAGGTACAGATAAACAATAAAACAGACAACAGGTAAGTTAGCTGTAGGCTGTGGTAACAGCCAGGAGGGGAGAAACAGTGTGATGTGATGAGTGAAGCAGAGCCTATTCGGGAGAGGATGGACAGGGACGTCTCACTTCATCAGGGCCGTGACAGTTCAGCTGAGATCCACATGTCAACAGAGAGCCAACCATGAGAAGATGAGGAACACCATTTTATGTAAGGGAATAATAAATGTGAACATCCAAAAGCAAGAAAGATTTGCTTGTTTATGGAATAGAAGGAAGGCCAATCTGGCTGAGGCATCATGAGTAAAAGGGAGAGTGATGAGGACACGAGTTGGAAGGATGAGCAGATCATGCAGTGTCCGGGAGAGCTGGAGATCAGTTTAGAGTCTATAGTAAATGGAATGGGAAGCCCCAGAAAGGTTTTATATAGGTGGGACATAGGATTTGAATTTACTTAAAAACATCTCTGTATGGAGAACAGAGTGTGGCAAGTAGCAAAAGATCATGGGGAATCCAGTGCTCACATTATTCATTCAGACATTCTTTTTTTCCTCTAACCATTTTTTCTTCTTTATTGTTTTCTTATTTTCTGACAGGGTCTTTCTCTGTCACCCAGAGTACTGGAGTGCAGTGGCGTGATCCTCAACTTCCCAGGCCAAGTGATTCTACTACCTCAGCCTTGGGAGTGGCTGGGACCACAGGTGCACACCACCAAGCCCTAACTGGCTTTTAACACATTTTTAATTTTGTAAAGATGGAGTCTCCTCTATGTTGCCCAGGGTGATCTTGAAATCCTAGGGTCAAGTGATCCTTCTGCCTTGGCCTTCCAGAATTCTGGGATTATAGACATGAGCCTTAGTGCCCAGCTATCTCTAACTTTGCTGTTAATGCTTGTTCCCCTGTCTCCCTGTCACAATCTCAAGTGCCACGCAGATTGCAGTTTTCTGCTGCCAGACTGTGTTGTCAAGGTCACCTCTACTAACCCAAAGCACATTCCAATGGATTTCAATTTCCATCTGCTCCCCTGAGATCCAGGCCACAGTTCTCAGTGCCCTCTATACCCAACTGGTGCCCTGCCTCATTCCGGAGCTGGGAGTGCTCAGCTTTGGAAGTCAATGAGGTGGGCAGCAAGTTGTTCCATATCCCATGTTTCCCTCTGTTTAAGAAGTTTGAAAAAGGTATCATTGTACATGCTGCGTTCAAGCTGGCATTCCCATACATCTATTTCAAGAACGTTCAACACAAGTAAAAGGATTGACAGAGTTCAGTTCCTGGAGACCGGGGATTCATTGAAAGTAGTTCCATGCATTCTTTTTATTCACTGAAGACAGTCCACTGAGATGCCTTTCTGGACCTACTATAGCTGAAGTAGGGAGTGGTTCTGCCTGGGTGTTCTGATACCATCTGTGAATGGCTGGCCTTCCCCGGGAACCAAGGCTATGTCTCAGTAGGAGCAGAGCTCCTGGGAAGTTCACCCCTCAGCTGAGTGGGCAAGTGCCGGGCATAGTGCTCAGTGCTAGGGAGACAGGCATGAGAGAGATAGAAATGCTTACACATTTCAACACCATTTAAGGGTGAAGGTGAAGGCTGATTTTGTTCCCTGCCTGCCCAACCTGCTTGTGGTGAATTATTTTGCCAACTGTAAGTATGACTTTAGGAATTTTGGGCTGGGGGCTGCAGGGGGTGGGAGGTGGACAGGGGAAATGTCTTCATATCAAGGTTTCCCATGTTATGCTAGGGCAAGATGGTACATTCAGCAAAAGCTCAGGCTGTGCTGGCTGGTGCTTTCATTCATTCCTTTGCCAGCTGCCTTGCAGAGCCACCCAGGTGGAGAAAAGGGACCCAAAAGGGCCCTTTTCCAAAATTCCGCCACCCTCCTTTCCTTCCACTGCTATTTTGCATTAACATATAGACGGTGTGCATACGTTTCAAGAGCTGGACAGATGCTGGCTCTTGCATTTTGTGCAGCACTGGGGAAGGATGGGTGTTCCATTTTCCATGTTACCCTGCTGCCTGGGGCCACTCCCCCCGATGCTGGTGCTGATTATCTGACTCTTGACATGTTAATGGTGGTGGAAACCTGTTCTTCTGGACCAGAATGTGTTTACCTTTTCCCTTCAGAATGAGTACTGAAACTATCTCTTTGCAGTAATCAAATTCAACTGATTAATATTCTGTAAATTTCGTGTGTGAGAAAGAAGGCATCTTGAAGTTGGATATGACTCTCATCATGACTGTGATACACCCAGGTCCAGAGGGAGACAATTTTCCTCTCCCCACACTCTGGACCCACAGCAACCTCCTCACCCGCTTCAGTTCAGCTCTGTCACTGATGCCCTGACAGTGGTTTTGTTTTTGTTTTTGTTTTTGTTTTGACTGTTGCTCCTTTGGTTGGTTAATGACTATGTCATCATTGAAGTCCCTAAGCTTGTCTTGACTGGTCTCCTCTCCTCAGGGAAATTGAGAAGAATGAGAGAGTCAATGATTTAAGGGGATTTGGAGGGAAGGAAAGAGGCTAAGGAGATGAAAGAATAAAGGAGGAAAGGATGTGATCTCAAGACAGAAGGAGAAAGAAGAGAGAGGCAGTTAAATCTGGGGATGTGGGACAGTAGACTTCTACTTCTTGGGCTGAATAGAAAGCACATTTTGGGGGAATTTTTAAATTGTTCCCTTTACTTACTCAGGAACACATGGTGTGGCTTCACTATGTGATTTGAAAGGGTGAAATGCAGGGTTATGTATGATCAGAATGACTAACACACATATAGCCAGGTGTGTTCTAGAGACCTTCAAGGAAATCGGCACTGAAGGTGGAGGCTGGAGGCATTTTTGCTTCACTCACCCCTGCTCAGGGCCTTTTGGTAAGACATTCAAACCCTTCCAGATGCTCCCCAGGGATTCTCCTGGGTTCCAGAGAGTCCCCTGCATGGGATTGGGCAAGAAGGAGGTAACCCAAGGGAGATGGGTCTCTTCCAAGTATCAGTACCCCATGCTCCAGTGCTCTGCTGTACCACTGACAAGACCAGTTCAGGCTGCGTGATTCCGTGGAAAGATAAGTACTTTCAAGGCCAACTCCCTGGTAGCAGTTATAGCCGCTAATCAGAGTGTGACTGTGAACAAGTTTCCTCAGCGGTAAAATGGGACTAGTCACCCCCACAAGACAGGTTTCTGATGAGTATTAAATGAGATAATATATGTCATATGTAGGTCATGTGGTACATGCCTGAAAGTTAGTAGAGCTTATTCAGTCTTCATCCGCCCTTTCTGGCCCTCCTACTACTCTGCCCTCTCCCCAGCCCAGGTTTTATTCTACTCTTCTAAATTGGAGATGGCAACACCTTAAAACAGAAGGAGAAAGGAGGAAAGTATGTATTAACATAACTCACACCTCCCTCCATGTTAAACATTCAGACATTTATTGATCTTTTTGTCACACTATGTGAAGAAATGGAAGATTAAAAAGAAAGGAAATCATTTCTCATTTAAGAGGGGAAATGGAGCTACGGTAGTCAAAAGAGACAGTCAAGTTAAAAGAGATCCCAAATTGTTCAGAATCAGCTACTGAGATTTGGTAACAGCAAATCACATGGTCTTTCCTCTGGTATATGATTAAGACAGAAAGTTTCCTGTTGGGCGAGTGACTCCACAGGTTTTGATGACATGAGGAAGACAATAAGTTGGCCATTGGGTAAAAGGGAGGAGGCAGGACCTGGGCTTGTGCCCTTGTCACCTTCTGTATGAAGCCAGGAGGGTGGAGCTTGATGACATCTCCTAACAACATCCACATGCACATCTCTGTCATCCTTAAATCACTGAGTCTTGGACTTCAGGGTCTCCTTGTGCCAGTCCACAAGGGAACCAACCCACTCCACGGTTTTCTGCTTGGCTTCCTCCCAGCTGTAGAGTGGCTCATATGCCAGATCTCGCTGAGCCTTCTTGTAAGAGAAGGTGAACACGCTATTTGACAATGTCACCATGTGGCGGTTAAAGGGTGGTCGATAGGTGTAAATTGGCCTGAGAAGGAAGCTCACTATTTCCAGCAGGAAACCAATCCAGTACATCAGGGCTAAAGGAAGGCTCCATCTGGAATCAAGGCGGAGGCCGAACTCTTTGCTCAGGGTGTAACTAAGGTTATCATAACTTTGGTGAGGCGTGTCATCTGAGATGTAGTAGAACTGTCCTCGGACACTTGGGGCCTTCTTGGGGTTCCGCAGGGCCCTCAAGGCCAGAATGTGGGCCCAGGCCACGTTGCCAACATAGACTGGGTTAACAGTGGAGAACTTGCCAACACTTGACAGGATCCCATTGTTGTTCAGTGCCTCATTTATACCAGCAGAAAGGAATTGGCTTCCTTCCCCATAGATATACGTGGGTCTTAAGGCACAAGTGTACAAGGTGCCACCGTCTTTCAGAGTCCACCCATCAGCTGCCAGCACAGCCTTCTCAGCAAGCTTTTTGCTGTATGGGTATGGAGCAGACCATGTGTTTTCCAGAGGCTCTTCTTCGTGGCCGTTCTGGATGATTTCCTTGTACGAGTTGGGTCCGGCTACCTCTATGCTACTGGTGTAGATGAAGACTGGCACACTAGCTTGGACACAGGCCTCTAACAGGAGCTGGGTACCTGCCCACGAAGAGCATACTGTCAGTGTCAGTATATATCCCTAAGAGGGTCCAACCACAAGCACAGATCCATGTGCCCCACTCCCTACTGCCAAATATAATGGTTGTAACAGACTGAGGGCACATTCTTCTGTGTCTCTGACTGAGATCGGGTCATACTACAGCCATAGGAAAAACATCGAAATGAAGAGGAACTGACATGTGGGTTCTGGAGGTAAGAATTTCTAGACTTTTGGGTTTCATGGACGTGTGTGTGTGTACTTTAACTTTGCAAAGGGACCTAGGGTTATCACTTTTTATTTTGCCAAGTAAAGGTATTGAAAAATTATAATTTGTAATCAGTAGCATTGAAGTCAGATCGTTTGAAATCTGAAAAATCGGGAGGCTATACTCTGCAAATATGGACAGTTCCAGTCCTTAGGCAAAAATGGGCAGTTGAAGAATTCACATCACACACACACACGTACACCATTGTATATGGGCAATATAAACTCTTCAATATATATGAAATTGCTGGTACTTTTCTCATGTCGCTGGGCTCTAATAAAACTTTGTCACAAGGACCATCCTGGAGTCATTGAGCAAACAGTGGGTTGTGGGGAGCTGCTGGAAACCCACACTCTTTTCCTGATTGTGTGTTCCCTAGGAAAGCTGCTTCCCAATTCTGGCTGTGACTCTGTTCACCCAGTTAGGTAAAGTGGAGGTGATAAACCTTCCTTTTAAACCCTGCCCTGGTGTTTCCTGTGGAGCCTGGTGGAGGACTGGGGAGAGGAGTGTGCCCTCTGCTGGTAACACCTGCACTGGGAGGAGCTTGCAACCTCTCCTGAGTTGTGTAGAAGCAAAGCTCATGAAGGTATCCATAGTGCCTTCCCTTGAAGAAGGAAGGGATTTCCCAGGCAAAGGATCATTTTTATTTACAAATTTTTGTATTCTTAGCCATTTTAATGTCTCCGTGCAATTTGAGTTTCTGAAGAGACAGCCTCATGTTTTCAAAAATTAATCTTGTGGCAGAGAAAATTTGCAGTTAGTTTACTTTCAAGGGGGAAATGACCAACATTTTGAAGTATTTTCTAAGCCTGGGAGTGGTAATGGTTCTAGCAAACAGATGCCTCTAACACTTCCCCTGTCATTTCATATCCCTTCCTTTTGGGAGCTGTTAAGGGTAGTAATTAAAATAAAAAACTGGTTACTCTTAGCACCCTCCTTGCACAGTAGGGTACCTAGAGGTATGGGTAAGTAGAAACTGGAAGTTGTTTTTGTTTGTTTTTCTTTCTTTTTTTTTTTTTTTTTTTTTTCTTTCTTTCTTTCTTTCTTTCTTTCTTTCTTTCTTTCTTTCTTTCTTTCTTTCTTTCTTTCTTTCTTTCTTTCAGTGCTGGAGACTCAAAAGCAATTGGTTGCTTTGGAAAAAGAGTCAGAGTAGACTGAATATGGAGGGCCAGATTGGAGTTTGGGGTGCTATGGTGCTGAAGAGGCTGGACTCTGGAGATCAGAGGGTGAGACTTTATGAGAAGATTCCTTAAGGAAATGTGTCTGAATTTAAGGTAGTTGGAAAGCCATACTTTGAAAGGAAACCCCAAGCATTTAAGGGATGAGGATTAAATGAGGGTGCACTTTGGGCACCTGGCTGGAAATGGCTCTGGAATAGTGGGCCCTGTGGTGAGCTGAAGAGATTGTATTCTTGATACTGGAAAAATCTTATTGTTAAAAAATTTTGTGGGAAGGCATGTGCCGGATAATTCTGTCCTGACAGACCTCTGAACCAGCTTTGCTAGTTCTCTTGAGAGGACTTCTTTTTTGAAGTGGGCAGGAGGGCTCTGAATGTTCTCATCAGCCTACACACAAGGTTCAAAATGGTGACTACAGTTGCACCTCCAAGGTCTGATTCTGGCCCAGGAGGCAAGGGGTGGCTGAATATCGAGAGTCTGAAGTCAGAGATTAGTTGACTTTTGATTGGAACCACAGTAGAAAGAGCTTCCACAGCCTTTGGAGTCACATAGGGGTGAGTTTAAAGTCTAGCTCTCCTACCTGCTTACTTGCCTGGGAGACCTTGGACAAGTTACTTGCCATCTCTCAGTCCTAGTTTTATCATCTAAAAAACTAAAGTTAGCAGCCTTAAACTCCCTAGTCGGTAGTGATCAACAAAGGCACTTGGCCCAGAGCACAGCAGGTATTCAGTGGAGGGAACTTCTCTTCCCTTCCTGACCTTCTTTGTGATCCTTAATTCCCCACCTTGCTTCATCTCCTCCCCAGCCTACCGTACCTTTCACATTGACGTTCATGACGGACTCTCTGTGAGTGACACCAAAGACATCAATGATACAGGCGGTGTGGATGACAACCGAGATGTCCTGGCAGGCTCTCTTCAGGAATGGCTCATCCAGAATGTCTCCTTCCAGCACTGTCAGCTTGGTCTTGTTCTGGAGCTCTGTGTGAACACGGGTCAGGTCATTGGAATGATTTCTGTATCTGGCTGAGAAGTTTTCTGATAAAGGTGATGTTACACAGGTGTTCAAGAATGGTTAGAGCAGGGTGTTAAAGAGGAGGGTGTACATTCTTTGGAAGGAACAAGTAAAAAAGGCACAGAAATCAGCATATGTATAAATTTATTTGGAAAGAGCAAACATCTGTTTCTTGCCCATCTCATTTTAGAAAAGTAATCTGAGCAGTGAGCTGTCAGGTATGCCTAGAATATAAGCATTCTAGAGTCATGGGAAGCTCATCAAATTTTCTAAGGAGAGTAGGGTGATTGTAGAGAGTATGAGGGAAAATTTGAAGTTAATTCTGTAAGTAATGAGAAATCATGTATGGAATCATAATTTTGGGACACCAGCACCACGTTAAAGAAAACCCCGTATTTATATTTGGAATAAGATAACAAAAAGGCCAAGCCCCATGGCTCATGCCTGTTATCCCAACAGTTTGGGAAGCTGTGATGGATGGATCACTGGAGTGCAGGAGGTTGAGACCAGCCTGGACAACAGGAGGAAACCCCATCTCTATTAAAATACATGAAATAACTGGGCATGGTGGCGTGTGCCTGCAGTCCCAGCTACTCTGCAGGCTGAGGTGGGAGGATAAATGGAGGCTGGAGTCTCTGGCTTCTGGCAGTGAGCCGCGATCACAGCTCTGCACTCTAGCCTGGGTGGTAGAGCAAGACCTTGTCTCAAAAAAAAAAAAAAAAAAGAAAAAGAAAAAGAAAAAAGAAAAAACCCCAAACCAACCAACCAACAAACAAAAACACAAACAAGAAAAAGAAACAGAAGCAGGATTGTGGTGTAGGAAGTTAATCTTGGCTTGAGGATATAAAATGGACTGGTATAGGGCATATGAGAAAGCCAGGTGATCAAGAGATTAATCAGAATGTCGGTGCCAAAGTTTAGGTGAGGACTGGAAGCAGTGGAAGCAGAGGAGGGGAGAGAAACACCAGGTTTGAATTTCAGACCTTACCTTGAAGGTCCTGGTACCTATTGGAGCTGGGCTGAGAGGAAAAGGATAATATAAAATAACACCTACACTTTCCTGCTTGGGCAACTGGGAGGAGAGTGGAGCCATTACTCAGGAATTGTGGGTGGGCCTCAATGATGAAATTCTCTGAAAAACTCTTATCAGGTATCATCAAAAGCAGGTAGCCAAGCTGAAAATGAGTTAACCACCAATGAACTAACATCGCAGCTGTCTAGCCAGAGGCAGTGGTTACAACATCATTGTCTTCAGGTTCCTCTGAAATCCACAGGAAGTGATGCTGCCAGTAAGGTTATCATCTGGAATTAGCTCCTAAAATGAACACCATTTTACATGGAGCTCAGATAAATACTCTACACTCATTTGTGCTTTATAATCTGTATGCAACTTACAGGAGGTTTATTTCTTTTTACCGCTATCTCATGAGTTAGGTATTCTGAGTCCCACTTTATCAGTGAGGAAACTGAGTCTCAGAGAGGTTAAGGGACAGATCTAAGGTCACGTTTCTTTTGAAGGCTTAAACATGCCCACCCTGCCTCCAAGCTTGTACCCTGTACGCCAGGTGCAGGACTGGCTGTTTAATACCAACTTTTCTGTTGTTTAATCATTCTTTTCCAAAGAATTAGCCAGTTTAACTGAAATTGGCAACAAAGACCAAAGACCAGTGAGAGCAAAATTCAGAGTGAAAAATTCAAAGCTGGAGAAATTCCTTCCTGGGGTACAAGCAGAACTACTTGCTCTCCTGACGCCTCTGCCGTGTTTTGTCTACTCCCAACCTCTTCCCATTGTCAGGCAACTCCAAGAAGGTCCTGGAGTGGGGGAGTCAGGGAAGAGGCTGCTGGTGGCGATGTGGGTAACGACCTGAGAGTGGGATGTTCTCTGGTTCTATTTCCACCTCTGCCCTTCCTGCTGCCTTCCTCTGCTTCTTCTTTGCTGCCACTTCAGACAGACTGGCTCAAAGGAGTGTCAAAGTGGAAGTAGTTCAAAGCTGAGAGAAAAGGACTCTTCCCCAGTGAGTTCCCAGGGATCTAGAGGGACTAGGAAAGGGGACTTTGTTGATGAAGTCATGGCTCTCTTCTTCTCCAAGGCACCGTAGACTTGGCAAGTGTCTTATGTAGACTAAATGGAGTCACTTTTATGGTTTACGCTGAGCTAGAGGAAGGCCCAAAGAAGCTGTAAGACAAACTACCGCTTAAGAGCACAGATGCTGCACTAGTCTGTCTGAGTTCAAATCCAGATTTGCCATATTCTGACTGTAGGACCTTCGACAAGTTAATTAACCTCTCTGTTTCTATCTCCTCATCTGTAAAAAAGGAGGATAATATCACCGATCTCACAGGGTTGTTATGAGGAGCAAATGAGTCGGCAAACCTTTGGCCAAGTGCCTGGCACAAAAAGAACACCGAAAGGATTCTCTGCTTTTATCTTCATATAGAATCCTGCCTATCGATTATATGCCCTGCATTTTTGCCCTAGGGGAGCAATATCACTAGGCTGAGCACTGCTTTTTTCTGGCTTCAGATGTTAAATTGTAAATATTGCTGAGACACAAGGATTACAAGCATTTAATATTGGTAATGTGTTAATATTTGTTTATCAAAGGCACCATTAAAACAGAGGGCAGAAGAAATCAAACATTTCAAGAGGTCAGAGAAGATCAAAAGTAGAGTGCTGGGTGTGGTTCCTGAGTGCTGTCAAGTGGGGGCTTCTCTGTGGGCAGGGCAGGACCCTCTGAGCAGCCAGAGCCCCCATGTAGACACACAGTCCCCCAAATCCCCTGGGTTGGAGAGGAAGACAGGGAATCATTTTGGGACACACCAAGGGGCAAAGGGAGAGACTGAAAATCCACTTTGCTAAGCATCAGTTCTGGGACCAAGTGATATAGCCTATGGATAAAGCTCTGGTCTGAGCTCTGCTGCACATCAATCAGATGGCCTTAGCAAGTTGCTTTATGGTTCTGGACCTTGATGCGTTCATTGTCCAGTTGAATATGACCCCTTTTCTACCTGCCTCATGGGGCCATTTGTAAAAGGAGTTGCCACAGCAAAGTCTGCAATCAATTTGTTTTTGATGATGAGCAACAGAGGTAAATTTTTTTTTTAAAGCCATATATGCGAATCTAAATGAGGCATATCTGGCCTTATACCGCTTTTTACTCTGTCTCTGCTCTGTGCTTTGCACTGTGCATGCACACTCTCTCTCTCTGATGCTCTCTCTCTCACTATATATTTCTCATTATTTCTCTGTCTTTCGTATTGTCTCTGTCTCTGACTTTCTCTCCCCCTTATTGTTTTCCTCTCTTTCTGTCACACACACACACACCCTTATAAACTCATCTTTACCTCCACTTCCTTTTATTTTTTCCTCACTAAAGATACTAAGGAAGCTACAAAACAAAACACAGCCTGGCACGGTCTAGCGAGACAATGACCCACTGCTGAGGTCTCCAGTGTAATGGTGTCATTTGTGAATGTTGTACAGCAATTGCCAAGACAAAAGCTTCAGAACATAAAACAGTTGCAGACAAGAATAAGAACTAGTGTGGGATTTTCTAGATGAGAAGAAAAGAGGCCTGGAGGCCGAGGCGGCTGCCTCTCAAGTTCTGGGTCAGGGCCAGAATCCAGTCTCTGGAAATCCCATCCAGTACCTTTCATACTATGCCATTGTATACTATTTAATATTTATTTTTTGATGACTTTGGATGTGAGATTGGCTTAGATTTGGCTTCAAATTTCAATAACTTGCTAGACAAGGTCCACCTTCCCCTCCATGCATCCAGGGTTTAAGATGGAACCACACACCCATGACCCAAGTTTACTTACTGGAAAATTCCTCCCTCAGCTCTGGTCTGAAGGCCTTGTCCAAGACCCTGATCTCCTTCAGCTCCTTCTCCTCCACCAAGAGGCGGATGATCCTCTGACCCAGAAACCCTCCTGCTCCTGTCACAAGGCAGCTCCAGCCCGTCATGGCCAATCCAAAGTAGCAGGAAAACTTCGCCAGGAAACAGAAGATGCTGGGGAGCAGATCTGATTCTAGGGTGACCCTGTAGAGGACTAAAAAGAGATGTCAAATGGTTATACACTCACACAGATGCCTTATTTTCCTCTACCCCATGTTTTTTGCAAACATTCTGTGTCCTTACCACTGCCAGGAGTAGCTGAAAGAAAGTGAAAAAGCTCTAACCATTCGATTGTTAAAAGCTGGACAGAAGAGTAGAAGTACTTGTCCCCTCATCCCCTGTGGCAGAGTTGAAGCTTTATGCACTGTGGCTTCTGGCCCAGCTACTATCACTTTGATCTCTGGCCACATACTTATTGCTCTCTCCTCCTGCAGGATCCCTTATCTCAGAAAAATAGTGACCTTTGGGTTATATCTCTAATTCTTTCCAGGAACAGGAAGAGAAGTCCCATCCTAATGCTGCAGTGTGGCAAAGAGTCTTCGGTTTAGCCTTCACAGGACACTAGTCAGTTGATACTAGCTGTCTGGGATCCACAATTTGTGAACTTAAACTAGACCAGGAGAAATCTCCAAGTGCAATTTGAATTGTGCCCTTGTTCAGTAAATCCATCTGGAGGGAAATCCATGTTAGCCCATTGTCTTATTTCCTCTCTCAGACTATCATTTAAAATGTTGCTGCTGTCTTGCAAAGTTTAGAAATTTGCAATGGTGACAGCTCCAATCACTGAGTTTTATGTGAGGTGACTTTCTTTCTTACCCAATATATCCAAAACCTCAATTGTCATTTTCTCCTGGAGAGCTCTGGGTTCCTAGAGGAAGAACATCATTTAAGGGAAGCTCTCTAGTGATAACCACTTGATATGGCCTGTACCACAAGAGTGGGGATTTGTGGTTTATGCCCCAATGACTCATATCATAGATGTTTGAACTTATCCCATATTTTTGGCTGCAAAACCATTCTCAGCAAATCCCTGAACTGAATATGCTGTGAATGCTTCTGAAACCTATGCCCAGAACTGCCCAAATATCACTGCCATAAGCTTCCCAAGACGCTTTTCTCTACTTAAAAAAATTTAAATATAACTTACATGCATTAAAATGCCCAGGTCTTAAGTGTTCAGTTCAGTGGACCTTGACAGTTATATATGCCCATGTAAGTAGCACCCCAAAAAAGATATGGACTATTTCCTTCACCCCAGAAAGTTGTTTTCTGCCTGTTCCCTGTTAATTCCCTGCCCTTCCCCCAGTCTACCTCATAGGCAACTACTTTCTGATTTTTATTCCCACAGTTCTCATTTTATTTTATATTTCCCTAATTTGTTCTCCTAAGATCTCTGTGGTTCTGGATATATATTTAAATATAAAATTTTGTTGAAATGAAGTTTTGTGCAGGGAGTACAGAAAAATTGACCGTTGATTGTCTCTATTGTTTATTTTTCTATTTCGTGATTTTCATTATTTTTATTATTGGCTTACATTTATTGTTTTTTTTTTCACTCTTGTTTTTCAGATTCTGTTTTTGTTTGTTTGTTTTGTTTTGTTTGTTTTGTTTTGAGACAGAGTCTTGCTGTGTCACCCAGGCTGAAGTGCAGTGGCACCATCTCAGCTCACTACAACCTCTGCCTCCTGGGTTCAAGCAATTCTCTTGCCTCAGTCTCCTGAGTAGCTGGGATTACAGGCACCCACCACCGCACCTGGCTAATTTTTGTATTTTCAGTAGAGACGGGGTTTCACCATGTTGACCAGGCTGGTATCAAACTCCCGACCTCATGATCTGCTCGCCTCAGCCTCCCAAAGTGCTGAGATTACAGGCGTGAGCCACCGCACCCAGCCCCGTTTTTCAGGATTCTGATAATAAAAGCATAGAAAATTGTTTTTCTTTACTCCTTTCCTATTTCCCCTATAGGCATTAAAAGTTGTAAATTTATCTTTAAGCACTATGTTAGCTGTAGCCAACATTTTGATGTATTGGGTTATCATCATTCAGTTAATAATATTTAAAATGTTTTCTTGTGATTTCTTCTCTGACCCAAGTGTTATTCAGAAGCGTGTTGCTTGTTTTCTAAAATTGGGGATTTTCTAGATATCTCATTATTATGGATTTCCAATTAAATACTACTGTGGCCAGAGCATACACTGTGTATGGTTTTGATTCTTGGATATTTACTGAGACTTGTTTTATGGTCCAGCATATGGTCTACGTTGGTGAACGTGCCGTAAGCACTTGAAAAGAACATTTTCTGCAGTTGTTGAAAGTAATTACTCTACAAATGATTTAGTTTGACGCCCCTCTCTGGGTCTTGCCCTCCTCCCATGTTGTAGACATTCATCTTCTATTTTGGACCTGATGACCAATGCTTCAAAACCACTTGCCTAGGAAAGGTTGGCTTTGTGCTGCAAGATGTAGCAGCTTGTTCTCTGAAGCTATCAGAACTGAAGCTATCTACAGACCCTGGGTCTTGCTGAGACTTGTGGAGCACCATCTAAAATCACCCAGGTGCATCACACACGTCTGCCTGCTGTAGCAGATGCTGGGAGTGCACCTTACAGATCCCCCCACCGCCTTCAGGGTAGGGCCAGACATTCCTTCAGCTGTTGAATGTTCTGGAGGCTGGTAGATTTCAGCTCATGTCTCTTGGAGTCTCTGAGTGGAAGCAATAAATATAAGCCCTAAAGAAAGGGAAAAATAAAACAAAGGTCAAGAGTGATTGGGTACCATAATACCAACTTTCTTTTATTTTTAAACAGGTTTATTGAGGTGTAATTGACATCACATTTGCTTGTTTTAAGTGGACAGTTCAATTATTTTTAGTAAAATTTTATACTTGTGTGGACCATCACCACAATCCTGTTTTCCAGCATTTCTATCATTCCTAAGAAATCCCTCATGCTTATCAGTCACCATTCCTTACTCTTACTCACAGCTCAAGGCAACCTTTAATTGACTCACTGACTTTACAGATTTGCCTTTTCTGGACACTATATAAATGGAATTATAGAATATGTGATCTTTGCATTTCTATTCTTTCACTTAGCTTAATATACTTTTTTTTTTTTTTTTTTTTTTTGAGGCAGAGTCTCGCTCTGTTGCCCAGGCTGGAGTGCAGTAGTGTGATGTTGGCTTACTTCAGCCTCCACCTCCTAAGTTCAAGTGATTCTCCTGCCTCAGCCTCCAGAGTAACTGGGACTACAGGCACCTGCCATCCTGCCTGGTTAATTTTTGTATTTTTAGTAGAGGTGGGATTTCACCATGTTGGCCAGGCTGGTCTCAAATTCTTGACCCCAAATGATCCACCCACCTCAGCTGCCCAAAGTGCTGGGATTACAGGTGTGAGCCACCGTACCTGGCCAGCTTAATGTACTCTTGTGGTTCATCTATGTTGTAGCACATATCAATACTTTATTCCTTTTAGGTGCCAAACCCTATTAAATTGTATGTATGGCTCCCATTTGTTTATTCATTCATCAGTTGATTGATATTTGATGTGTTTCCACTTTATGGACTATTATGGATAAAGCTGCTATGAATATTCACATTCATGTGTTGTGTGGACATAGGTTTTTATTTCTTTGGGGTAGACAGCTAGGAGTGAAAGTGCTAGGTCATATGGTAAATGTATCTTTAACGTTTTAAGAAACTGGCAATCTGTTTTCCAATGTGGCTGTATGTCCCATCAGTAATGCATGAGTAGTTCAATTTTTCACATCATTGTTTTTCACTTCCTCCAATTGTTATTGTCCTTCTCTTTTATTATGGCATTCTAGTGGGTAAGAAGTGGTGTCACATCGTAGTTTTGATTTGCATTTCCCTGCTGACTGGTGATGCTGACCACCTTTTCCTGTGCTTTATTGGCCATTCTTACACCTTTTTGGTTAATTGACTGTTCAAATATTTTGCTGATTTAAAAATTGGGTCATTTATCCTTGTGTTCTTTGGTTGTAATTGTATTTTATATTCTGGATACAAGTCCTTTGTCGAATAAATGATTTGATATTTTTTCTCATTTTGTGGCTTGTCTTTTCATTTTCTTATTGATGTCTTTTAAAGAGCAAACATTTTTAGTTTTGATCATGTCTCATTTTTTAACTTTTTTGTTTAGCAGAGAAAGTTTTTTTTTTCCTTAATTTAAGGTCATGAACATGTTAATTTACATTTTTTTCGAAGAAGTGTATGGTTTACCCCTGAAATTTAGGCTTATAACCCATTTTGAGAGAATTTTTACTTATGTGTGAGTTAATGGCCAAAATCATATGACCAATTGATTTTGACAAAAGTAAATTCAATGAGGGAAAAGAATGGTCTTTTAAACGACTGATACTGAGACAACTGAATTGTCCACATTCTCAGGGGATGTCAGCCTGCTACATCAAGCGATGCCCATCTGAGTCACCGCCTATTGGCATCAGAGTTCACAATCTCTCAATATGATAATTATGGGTTAAATAATATGCTGTAACTTTCTGCTTCTCCTATTCGACAGACAGCCACATCTCATGCAGCACCAGCTGCATCCCTGAGACACCATGGTGAAGGTGAAGCCTGGAGTGAATAGATATGACCATATTTGGGCTCCTGGTCACAAGGGCTGCTTTGAACTCTGATAAAGTGGATATTGTTGCCATCAATGACCCCTTCCTTGACCTCAACTACATGCCCTGCATGTTCCAGTATAGTACTACCCGCAGCAAATTCCATGGCACTGCCAAGGCTGAGAATGGGAAGCTTGTCATCAATGGAAATTCCATCACCATCTTCTAGGAACTAGATCTCACCAAAATCAAATATGGTAATACTGGCACTGAGTACATCGTGGAGTCCACTGCTGTCTTCACTGCCATGGAGAAGGTTGGGGCTCACTTTCAGGGGTGAGCCACAAGGGCCATCATCTCTGCCCCATCTACTGATGCCCCCATGTTTGTGATGGGTGTGAACCATGAGATGTATGACAACAGCCTCAAGATCATCAGCAATACATTCTGTACCACCAACTGCTTAGCACTCCTGGCCAAGGTCATCCATGACAACTTTGGTGTCATGGGAGTACTCATGACCATAGTCCATGCCATCACTGCCACCTAGAAAACTGTGGATGGCTCGTTCAGGAAACTGGCATAATGGATATGGGGTTCTCCAGAACATCATCACTACATCTGCTGTCACTGCCAAGCCTGAGGGCAAGGTCATCCCTGAGCTGAGCAGGAAGCTCAATGGCATGGCCTTCCGTGTCCCCACCACCAATATGTTGGTCGTGAATCTGACCTGCCATTGGGAAATACCTGCCAAATAAGATGACATCAAGAAGGTGGTGAAGCAGCATTGGTAGGCTCCCTCACGGGCATCCTGGGCTACATTGAGTACCAGGTTGTCTCCTCCAACTTTAACAGCATCATGCACTCTTCCACCTTTTCCACATTTCCTGGTATGGCAATGAATTTGACTACGGCAACAGGGTGGTGAAACTCATTGCCCATATGGCTTTCAAGGAATAAGACCCCTGGACCACCAGCCCCAGCGATAGTATGAGGAAAAGAGAGGCTTTAGCAAAATCTCTTTTCCATCTCCTACTTATTACTCTGTCTGCCAATTATCTTAGAGGAGAGGTCAAATAGATGCCATTCAACCAAGAGTTCCAGAGGCTGACAGTAATGGTATGGTAGCCAGCTTCTAAAGTGACTCCAGTGAGCTCTACCTCCTGGTATTTGTACCCTTGTGGGTGGGTTGAACCTAGTACCTTGCTTTCAACTAGTATAATATAATAACAATGATGGAATGTCACTTTCATGATTAGGTTAGTAAGGATTGTGACTTTCAGCTTGCTTTTACAATTGCTCTTTCTCATTGGCTTTGACGAAGCAAGCTGCCCTGCTGGAGAGGACAATATAGTAAGGAACTGAGAGCAGCCAACAGTCAAGGGGAAACTGAGGCTTTCAGTCTAATAACCTTAGAAGAACTGAATCTTCCAACAACTATATAAGTGAACTTGAAAGTGGGCCTTTCTCCAGTGGAGTCTTCAGATGAAAACAGAGCTTTATGCCAATGCAAGGGCTCTTGGAATTCCAATGTTTAAGGAAAAAAAGAGGTAGACTGTCAATTTCCAACAAGCCGCTTTCTTTCCTTGGGGATTTCTTTTGCATTACAAAAATCCCTTCATTGAACCCAGTTTGAAAGCCACAGGTTTATTTCTCTAAAATAAATCTGTCTTTGACTATTAAGCCACATTTCGTGTTTCTTTCCCCTTTAATTCTTACATTTGGTGCCACAACCCAGGACAAGTGCTGAGGGCAGAGGCTCTCTTGCAACCCAGGAAACAGTGGGCAATGGCAGCTCATCTTGAGCTAACTCCTGGATTCTGGGGGTCTCTGGTCACTGGCCCCGTCTTTTCTCCTGCTTCACTTTTCGAGCAATTTTCATGAGGAGGACAAGTAACCTGAAGGGAACTGAGAGGCTCTGGCCAGGGCTACTCCCTGGAGTTCTCAACACCCTCAGTCTTGGGAATCCACCTCCACCCACCCGCAGTGGGTATTTCACTCTCTCCCTTCCTCTTCCCTCATCCTCTCTCTTTCTCTACCTCTCTCCTCTCTCCCTCTTTCTCTCTTCCTTGTGCGGCTCCAGTCTAAGAGGCCCTTTGCCAATTCCAACTGGAACATCCAGCATCAGACACTAATCCAGCTGACTGGTAAAATTTGCCCTCCCCTGACTTTCTCACGGTACCCTGGAAAGTCAGGTCTACCATCCCGGTCCTTGGAGGACTAGCGGGACTAAGCTAGAGGAAATCTTGGGGACACCCAGTTTTTTCTCAGCTTGACTATCCTCTTTAGAAAGAGTATTCCGGGTCTCTGTCTTTTGTCTGGGGACACCTAGAACAAAAAGAGACACCGTCGGCTTCTTCTCATCAGTCTACATGGGTGCCAAACCATTCCACATTCCTATGCCCTCTCCACTGTGCTGTCTCCTTCATAACCTCGCCAAACTTGGCTTACGTGTTTGGTTTTTTATTGCAACATGGCCTGGCCCCAATACAGATTACACAATGACAGCAGATGGCCTGAAAATGGCACCTTTAACTTCCAAATTCTCAGGAACCTTGGCGACTTCATAACCGGGAATGTCAAATGACAAGAGGTTTTCTATATTCAGGCTTTCTTCTGCTTCTACTTAGATCCCAACCCTCCATGTGTCAAGCTTGCGCCCACTCATGAAATCTTTCTTCTTGATAAAAACCCTCCCCTGGTCTCTTCTTCCTCTGAAGCCCCTTTTTACCCTGCAGATGAACCTCCTCTGTGTTCTCATCCATCTACATCTGCTCCTTGCCTGTTTGAACCCTCTGACTTGGTGGCCCCTCCTGTCCCCAAGCCTTCAGCCCCAAACCCTGCTTTTCCTACTTCTCTACCTGTTACACGTTTAAAAACCACCTCTGCTATTCTCCCTCTCTGGGAAGTGGCTGGGACTGAAGGCATTGTTTGCGTTCACGTCCCTTTTTTTCCATGTGTGATTTGTCGCACATCAAGCAGTGTCTGCGAAAGAGGTCTTTCTCTAAAAATCCCTCTCATTATCGCAGGGAGTTCCTGCACATAACCCAGTCAAAAAGAGTGCTGAGCTTATTTAAAATGGATATTCGAGCTGTGAGTATATTCAAAAGGCCTTTATGTTTTTCTCTTCACGTATCTTGTTTTCCTGGAAAAGGTTTTTTCTCAGTTAACTGAATTACTTTTCTCCACTCCATCTTACCACTCTCGGTGCATGCATGTAAAATCCTAAAATGACTTCTGATTGCCTGGGACTCCTTGGGAAAACACAAAAGGTGCCACAAATCCCATTTTGGGAAAAATTTCCAGTTTCCTTATGGAGCCCCTGGAATTAAAGGTAAATAAGTACCTCTCAAAATCTGTCTTTGTCTTCCAGCTATGCTTGTTTATTAGGCCCTGGAAACTGTTTTTCTAGCCCTGTTCTTAAAGGGCCTCACCCAAAGGCCAATAATCCAATTGGGAAATTAGCAAAAAAAAAAAAAAATCTTATAGCTACTGAATCTGGTTGTCTGTGTGGCTATGTATGTGTTATGCGTGCAACGTCTATTAAAAGAGCTCTAATTAATTGACTTAAGAAAAATAAGCACTTAAATATTTTTAAGGGAAAAGTAAAAGCTGTGGGACCTTTTCGTTCATGTGACTTTATTTTATTTAATTTTTTAATTTTTTAATTTTTATTATTTTTTATTATTATACTTTGAGTTCTAGGGTACATGTGCATAACGTGCAGGTTTGTTACATATGTATACTTGTGCCATGTTGGTGTGCTGCACCCATCAACTCGTCAGCACCCATCAACTCGTCATTTACATCAGGTATAACTCCCAATGCAATCCCTCCCCCCTCCCCCCTCCCCACGATAGGCCCTGGTGTGTGATGTTCCCCTTCCTGAGTCCAAGTGATCTCATTGTACAGTTCCCACCTATGAGTGAGAACATGCGGTATTTGGTTTTCTGTTCTTGTGATAGTTTGCTAAGAATGATGGTTTCCAGCTGCATCCATGTCCCTACAAAGGACACAAACTCATCCTTTTTTATGGCTGCATAGTATTCCATGGTGTATATGTGCCACATTTTCTTAATCCAGTCTGTCACTGATGGACATTTGGGTTGATTCCAAGTCTTTGCTATTGTGAATAGTGCCGCAATAAACATATGTGTGCATGTGTCTTTATAGCAGCATGATTTATAATCCTTTGGGTATATACCCAGTAATGGGATGGCTGGGTCATATGGTACATCTAGTTCTAGATCCTTGAGGAATCGCCATACTGTTTTCCATAATGGTTGAACTAGTTTACAATCCCACCAACAGTGTAAAAGTGTTCCTATTTCTCCACATCCTCTCCAGCACCTGTTGTTTCCTGACTTTTTAATGATCGCCATTCTAATTGGTGTGAGATGGTATCCCATTGTGGTTTTGATTTGCATTTCTCTGATGGCCAGTGATGATGAGCATTTTTTCATGTGTCTGTTGGCTGTATGAATGTCTTCTTTTGAGAAATGTCTGTTCATATCCTTTGCCCACTTTTTGATGGGGTTGTTTGTTTTTTTCTTGTAAATTTGTTTGAGTTCTTTGTAGGTTCTGGATATTAGCCCTTTGTCAGATGAGTAGATTGCAAAAATTTTCTCCCATTCTGTAGGTTGCCTGTTCACTCTGATGGTAGTTTCTTTTGCTGTGCAGAAGCTCTTTAGTTTAATTAGATCCCATTTATCAATTATGGCTTTTGTTGCCGTTGCTTTTGGTGTTTTAGACATGAAGTCTTTGCCCATGCCTATGTCCTGAATGGTACTACCTAGGTTTTCCTCTAGGATTTTTATGGTATTAGGTCTAACATTTAAGTCTCTAATCCATCTTGAATTAATTTTCGTATAAGGAGTAAGGAAAGGATCCAGTTTCAGCTTTCTACTTATGGCTAGCCAATTTTCCCAGCACCATTTATTAAATAGTGAATCCTTTCCCCATTTCTTGTTTCTCTCAGGTTTGTCAAAGACCAGATGGCTGTAGATGTGTGGTATTATTTCTGAGGACTCTGTTCTGTTCCATTGGTCTATATCTCTGTTTTGGTACCAGTACCATGCTGTTTTGGTTACTGTAGCCTTGTAGTATAGTTTGAAGTCAGGTAGCGTGATGCCTCCAGCTTTGTTCTTTTGACTTAGGATTGTCTTGGAGATGCGGGCTCTTTTTGGTTCCATATGAACTTTAAAGCAGTTTTTTCCAATTCTGTGAAGAAACTCATTGGTAGCTTGATGGGGATGGCATTGAATCTATAAATTACCTTGGGCAGTATGGCCATTTTCACGATATTGATTCTTCCTATCCATGAGCATGGTATGTTCTTCCATTTGTTTGTGTCCTCTTTTATTTCACTGAGCAGTGGTTTGTAGTTCTCCTTGAAGAGGTCTTTTACATCCCTTGTGAGTTGGATTCCTAGGTATTTTATTCTCTTTGAAGCAATTGTGAATGGAAGTTCATTCATGATTTGGCTCTCTGTTTGTCTGTTACTGGTGAATATGAATGCTTGTGATTTTTGCACATTAATTTTGTATCCTGAGACTTTGCTGAAGTTGCTTATCAGCTTAAGGAGATTTTGGGCTGAGACGATGGGGTTATCTAAATATACAATCATGTCATCTGCAAAGAGGGACAATTTGACTTCTTCTTTTCCTAACTGAATACCCTTGATTTCTTTCTCTTGCCTGATTGCCCTAGCCAGAACTTCCAACACTATGTTGAATAGGAGTGGTGAGAGAGGGCATCCCTGTCTTGTGCCAGTTTTCAAAGGGAATTTTTCCAGGTTTTGCCCATTCAGTATGATATTGGCTGTGGGTTTGTCATAAATAGCTCTTATTATTTTGAGGTACGTTCCATCAATACTGAATTTATTGAGCGTTTTTAGCATGAAGGGCTGTTGAATTTTGTCAAAAGCCTTTTCTGCATCTATTGAGATAATCATGTGGTTCTTGTCTTTGGTTCTGTTTATATGCTGGATTATGTTTATTGATTTGCGAATGTTGAACCAGCCTTGCGTCCCAGGGATGAAGCCCACTTGATCATGGTGGATAAGCTTTTTGATGTGTTGCTGAATCCGGTTTGCCAGTATTTTATTGAGGATTTTTGCATCGATGTTCATCAGGGATATTGGTCTAAAATTCTCTTTTTCTGTTGTGTCTCTGCCAGGCTTTGGTATCAGGATGATGTTGGCCTCATAAAATGAATTAGGGAGGATTCCCTATTTTTCTATTGATTGGAATAGTTTCAGAAGGAATGGTACCAGCTCCTCCTTGTACCTCTGGTAGAATTCAGCTGTGAATCCATCTGGTCCTGGACTTTTTTTCGTTGGTAGGCTATAAATTATTGCCTCAATTTCAGAGCCTGCTATTGGTCTATTCAACTTCTTCCTGGTTTAGTCTTGGAAGAGTGTAAGTGTCCAGGAAATTATCCATTTCTTCTAGATTTTCCAGTTTATTTGCATAGAGGTGTTTATAGTATTCTCTGATGGTAGTTTGTATTTCTGTGGGGTCGGTGGTGATATTCCCTTTATCATTTTTTATTGCATCAATTTGATTCTTCTCTCTTTTCTTCTTTATTAGTCTTGCTAGCGGTCTGTCAATTTTGTTGATCTTTTCAAAAAACCAACTCCTGGATTCATTGATTTTTTGGAGGGTTTTTTGTGTCTCTATCTCCTTCAGTTCTGCTCTGATCTTAGTTATTTCTTGCCTTCTGCTAGCTTTCGAATGTGTTTGCTCTTGCTTCTCTAGTTCTTTTAATTGCGATGTTAGAGTGTCAATTTTAGATCTTTCCAGCTTTCTCTTGTGGGCATTTAGTGCTATAAATTTCCCTCTACACACTGCTTTAAATGTGTCCCAGAGATTCTGGTATGTTGTATCTTTGTTCTCATTGGTTTCAAAGAACATCTTTATATCTGCCTTCATTTCATTATGTACCCAGTAGTCATTCAGGAGCAGGTTGTTCAGTTTCCATGTAGTTGAGCGGTTTTGATTGAGTTTCTTAGTCCTGAGTTCTAGTTTGATTGCACTGTGGTCTGAGAGACAGTTTGTTATAATTTCTGTTCTTGTACATTTGCTGAGGAGTGCTTTACTTCCAATTATGTGGTCAGTTTTGGAATAAGTGCGATGTGGTGCTGAGAAGAATGTATATTCTGTTCATTTGGGGTGGAGAGTTCTATAGATGTCTATTAGGTCTGCTTGCTGCAGAGATGAGTTCAATTCCTGGATATCCTTGTTAACTTTCTGTCTCGTTGATCTGTCTAATGTTGACGGTGGAGTGTTGAAGTCTCCCATTATTATTGTATGGGAGTCAAGTCTCTTTGTAAGTCTCTAAGGACTTGCTTTATGAATCTGGGTGCTCCTGTATTGGGTGCATATATATTTAGGATAGTTAGCTCTTCCTGTTGAATTGATCCCTTTACCATTATGTAATGGCCTTCTTTGTCTCTTTTGATCTTTGATGGTTTAAAGTCTGTTTTATCAGAGACTAGTATTGCAACCCCTGCTTTTTTTTTGTTCTCCATTTGCTTGGTAAATCTTCCTCCATCCCTTTATTTTGAGCCTATGTATGTCTCTGCGTGTGAGATGGGTCTCCTGAATACAGCAGACTGATGGGTCTTGACTCTTTATCCAGTTTGCCAGTCTGTGTCTTTTAATTGGACCATTTAGTCCATTTACATTTAAGGTTAAGATTGTTATGTGTGAACTTGATCCTGCCATTATGATATTAACTGGTTATTTTGCTCGTTAGTTGATGCAGTTTCTTCCTAGCATCAATGGTCTTTACATTTTGGCATGTTTTTGCAATGGCTGGTACCGGTTGTTCCTTTCTATGTTTAGTGCTTCCTTCAGGGTCTCTTGTAAGGCAGGCCTAGTGGTGACAAAATCTCTAAGCATTTGCTTATCTGTAAAGGATTTTATTTCTCCTTCACTTATGAAACTTAGTTTGGCTGGATATGAAATTCTGGGTTTAAAATTCTTTTCTTTAAGAATGTTGAATATTGGCCCCCACTCTCTTCTGGCTTAGTCTGATGGGCTTCCCTTTGTGGGTAACCCGACCTTTCTCTCTGGCTGCCCTTAAGATTTTTTCCTTCATTTCAACTTTGGTGAATCTGGCAATTATGTGTCTTGGAGTTGCTCTTCTCAAGGAGTATCTTTGTGGCATTCTCTGTATTTCCTGGATTTGAATGTTGGCCTGCCCTACTAGGTTGGGGAAGTTCTCCTGGATGATATCCTGAAGAGTGTTTTCCAACTTGGTTCCATTTTCCCCCCTCACTTTCAGGCACCCCAATCAGACGTAGATTTGGTCTTTTTACATAATCCCATACTTCTTGCAGGCTTTGTTCATTTCTTTTTCTTCTTTTTTCTTTTGGTTTATCTTCTCACTTCATTTCATTCATTTGATCCTCAATCGCTGATACTCTTTCTTCCAGTTGATCGAGTCGGTTACTGAAGCTTGTGCATTTGTCACGTATTTCTCGTGTCATGGTTTTCATCTCTTCCATTTCGTTTATGACCTTCTCTGCATTAAGTACTCTAGCCATCAATTCTTCCACTTTTTTTTTCAAGATTTTTAGTTTCTTTGCACTGGGTACGTAATTCCTCCTTTAGCTCTGAGAAGTTTGATGGACTGAAGCCTTCTTCTCTCATCTCGTCAAAGTCATTCTCTGTCCAGCTTTGATCCGTTGCTGGCGATGAGCTGCGCTCCTTTGCCAGGGGAGATGCGCTCTTATATTTTGAATTTCCAGCTTTTCTGCCCTGCTTTTTCCCCATCTTTGTGGTTTTATCTGCCTCTGGTCTTTGATGATGGTGACATACTGATGGGGTTTTGGTGTAGGTGTCCTTCCTGTTTGATAGTTTTCCTTCTAACAGTCAGGACCCTCAGCTGTAGGTCTGTTGGAGGTTGCTTGAGGTCCACTGCAGACCCTGTTTGCCTGGGTATCAGCAGCAGAGGCTGCAGAAGATAGAATATTGCTGAACAGCGAGTGTACCTGTCTGATTCTTGCTTTGGAAGCTTCCTCTCAGGGGGGTACTCCACCCTGTGAGGTGTGGAGTGTCAGACTGCCCCTAGTGGGGGATGTCTCCCAGTTAGGCTACTCAGGGGTCAGGGACCCACTTGAGCAGGCAGTCTGTCCCTTCTCAGATCTCAACCTCCGTGTTGGGAGATCCACTGCTCTCTTGAAAGCTGTCAGACAGAGTCGTTTGCGTCTGCAGAGGTTTCTGCTGCATTTGTTATTGTTTACTGTGCCCTGTCCCCAGAGGTGGAGTGTACAGAGACAGGCAGGTTTCCTTGAGCTGCTGTGAGCTCCGCCCAGTTTGAGCTTCCCAGCGGCTTTGTTTACCTACTTAAGCCTCAGCAATGGCGGGCGCCCCTCCCCCAGCCTCGCTGCTGCCTTGCTGGTAGATCACAGACTGCTGTGCTAGCAATGAGGGAGGCTCCGTGGGAGTGGGACCCTCCCGGCCAGGTGTGGGATATAATCTCCTGATGTGCCCGTTTGCTTAAAGCGCAGTATTGGGGTGGGAGTTACCTGATTTTCCAGGTGTTGTGTGTCTCAGTTCCCCTGGCTAGGAAAAGGGATTCCCTTCCCCCTTGCGCTTCCCAGGTGAGGCGATGCCTCGCCCTGCTTCAGCTCTCGCTGGTTGGGCTGCAGCAGCTGACCAGCACCGATTGTCCGGCACTCCCTAGTGAGATGAACCCAGTACCTCAGTTGAAAATGCAGAAATCACCGGTCTTCTGTGTCGCTCGCGCTGGGAGTTGGAGACTGGAGCTGTTCCTATTCGGCCATCTTGCTCCGCCCCTCTCATGTGACTTTAATCTTTAAAACTTCGTGATACAGTAAGATTAGAAATGTCTTAAGAGTTGCCAGCATACATTTTTATTTGCATTTATTGATCAAACAGTTTCATACTTACTTCTGCCAAGTATTATAAGGTGTCGAAATTTGACACAGAGGTTACAAAACTATAGCTCAGCCCAAACAGAATAATCTTTACTTGTGTAATTTTTTAATAAGTGAAACATCAACATTGGTTTAACGAAGATCGCCACATCTTGAACTATTGAGTAAAATCCCCTAACTTCTAATTTTGTGGCCTTAGTCAGTCTTGTCTGCATACATGGAAGAAGTTTGTTTTGGGAAAGGACTGTTATCATCTTTAATATTAAAGAAAAGAGAATTTATATAAAAATGAATCTTATATGGTACATTCTTGTCCTAAAGTAAAGTATCTGGTTGTTTAAAGAAAGAAATGTTTACAACAATTCAGAAAGTCCACACATGTTGGAGATTGTCTGCAAAGACCGTGAAAAATTTTATGAAGGGTATTTATGTAAGAAATGTTGTACAATTTAAAAGTGAGTAGACCTTCTGAATGCTTTATGAAATGTCACTATAACTCTTTTTTTTTTTTTTTTTTTTGAGACTGGAGTCTCGCTCTGTCGCCCAGGCTAGAGTGCAGTGGCCGGATCTCAGCTCACTGCAAGCTCCGCCTCCCGGGTTTAGGCCATTCTCCTGCCTCAGCCTCCCAAGTAGCTGGAACTACAGGCGCCCGCCACCTCGCCCGGCTAGTTAATTTTTGTATTTTTTAGTAGAGACGGGGTTTCACCAGGTTAGCCAGGATGGTCTCGATCTCCTGACCTCGTGATCCGCCTGTCTCGGCCTCCCAAAGTGCTGGGATTACAGGCTTGAGCCACCGCGCCCGGCCTAAAATGTCACTATAACTCTTAACTGTACAAACTGCCTGATTTGTAGCTAGGTAAAACCTAGGACACATGGAGTTAAATGCTGGAATAAGCTAGAGCTTAACTGCATTTCTGTCTAGGTCCTAGACTCTACATCTAGCATATAATTAAAACCCCAAACTTATCAACAAAAGTAAAGGTTGCTAAAAGTTAACAGTGTAACGTGAGTGTAATACTATTGAAAAACCAGTTTGCATATACTTTTGGCAAAAAGATTTTAAGGAGGCATGAGAATGTGGATTTTTACCTAGATTAAAAGTTAAAGAATTGTTTTGAAGGTGTAAGAAAATTTTGGAAGGTTAATTGTACAGGAAATTCTGTGTGTAAACATATTGGCTAAAGTTGAAGAGGTATCATTCAGATTTTCTGTAAATTGAGCATTAAAATAAAAGCACAATGGGTTTCTCTTAAAGCACTAACCTGCTCTTTAACGAAAATTATAAAGGGTTAAAAAGGGTCTATAAAAATCTTACCTTATGGTCAAACATAAACTTGGGTAAATGCGTCTACAAAGTTTTATTAACAATTGAGTTTAACATTAATAGCACACTAATATAAAGGTAAAATTTAGCTTATTTGGTATAAAATCATACAGGAAGAATTGTAAAATATAAAATGGTGTTTGGCTTTCTTTGGGCTATATTTGTATAAATACGTTATTGGTATGTGTTCCAAAGTTATGGGAGACTCCTCTAATTCTGATATATCTCAGTGTACATTATCAGTAATAATTATAATTGTATTGTGTGCCACAGAGGAAACAGATATCCTTGTCAATTATGCCTTTATAGGTACCCTAAAACTTTGTGTCATCCGTAAACAATTGTTGTCTTGTTTAGGTCCTCTTTAGAAGGTGGTTTTATAATCAGTTATAAAGCACTAACACATTTGGAATATACTTGTTTCTGTCTACCTGATTTTCTCCCAAATTTGGAAACTGTGAGTATTCTTAAGTTACGGCAATATAGTTATTTGCATAAGTACAATAAGAATCTGCTTTCTTTTGTAACAGGACACAATTGGATAAACTGGTTATTTCACCAAGGCTTTGACTGGAATGGTGTGCTTTCCTTTAAGGAATCAAACTTGACTTATGGAGCCAATAAAGCCCTTGGAAACTGGCCTCATATTTTGTGTACACAGTCCCTGTACAGGGTTTCTGATCTGTGGTAAGTAACAAATGTCACTTTCTGACAGGCTGGGAGGCCGAACTTATTTGGAACCTTAAGAGGAGAGGAATTCCCCAAACTCATAGTTATTTGATGATACAAATCCATGACTGCACTTGGCTTTAAAAAGGTCTTATCTCATATTCCTTCTATGGAACAAAGTTACATCAAAGCCAATTTAAAAGGACTATGTAACAAATAATTATTCGTGCTGCACTGTATGCAAATAATTAAGCCAAGTAAAACAAACCAAACCAGTCCTACCATGATTTGTCTTTTAAAAAAAATGGGAAACTGAAGAGATAACATTATGTTTCAAAAACTGTAGCATACCTGTTGTTAAATTCTAGTGTTGCCTAATGTTTTTCAATTCTTATTATTTTCTACTGTTTAAATTAAATTCTAATTTTTCTGGCTATAAGTTTCCAAATTAGCTGTGCTTTCTTAAAGCCCTATAAACTGAAAACCTGTCTCATCAGGCACTGCTTCTAGAACCCCGACCCTCACATGAGGAAATAAAGAAATAGGAAATCTTAAGTCAAAAATCATAAAAAAAACAAGTAACCAAGTGAGACTTACTCATCTTACTCAGTCTCACCCCTACCTCACCAAATACTTTTTGTCATTCCTACCTCTCCTTTTAAGCCAAATATTAAAACTTTTAAATGGAAATTATTACTATGCCACCCTTGTGGGAACTGCTTTACTCAGTCTACTATTTGCAGTAGGACTATATACTATAGCATCCTTTAGGTAAAATATCAGAGAAACTCAATTACCATAGCATTTTGCTTAATTATTATCCTCATAGCAGGAATAATGGTTACTAACAGAAAATAACACATAGGACTTTCCAAACATGTGCCTCTGCCTGTCATTAGGTGAGGAATGTTTCTATCTCAACGAATTAGGTCTAGTAAGAGATGCTGCTAAAAAACTAAAAAAAAAAGAAAAAGAAAAAAAGAAAAAAAAAAAAAGGCTGGAATACCAAAACAACTAAATAGATCCTTGGTTTGGGAACAAAATCATAGCATGGACCATCCAATTCCTGGGCCCTCTATTAATAATATGCCTAGGACTAATGTTTTTACCCTGCCTAAGTAACCTTTTTCGAAGATTTTTAACTGACAGGATCATGGACATTGCACAAACAACTACCCAAAAACATCCACACACAGCATTGCTCCTACAGTCAATCTGAGACCAGAAAACTCTCTGTCCCCTTGTTGGCAGGTGGTAGCCAGAAAGAACAAGTCACCCCTGGTCCTTTGTATAACTGTAGGGTCGGGATTGACAGAGCACGAGCATCGCCATCTTGGACAAGCACTGTCATTTTAAAATTCACCTTGATCAGAAACTGCCTAAATCCAAAGGGCATCAGCCTAATGGCGAAGGTCAGCAACATCCCGTCAACATCTCTTACCATAAACATTCCAAAGCCCTCCCCAACGAGAGACATGCCATCCCTGAGATAACCTCCCCTCCAGCCAGAAAGACGTCAGCCCCAGGATAACCTCCCTTCCACTCAAAGACAGTCCAACCCTGCCATAAACTTCTCCCCCAGGCGGAAACATTCCAACCTTGTGATAAGCTCCTTCACCCTAAAACCAATATGTATACTTAGTCTGTAAGAGAGAATGCTCCTGAGTGAAATCGGCCAGAAGCCCCTTTCTAGTTTATTTCTCTAAAATACATCTGTCTTTGACTGTTGAGTCACATTTCATGTTACTTTCCACTTTCTTTATCTCTTATAGGGATCCCATTTCTTTTTTGGGGATCACAGTAAGTATAACACAGAAGGATCAAATACTTTCCTCTGCCACAGGGTATGGAGGCAAAGGGCAGTGCAAGATGCAACAGGCTTTGTCTGCTTCTGGTAGGCTAGCCTTTCACACAACTGCCCCAAATAGTGAAGACAATGCAATAAGTAAGAGCCAGGAAAAGTGCCTGTCTCGGCTGTCCATCAGATGACAATGGAATAGGTGTGGAAGGCTGCTGCTGGCCTTCACTGTCTTTGCCACTCACAGTCAGCCTCCTTCCCCTTCTTT
Source organism: Macaca mulatta (assembly GCF_049350105.2). Taxonomy (NCBI): domain Eukaryota; kingdom Metazoa; phylum Chordata; class Mammalia; order Primates; family Cercopithecidae; genus Macaca; species Macaca mulatta. The sequence continues at coordinate 120,855,954 of NC_133406.1, forward strand.
CAGATCTTCATTCCCCCAACTCAGCTCACTTAACTAAGCAAACCCCAGGCATGAATCCTTTTCTCAGTTGCCCTTGACAATCACATAATTTCTATCCTCTCTGCCCCTGGTGGGAGGGGAGGAGGACACTTGGCCAGTCTCTAGCATGAATTGCCTAGTGCTTGCTCCTCTGTCTCCCTATCACAGCTGCAAGTGCCCTGCAGTTTGCAGTTTTCTGGTTTTCAAGGTCATCTCCACTAACCCACAGCACATTCCAATGAGTTTCAATTTCTAGCTGCTCCCTTGAGATCCAGGCCACTGTTCACAACGCTCTCTGCATCCAGCTGGTGTCCTGCCTCATTCCAGCAGTCAGAAATGCTCAGCTTTGGAAGCCAGTGAGGTGGGTGGCAAGGTGTTTTATATACCACGTTGCCCTATGTTTAAGAAGATTGAAAAAGTGTCAATGTACGTGTGGTGTTCAGGCTGGCATTCCCACATATATATTTGAAGAATGCTCGATCTAAGTAAAAAGAATGACAGACTCTAGTTCCTGGAAACCAGGGATTCTTTGGAAGCAGTTCCATGCATTCTTTTTATTCACTGAAGACACTCCACTGTGACTGGCCTACTCCAGGCCCCAAGGCTGTGTCTCATTAAGAGCAGAGCCTCTAAGAAGCTCACCTGTCAGTTGAGTGGGCAAGTGCTGGGCATAGTGCTCAGTGCTAGGGAGACAGGCATGAGAGAGGTAGAGATGCTTACACATTTCAACATCATTTAAGGGTGAAAGTGAAGGCTGATATTGTTCCCTTCCTGTCCAACCTGCTTGTGGTGAATTATTTTGCCAATTTTAAGTATTACTTTCGGGATTGGCACTAGAAGATTCAGGGCGTGGGAGGTGGAGAGGGGAACTTCATATCAAAGCTTCACATATTATGCTAGGGCAAGATGGTACATTCAATAAAGGCAGATCATTAAGCAGATTCTCTGCCAAGGACTTTACAACTATAAGTCAGGGTCCCCACCACTGCTGCAATTCAGGCAATGTTCACTTTTGCTGGCTTTTTTGGGCAAGGGAAGGGACAGTGTGTGACCTTGTAAAAGCTAGTTCACTTTGGCAAGAGGCTGAAAAAGGGTCTGGTAAGACATTTCTCTTGTCCAGGGTAGCATTAGCAAATGTCTGAAATGAGTATCATCTCAAGATTTCAGCTGAAGTAACTCTACTGCTCTCTGGATTGAAGTTAATAGATTTGGTAGAAGTCACAGACATGATTTCACAGCCTGAGATTCACTAGACTCACACAGCCACTGTTCAATTTTGCTGCAGCCTAGACCAAGCCCTATAGGTGTTCTTGATCTTGGCCTCATCTGTGCAGTGGAAAGATGCAGGTATGAGGTGTGGGAAAATCAAACAAAATGGCAAACATGAAGGTCCTTGTAAGATTCAGGGGCTTGTGTGAATGTTAGGAGGCAAGGTGGTTATCGGGTGGTTGTTCCCAGTGCTGCAGGGAAGGGGCTGCTGAGGGGCGTCTTAAAGTCCTGTATCATAGCTTGTGGGATCATAGAAGGAGGAGAGAGGCAGTTGCTGTGCATGTGGCCTGTGTCCTCTGGGATTTCCAGCTCCTGGGGCAGGGCGATGAGGGCGTGAGAAGGCATGGCCTCCCTTTCCCAAGAACAGGAAGAAAGAAGGAACTAGTTCTGCTTCTTTTTTGAGGGTGCGCTGTGGGTGGAGTGTGCAGGGCAGAGCTTTGGCATGAACTGGCAGTGGTCTTGAGCAAGGCATGACTTTTCTGGGTTTCTGGTTCCTCTTCGGTAGGCACTGTCTCTGTTGGCTCTGCCCACTTTTATGTCTAGTGATTGTTTAAGAATTTTAAAACCTACTTGGGAAACATCCATAGCTAAATGCCAAAACAGGAGACCATATTTAAATCAGCATTAAGTTCTGCAGTTCAGCGGTCATCAGATATCAGGGAGGGAGGGAATTGGTTCCTACTTGGCCCCACTTCTTGATCCTTTACAACCCTATGAGAGGTATGACGCCCCTTTCCCAGTGAGGTGCCAGGTGCCACTAGAGCCAGGGGATGGCTGGGAAACCACTTTCTCAAATAGCTTTGGCTTCACACAAGCACATAAGCACATGGAGGCTTGTGTTATTATGAAGTTTAGCTGCAGAAGTGTGCAGGTGCCAGAGGATGCAAATCATCTTACACGTTTACAGCCCAATATCACTGGCAACAGACCTTAGAAATGAGCCATAACCTTCATTTTGCAGGAAAGGAAACAGACCCAGGAAGGTGAAGAGATTTGCTTAACTTTGACGCAAAATTGAAATGAGAACCCAGGATTTGCACCCTTCACTCTCATTTGCAGAAATATTCTGCTTCTAAAATGAAAGAATACTTACTTCTTTTTGCCCTCCTCTTCCCCTTTCCTTAGTCTCAGTCACCCCAGCTTTTATTTCTATACCATGACGTACCTGCCTGTCTCCATTTATGCAGAACTCTCATCTTTCAGGCTGATGTTGAGGTGGGAGATGGGCTGTTTGAGCCAGGCAGATGACTTAGGCAGCTGGCTGGTGGTTAGGCCTGCCTTCTGCCCTCTTTTCAAATGTCTCATTCCAGTTTTTTTTTTTTCTTAATACATATGTTGGTAGGATGACCTCCTGGCTCTGTGGCTTCACCTGCCTTCTCAGCTTAGGGTTAGCAAATACTAGGTCACCACTACAGGTGAGAATAGAGTCCAAGTTTGTCTTCCTCAGGAAACACTCATACTTGAACAGCCTCTAGACCATTTCCTAAGAGCTCATTTATTCTGGTCCAGGGTCCCTTTCTTTTGAGAACTAACTTCCTTCCTTCCTTCCTTCCTTCCTTCCTTCCTTCCTTCCTTCCTTCCTTCCTTCCTTCCTTCCTCCCTTCCTTCCTTCCTCCCTCCCTCCCTCCCTCCCTCCCTCCCTCCCTCCCTCCTTCTCTCCCTCCCTCCTTCCTTTTTTCTTTCCTTTCTTCCTTCCTTTTTTCCTTCCTTCCTTCCTTCCTCCTTCTCTCCCTCCCTCCTTCCTTCCTTCTTTCCTTTCTTCTTTCTTCCCTCTCTCCCTCCCTTCCTTCCTTTCTTCCTTCCCTCTTCCCTCCTTCCCTCCCTTCCTTTCTTCCCTTCTCCCTTCTTTCCTTCCTTCTTCCTTCCTTTCTTTTTTCTGTCCCTCCTTCCCTCCCTCCCTCAAGTCAAGTTAATGGGCACCCACACTGTACTGGAAGTGGTCTTTAGTAGACAGATACTTTACTGGTCCTTGGAAGGCTGGTGACCTCCTGGGAAAGGTGCAGCCTGACCATGAGGAGTAGTCAGCTGAGGAAAGGGTGCCAAGGGGATGGGACATGTTGCAGACAGAAGCAGCCATGGCGGAATCTTGGTGTGGCTGGTTGTGTGCAAGTGGTGTTGGGAGCTGTGGCAGAAGTTATAATTCCCCTGGGCTGTGCTGTGCTTCTGCTCTGAAATCTGTGTCTTCTGAACCCAGGACCCTTGTCACAAACCCTTCTCCTTTCTTTACCATGTGGATTCCAACATGTTTTAAGGTAGCGGAGTGGAGAGACCTGGGTTCTAGTTCAACTCCGGTCCTGATGGTTTCAGTGACTGTTGGAAAGTCAGTTCACTTCACAGGCCTCAGTTTTCTCACTGGTAAATGGAAGAAGGAAAGGAGTCTACAGCTAAAACCTGGAGTAAATGTTTCTGGAACTTTCTTTAAGTTTTAATTTAAAAAAAAATTTAGAGATGAGATCATGGCTGGCCTTGAAATCCCGGGCTCAGTGGATCCTCACGCCTCAGCCTCCTGAGTAGCTGGGACTACAGGCGTGCCCCACCATCCCTAATGAAGCCTTTTTAGTTAAAATGTCTGAACTTCACAAAAACATTGACCTGCCCTTGAGGAGCCAGGGAGCCTTTTTCATTTACCCACGACTGATCTCAGGCCATAGCTGTTTAGTCTGCTGCTGAAAGAAGCTGTCATAACGAGGATTGGCTGCATATTTTACAGATGTAGAATCAGTGCAAAATAAAATGTGGGGTCCCATGGCAGCCCTTTAGGCCAAGCACAGGCCCTGGGTGACCGCACCCCAGCCGTGTGCCCACAGAACTGCCCTGCTCAGAGCTACACCAGGGATGTGACAGACTCCAGAGGGTGCCAGAGAGAGTTAGAGCCAGGCCCATGAGAAGCGTATTCCTACCTCAGTGGCCAGAGTTCATGCTAGGATGACAATAGGCCCACAGCCGATCTCATGCCCACCTCTATTGCCAGTACTTGTTTTGGAAGAAGGTTTAACTTCACTGGTGCTGGTTCTTCCATTTCTTGAGGAAAGATTGTGCTGTTCAATAGGGAACTTCAGATTTCCAGAACAGATTACTGACTATTTTGGAGTCTGCAACTGGCCCTAGTGCCCCCTGCCTTTGGGGACAGAGTAGCCAAGCCACTTTCTTCTGTTCATCTAGCCTTCCCCTTCACTGCCTCATAACAATCTTCTTTCATGCTTCAAGGCACAGACTCCATTCCCTGCTCATTAGTCTTGGGTGGCATCTTGGGCCATGATAAAGAAAAAGAACTCCCTCCAAATATCCACCAGAGTCCCCTGATGTCTTAAGAAGCACATCAACCAGAGATGTTGAGTGATCCTCACCTGTATCACCTAAGAGTGGGAGATTCTCTTCTGAATTCAATTTTCAAAAGCAGATTTCCTTTTTTTTTTTTTTGCTGTATACAAATGCTCTGGGCATTGCATGATTTCAGGTTTTGGATCTAATTCCCAGTCCCTTTATAACCTTAGCAGCTGGGCTTCGCCTTCATCAGCCTTTCCCTTTCCCTGCTCATGGGCCTCTCACAACCCCACTCACTCTTCGTATCACAAAAATAAGTTCATTCTCATCCCCATACCCCCCATGTGTCTTCTCTTTTTCTCCAGTTCTCAACATGATAATCCAGCTTCTTCAGCTTCATTGACATATTGAAAAGTCATTTTTGAATTCGTTCTTACTTTGCTATTCAAAGCATTCTCTTCCCTGACTCCCCATCCTCTCTTTGCTCCATTCTAACAGTTGAGTTTGCTTGTGTTTTATCCCTCCCTCCCTCCCTCCCTCCCTCCCTCCCTCCTTCCCTCCATCCCACCGTCAGCCCATGTGTCTATTTTGTGTCACTGGGGACAGAGAGATGACATGGTGAATTACTGTCCTCATGACATGGCAGCATGGGGGGGGGGAAGAGGATATATAAATGAAAAATTAGAAGCAGTGCAATTAGATTTGCATAAAGCACAGAGGCTGTAAGAGAGATGCTTTGGATGGTGAATAAGGAGCTGGGAAGGATGTGCTGACAGGAGATCTGGGGACCCTCTAAGCAGAAGGAATGCCGTGCACCGGCCTGGGTGGATGTAAAAGCATGCTGCATGCAGGAAGCGCTGAGTTTGGAAAATTGTTGAGGCACAAAGTAGGAGAATCTGGGGATAGGGCAGGGATTGGTGAGAATTAGTCTGGAGTGTCAGGCAGGGTCCAGGGCTTCAGAGGCCCTCTGTGTTATGCTAAGGCTCTCAGGCTCATCCTGACAGTCCTGAGCTCCACCCAGTGGTTGGTTTTAAGGAAGGGAGTGACATGGTGAGACTAGTTTGGAGAGCACTCTGGCAACACTGCTGAGGATCGGTTTCATGGGTGACTCTCCAAGACAGGGAGGCCTGTGGGGGGTAAAAGTAGGAATGATGTTACCAGGGAGGAAGAGGACACATGCAAGTGGAGTTGTGAAGGTAAAATTGGTAGCCCTGAATGATAGGTAGTAGGAGTCGGGGCTGCCATCCAGGTTTCTGGCTTGAGAAAGTGGGTGCATGAGACTTTTGTGCCCACACCCAGTCCTGTCTAAACTAGTGGCCATTCTGCCTCGGGCCTGCCTCAGTTGCTCCTGTATTCTGTTTTGTTACCAACACATAAATCAGGCCTTCATTTCTTACCTAGATTCTTGAAGTATCCTCTTCATCTCTTTCAGTCCTTCCTACAAAATACTACCATCGTAATCTTCCAGGGACGGCTGAACAATTCCCATTGCATAGTGAACGATGTCCCAGCTTTTAGCATCACCATCAATATTCATAGCTAGAGGAGACTTTCTTTTCCCATAGAGTCCAGTTTTTGAGAGAACATGAGGCACGTTATACGTGAAGTAATTGAATGTCAAGTCGTCTTTAAGTGGGGGTCCCAGAACTCCTACTCTGAGGGTGATGAAGGAAGGAGGCAGAGTGTCTCCAGGGGTGATCATGGGTGATCATGGTCTGTGCCCATCATTTTTTTCCAGGTGCATCTTCCAGTTCTCCCCTGGCCTTATGTTCTCTAGTCTGGTCTCATTGTTGCCTAAAAGTGACCATTTTCCACCTGGGTCTTTGCAGACTGCATTGCTTCTGCCTGGAATACTTTCACTCAATTCCTGATTGTTGAGTGAAAGATTGTTGAAATCCTACCCATCTTTTGATATCCAGCCCAAATGCAAGGACCCCATGAATCCCCTATGGGAATGGATCCTCTGGAAGCACTATCCTCTCTTACAACACTCTGCACATTTACTGTGCACAGCACCCAACATGTCTCGTATTTTATCTCCCCCACTGGACTGCTAGACTGGGAGCAGAAGTGGAAAATCGGAGGCCTTAAGCCAGGGGCCAGCCTTTGTATGTGTTTTGTTAATTTGCATATTTTTCCCCCACAGAATTTAATTTTTTAAAAAAAGCATGACCTGTGTTAAACATACAGAAAAGCTGAGAATATTATATAATAACATAGATTTGGGACTTATCACCAAGAATGAACAGATTTGCTGCTGACACCTCGCCACCCACTTTTTAAGATACAAAATATTACACCTACAGTTCGAACACTAGCCCACATATCCGTTTCCTGGAACTGGTCTTCACACTGCTTTTTCAAATTTAGAGTTAGTCAATAATATTTAGAAATGAAAAGATTTCATGTAAGAGTTGCCCTTCGGCCACTTTTCTGCACGATCTCTCTAGGCCATTGTGGGCTCCCCACCCCATCCCTGGCCTGGGAGCCTGACTGTTGAGTCCATGGCTGAGTCTGGCACCTGAGCTCTTCATCTGCCCTCTTTACACGTTTTCCAGAAGGCGGGTGGGCATCCTCATGTCCCTCGTCCTCCTCCACCGCTGCCTAAGCTGTGCCCCCTGCCTGGGACTAGGAATCCAAGGTCTCCTTCAAGCCCCACTGGCTCCTGTGGCTTTTCCCAGTGGCTTCAGCTCAGCTCCATTCTCTGTACTCATATACACCTAGCCCTTAAGCCGGTGGCTGAGCACTTGCCTGTGTTTTCATTCCTTTCTTTGCCAGGTACCCTGCAGAGCCACTCAGGTGGAGAAAAGACAACTAAAAGTCCCTGCTGGGTCAGATTTTCTTCCTTGTTCTTCCCTCCGAGACTTTGCTGCCCCTGTGTGGTGAGTCTCACGAGATGCCGCGGAGCTTGGTGCAGGAGCTCTGTCGGCCTCACACCCTCAGGTATAAGAAGGGATGGCACATTTTGTTGGTCACAACACAACGAGGCCTTTTTGCTTGTTCAGTTGAGAATCCTGGCCCATCCGATTCTTTCTTTGAGCAACCCTCATTGCCCATTGAAAATACGTCCTTTTCTTTACCTTCCCTGTGAAAATTGCCCTGGTGGTTTTATAAGCGTGGGGTTTCGCTAGGCTGAAAAATCAGGGGGAAGGGGTCTTTCCTCGGATTCCACCACTCTCCTTTTTTTTCCACTCTATTTGGCATTACCATATGGATGGTGTGGATGCCTTTCAAGAGCTGGACAGATGCTGGCTCTTGCATTTTGTGCAGTGGCTGGGGAAGGATGGGTGTTCCATTTTCCATGTTACCCCACTGCCTGGGGCCACTCCCCCCGATGCTAGTGCTGATCATCTGTCCCTTGTGGTTTTGATGGTGGTGGAAACCTGTTCATGTGGGCCAGAATATGGTTTCCCTTTCTCTACAGTTGAACACTGAAACTAATTCCTTTGTGGTAATCAAATTCAACTGATTAATGATCTGTAAATTTCCTGTGTAAGAAACAAGTCATCTTGATGTTGGGTATTACTCTAATCATGCTGTGATACACCCAGGTCGAGAGGGAGACAGCTTCCCTCCCCACACTCTGGACCCACAGCAACCTCCTCACCTGCTTCAGTTCAACTCTGTCCCTGATGCCCCTGAAAGTGTTTCTTTTGACTGTGTTTTTGTTGGTTGCTTAATAACTATGCTGTCATTGAAGTCCTCAAACTTGTCTTGATTGGCCTCCTCTCTTCAGGGAAATTGAGACAAATGAGAGGACCAGTGATTAAAGGGGAGATAGAGAGAAGAAAGTGGCTAAGGAGACGGAAGAATGAAGGAAGAACAGATGTAATTTAAAATGAAAAGAGAAAGGAGAGAGAGACCATTAAATCTGGAGATGTGGGGTAGAGACTTCTGCTTTGGGGCTGAATAGAAGGTATATTTTTGGGGAAGTTCACACTCGTTTTCTTTACTTGCCCAGGACAACATGGTGTGGCCTCATTATGTGATTTGAAAGGGTGAAATGCGGGGTTATGAATAACCAGAATGATCAACACACACATAGCCAAGTGTGTTCTACAGACCTTCAAGGAAATTGGCACTGAAGGTGGAGGCTGGATGCACTTTTGCTTCTCTCTCCCGTGCTCAGGGCCAATTGCTAAGGCATGCAAACCCTTCCAGATGCTCCTCAAGGATTCTTCTGGGTTCTAGAGAGTCCCCTGCAAAGGACTGGGCAAGAAGGAGGCAATACAAGGTAGCCAGGGCTCTCCCATAAATCGGCACCCCATGCTTCAGTGCTCCGCCATACCACTGACAAGAATTCAGGCTGTGTAATTGGGTGGAAAGATAAGGACTTTCAAGGCCAACTCCCTCATAGCAGGCCTAGTCCCTAATCAGTGTGACTGTGCACAAGTTTCCTTGCTGATAAAATGGAAATAGTCACTCTACCTCACAGGTTTCTGATGAATATTAAATGAGATAATATATATCATATGTGGGTCATGTTGTACACGTGTGAAACATAGAGCTTATTCATTCAGTCTTCATCCGCCCTTCCTGACCCTCCCACTACTCTGCCTACCCCCTAACCCCTGTTTCATCCAACTCTTCTCAATGAGAGATGGTGACACCTGGAAATGTAAGAGAAAGGAGAAAAGTATGTATTAACAGTAACCACACCTTTCTCCACATTAAGCATTAAATCATTTATTACTCTTTTCATTGAACTCTGTGAAGAAATAGGAAATTTAAAAGAAAAGAAATCCCTTCTCATTTAAGAGGGGAATGGAGCTATGGCAGTCAAAAGAGACTCTCAAGTTAAAAGAGATCCCAAATTGTTCAGAAGCAGCCCATGAGATTTGGTAACAGCAAGTCGCATTGTGTGCCCTCCGGTATACGATTAGGACAGAAAGCTTTTGGTTGGACCAGTGACTGCACAGGTTTTGATGACACAAGGAAGACAATAAGTTGGGCATTGTGTGAAAGGGAGGCAGCAGGACCCGGGCTTGTGCACTTGTCACCTTCTGTATGAAGCCAGGAGGGTAGAGCTTGATAACCTCTCCTAATAATACCCACATGCACATCTTTGTCATCCTTAAATCACTGAGTCTTGGACTTCAGGTTCTCCTTGTGCCGGTCCACAAGGGAACCAACCCACTCCACAGTTTTCTGCTGGGCTTCCTCCCAGCTGTAAAGTGGCTTATATGCCAGTTCTCATTGAGCCTTCTTGTAAGAGAAGGTGACCATGCTGTTGGACAATGTCACTGTGTGGCTGTTGAAGGGCGGTCGATAAGTGTAAACTGGCCTGAGAAGGAAGCTCACTATTTCCAGCAGGAAGCCAATCCAGCACACCAGGGATAAAGGAAGGCTCCATCTGGAATCAAGGCGGAGGCCGAATTCTTTGCTCAAGGTATAATTAGGGATATCATAGCTTTAGTGAGGCCTGTCATCTAGGGTGTAATAGAACTGTCCTCGGACACTTAGGGCCTTCTTGGGGCCCCACAGGACCCTCAAGGCCAGAATGTGGGCCCAGCCCACATAGACTGGGTTGGTTGTGGGGAACTTTCCAATAGTTGACAGGATTGCGTTGTTTTTCAGGGCCCTATTTACATTGGCAGTAAGAAATGGGCTTCCTTCCCCATAGATATGCATTGATCTTAAGGCACAAGGGTACAAGGTGCCAGCATTTTTCAGAGTCTGCACATTAGCCGCCAGCACAGCCTTCTCAGCAAGTTTTTTGCTGTATGGATATGGAGCGGGCTGTGTGTTTTCCAGAGGCTCTTGTTCATGTTGATTCTGGACAATCTTTTTGTAGGAGTTGGGCCAGGCTACCTGTATGTTGGTAGTGTGGATGAAGACTAGCACACTAGCTTGGACACAGGCCTCCAACAGCTGTTGAGTACTTGTCCGTGAGGAGCATGCTGTCAATGTCAGGAAATATCCCTAAGGGGGGCTAACCACGTGAACAGATCCGTGTGTCTCACTCCCCACTCCCAAGTTCAGTGGTTGTAATAGACTCGAGGTGCATTCTTCAGTGGATCTGACTGAGACTGGGTCATGCTACAGCCATAGGAAAAACACAAAAACGAAAAGAAACTGACATTTGGGTTCTGGAGAGCAAGAATTTCTAGACTTTGGGGTTTCATGGACATGTGTGTGTGTGCTTGTGTGTGTACCATGATTTTGGAAAAGGAACTATATAAAGGGACCTGTATAAAGTTATCACTTTATATTTTGCCAAGAAAAGATATTGAAAAATAATAATTTGTTATCAATACCTTTGAAAATAGATCATTTAAAATCTAAAAAATCAGGAGGCTATACTATGAGAATACAGACAGTCCCAGTCCTTAGGCACAAAGAGGCAGTGGAAGAATTCACATCACACACACACACATTCACAGTTGTATATAGGCAATATACCTCTTAAATATACATGAAATTGTTGATATTTATTACCTTTTGTTGAGGACTAATAAAACTTTGTCACAAGGACCATCCCTGGAGTCACTGAGCAAACGGTGAGTTATGGGAACATGCTGGAAACCCACACTCTTTTCCTGATTGTGAGTTCCCTGGGAAAGATGCTTCCAATTCTGGCTGTGACTCTGTTTACCTGGTAATGCATAGTGGGGTGACAAACCTTCCTTTAAACCCTGCACCAGCATTTCCTGTGGAGTCTGGTGGAGGACTGGGGAGGGAGTGTGCCCTCTGCTTGTAACATCTGCACTGGGAGGACCTGGCAGCCTCCACTGAACTGTGTGGAAGTGAGGTATCTGGTGTGCCTTCCCTTGAAGAAGGAAGAAATTTCCTAGGCAAAAGATTGTTATTATTATTATTTTAATTCTTGGTCCCTTCTCTGTGGAATTTGGGTTTCTGGAGAGACAGCCTTATGTTCTCAAAAATTAATCTGGTGGCAGAGAAAATTTATAGTTAGTTTACCTTCAAGGGGGAATTGACCAACATTGTGAAGTATTTTCTAAGCCTGGGAGAGACAATGGTTTGAGGAAACAGATGCCTCTAACACTTCCCTATCATTTCACATCCCCTGTTGTTGGGAGCTGTGGAGAGTAAGAATTAAAATGAAAAACTGGTTACTCTTAGCACCCTCCTTGCACTGTAGGGGTACTTAGAGGTATGGCTAACCAGAAACTGGAAAGGTTTTTTTTTTCTTTTTCTTCCTTTTTTTTTTTTTTTTTTTTTTTTTTTAAATATGGTGCTGGAGACCCAAAAGCAATTAGTTTTGTTAGAAAACGCATCAGAGTAGATTGAATTTGGAGGGCCAGGCCAGCAGTTGTGTACTGTGGTGCTTAAGAGACTGGGCTCTGGGAATCAGCAGGTGAGACTGCATGGAAAGATTCCTTAAGGAAATGTGTCTGAATTTAAAGTAGGTTGGTAAGTCGCAATTCGGAAAGACCACCAAGCATTTAAGGAATGAGGACTGAATGAGAGTGCATTTTGAGCACCTTACAGAAAATAGCTTGGTAATAGTAGCCCCTGTGGTGAGCTGAAGAGACCGTATTCTGGATACTGGGAAACTCTTATTGTTAAGAAAATATTGTGAGAAAGCATGTACTGGATAATTCTGTTCTGATAGACCTCTGTGAACCAGCTTTGCTAGTTCTCTCGAGAGAATTTCTTTGACGTGGTCAGGACAGCTCTGTATGTTCTTGATATGGAAGTGGTTGGAAGGGAAGAGCATGATCCCTTTAAATGATATGGAAGGGGAGAAGGGAAGTGCTGGGTAGAGGAGGGTGTGGTTCCTGACTAGGGCTCCGACTCCACAGACCTAGGTGAGGTCTTGCATTTGCATTTCCCAAATGTTGCATTTCCCAAGACTGCCGTGGCCTGCTATGTCCCCGTTCTGTGCCTATAAAAACCCCTAAGACCCTAGCAGTCACACACATAAGCTACTGGATGTCAAGAGCAGCAGATCAGTGGAAGAAGACAGAAGGGGCTAGATGTGGAATGGAGCACATCAGTGGAGGAACACACAGGCAGCTGGATGTCAAGAGGAATGCACCAACTGGCAGAACAATGCAAAGTTTGGCCTGTGTGGTCGGAGACGAGTTGAGATATTGAGTAGCCAACTTCCAGGGAAAACTAGCCCCTTCCGGATTTCCCCATCTGCTGAGAGCTACCTCCACTCAATAAAACTTTGCACTCATTTTCCAAGCCCAGGTGTGATCTGAGTCTTCTGGTACACCAAGGCAAGGATCTGTTATACAGAAAGCCTTCTGTCTTTGTGACAAGATAGAGGGTCTAACTGAGTTTGTTAACATAAGCTGCCTATAGACAGCAAAACTAAATGAGCACCCTGTAACACACGCCCAGTGGGACTTCAGGAGCTATAAACATTCACCCCTAGTCACTGCCATGGGACTGGAGCCCCACAGCCTTCCCATCTGCATGCTTCCTTAGAGATTTGAACAGCGGGGCACTGAAGAAGCAAGCACACCCCATCCCATGCCCTGCAAGAGGGACAAGAGAATTTTTTTCATTTCTACTGGGGGCTCATCCAGGCTCTCAGGAAGATGAGTGTGAGCAAATGCAAACCTCTATGGTCTACCTTTCTTCCAAAACCCTGCCACCTCTCTCTCTTTCCTGTGGGTAAGATGCTCTGTTACTTTTTTCTCTTTTTCCCTCTCCCACAGTTTGAAATCTCTTATCTCTTTCTTTATAATGTTAAGGGTTTTGCTACAGGCTATGGCAATGTTACTAAATGTAATGAGCTTTAGACTCAGACACCTAAGGTGCAAATCAGACGAATTGTTCCTAAAGGTGCCATGTATGCCTCCATGATGACAGCTACAGGCATGCATGGCTCAGGGCACCTTCTGTTACTCTTTCCCCTCCCAGTTCAGGAACATGGGCATGCCCACAGCAGGCAAAGGCTGAGCCTAATGGCGACAAGTTGGGGCGGGAGAAAACCAGAGGTAGCTGGGACCCCACAGGGCCAAGGAATGGACACATTTCTCACTTGCTGTGCCAATGGGACCTTTCCTCCCCTGGCCAAGGAATTTAACCTGGTCTGAACCAGGGGAAAGTTATAAGGATTAAAGGGGCCCACTTGCACTAAGCAAAGGTTTCTTCCCCTAGAATCCCCCACTTTTTTGTCCCTTTAACTGTTTTTCTCTTTTTTCCTTTTTTAGGTGAGAGGGGCCCCCCTCTGACTCTGTTTCTGATAGAGAAGTTAATGGAGGGGTGACCCCTGCTGGCTGAAAACTGCAAATTCAGCATGGCTCATGGATACGAAGAGCCTCTGAAATGCCTTTTCAGTCCTAAACTCAATTCCAAGCTTCATGCTTAGACTCCAGAAAGAAAAAACAGGTGAGGGATCCAAAGCCAGTCAACAGGTACAGTGTAAATGGGCAGGACCAATTCCTGCTGAATGAACCCCACTCCACAGAAGGAGGCCATGCTTCATGGCATAAACAGATCCAGGGAACTCAAAGTTTGCCAACAGTAGGGAGGAATGGATGCATAGGCAAGGGCAGGTAATTCCTACTCTCTAGGCTTTCCCTGCCTTATGAGGACACACCACATTGGTATCTATGGCCAGCACCTGCCAAGGTCACTGAGTCTCAGGAATAAGAGGTGGAAAGTGAAGGGAGGACATTCTCTTTCTCTCTCCATCACACCCTGAGTATTTTCTGAAAGAAGAAAGGAAATGATAGATGCCTCTATTCCCTGTCTTTCAGAATGGGCAACCAGTTCTCTACACCACCCCCAGCTTATATTCCTCTGGAGTGTATTGTAAACCATTGGGATTGCTTTGACCCTCAGAATCTGGAGGAAAAAAAAAGTCTCATATCCCTCTGCACAAAGGTTTGGCCAAATTATGATTTATATGAAGGACTGACTTGGCCTCAGGAAGGGACCATTTATTTATACCATCTGGCAGTTGAAACTTTTCTGTAGATGCGAGGACAGATGGTCTGAGGCTCCATATGAGCAGGCTTTCTATACCTTGCAAGGTGATCCAGACCTTTGCTGACAATGTAGGATTGATCCAGCCCTCCTGTTTGCTATCACGGGAAAGGCTGCAAGGGGCAAGCCCACAGAGTTAAAGATAAGAATCCCAGAACCACTCCCACCTGAGAAGCCAGATCCCTTCAGCCCTGCTCCTCTGTGTTCACCCTGACCTCCCTATCCAGCTTCAAAGCCCCTCCTAGAAATCCTCACCCTAAACAAGCCCCAGTCTCACTCTTGCCCCTCCAACAGATGCCCAGTGAATTTGGGCTCAGTAAGTTCCAGGTCTCCTTCTCCCACAGGACTTAAAGCAAATTAAGGGGATATTAGGAAGCTTTCAGATGACCCTGATAGATACATAGAGGCTTTCTAGGATTTCACCCAAATATTTGAACTCTCCTGGAGAGATCTTATGTTACTTTTGAATCAGACCCTGACAGATACTGAGAAACAGGCCACTGTGCAAGTAGCAGAGAGATTTCGGGATGAGCTTTGTATCACATATAATGTCAGGGAAAGGAGTGAATATTATCCAACTGAAAGAGAAGCAGTACCAGTGAGTAACCCTACATGGGATCATAATGATGAGATGGAAGACGGAAAATGAGACACTTTCAGGTGTGAATAATGGAAGGTTTATGTAGAACTAAGACTAAGCCTCTCAATTATATCAAGTTGTCCATGATTGACCAAGGATTTGATGAAAATCCCACTGGAAAGGCTAAGTGAGGTCTTAGTAATGCACGCCTCTCTATCTCCTGCTTCAGCCAAGAGACATCTAATTCTAAACGATAAATTTATTACTCAGGCAGCTCCTGACATCCGGAGGAAGTTGCAGAAACAGGCCCTGGGACCAGGTAGTACATTAGAGGAGCTCCTGAAAGTGGCCATCTCGGTCTTTCACAATAGAGACAGAAAGGTCCAGGAAAGAGAGAGGAGATACAGGAAAAAAAACAAAACTTTTAATGGCCTTGGTGCAAGTCCACAAACCCCAGAATTCCCGGAGTGCACCTGTCAACTGCTGAAGATATACCAAGAACAGTTACGTCTCTTCTAAAGTTTAACCAGTCCAGGGTGAAACAGATCAGGGTACAATGTTGTTAGTACATTTTACATTTTGTCTCTGTAATGTTTAGCACTAAATTCTTTCTTTGTGTAATACACATGTTTAACCCATGCATACTTAACCTTATAAAACTTGTTTTTTCTCCCTAGGAACCAACAAATCCCAAACAGTAAGGCAACTGGAGCCTCAGAGGATGGCTCCCCTTTGCTAGGAACCCTTAGATAGACCCCTGGAAAGAATCTGACTGCTGTTTTTCCCCAAAACAACACCTCCTGTCAGCAGGAGGCAGCTAACACTGGTAATTGTCCATATTCTAACGGCAGTTAGATGTACCTCTTCAGAGGGGGGATATGATACAGAAGCGCCATAAAGGGGAAAGCATGGTCCCTTTAAATGATATGGACTGGGGAAAAAGACGTGCTGGGTAGGAGGGAAGGGGAGGGAGGGAGTGGTCTGTGGCTAAGACTCCACCCCCATAGACCTATGTGAGGACAGGCATTTTCTGCCCAAATATTTCATTTCCCAAGGCCACCCTGGTCTGCCACACCCCCATCCTGTGCCTGTTAAAAAGCCCCAAGATTCTAGCAGGCACACGCAAGCTGCTGGACGTCAAGAGGAGCAGATCAGGGAAAGGAGACAGAAGCAGCTAGATGTCGAGGGAAGCACATCAGTGAAGGAACACAGGGCAGCTGGACGTCGAGAGGAATGCACTGACCAGCAGAAGGATGCAGAGTTTGGCCAAGCAGTTAGAGAAGAGTCAGGCCATTGAGCAGCAGACTCCAGGGGAAAACCATGATTTTCTGGCTTCCCCCATCTGCTGAGAGCTACCTCCACTCAATAAAAACTTGCACTCATTCTCCAAGCTCAGGTGTGATTAAATTTTTCTGGTACACTAAGAGAAGAACCCAGGATATACAAAGCCTTTTGTCCTTGTGACAAGGCAGAAGGTCTAAGGTCTAACTGAGCTGGTTAACACAAGCTGCCTATAGATGGCAAAACTAAAAGAGCAAAACTAAAGGAGCACCATGTAACACACGCCCACTGGGGCTTCGGGAGCTGTAAACATTCACCCCAGACACTGCTTTGGTGTTGGAGGCCCCCAGCCTGCTCGTCTCTATGCTCCCCTAGAGGTCTGAGCCGGGGCACTGAAGGAGGGAGCCACACCCCCATCACACACACTGTGGGGGGGACAAGGGATTTTTCCCATTTCATGATCATCAGCCTACAAACAAGGTTTAAAATGATGACTATGGTGGCACCTGGCAGGTTTGATTCTGGCCCACAGAGGCAAGGCAAGGGGTGGCTGGATATCAAGAGTCTGAAGTCAGAGTTTAGTTGACTTTTGATTGGAGCTACAGTGGAAAGAGCGTCCACAGCCTTTGGAGTCACACAGGGGTGAGTTTAAAGTCTAACTCTCCTACTTACTTACCTGGGAGGCCTTGGACTGGTTACTTGCCATCTCTCAGCCCTAGTCTTCTCATGTAACAAACTGAAGGTAGCAGCTTTGAACTCCCCCAGTTGCTAGTGATTAGCAGAGACACTTGGCCCAGAGCACAGCAGGTATTCAGTGGAGGGACTTCTCTTCCTTCATTGTTTATCTTTCTCATCCTTGTTTGCCCCACCTTGCTCCATCTCCTCCTCAGGCTACTGTACCTTTCACATTGAAGTTCATGATAGACTCTCTGTGAGTGACACCAAAGACGTCAATGATAGAGGCAGTGTGGATGACGACCGAGATGTCCTGGCAGGCTCTCTTCAGGCATGACTCATCCAGAATGTCTCCTTCTAGCATTGTCAGCTTAGTCTTGTTCTGGAGCTCTGCAAGAACACAGGTCAGGTCCTTGGAAGGGTTTCCGAATCTGGCTTCAAAGTTTCCTGATAAAGGTGATGTTACATAGGTGTTCGGGGATGGTTAGAGTTGGGTTGTTAGAGTGGAGGGTGTACGTTCCATGGAAGGAACAAGTAAACAAAGACACAGAAGTCAGCCTGTTTAGCAATTTATTGGGAAAGAGCAAACATCTGTTTCTACCCCATCTCATTTCAGAAAAGTAATCTAAGCAATGAGCTGTCAGCTGTGCTTGGAATATAAGCATTGCTAGGATCACGGGAGACTCACCAAAATTTTTAAGGAGAGTAGGGTGATTGTGGAGAGTTGGGTGTAAGAGGGAAAAGTTTGAATTTAATTCTGTAGGTAATGCAGAATCATGATTTTTGGTCTCCAGCACCATGTCAAAGAAAATCCCTTATTTATATTTGGAATAAGTAGAGAAGCAGGCCAGGGGTGGTGGCTCACCCCTGTAATTCCAGCAATTTGGGAGACTGAGGCAGGTGGATTGCTTGCATCCAGGAGGTCAAGACCAGCCTGGACAACCTGGTGAAACCCCCTGTCTACTAAAAATACCAAAATTAGCCAGACTTAGTGGTGAGTGCCTATATTCCCAGCTAATAAGAAGCCTGAGGTAGGAGGATGGATGGAGCCCAGGAGGTGAAGGTGGCAGTGAGCAGAGATCATGCCTCTGGACTCCAGCCTGGGTGGCACAGTAAAATCCTGTTTCAAAAAGAAAAAGAAAAACAGAAGCAGAATTGTAGTGTAGGAAGTTAACCCTGCCTCAAGGATATAAAATGAACTGGTATAGGGGATATGAGAAAGCCAGGTGATCAAGAGATTAATCAGAATGTCTGTGCCAAAGTTTAGATGAGGGCTGGAAGCAGGGTCCAGCAGTGGAAGCAGAGGAGGGGAGAGATACACCAGGTTGGAATTTCAGACCTTACCTTGATGGTCCTGGTACCTGTTGGAGCTGGACTGAGAGGAAAAGGAGAAGATAAAATCACCCCCACAGTTTCCTGCTCAGGCAACTGAGAGGAGAGTGGAGCCATTATTAGGGAATTGCAGAAGAGTTTAAATAATGAATTCTATTGAAAATTCTTATTGGATATTATCAAAAGCAAGTAGCAATGCTGAAAATGAGTTAGTCACCAGTGGACTAACATCTAGCTGTGTAGCCCAGGGCAGCAGTTACAACATTGATGTCTTCAGGCTCCTCTGAAATCCACAGGTAGTGATGCTGCCAGTAAAGTTGTCACCTGGAATTAGCCCACAAAATGAACATCATGCTACATGGAGCTCAGATAAATACTCTACACTCATTTGTGCTTTATAATCTGCATACGGCTCACAGCTTGCTTCTTTCCTTTTACTGCTATCTCATGAGGCAGCTATTCTGAGTCCCATTTTATTGGTGAGGAAACTGAGGCTCAGGTTAAGACACAGATTAAAAGTCACGTTTCTAGTGAAGGCTCAAAGTTGCCCACCCCACCTCCAAGTCTTGCACCCTGTACACCAGGTGCAGCACTAGCTGTTTAGAATCAACTTTTCTGAGAAAGAGTAAGAATAAGTCAGTTTAACTGAAATTGGCAACAAAGGCCAAAGAACAGTGAGAGTAAAATTCAGAGTGAAAAATTCAAGGCTGGAGAAATTCCTTTCTGCGGTACAGGCGGGACCATTTACTCTCCTGATGCCTCTGCCTTGTTTTGTCTACTCCCAGCCCCTTCCCACTGTCAGGCAACTCCAAGGAGGCCCTGCAATGGGGGAGGCAGGGAAGAGGCTGCTGGGGAGGACGTGGGTGACAGCCTGAGAGTTGAATTTTCTCTGATTGTATTTCCACCTCTGCGCTTCCTGCTCCCTTCCTCTGCTTCCCATTTGCTGCCGACTTCAGACAGACTGGCTCAAAGGAATTGCCTTTTCAAAGCTGAAGAAGTCTAAAGCCAAGAGAAAATCACTCTTCCCCAACGAGTTCACAGGGAACTAAAGAGACCAGGAAAGGGGACTTTGTGGATGGAGCCATAGCTCCCTCGTTCCCCAAGCTGCTAGACGAACTACTGCTTAAGAGCACAGATGCTGCACTAGACTACAAGGGTTCAAATCCAACTTTGCCATGTTCTAACTGCAGGACATTGGACAAGTGCATTAACCTCTCTCTGACTGTTTCCTCATCTGTAAGAAAGGAGGATAATAATATTAACGATCTCATAGGGCTGTTATGAGAAGCAAATGGGTGGGCACATGCAAACCATGTAGAACAGTGCCTGGCACAGAAAAAACATCAAAAGCATTCTCTGTTTTTATCTTCATACAGTCTTCTGCCCATCCATTCTATCCCCTGCATTTTCACCACAGGGAATTGTTCCTCTAGGCTGAGCATTGCTTTTTCTTTGTATTAACTGTTAGAGTACAAATATTGGTGAGACATAAGGATTACAATCATTTAAAATTGGTCAAGTGTTAATATGTGTTTATCAAAGACACCTTTAGAACAGAGGGTGGAGGAAATCAGAAGAGGTCAGAGAAGAGCGAAAGAAGAGTAGAGTGCTGGGTGTGGTCCCTGAATGCTGTCAAGCGGGGACTTTTCTGTGGGCAGGGCATGACCTTCTGCACAGTCAGAGCCCACATGTAGACACACAGTCCTCCCAATCCCATGGGATGGGGAGGAGGACAGGGAATTGGGCACACAGGGAGGCAAAGGGAGAGACTGAAGACCCACTTTGCCAAGCATCAGCCCCAGGGCCAAGTGAAGCCACTGGATGAAGCTTTGGTCTGAGCTCTGCTACACATTAATCAGATGACCTTGGCAAGTCGCTTTATGTTTCTGGACCTTGATGATGCATTCATTGTCCACTTGGATGTCACCCCTTTTCTACCTTCCTCATAGTGTTATTTGCATAAGGAGTTGCTACAACAAATTCTGCAGTTTTTTTTTTTTTCCAGAGAAGGGTGGTATTGAGCAACACAGACAAATGGTTTTAAAAAAGCCATATATGAGAAATGAAAATGAGGCATGTCTGGTCTCATACTGCCTCTTACTCTGTTTCTGCTCTGTGCTGTGCACTTGTGCATACTACCTCTCACTGATGCTCTCTCTCTCACTCTTTCTCATTCATTCTCTGTCTTTCTCATTTTCTCTCTCTGATTTTTCTCTCCCCTTCATTTTCTCTCTCTTTCTCACTCTCTGATACATACACACAGGCACACATGCACACACACACACACGCTTAAACACTCATCTTTACCTTCACTTCCTTTTATTTTACCTCCACTAAAGATGCTGAGGATGCTACAAAACAAAACAAAGCTCAGGGTGGTCCAGAGAGGCAGGGACCCACTGGTGAGGTCTCCAGGTACATGCTGTCCTTTATGAATGTTGTAAAGCAATTGCCAAGACAAAAAGCTTCAGAGCATAAAAGAGTTGTAGACAAGAAAGATAACTGATGTGGGATTTTCTAGATGAAAAGAAAAGGGACCTGGAGGCTGAGGTGGCTGCCTCTCAAGTTCCGCGTCAGGGCCAGAATCCAGTCTCTGGACAGCCCGTCCAGTATCTTTCACACTATGCCATTTTATAGTATTTAATTTTCTTTTTTTGAAGGCTTTGGATGTGGGATTGGCTTAGATTTGGCTACAACTTTCCATAACTTGCCAGAAAAGCTCCACCTCCCCACACCTATGCAGGGTTTAAAATGGAACCACACACCCACGACTCAAGTTTACTTACTAGAAAAATCCTCCCTCAGTCCTGGTCTGAAGGCCTTGTCCAAGGCCCTGATCTCCTTCAGCTCCTTCTTCACCAAGAGGCAGACGATCCTCTGACCCAGAAACCCTCCTGCTCCTGTCACAAGGCAGCTCCAGCCCGTCATGGCCAATCCAAGATTTCAGGAAACCCTTGCCAGGAAATAGAAGATGCTGCAGAGCAGATCTTATTCTAGGGTGACCATGGAGAGGACTAAAAACAGAGGTAAAATGGTTATAGACTTGCACAGATGCCTTGTTTTCCTCCACCCTGTTTTTTGCAAAACTTCCATGTCCCCACCACTGCCAAGAGTAGCTGAAAGAAAATGAAGAAGCTCTAACCATTAGTTAAAGGGTTAAAAGCTGGACAGAATAGTCAGGGTGCTTGTCACTTCATCACCTAAGGCAGCCCTGGAGCTTTATGCTCTGTGGCTCCTGGCTTGCCCCTTATCACTCTGAACTGCCACATACTCATTGCTCCCACCTCCTCAAGCATTCTTTTTCTCAGAAGAATAGTGACCTTTAGGTTAAATCTCTAATTCTTCCCAGGAACAGGAGGAGAAATCCAATCCTAAGGCTACTCTTCGAAAAGGAGTAAGTGGTAAAGTGTGTGGTAAAGAGTCTGTGGAAAAGACTGTGGTAAAGAGTCTTAGGCTTAGCCTTAACAGGACACTGGTCAGTTGATACCAGCTGTCTGGGATCTGCAATCTGTGAAGTTAAACTAGACTGGGAGAAATCTCCAAGTGCAATGCGAACTTTGCCTTTGTGCAGTAAATATGTTTGGAGGGAAATCCATATGAGCCCATTATTTCCTGTCTGAGTGGCATTTGAAATGTTGCTGCTGTCTTGCAAAGTTTAGAAATTTGCAATGGTGGTATCTCCAATCACTTAGTTTTATGTGAGGTGACTTTCTTTCCTACTGAATACATCCAAAACCTCAATTGAAATTTTTCCCCTGAAGAGCTCTGGGTTGCTAGATGAAGAACATCATTGAAGGAAAGCTATCTATTGGTAACTGCTTAATAATATGGCCTGTACCACAAGAGTGGAGATTTGTAGTTGTTTGCCCCAATAACTCTTGTCATAGATGTTTGCATGTATCCCATATTTTTGACTGCAAAGCCATTTTCAGCAAATTCCTGAACTGAACATGCTGTGAGTGCTGCTGAAGCCTATGCATTAGAACTGCCTGAATTTACCCACCATAAGCTCCCGAGACACTTTATTTTCTTAAAAAAATGTAATTTATATTCATTAAACTGCCCAGATCTCAAGTGTTCAGTTCAGTGAAACTTGACAGTTATGTATGCCCACATAAGTACCACCCAAAAAAACAGAGGTCATTTTCTTCTTGGAAAGAAGTTCTTAGTTAATTCCTCGCACTGTACCCAACCTACTTGGTAGGCAACTACTTTCTGATTTTTATTCTTATTTTATTCCCATCTTTTCCTAATTTTTTCTTTTAAGATTTCTGTGGTTCTGGATATATATTTAAATACAAAATCATTCTGAAATGAAGTTTTGTACATGGAGTACAGAAAACTTGATCACTGATTGTCTCTATTGTTTGCTCATTTTTTATTTCATGATTTTCCTTATTATTGGCTTATAATTATTAACTTTGGGTTTATTTTGCTCTTCTTTTTCAGGGTTCTTATGATGAAAGCATAGATAATTGACTTTACTCCTTTGCTCATTTCCACCACAGGCATTTAAAGTTGTCAGTCTCTCTCTAAGCACTATGTCAGCTGCGTCCCACATTTTGAGGCGCTGGGTCATCATCACTCAGTTAACGATGTTTTAAACTTTTTCTTGTGAGTTCGTCTATGACCAAAGTGTTATTTAGAGTATGTTGCTTGTTTTCTAAGATTGGGGGCTTTCTAGATATCTTTTATTTATTTATTTATTCATTTATTTATTTATTGAGGCAGAGTCTAGCTCTGTCCCCTGGGCTGGAGTGCAGTGGCAAGCTCCGCCTCCCGAGTTCACGCTATTCTCCTGCCTCAGCCTCCCGAGTAGCTGGGACCACAGGCACCCGCCACCGCGCCCGGCTAATCTTTCTATTTTTAGTAGAGACGGGGTTTCACTGTGTTAGCCAGGATGGTCTCGATCTCCAGACCTTGTGATCCGCCCGTCTCGGTCTCCCAAAGTGCTGGGATTACAGGCTTGAGCCACTGTGCCCAGTGCTCTAGATATCTTATTGCTACAGATTTCTAATTACATACTATTGTGGCCATAGCATATACTCCATATGATTTTGATTCTTGGATGTATATTGAGACTTATTTTATGGTGCAGCAAATAGTCTATGTTGGTGAAAATGCCATAAGCACGTGAAAAGAATGCTTTTTGCAGTTGCTGGAAATAATACTCGACAAATGGTTTGGTTTGAAACCCCACTCTGGGTTTTGCCCACCTCCTGTGTTGTAGACATTCATCTGCTACTTGGGACCTGACTACCAATGCTTCAAACCCACTTGCCTAGGAAAGGTTGGTCCTGTGCTGCAAGATGTAGTAGCTAGTTCTCTGAAGTTATCGGAACTAGCTACAAGCCCTGGGTCTTGCTGAGACTTGTGGAGCGCTATCTGAAATCACCCAGGTGCATCGCATGCCTTTGTCTGCTGTATCAGGTGCTGGAATGCATCTTATGTATCCCCCATCGCCCTAAGGGTGGGGCCGGTCATTCCCTCAGCTGTTGAGAGTTCTGGAGGCTGATAGATTTCAGCCAGTGTCTCTTGGAGTCTCTGAGTGGAAGCAATAAATATAAGCCCTAAAGAAAGTGAGAAATTAAACAAAAGGCAAGACTGATGGGGCCCACACTACTGAACTTTTTTGTTTTTAAACAGCTTACTAAGGTATAATTGACATATCGTAACATTCACCTTTTTTAAGTGTAGAGTTCGATTATTTTTAGTAAAATTTTAGACACGTATGACCATCACCATGCTCCTGTTTTGCAACATTTCTATCATTCCTAAAACATCCCTCATGCTTATCAGTTGCCACCTTTTATTCCCACTCCCCAACTCAAGGCAACCCGTAATTGACTTTCTGACTCTAGAGATTTGCCTTTTCTGGACACCATATAAATGGAATCATGCAATATGTGCTCTTTTGTATCTGTCTTCTTTCACTTAACTTAATACACTTTTGTGGTTTATCTATGTTGTAGCACATATCAATATTTCATTAGGTGTCAAATCCTATTAAATTGTATTGATAATTCCCATTTGTTTGTTCATTCACCTGTTGATCAATATTTGATATGTTTCCACTTTATGGACTATTATGGATAAAGCTGCTATGAATATTCACATTCATGTGTTGTGTGGACATAGGCTTTTATTTCTTTTGGGTAAAGAACTAGGAGTGAAAGTGCTAGGTCATATGGTAAATGTATCTTCAAAGTTTTTAAGAAACTGCCAAACTGGTTTTCAACATGACTACATGTCCCATCAACAAGGCATGAGTAGTTTCATTTTTCCACATCATTGTTTTTTCACTTCCTCCAGTTGTTTCTATCCTTCTTTTATATTATAGCATTCTAGCGGGTAAGAAGTGGTGTCTCATTGTAGTTTCGATTTGCATTTCCCTGCTCACTGATGATGCTATCTTTTCTTGTACTTTATTGGCCGTTCCTACACCTTTTTGGTGAAATGGCAATTTATATATTTTGCCCATTTATAAAATTAGGTTATTTATCTTTTCATTGTTTAGATGTAAGTGTATTTTATACCCTGGATATAAGTCCTTTATCAAACATACGATTCGATTTTTTTTTTCTCAGTCTGTGGCTCATCGTTTCATTTTCTTTTGATGTCTTTAAGTGCAACATTTTTAGTTTTGATCGTGTCTCATTTTTAAACTATTTTTTTAACCAGGAAAAGTTGGGTTTTTGCCTAATTCAAGATCATGAATATGCTACTCTATGTTTTCTTCTAAGAGGTGTATAATTTAGCCTTTACATTTAAGCCTATAATTTATTATGAGGGAATTTTTGTGTATGTCTGTGTTAATGGCCTGGATTCATATGGCCAATTGATTTTAACAATACTAAATTCAATGGGGAAAAGCATAGTCTTTTAACCAAGCGATAATGAGACAACTGAATTGTCCACATGCTCAGGGAAAGTCAGCATGCTATGTCAAGTGATGCTCATCTGAGTCACCACCTATTGGCATCTGAGCGTGTGAAGAATTTCTCAGTATGATAATTATGGGTTAAATAATATGCTGTAGCTTTCTGCTTCTCCCATTTGACAGACAGTGTCATCTTTTTGTGCAGAGCCAGCCACATCCCTGAGGCACCATGGTGAAAATGAAGGCATAAGTCAACGGATTTGGCTTTATTCGGGTGCTGGGTCACCAGGGCTACTTATAACTCTGATAAAGTGAATATTGTTACCATGACCCCTTCATAGAGCTCAACTACATGGTCTACATGTTCCAGTATGAGTCCACCTATGACAAATTCCACGGGACCATCAAGGCTGAGAACAGGAAGCTTGTCATCAATGGAAATCCCACCACCATCATCCAAAAGCTAGATCCCACCAAAATCAAATAGGGTGGTTCTGGAACTGAGTACATCATAGAGTCCACTAGTGTCTTCACTGCCACGGAGAAGGCTGGGGATCACTTGCAGGGTTGAGCTAAAAGGGTCAATATCTCTGCCCCATCTGCTGATACCACCATGTTTGTAATGGGTGAGAACCATGAGAAGTATGAAAACAGCCTCAAGAACATCAGCAATGCCTCCTGTTCCACCAACTGTATAGCACCTCTAGCCAAGATCATTCATGACAATTTTGGTATATTGGAAGGATTTGTGACCACAGTCAACACTATCACTGCTACAGAGAAGACTGTGGATGTCCCTTCGTGAAACTGTGGCATCATCACCACAGAGCTCTCCAGAACATCATTCTTGCATCTACTGGCACTGTCAAGACTGTGGGCAATGAGATCCATGGGCTGAACAGGAAGCTTACTGGCATGACCTTCCATGTACCCACCACCAACATGTTGGTATGGACGTAACCTGCCATCTGGAAAAACCTGCCAAATATAACATCAAGAAGGTAATGAAGCAGCATCAGAGGGTCCCCTCAAGGGCATCGTGTGCTACACTGAGTACTAGGTTGTCTCCTCCAACGTAGCCATTGACACCCACTCTTCCACCTTTGATCCTGGGACTGGCAGTGCCCTCAATGACACTTTCTCAAGCTCATTTCCTGGTATGACAATGAATTTGGCTACAGCAACAGAGTGGTGAACCTCATGGCCCAGACGGCCTCCAAGGAGTAAGACCTCTGGACCACCAGCCCCAGTGAAAGCATGAGAGGAAAAGAGAGGCCCTCAGGTACTGGGGAGTCTCTGCCACACTCAGTCCCCCACCACACTGAGAATCTCCCCTTCTCACAGTTTCCATGCAGAATCCCTGAAGAGGGAGGGGCCTAGGGAACCCTACCTTGTCCTGTACCATCCATAAAGTCCCCTGTATGTACTAGGCCAACAAAATGCTATATTAGGAAAACTCACAAATATTACTGATCAGAAAAAGATTAGACAGCATGATTTCTCTATCCTATTTTATGCTAAGGCATAAATGGTCAGGAAATGCTGGGCTCACAATGGAAGTCTGCATTCCAGTATAGGAACACTGGTCTCCCTTATTATAACTTTTTTTTTTTTTGTCATGTAAGCACAAGGACACAGCTTTAACAATGGAGGAACACACAGGCTGTTTGTGTGAAACAGTCTGGATTTAGGTGCCAACTGTTCACAAGATTGTCTGG
Source organism: Macaca mulatta (assembly GCF_049350105.2). Classification (NCBI taxonomy): domain Eukaryota; kingdom Metazoa; phylum Chordata; class Mammalia; order Primates; family Cercopithecidae; genus Macaca; species Macaca mulatta. The sequence continues at coordinate 120,882,880 of NC_133406.1, forward strand.
GAAACTCAACTGCCCAGCATCTAGAGTCCTTGGGCCTCATGCAAAGAGTTTCCATTTTCTTAGGGGAGAAAGCCACCCATTGTACAGGGAGCTATAGTAGGCATAGCCCCTGATGTTGGGAAAAGGAAATCCCTCTTCTAGGCCAGCTTATTAAATTCCTGGGTTACTTTAGGATAATTACACCCCTTGTGTTATAGTCCTAGAGAGGTCAATTTGGACATGAGTAACATAGAATAATTTTTAAAGGCACAGGAGTAGATGAAATAAGCTATGGTAAGAATATTCATGGATAAAGGGGAAAGTTCCTGGACTGAATCCTGGAATAGATACATCAACATTTAGAAGTTGAACAGAGAAGAAGGGACCAGCTAAATATACTGAGTAGGAGTTGGTAGCAGGTAGGAGGAAAATTAGGAGGAGATGGCCTTGTAAAAGTCAAGCAAATAAAGTGTTTCAGGAAGAGTGTGGGCCACTATGTTGGATGCTGCTGATGTATCAAATGCAATAGGAAAATGACTGATTATTGATTTTGACAACATCTTAAGTAATTTGGTACGAGAAATTTCCAGGAACTGTTGGGTTGAAAGTTCAATTGGAAAGTCCAAACCACAATTCATCTGTGTGTTGAGGAATAGAAAAAATGTGTAGAGAGTGACTATTAATAAACTGCTGTACAAGAAGTTGTGCCATGAAGATCTCAGTAAAAACGTGTTACAGCCAGTGGAGTTAAGAGTTTGTTTTTGTTGTGTTGTCTTAAAACTGGACTGCTGCCTTTATGAATCCTCAGCACCTTGTACAGAGCAAATGTTCAAACATTTTTGAGTGTTTGACTCGATAAAGCACCTGTGTCTCATGCATCTTTTTATCACCATAAGAATTTGCACAACATCTGACACATAATATAAACTTAATAAATGTTTATTGAATAATGAAAGGAAGGATGAGTGAACAATCAAGGACTCTTGAATGTCTTAGTGCTTCTGGGACCACTGCCCAGGCCAAAGCTGTTTGCCAAGGAGAAGCAATTTTCCTCCCATCTAAAACATGGATATGAGTAGGATCCCAGGTATTTGAAGGATACTTGAAGAGTCAGTTTTCAGAAGTAAGGAAAAATGGGCCATCCCCTCCACCATACAGGGAGAGCTGGGGGCAGAGCTTTTGGTTTATACGAGCTCAACTTGGCTGTCTTTCCCAGCAAGGCCTTTGGAGTGAGGAAGGAGAAGGCTTTAGCAAAATCTCTTTTCCATGTCCTACTTAATTCTCTGTTTGTCAGTTATTTTGGGAAGGTCACATAGATACCATTCAACAAGGTGCTCCAGAGGATGACAATGATGATATGGTAGCCAGCCTCTAAGGTGACTCCAGTGATTTCTACTTCTTCGTATTCATTCCCTTGTGTGTGGGCTGACCCTAGTAACTTGCTTTTAATCAGTATGATAAGACAAAAATGATAGAATGTTATTTCCACGATTAGGTTAGAAAAGATTGTTACTTCTGTCTTGATTTTACATTTCCTGTTTCTCATTGGGCTGGATGAAGCAAGCTGCCATACTGGAGAGGACAATATGGCAATGAACTGAGGGCAGCCAACAGTCAAAGGGGAACTGAGGTTCTTGGTCCAATAAGTTTCGAGGAAGTGAATCTTCCAACACCTATGTAAGTGAGCTTGAAAGTAGATATTTCCCTAGTTGAGTCTTCTGAGGAAATCAGAACTTTGTGCCACTCCCAGAGTTCTTGGAACTCCGATGTTTAAGAAAAAAAAAAAAAAATGCCAGGCGCAGTGGCTCACACCTGTAATTCCAGCATTTTGGGAGGCCATGGTAGGTGGATCACCTGAGGTCAGGAGTGTGAGGCCAGCGTGGCCAACATGATGAAACCCCATCTCTACTAAAAATGCAAAAAAATTAGGTGGGCGTGGTGGCACGTGCCTGTAATCCCAGCTTATTGAGGCAGGAGAATTGCTAGAACCCAGGAGGCAGAGGTTGCGGTGGGCCGAGATTGTGCCATTGCACTCCAGCCTGGGTGACAGAGGGAGACTCCATCTCAAAAAAAAAAAAAAAAAAAAGAAAGAAAAGAAAAAGGTAGACTGTCATACTTTCAACAAGCTACCTTCTTTCCTTGGGGATTTCTCTTGCATTACAAAGAATATTCACCCTTAGTTAAACTCAGTTTGAAAACTACAAGTGGTTTGGCAAATGTTAGATTCACTGAAGTTTGTATGTGTTGGGGAAGATGTGGGGAGACAGGCGTGTTATTTGTGGAAGTGTAAGTTTATGCAAATTTTTGGTGAGTATTTGACAAAATATTTTAGACTTTCACACACTTGACCCAGCAAGTTCACTCCAGATATTTATTTTAAGGAAAAATCAGTTGAGATCAGACCAAGAGGTCATATGGGACATCTCCTTGCATATAGAAAGGTCTACATATGAGCTCTAATATATTAACTGAGTCCTTCACTATATATAAGATGCTTTACTTATATTTTCTCATTTAATTTTTAAAGTAGACTTTATTTTCTATAACAGTTTTAGCTTCACAACAAAATTGAGGGAAAGTGCAGAGAGTTCTCATATACTCCCACTCCCACATATCCACAGACTCCCCCACTATCAACATCCTGCACCAGAATGGTATATTTTGTACAATCAGTTGATTTGCACTGACATATCTTTATCACTCAAAGTCCACAGTTTACTCTTGGTCTTGCACATTCTCTGAATTTTGACAAATGTATACTGACATGTAAACACCATTTTAGTATCATCTGTCCTAAAAATCCTCTGTGCTCTGCCTATTCATCCCTATGTACATCTTGACTCCTACAGCCATTGACTTTTTACTGTCTCCAAGGTTTTGCCTTTTCCAGAATGTCATGTATTTGGAATCACACTGCATGTAGCCTGTTCATTTTGGTTTCTTGCATCTAGTAATATACATTTATGTTTCCCCCATGTCCTTTTATGGCTTGATAGCTCTTACTTTTTTAGTACTGAATAATATTCCACTATCCATTCAACTATTGAAGGACAATTTGACTGCTTCCAAGTTTCAATAATCATTAATAAAACTGCTATAAAGATCTAACCTAAAAGTACTTTTTTATGTGGACGTAAGTTTCTTATTTATTTGTGTAAGTGCAATAGAGCATGATTGCTGGACAATGTGTTAAGAATATGTATAGCTTTGTAAGAAACTGCTAGACTGCCTTACGAACTGTACCATTTTGCATCCCCACCAGCAATGGATGAGCATTCCTAATGCTCCACATTCTTGCTGGCTTTTGGGGTTGTCAGTGTTATGGATTATCACCATTCTAATGGGTGTCAGTGGTATTTTTTAGTTTGCAATTCTGTAATGACATATGATGTTTAGTATCTTTTCATATGCTTTTTTTGTAATCTATGTATCTTCTTTGGTGGGTGTCTGTTCAGGTCTTATGCCTGTCTTTCTATCAGATTGCGTTCTAAATGTAAGGCATTTTCAGAATTGAAGAGATTCCTTCTGAGATTTTTATATGCATCTCTTCAGTTTACTGTGCGCATTCCTTTTCCCATGTTCTGAGCAATGGAGAACAGCTTTTTGGTATTATCTTGATAATATTCTTGCTCATTTCCCTTGGAGTTTTTGATCTAGCCCTCTGAGCCCAGTTGCAACTTAAAAAATTACACACGTGTGTGTCCAGGAGCACAGTTATGACCAGGTAGATGTATACAAAGAGAGCTTCTACTACATTTTCTTGTAAAGCAAGCTAATGTCATTGTCTGTATGCCACATTATTTTAATACCATATGCTCATGTGATTTGTTTCACTCTTACCACAAACCAATCTCTAATGACTCCCCTAAGTCCTCAGCTGGTGATTTCATGGTTGAAGAGATGACCTTAAGTGGGTTACTACACCTGCACTGAAGTCCTTGTAATAAAGGAAACTTGGGGAAATGTTGCAACATGATCACTAACAAGCAGGAAAGCATGAAAAAAATTGATTTGCGAGATTCTGATTGGGTGTTGGGAGGAGTAGACATTATCGTACTTATGTTTTCTCTGATTTCAAGTCTTATCTTCAAGGCTTTTAAAATGTATTTACTTAACCACAAAGAACAATTTAATACCGAAATGTTCTTATCTTTTTCAGCTGTGAGGAGAATCATGAGACCACAGTTATGAACTTAATACAAATGGAACGAGGCTAAGAAGGATGGTATTTGACAAAGAGTTCTATGATTTAGAAGAGAAATTCCAAAGAGTAAAGTTCTAGAAAGGGCACCAAGTCACACTGTCTATGAGGGTGATTCCTGATGGATGACAGGGGTATGAGGGCTGGGGAACAGGCCAGAGGAGAGCAAAGTCTGCCTAGTTTTGGTCATTTGCTGTGGGATATGGCTGGTGGGACAGCTCTTGATGAGTATGCCCACTGTCTGAGGCAGTGTTCTTGGGGACCGCTGGGTAAGAGAAGATTTCTTAGACTTTAATCTCTCCCATTCATTTAGCTCTGTAGTACTTTATTGAGAAAGCCTCCATCTATCTACTAAAACTATCCAATATGACCAAAATAAGCATATCTCCTTTCTCATTTACTGGTGAAGAACTGGGCTAGTCAATATTAATTTGCTTTCAGGGTCCCTGAATTTCTTATTTGAAAACTCTGCTACTTTTCTTGGAGGTCAGTGCATTGCACAAAATAGACATTAGCCAATGGGCCATAAAATCCTGTTACATCTTAGGGCATGACAAAGAATATTTTAGGCTTTTCTTTGCTCCTCTGTTCTTTCTTGTTCTGCTCTTTCTGGCCTTGGCTCTGTGACTCAAAGGAAAAAATATTCCCGAAGTCCCTTGCAGCAGTGCATGAGTTAAGCTGTATCAAGATCACTCTTGTCTCATATTCTTTTTAATCTTGAGAGCTTGTGTGGTCTGAATCAGATTCACATGTTGAAACTCAATTGCCAATGTGATAATGTTTAGAGCTCGGGCCTTTAGAAAGTGATTAACATATGAGGACAGGGTTTTCATGAATGGAGTAAGTGTCCTTATAAAAGGGCTTCAGAAAACTAGCTGACCCCTTCCATTCTTCTGCCACATGAGGACACAGTGTCTACCTTTTGCAGAGGATGTGGCAACAAGATGCTGTCTTGGAAAGAGACACAGGGCTCTCACCATACATGGAACCTACTGACACCTTGATCATGGACTTTCCAGACTCTGGAACATTAGAAATAAGTTTCTGCTATTTGTAAATTATCCAATCTGATATATTTTGTTATACTAGCACAAAATGGCTTAAACCATGAAGCTTCCATTTTGTTTCAAGTCACATGTTGCCATGCAAATAAGGGTGTTGAAGGTCATCTTCAAGGCCCATGGTCATCTAGGCATCCTGTCCCATAATGCAACTGTGGCTACTGTGTCATTCAGTCAGTCACCCCTAGATATGTGCTTTCTTAGTATGTCCCTAAACTTTCAGTGCAAGCACTCCATCCTGGCTGCCAGAGTAAAGACCCCCTCTTTGGCCTCAAATTATCAGCCACCAATGCAGCAGACAATTTGACACCTACATAAAAAATTAAGGCCTAACACTGGGAGCATGGTGAATTTCATTTTTCTTTTTATCAACCCATTAACAATGACATCTACTTTAGACTTCTGAGCTTCTTTTCAATGACCATCATTCTCCAAAGTATCCACTCCTCTTCCAAGTATTCTAACGACACCTGCTTCATATTTTCCTTTCATCTGGTTTGACTGCGCTGCTCTGTTTAACAGATAGAGAGTATGAGTTCTGTTGGAAAACATTTTATAGGTATAGCTCTTCTGTCCAGAGTTCAAAGTTCCATACTTATTTCCTAGAGATATATAGGATGTGCAAAAAATTGTAATCCACTGATGGTTTCAGTCATTACTGATCTGCTCTTTTAAGATCTTTTATTCTGAGAAGAACCAAAGGGAGGGCTTTGAGTCACACATTTTATGAACTAATTTTTCAAGGGAGTGCTGTTTTGAAAGTTTGGGTGTTCACTTCTTTTTAATTCTGGGTTCTGAATTGCAGTTATAGGCAAGCAGAGCTGTATGGCCATACTTCATTTTTCCTTTCTAAATATGTGGGTGGTAGACACCCTATACATATATTTGGGTTAAGCAAATAGGCCTTAAAAGTTATTACCAGGTCTGCTGTGGGACTGCTTTCTCTTTTGGTGTTTCCCATGCTAATGTTCTTTTAACCCAGCTCCTGGCTCTGTGGGTTAATCTGGGTAAAAGTGAACCTGTACTATGGCACGGATTCACGCAGAAAAGTGTCCAGTCGAGGAATGATAGAAGACTTTTCAGGTCTGTTGGCTTAGGTAGTGACCCATTCTGCTGGGTTCCATCCTAACTCACTGTTTTCCTCCTTGGATGGCTATAATTTTCCAGATGTGCTCATGTATTTTGATCTGGCTTTGCTTTCCTGGATTAATTTATTTAATAAATATTTATGAGGCACTCTATGACTTTGGGCATGATTCTAAGCTCTTGGGAACGTAGCAGGGAGCAAGACTGTCTGAGGTCCCTATGAGGGTACAGATAAACAATAAAATCTACAACTAGAAGTTAAATGCAGGTTTTGGTAACAGGAGGGGAGAATCAGGGTGATGTGATGCGTGAAGCAGAGCATATTCAGAAGAGGATGGTCAGTAAGTCTCACCTCTTTAGGGAGGTGATAGTTCAGCTGAGATCTACACGTCAACAGAGAGCCAACCATGAGAAAATGAGGAACACCATTTTATGTAAAGGGAATGAGAAATGTGAAGATTCAGAGGCAAGAAAGTTTTGCTTGTTTATGGACTAGAAGGAAGGTTGATATCTCTGGGGCATCATGAGTAAAAGGGAAGTGGTGAGGAGCTGGAAAGTTCAGCAGATCATTCAGCGTCTGGGAGAGCTGGAGATCAGTTTAGAGTGTATAGTAAATGAATGGGAAGCCACAGAAAGGTTTTAAATAAGTGAGACATAGGATTTGATTTTACTTAAAAAAAATCTCAGGCTGTTGTATGGAGAACAGAGTTTGGCAAGCAGCAAGACAGATCATGGGAAAAGTCAGTGCTGACACTATTCATTTAGACAGATATATATTTTTCTCTAACCTTCTTTCTTTCTTGTTTTTGTTTTTTTGAGACAGGGTCTTGCTCTGTCACCCAGAATACTGATGTGCAGTGGCGCAATTCTCAACTTCCCAGGCCAAGAGATTCTCCTACCTCAGTCTAAGGAGTGGCTGGGACCACAGGTGTGCACCACCATGCCTGGCTAGACTGTTACACATTTTTAATTTTGTAGATATGGGATCTCCCTATGTTGCCCAGGGTGGTCTCAAAATCCTGGTTCAAGTGATCCTCCCACCTTGGCCTCCCAGAGTGCTGGGATTATAGACGTGAGTCTCCATGCCCAGCTATCTCTAACTTTTCTGTGAGTGGGCCTCTGCCCACATTCCGATTAGAGAAACTGCACCTGGTCACCTTGGACTTCTTGAGGTTTGATTAGTTTAAGCTGCAGATTTTCTTAACCTTGGAGAGCTGTTTTTTTTTCTTTTAAATGTAAAGAGTGATTCGTTAGAGTGAGGCCTAAGTACCTGTAATTTTGTAGAAACTCCCCAGGTGATTTTAATGAGGAAACAGGGTTAAGAACTCTGTAGGACCAATTAGGGACCCCCCATTCTTTCTTGGGGATTACGGTAAGTATAACACATAAGGCTCCAATCCTCTCCTCCACCAGAATTACAGAGGCAAAGGGCAGTGCAAGGTGCAACAGGCTTTGTCTGCTCCTGGTAGGCCACCTTTCACACAACTGCTCCAGATAGTGAAGACAGTATAATAAGAGCCAGGAAAAGTGCCTGTCTTGGCTGTCCATCGGATAACTTCCACTGCTTCCATCAATCTAGCAGTGGAAGGCTGCTGCTGGCCTTCACCATCCTCGCCACTCATAGTCTCTTCTTCCCCTATTCTCATGAATCTTTATTTTCCCAACTCAGCTCACTTATCAAATCAAAACCCCAGGCATGACTCCTTTTCTCAGCTGCCCTTGGCATGAACATAATTTCCGTCCTCTCTGCCCATGTGGGAGGGGAGGAGCACACCTGGCCAGTCTCCAGCATGAATTGCCTAGTACTTGCTCCTCTGTCTCATTGTGACAGCCACAAGTGCCCTGCAGATTGCAGTTTTCTGCTGCCAGACTGTGGTTTTAAGTTCATCTCTGCTAACCCAAAGCACATTCCAATGGGTTTCAATTTCCAGCTGCTCCCCTGGGTTCCAAACCACTGTTCACAGTGCTCTCTGCATCCAGCTGGTGCCCTGCCTCATTCCAGCAGCTGAGAATGTCAACTTTGGAAGCCAATGTGGTGGGCGGCAATTTGTTCCATATACCACATTGCCCTGTGTTCAGGAAGGCTGAAAAAGGTATCAGTGTACATGAGGTGTTCAAGCTGACTTTCCCACTCATATATTTGAAAGATGTTCAACCTAAGTAAAAGTATGGGCAGACTCCATTTCCTGGAGACCAGGGATTCATTGAAAGTAGTTCCATGCATTCTTTTTATTCACTAAAGACACTCCACTGAGATGCTTTTCTGGACCTACTAGGGCTGAAGTAGGGAGTGATTCTGCCTGGGGGTTCTGATACCATCTGTGTATAGCTGGCCTTCCCCAGCCCCAAAGCTGTGACTCATAAAGAGCAGAGTCCCTGAGAAGTTCACCCCTCAGCTGAGTGGGCAAGTGCCGGGCCTAGTGCTCAGTGCTAGGGAGACAAATATGAGAGAGGTAGAGATGCTTGCACATTCCAACACCATTTAAGGGTGAAGGTGAAGGCTGATTTTGTTCCCTTCCTGCCCAACATGCTTGGGGTGAATTATTTTGCCAACTGTAAGTATGATTTTCAGGGGCACCAGGGACTGCAGGGGGTGAGAGGTGGACAGGGGGAACTTCTTCATGTCAAGGCTTCACATGTTATGCTAGGGCAAGATGGTACATTCGGCAAAAGCTTGAAGTTAAGTAGATTCTCTGCCAAGGACTTTGAAACTGTAAGTCAGAGTCCCCACCACTGCTGCAAATCAGGCAGTGTCCACTGTACCTGGCTTTGTTGGGTGGGAAAGGACAGTGTGTGACCTTGGAAAAGCTAGCTCACTTTGTCAAGGGGCTGGAAAAGGATCTGACTAGACATTTATCTTGTCAAGTGTAGCACTAGTGAACGTCTGAAACGAGGGTCACCTCAAGGTTTCTGCCGAAGTAGTTCTGCTGATTTCTGTGTTGAAGTTAATAGATTTGGGAGAAATCACAGACACAACTTCACAGCCTGAGATTCACTGGATTGACAGAGCCAATGTTCAATGTTGCTGAAACCTGCACCACCATGCCTGATGAAGCCCTCTTTAGCTCTATAATCTGAATTCTACAAAGACATTAAATTGCCCTGGGGGAGTCAGAGAGCCTTTTCCATTTACCCATGATTGATCAATGAACAATAGTTGTTTTGCCTGCTGCTAAAAGAAGTTTTCATAATTAGGACTCGCTGCATATTTTACAGGGATAGGATCTGTGCAAAATAAAATGTGGGGTCTCATGTCAGTCCCTTAAGCCAAACACAGGCCCTGTGTGACCTCATGAGCCATGTGCCCTTACAGCTCCCCTGCTCAGAGCTACACCAGGGATTTGACAGACTCCAGATGGTGAGAGAGGGAGCTAGGGCCGGGCTCATGAGAAGGGTATTCCTACCTCAGTGGCCAGGGTTCATGTTAGGATGACCATAGGCCTGCAGCCCATCTCACACCCACTCGTCTGTCACCAGTACCTGATTAGGAAGAAGGGCTGACTTCGATAGTGCTGGTTCTTCCATTTCTTGAGAAAAGATTGCACTATGCAATAGGGAGCTTCAGATTTCCAGAACAGATTACTGACTGTTTTGGAGTCTGTAACTGACCCCAGTGACCCCTGCCTTTGGGGAGAGAATGGCCGAGGCACCTTCTGTTCATCTAGACCTCCCCCTCCACTTCCTCATAATGAACCTCTTTCATGCCTCAGAACACCGTCTCAATTCCCTGCTCATTACCCTTGGGTGAGATCTTGGGCTGTGATAAAGGAAAAGAACTCCCACCCAAATTTCCCCCAGAGTCTCCTGATGTCTTAAGAAGCACATGTACCCAGAGAGGTTGAGTGGTCCTCACCTGAGTCTCCTAAGAGTGGGAAACTCTCTTTTGAATTCAGTTTTTAAAAGCAATTTTTCTCTCTCTCCCTTTCTTTCTTTTTTTCTTTCTTTTCTTTCCTTCTTTCCTTTCTTTCTTTCTTTCTCTCTCTCTCTCTCTTTCTTTTTTTTTGTAGTATAAAAATGCTCCAGGCATTGCACGATGTCAGGTTTTGGATCTAATTCCCAATCCCTTTATAACCATGACAGCTGGACTTCGCCTTCATCAGTATTTCCTTTTCCCTGCTCATGGGCCTCTCACTCCTACATTCACTCTTCACATCACACAAATAAGTTCATTCTCAACCCCATACCTGCCATGTGGCTTCCCTTTTTTTCCATTCTCATCGTGATAATCCAGGTTCTTCACGTTCATCAACACCTTGAAAAGTCATCTTTGAATTCTTTCTTGCTTTGTCATTCAAAGCATTCTACTCCCTGACTCCCCATCTCTTCCTCTCTCCATTCTAACAGTTCTGTTTGCTTGTGTTTTATCCATCCATCCATCCATTCATCCATCCGTCCATCCATCCATGCATCCACCCATTCATCCATCCATGCATCCGTCCATTCCTCCATCAGCCCATGTGTCTATTTTGTCTCAGACACTGGGGACAGAGAGATGATATGGTGAATTACTGTCCTCAGGACATGGCAGTGTAGGGGTGGGGAACAGGATATATAAATAAAAAATTAATGGCAGTGCAACTAGATATGCACAAAGCATGGAGGATGTAAAAGAAGAACCTGGGAAGGATGCACTGGCAGGAGAGCTGGGCACCTTCTAAGCAGAAGGAATGCCGTGCACTGGCATGGGTAGATGAAAAAGCATACTGCACGCAGGAAGCCCTGAGTTTTGGAAAATTGTTGAGGCAAAAATTAAGAGAATCTGGGGATAGGACAGGGATTGGTGGTAAGAATTAATCTGGAGTGTTAGGCAGGGCCCAGGTCTTCAGAGGTCCTATATGTTATGCTAAGGCTCTCAGGCTCACCCTAATAGTCCTGGGGCTCCACTCAGTGGTTGGTTTTAAGGAAGGGAGTGACATGGTGAGACTAGTTTGGAGAGAACTCTGGACTCCTGCAAATAGATTTCATGGGTAACTCTTCAAGGTGGGGAGGCCTGTGGGGGGTAAAAGTAGGAATGATGTTTACCAGGGAGGAAGAGGACACATGCAAGAAGCGTTGTGGAGGTAAAGTTGGTAGCCCTGAATGATAGGTGGAAGGAGTCTGGGGCTGCCATCCAGGTTTCTGGCTTGAGAAAGTGCGTGCATGAGAGTTCTGTGCCCATACCCAGTCCTGTCTAAACTAGGTCGTTCTGCCTTGGGCCTGCCTCAGTTGCCCCTGTATTCAGTTTTGTTACCAACGCATAAATCAGGCCTTCATTTCTTACCTAGATTCTTGAAGTATCCTCTTCATCTCTTTCAGTCCATCCTAGAAAATACTGCCATCGTAATCTTCCAGGGATGGCTGAACAATTCCCATTGCATAGTGAACGATGTCCCAGCTTTTAGCATCACCATCAATATTCATAGCTAGAGCAGACTTTCTTTTCCCGTAGAGTCAAATTTTTGAGAGAACATGAGGCATGTTGTATGTGAAAGTGGTTTTTAAGGGGGGCACAGACTCGTACTCTGAGGTCAAAGAAGGAAGATGGCAGGGTGTCTCTAGAAGTGACCCTGGGTGATCCTGTCTGTGCCCATCATGTCTTTCTAGGTGTATCTTCCACCTTTCCCCTGGCCTAGTGTTCTCTGGTCTGGTCTCATTGTTGCCTAAAATTGACCCCTTTCTTACCTGGGTCTTTGCAGACTGCATTGCTTCTGCCTGGAATACTTTCACTCACATTCCTGTCTGTTGAAATCCTACCCATCTTTTGATATCCAGCCCAAATGCAAGGACCCCATGAATCTCCAGGGGAATGGATCATCCGGAAGCACTATCCTGTGTTACGACACCCTGCACATTTACTGTGCACAGCACCCAACATGTCTCGTATTTTATCTCCCCCACTGGACTGCTAGACTGGGAGCAGAAGTGGAAAATCGGAGGCCTTAAGCCTGGGTCCAGCCTTTGAATGTGTTCTGTTAATTTGCACATTATTCCCCAACCAAATTTAATTTATTTAAAAAAAACCTGTGTTAAACACACAGAAAATTTGAAAATATGATATAATAATGTATATTTGGGACATCACTGAGAATGAACAGATTTGCTGCTGACACCTCGCCACCTACTTTTTAAGATATAAAATATTACATGTACAGTTTGAACACTAGCCCACACATCCCTCTTAAAGCTGGTCTTCACACTGCTATTTCAAATTTAGCGTTAGTAACTAATATTTAGAAATCAAAAGATTTCACATAAGAATTGGCCTCCTACCACTTTCCTGCCAGTCCTCAGCAGACCACTGTGGGTTCCACACCCCACTCAAGCCCTCAGAGCCTGCCTGTCTGGTCGGTGGCTGAATCTTGCACCTGAGCTCCTCGTCTGCCCTCTGTACACACTTCCCAGCAGTTGAGGGGGCTCTTCATGGCCTTTGTCCTCCTCCAAACCACTGCCCTGGCTGTGCCCCCTGCCTGGACCCAAGAATCCAAGGCCTCATTCAAGCCCCATGGGCTCCTGTGGCTTTTCCCAGTGACTTCAGCTCAGATCCATTCTCTGTACTCATATACACCTAGCTCTTAAGCCGGTGGCTAGGCACTTGCCCGTGCTTTCATTTATTCCTTTGCTAGGTACCTTGCAGAGCCACCCAGGTGAAGAAAACGGACCCAAAAGTGCCCGCTGGGTCTGGTTTCCTTGTTCTTCCCTCTGAGATTTTGCTGCTCCCGTGTGATGCATCACATGAGGTGCGGTGGGGCTTGGTGCAGGATCTCTGCCCGCCTGGCACCTGTAGCTGTAAGAAGGGATGGCACATATTGTTGGCTACAACACAACAGGGCCTCTATGCTTGTTCAGTTGAGAATGCTAGTCATCCGATTCCCTCGTCTCTCTTCGATCACTCCTCGCTGCCCGATGGAGATATGTCCTTTCCCTTTCCTTCCCTGTGAAAATTGCCCCGGTGGTTCATAGGTGTGGGGTTTCACTAGGCTGAAAAACAAGGAGGAAGGGCTCTTGTCCCAGATTCCACCACCCTCCTTTCTCTCCCATGCAATTTTGCGTTAACATATGGATGGTGTGCATGCCTTTCAAAAGCTGGACAGATGCTGGCTCTTGGCATTTTGTGCAGAGGACGGGGAAGGAGGAGTGCTGCATTTTTCACCTTACCCCATTGCCTGGGGCCACACCGCCCTGATGGTAGTGCTGATCATCGGTTCCTTGGGGTTTTGAAAGTGGTGGAAACCTGTTCATCTGAGCCAGAATGTTTTTCTCTTTTCCCATCAGAACGAACACTGATACTATATCCTTTGTGATCATCAAATTCAACTGATTAATGATGTGTAGATTTCCTGTGTAGGAAAGAAGCCGTCTTGGTCCTGGATGTGACTGTCATCATTGCTGTCACACCCAGGTGCAGAGGGAGACAGCTTCCCCTCCACACACTCTGACCCCACAGCAACCTCCTCACCTGCTTCAGTTCTACTCTGTCCCTGATGTCCCTGAGACTGGATTGTGTTTGTTGTTTGTTTGTTTGTTTTTTACTGTTGCTTCTTTGGTTGGTTATTGGCTATGTCATCGTTGAAGTCCCCAAACTTGTCCTGATTTGTCTCCACTTCTCAGGCATGTTGAGAAGAATAAGAGGGCCAGTGACTAAAAGGGAGATGGAGGGAAGGAAAGTGGCTAAGGAAGTGGAAGAATAAAGGAAGAAAGGATGTGATTCAAAGGAGAGAAGGATAAAGAAAGAGGAAGAGGCAGTTAAATCTGGGGATGTGGGATAGTACACTTCTACTTTTTGAGCTGAAGAGGAGGTATATTTTGAAGAAGTTCACACTTGTTCCCTTTACTTGCCCAGGAACCCATGGTGTGGCTTCATTGTGTGATTTGAAAGGGTGAAATGCAAGATTATTAATGACCAGAATGGCCAACACATTTATAGCCAGGTGTGTCCTAGAGACCTTCAAGGAAATTGGCACTAAAGCTGGTGGAGGCTGGATGCCTTTTTGCTTGCTCTCCCTTGCTCAAGGCCATTGGTAAGGCATGCAGCCCTTCCAGATGCCCTCAGGGAATTTCCCGAGTTCTAAAGAATCCCCTGCATGGGATTGTGCAAGAAGGAGGTAACCCAAGTAAGCTAGGGCTCTCCCAAGGATTGGCACCCCATGCTCCAATGCTCTGCCGTACCACTGACAAGGCCAGTTCAGGCTGTTTGATTTGGTGGAGACATAGGGACTTTCTTGGCCAATCTCCTGATAGCAGGCCTAGCCACTAATCAGTTGACTGTGAACAAATTTTCTCACCAATAAAATGGAAACGGTCACCCTGCCTCGGGTTTCTGATGAGTATTAAATGAGGTAATATATGTCATATGTAGCTCATGTTGTACATGCCTGAAATAAGGTAGAGCTTATTCAGCCTTCAACCACCCTTCCTGACCCTCCCACTACTCTGCCCACCTCCTAACCCCAGTTTCATGCTACTCTTCTAAGTTGGAGATGGTGATACCTGGAAATGAAAGGGAAAGGAGGAAAGTATGTGTTAACAGAAACCACACCTCCCTCCAGGTTAAGCATTAAAACATTTATTGCTTGTTTCATTGAACTGTGTGAAGAAACAGGAGAGTTAAAAGAAAAGAAATCCTTTCTCATTTAGGAGGAGAAATGGAGTTCTAGTAGTTAAAAGAGACCCTCAAGATAAAAGAGACCACAATTTTTCAGAATCAGGCACCGAGATTTGGAAAAAGCAAATCACGTTGTCTGTCCTCTGGTATACGATTAGGACAGAAAGCTTCTGGTTGGGCCAGGGAATGGGCAGGTTTTAATGACATGAGGAAGACAATAAGTTGGCTATTATGTGAAAGGGAGGCAGCAGGACCTGGGCTTGTGCCCTTGTCACCTTCTGTATGAAGCCAGGAGGGTGGAGCTTGATGACACCTCCTAACAACACCCACATGCACATCTCTGTCATCCTTAAATCACTGAGTCTTGGACTTCAGGGTCTCCTTGTGCCAGTCCACAAGGGAACCCACCGACTCCACGGTTTTCTGCTTGGCTTCCTCCCAGCTGTAGAGTGGCTCATACGCCAGATCTTGCTGAGCCTTCTTGTAAGAGAAGGTGAACACGCTATTTGACAATGTCACTGTGTGATGGTTGAAGGGCGGTTGATAGGTGCAAATTGGCCTGAGCAGGAGAGTCACTATTTCCAGCAGGAAGCCAATCCAGTACATCAGGGATAAAGGAAGGCTCCATCTGGAATCAAGGCGGAGGCTGAACTCTTTGCTCAGGGTGTAACTAAGGTTATCATAGCTTTGGTGAGGCGTGTCACCTGAGATGTAGTAGAACTGCCCTCGGACACTTAGGGCCTTCTTGGGGTCCCACAGGGCCCTCAAGGCCAGAATGTGGGCCCAGGCCACATTGCCAACATAGACTGGGTTGACAGTGGAGAACTTGCCAACACTTGACAGGATCCCATTGTTGTTCAGTGCCTCATTTATATTGGCAGTAAGAAATGGGCCTCCTTCCCCATAGATACACATGGGTCTTAAGGCACAAGTGTAAAAGGTATCACCATTTTTCAGAGTCCACCCATTAGCTGCCAGCACAGCCTTCTCAGCGAGCTTTTTACTGTGTGGATATGGAGCAGACCGTGTGTTTTCCAGAGAGTCTTGTGTTTCTCTCTTACAAGAAGGCTCAGTGAGATCTGGCGTATGAGCCGCTCTACAGCTGGGAGGAAGCCAAGCAGAAAACCGTGGAGTGGGTTGGTTCCCTTGTGGACCGGCACAAGGAGACCCTGAAGTCCAAGACTCAGTGATTTAAGGATGACAGAGATGTGCATGTGGGTGTTGTTAGGAGATGTCATCAAGCTCCACCGTCCTGGCATTCTCGATGATTTCCTTGTAGGAGTTGGGCCCGGCTACCCCTAGGGCACTGGGGTAGATGAAGACTGGCACACTGGCTTGGACACAGGCCTCCAACAGGAGCTGAGTACCTGCCCACAAAGAGCATGCTGTCAGTGTCAGGAAATATCCCTAAGGGGGGCCTACCACATACACAGATCCATGTGCCCCACTCCTCACTCCCAAGTACAGTGGTTGTAACAGACTCGGGATATATTCTTCTGTGGCTCTGACTAACACTGGGCCACGCTACAACCATAGGAAAAACACAAAAATGAAAAGAAACTGACATGTGGGTTCTGGAGAACAAGAATTTTTAGACTTTTGGGTCTCATGTATGTGTCTGTGTGTGTGTGTGTGTTTGTGTGTGTGTGTACCTTAATTTTGGAAAATGACCTTGGGTTATCATTTTTTGTTTTGTCACGTACACATTGAAAAATTAGGATTTTTCATCAATACCATTAAAGACAGATCATTTAAAATCTAAAAATACTCTGAGTGTATGGATAGTCCCAGTTCTTAGGCACAAAAGGGCAGTGGAAGAATTCACATGACACACACACAAATACATAGTATGCAGGCAATATACACTCTTCAATATACATGAAATTGTTAATAGTTTTCTCATTTTGTTGAGTACTAATAAAACTTTGCCACAAGGACCATCTCTGGACATTGAGCAAACAGTGGGTTGTGGGAACATGCTGGAGACCCACAGTCTTTTCCTGATTGTGTGTTCCCTGGGAAAGAGGCTCCCAATTTAAAGTCTCTGTGCAATTTGAATTTCTGGAGAGACAGTCTCAGGTTTTTAAAAATTAATCCAATGAGGGAGAAAATTTGGAGTTAGTTTGCCTTCAAGGGGGAATTGATCAACATTGTGAAGTATTTTCTAAGCCTGGGAGTGATAATGGTTTTAGGGAACAGATGTCTCTAACTGTCTTCCCATCTAGAAGACATCTAACAGATGTCTTCCCCTGTCATTTCATATCCCCTGTTGTATGGAGCTGTGGAGAGTAGGAATTAAAATAAAAAACTGGTTAATCTTAGCATCCTCCTTTCACTGTAGAGGTACTTAGAGGTATGGGTAAGTAGCAACTGGAAAGGGTTTTTTTTTTTGTTTTTTTGTTTGTTTGTTTTTGTTTTTTGAGATGACACTGGCGACTCAAAAGTAATTAGTTGCTTTAGAAAAGGAGTTTGAGGCTGGGTGTGGTGGCTCATGCCTGTAATCCCAGCACTTTGGGAGGCGGAGGTGGGTGGATCACGTGAGGTCAGGAATTCAAGACCAACCTGGCCAACATGGTGAAACCCCATCTCTACTAAAAATACAAAAAAAAAAAAAAAAAAAAAATTAGCTAGGTGTGGTGGTGGGCACCTGTAATCTCAGCTACATTGGGAAGCTGAGGCAGGAGAATCGCTTGAACCTGGGAGGTGGAGGTTGCAGTGAGCCGAGATCACGCCACTGCACTCCAGCCTGGGTGACAAGAGTGAAACTCTGTCAAAAAAAAAGAAAGAAAAAGAAAAAGAAAAAAAAGAAAAGGAGTTTGAGTAGCCTGAATGTGGAGGGCCAGGCCGGGGGTTGGGGTGCTGTAGTGCTGAAGAGGCTCTGGAGATCAGAGAGTGAGTGTGCATTAGAAGATTCCTTAAGGAAATGTGTCTGAATTTAAAGTAGGTTGGAAAGTGACAATTCAGAAAGACCACCAAGCATTTAAGGGATGAGGATTGAATGAGGGTGCACTTTGGGTACCTGGCTGGAAACAGCTATGTAATAGCAGACCCTGTGGTGAGCTGAACAGATTGCATTCTGGTACACTGGGAAACTCTTATTGTTAAAAAAATATTGTGGGAAGGTGTGTGCTAGATAATTCTGTTCTGACAGACCTCTGTGAACCAGCTTTGCTAGTTCTCGAGAGGACTTCTTTGAGGTGGGCAGGAGGGCTCTGAATGTTCTTACCAGCCTGCACACAAGGTTCAAAATGATGACTATGATGACACCTGAAAGGTCTGATTCTGGTCTGGGGAGCCAAGGGGTAACTGGATTTCAAGAGTCTGAAGTCAGAGATTAATTGACTTTTGACTGGGGCCACATTAGAAAGAGCTTCCACAGCCTTCGGAGTCACACAGGAGTGAGTTTAAAGTCGAACTCTCCTACTTACTTACGTACTCACCTGTGGGACTTTGGACAAGTTGCTTGTCTTTGCTCAGTCCTAGTTTTCTCATCTATGAAACTGAAAATAGCAGCCTTGAGTTCCCCCAGTCAGTAGTGATCAGCAAAGGCACTTGGCCCAGAGCACAGCAGGTGTTCAGTGGAGGGACTTCTCTTTCCTTCCTGCCCTTCTTTCTGATCCTCATTTCCCCACCTTGGTCCATCTCCTCCCCAGGCCACCGTACCATTCACATTGACATTCATGATGGACTTTCTGTGAGGGACACCGAAGACATCAATGATACAGGAGGTGTGGATGACGACCAAGACGTCCTGGCAGGCTCTCTTCAGGAATGGCTCATCCAGAATGTCTCCTTCCAGCACTGTCAGCTGGGTCTTGTTCTGGAGCTCTGTGTGAACACGGGTCAGGTCATAGGAATGATTTCTGGATCTGGTTGGGAAGTTTTCTGATAAAGGTGATGTTACACAGGTGTTCGAGGATGGTTAGAGTGGGGGTGTTAGAGTGGAGGGTGTACATTCCACGGAAAGAAGAAGCAAACAAAGACACAGAAATCAGCATGGTAGCAGTTTACTAGGAAAGCAAACATCTGTTTCTACCATGTCTCATTTCAGAAAAGTAATCTGAGCAGTGAGCTGTCAGGTGTACCTAGAATATAAGCATTGCTAGAGTCATGGGAGACTCACCAAATTTCTTAAGGAGCCTAGGGTGATTGTGGAGAGTTGGGTATAAAAGGGAAAAAGTGAATTCAATTTTGTAGGTAATGAGGAATAATGTATGGAATCATGATTTTGGGTCTCCAGCATCATATCAAAGAAAAATGCTTATTGATATTTGGAATAAAAAGAGAAACAGGCCAGGTGTGGCGGCTCACGCCTATTTCTTTTTGCATTGCAAACATAAATAAGCAATTTTTGGAACTTTGGGAGGCCAAGGTGGGTGCATGCCTTGAGCCTGGAGGATGGAGACCAGCCTGGACAACCTGGTGAAACCCCATCTCTACTAAAAATACAAAAATTAGCCCTGTGTGGTGGCATCTGTCTATACTCTTTGCTATCCAGGAGGCTGAGGCAGAAAGATGGATGAAGGATGGATGGAGCCCAAGAGGTGAAGGTGGCAGTGAGCTGAGATTGCACCTCTGCACTCCAGCCTGGGGGGTAGAGCAAGACCCTTTCTCAAAAAAAAAAAAAAAAAAAAAAGAAGAAAGAAAGAAAAAGAGAGAGAGAGAGAGAGAGAAACAGAGGCAGAGTTGTTGTGTAGGAAGTTAGCCTTGGCTTGAGGATATAAAATGGACAGATACAGGTGATATGAGAAAGCCAGGTGATCGAATGATTAATCAGAATGTCTGTGCCAATGTTTAGACGAGGGCTGGAACCAGAGTCCAGCAGTGGAAGCAAAGGAGGGGAGAGATACAACAGGTATGAATTTCAGACCTTACGTTGAAGGTCCTGGTACCTATTGGATCTGGGCTGAGAGGAAAAGAAGATAAAATCACCCCTGTGGTTTCCTGCTTGGGCAACTGGGATGAGAGTAGAGCCATTACTAGGAAATTGAGGATGGGCGTAAATGATGAATTTCATTGAAAAACTCTTATCGGATACCATGAAAAGCAGATAGCAACGCTGAAAATGAGTTAGCCACCGATGAACTAACATCCCAGATGTCTAGTGTCTAGCCAAGGGCAGTGGATATAACATCCATATCTTCAGGCTTCTCTGAAATCTACAGGTAGTGATGCTGCCAGTAAAGTTGTCAGCTGGAATTAGCCCCAAAATGAACACCATGCTACATGGAGCTCAGATAAATACTCTACTCTCATTTGTGCTTTATAATCTGCATACGGCCCACAGCTTGCTTCTTTCCCTTTACAGCTATCTTGTAAGGTAGGTATTTTGCGTCCCACTTTATTGGTGAGGAAACTGAGGCACAGATAAGTTAAAGGACAGATCTAAGGTCAGGCTTCTAGTAAGGCTCAAACCTGCCCACCTCACCTGAAGCCTTGTACTCCGTACCCCAGGTGCAGGACTGGCTGTTTAGAATCAACTTTTCTGAGAAAGAGTAAGAATAAGCCAGTTTAACTGAAATTGGCAACAAAGGCCAAATAATTGTAAGAGTGAAATTCAGGTGAAAAACTCAAGGCTGGAGAAATTCCTTCCTGGGGTACAGGCGGGACCATTTACTCTCCTAATGCCTGTGCCATGTTTGGTCTACTCCCAGCCCCTTCCTATAGTCAGGCACCTCCAAGAAGGGCCTGCAGTGGGAGGAGCCAGGGAAGAGGCTGCTGGGAAGACGTGGTAACAGCCTGAGAGTGGAATTTTCTGTTTGTATTTCCCCCTCTTCTCCCTTCTCTGCTGCCTTCCTCTGCTTCTCCTTTGTTGCCGACTTCAGACAGACTGGCTCAAAGAAATTGCTATTTCAAAGCGGAAGAAGTCCAAAGCGGGGAGAAAAGCACTGTTTGCAAACGCGTTTGCAGGGATCAATAGGCACCAGGAAAGGGGACTTTGTTGATGGAGCTATAGCTTCCTCCTTCTAGAAGCTGCTAGACTAACTACTGCTTAAGCACACAAATGCTGCACTAGACTGCGTGTGTTCAAATCCAGATTTGCCATATTCTAACTGTGGAACCTTGAACAAGTTAATTAACCTCTCTCTGACTGTCTCCTCTTCTGTAAGAAAGGAAGGTGATAAAAAACCGATCTCATAGGGTGGTTATGAGGAGCAAATGAGTCGACACATGCAAAATGTTTAGCACAGTGCCTGACACAGAAAGAACACTGAATAGATTCTCTGTTTTTATCTTCATGCAGGCCCCCACTCATTCATTATACCTTCTGAATTTTCACCATAGGTGAACGGTTCCCTTAGGCTGAGCATTATTTTTTTTTTCCGGTATCAGGTGTTAGAGCGCGAATATTGGTGAGATATAAAGATTACAAACATTTAATATTGGTCGTATGTTAATATTTGTTTATCAAAGACACCATTAAAACAGAAGGTGGAGGAAATGGGACTTTTGAAGAGGCCACTCTTCTCTGGGAGAGTGAAAGAAGAGATTGTTGGGTGTGGTCTCTGAGTGCTGTCAAGTGGGAGCTTTTCTGTGGGCAGGGGAGGACCCTCTGGGCAGCCAAAGCCCACATGTAGACACACAGTCCCCCCAATCCCCTGGGTTGGGGAGGTGGACAAGGAATTGGTTGGGGGCACACAGAGAGGCAAAGAGAGAGACTGAAGACCCACTTTGCCAAGCACCAACCCAATGGCCAAGTGATGGAGCCTCTGGAAGGAAGCTCTGGCCTGAGCGCTGCTATACACTGATCAGATGGCATTGGTGAGTAACTTTATGTTTCTAGACCTTGATGGGTTCGTTGTCCAGTTAGATGTGATCCATTTTGTACCTTCCTCATGGGGTTTTTTTTTTGCACAAGGAGTTGCTACAGCAAATTCTGCCATCAATTTCTTTGGGGTATTGAGCAACAGAGAGAAATGTTTTTTGTTGTTGTTGTTGTTGTTTGTTTGTTTGTTTTAAAGCCATTTATAAGAAATCTAAATGAGGCATGTCCGACCTCATACTGCCTCTTACTCTGTCTCTGCTTTGTGCTGTGCACTTGAGCACTCTCTCTCTCTCACTGATGCCCTCTCTCTCCTGTTCTCTCTCTTTCTCATTCATTCACTGACTTTCTCATTCTCTCTCCTCCTCATTTTTTTTCTCTCTCTTTCTGACACACACACACACACACACACCCCACACACAAACACTTACACACTCATCTTTACCTTTGTTCCCTTTTATTTTCCCTTCACTAAAATACTAAGGAGGCTTCCAAACAAAACAAAGTCCAGCGCAGTCTAGAGAGGCAGGACCCACTGGTGAGGTCTTTAGGGTAATGGTGTCCTTTGTGAATGTTGCAGAGCAATCGCCAAGACAAAAAGCTTCAGACATAAAAGAGTTGCAGACAAGAAAGAGAACAGATGTGGGATTTTCTTAATAGAAGAAAAGAGGCCTGGAGGCTGAGGTGGCTGCCTCTCAAGTTCTGGGTCAGGGCCAGAATCCAGTCTCTGGATCCCCCATTCAGTATATTTCACACTATGACATTTTATACTCTTTAATGTTTCCTTTTTAATGACTTTGGATGTGGGATTGGCTTAGATTTGGCTACAACTTTCCATAACTTGCTAGACAAGGTCCACCTCCCCACACAACAGGGTTTAAGCTGGAGCCACACAACTATGACTCAAGTTTACTTACTAGAAAATTCCTCCCTCAGTCCTGGTCTGAAGGCCTTGTCCAAGGCCCTGATCTCCTTCAGCTCTGTCTTCTCCACCAACAGGCAGATGATCCTCTGACCCAGAAACCCTCCTGCTCCTGTCACAAGGCAGCTCCAGCCTGTCATGGCCAATCCAAGGTAGCAGGAAACACTCGCCAGGAAACAGAAGATGCTAGGGAGAAGATATTACTCTATGGTGACCCTAGAGAAGGCTAAAAAGGGAGATCAGATATTTATACACTCACACAGATGCCTTTTTACTTCCACCCAATTTTTTTTTGCAAAAATTCCATATCCCACCGTTGCTAGAAGTAGCTGCAAGAAAATGAAAAAGCTCTAACCATTAGTTAGATTATTAATAGCTGAAGAGAGTAGTCAGGGTGCTGGTCACCTCATCCTTTGAGGCAAGCCTGGAGCCTTGTGCACTGTGGCTTCTGGCTCAGGCATTATCACCATGAACTCCTGCCACAAACTCATTGCTCTCTGCTCCTTCAGGATCCCTTTACTCAGAAGAACAGTGACCTTTAAGTTTTATCTCCCAGAAACAGAATGAGAAGTTTAATCTCCCAGGAACAGAAAGAGAAATTCAAGGCTGCAATGTGATGAAGCATCTTGGGTTTAGACTTAACAGGACACTGGTCAGTTGATACCAGCTCTGGGATCTGCAACCTGTGAAGTTAAAGTAGACTGGGAGAACTCTTCAAGTGCAATGTGAACTCTGACCTTGCGCAGTAAATACATTTGGGAGGAAATCCACATTAGCCCATTATCTCCTCTCTCAGACTATCATTTGAGATGTTGCTCCTGTCTTGCAAGGTTTAGAAATGTTGACAGCTCCAATCACTAAGTTTTATGTGAGGTGACTTTCTCTCCTACCCAATATATCCAAAACCTCAATTGCAATTTTCCCCTGGAGAGCTTTGGATTCCTAGACAAAGAACATCATTGGAGGGAAGCTGTCTAGTGATAACTGCTTAATTATATGGCCTGTACCACAAGAGTGGGGATTTCTGGTTGTATGACCCAATGACTCTTACCATAGATGTTTGAACTTATCCTGTATTTTTGGCTGCAAAACCATTCTCAGCAAATTCCTGAACTGAATATGCTGTGAATGCTTCTGTAGTCTATGCCTGACAACTGCCCAGTATCACTACCATAAGCTCCCCAAAACACTTTCCTCTATTTTAAAAAATCAAGGTGTAATTTATATGCATTAAAATGCCCAGATCTTAAGTATTCAGTGCCAATGAACTTTGACAGTTACATATGCTCATGTAAGTACCACTCAACGAAGATATAGACAATTTCCTTCCCTCCATAAAGGTGTTTTCGAACTGTCCCCTGTTATTTCCCTGCCCTCCGCCCAATCAGTCTCAGAGGCAACTACTTTCTGATTTTTATTCTCACAGAATTCCCATTTTCTATTTCAATTTCCTATATTTTCATAATTTATTCTTCTAAGATCTCTGTGGTTCTGGATATATGTTTAAATATAAAATCATTTTAAAGTTTAGCTTTCTGCATAGTGTACAGAAAAATTAACTACTGATTTTCTCTATTGTTTGTTCATTCTTGTATTTCATGATTTTCATTATTTTTGTAATTGGCTTACATTTATTAACTTTGGGTTTATTTTACTCTTCTTTTTCAGGGTTCTTTTGATGAAAGCATAGATAATTGACTTTACTCCTTTGCTCATTTCCACTACAGGCATTGAAAGTTGTCAGTCTCTCTCTAAGCACTATGTCAGCTGCGTCCCACATTTTGAGGCACTGGGTCATCATCACTCAGTTAACGAACTTTTTCTTGTGAATTCGTTTATGACCAAAGTGTTATTCAACATATGATGCTTGTTTTCTAGGATTGGGAGTCTTCTAGATATCTTATTGTTATGGATTTCTAATTAAATCCTATTGTGGCCAGAGCATATACCCTGTGTGATTTTGATCCTTGGATATATATTGAGACTTGTTTTATGGTCCAGCATACGGTCTATGATGGTGAAAATGCCATAAGCACTTGAAAATAATGCTTTCTGAAGTTGTTGGAAGTAATACTCTACAAATGATTTGGTTTGAAACTCCACCCTGGGTCTTGCCCTCCTCCCACATTGTAGACATTCATCTAATACTTGGAACCTGACTACCAGTGCTTCAAACCCACTTGCCGAGAAAGGTTGACCCTGTGCTGCAAGCTGTAGCAGCTTGTTCTCTGAAGCTGGCAGAACTAGCTACAGGCCCTGGGTCTTGCTGAGACTTGTGGAGCACTATCTGAGGCCAACCAGGTGCATCACGTGCCTTTGCCTGCTGTAGCAGATGCTGGAGTACACCTTAGGTAGCCCTCATCTCCTTCAGGACAGTATCGCTCATTCCCTCAGCTGTTGAGAGTTCTGGAGGCTGATAGATTTCAACCAGTGTCTCTCTTGGAGTCTCTGAGTGGAACCAATAAATATAAGCTTTCTTTAAACCAATAAATATCTCGCTTTCTTTAGGAACATGAGAAGTAAAACAAAGGGCAAGACTGATGTGAGCCAAACTACCAACTTTCTTTTATTTTTAAACAACTTTACTGAGGCATAATTGATATAACATTCACCTGTTTTAAGGCACGGTTCAATTATTTTTAGTAACATTTTAGAATTGTGTGACCATCATCACAGTCCTGTTTTGGAACATTTCTATCATTCGTAAGGAATCCCTCATGCTCATCAGTTGCCACCCCTTATTCCAAACCCCCCAGCTCTAGGAAGCCCATAACTGATTTTCTGACTCCACAGATTTTATTTTCTGGACACCATATAAATGGAATCATATAATATGTGGTCCTTTGTATCCATCTTCCTTCACTTAGCTTAATATACTTTTATGGTTCATCTATGTTGTAGCACGTATCAATATTTTGTTCCTTTTAGGTGCCAAATCCCATTAAATTGTATGGATGACTCCCATTAGTTTATTCACTTATCAGTTGATAGATATTCAAGGTGCTTCTGCTTTTTGGACTATTATGAATAAACTGATATAAATATTCACGTTCACGTGTCGTGTTGACATACATTTTTATTTCTTTGCGGTAGACAGGTAGGAGTGACACTGCTAAGTCATATGGTAAATGTATCTTTAATGTTTTAAGAAACTGCCAAATTGTTTTCCGGTGTGGCTGCCTGTCCCATCAACAATGCATGAGTATTTCAATGTTTCACATCATTGTTTTTTCACTTCCTCCAATTGTTACTGTCTTTCTTTTCTATTATAGCATTCTAGTGGGTAAGAAGTTGTATCACATTGTAGTTTTGATTTGCATTTCCCTGCTGACTGATGATGCTGACCATCTTTTCATGTGCTTTATTGGCCATTCCTATACCTTTTCGATGAAATGCTATTCAAATATCTTCCCCATTTTAAAACTGGGTTATTTATCTTTTTGCTGTTTAATTGTATTTTATATTCTGGATACAAGTCTTTATCAAATACGTGATTTGAAATTGTTTTCTTAGTCCGTAGCTTATCTTTTCATTTTCTTATTGATGTCTTTCAAAATGCAAATATTTTTAGTTTTGATCATTTTAGTTTTGATCAAATGCAAACATTTGATCTCATTTTTAAACTTTTTCCCTTTTACCAGGAAAAGTTGGGGTTTTGCCTAATTCAAGATCATGAATATGTTAATCTGTGCTTTCTCCTAAGATGTGCATAATTTAGCCCTTACATTTAGACCTATAATCCATTTTGAGGGAATTTTTGCTTATGTGTGAGTTAATGGCCTAAATTCTTATGGTCACTTGATTTGGACAAAAGTAAATTCAATGAAGGAAAAGGATAGTCTTTTAAACAAATGATACTGAGACAACTGAATTGTCTACATGCTCAGGGAATTTCAGCATGCTGTGTAAAGTGAGGCCCATCTGAGCCATACCCTATTGGCATCAGAGTTCTTGCAGACTTTCTTGATATGATAACCATGTGTTAAATAATATGCTGTAGCTAGTTCTCTCTTCCTGTTCCACAGGCAGCCACACTGTCCTGTTTTGCTCCAACCACACCCCTGAGACAACATGGTAAAGCTGAGGGCCTGAATAAACGGATTTGGCTGTATTGGGTGTCTGATCACCAGGGCTACTTTTAACTCTGGTAAAGTGGATATTGTCGCCATCAATGACCCCTTAATTTAGCTCAACTACATGGCCTACATGTTCCAGTATGATTCCACCCATGGCAAATTCCATGGCACCGTCAAGGCTGAGAATGGGAAGCTTGTTGTCAATGGAAAGCTAGATCCTACCAAAATAAAAAATGGCAATGCTCTTACTGAGTACCTTGTGGAGTCCATCAGTGTCTTCACTACCACGGAGAAAGTTGGGGCTCACTTCCAGAGGGGAGTCAAAAGGGCCATCATCTCAGCCCCCAGTGCTAACGTCCCCAGGTTTCTGATGGATGTGAACCATGAGAAGTATGACAACAGGTTCAAGATCATCAGCAATGACTCCTGTCCGACCAACTGCTGAGCACTCCTGTCCAAGGTCATCCATGACAATTTTGGTATCGTGGAAGGACTCGTGACCACAGTATACGCCATCAGTGCCAGTCAGAAGACTTTGGATGGCCCCTCTGGGAAGCTGTGGCATGACGGTCACCGGTCTCTCCAGAACATCATCCCGGCCTCTACTGGTGCTGCCAAGGCTGTGGGTGAGGTCATCCTTGCCTAAATGCAAGGACCCTATGAATCCCCTATGGGAATAAATCCTCTGGAAGCACTTTCCTTTCTTATGGCACTCTGCACATTTACTGTGCACAGCACCTAACATGTCTCATGTTTTATCTCCCCCGCTGGACCACTAAACTGGGAGCAGAAATGGAAAATCAGAAGTATTAGGCCTTTGTCCAGCCTGCAGACTTGTTTTGTTAGTTTGCATGCTTTTCCCCCCACAAAGTTTAATTTATTAAGAAAATTATAACCTATGACACACACACAGAAAATATGTATATGGTATAATAATGTGTATTTGGGACATATCACTAAGAACGAACAGATTTGCTGCTGACACTTGTCCACCCACTTTTTAAGGTGTAAAATATTATGCACACAGTTTGAACACTACCCCATACATCCCCCTCCTGCAGCAGGTCTTCACACTACTTTTTCCAATTTACAGTTAGTCATTAATATTTAGAAATCAAGAGATTTCACATAAGAGTTGGCCTCTGGCCACTTTCCTGCCAGTTCTCACCAGGCCGTTGTGGGCTCCGCGCCCCACCCCAGCACTTGGACCCTGCCTATTGGGTCTGTGACTGACTCTTGCACCTGAGCGCCCTCATCTGCCCTCTGTACACGCTTCCTAGAAGGTGGGGACAGGGAGCTCCTCATGCCTCTCATCCTCCTCTGCACCACTGCCCAGGCTGTGCTCCCTGCCTGGACCCAGGAATCCAAGTCCTCATTCAAGCCCCATGGGCTCCTGTGGCTTTTCCCAGTGACTTCAGCTTAGCTCTGTTCTCTGTACTCATATACACCTCGTCCTTAAGCTGGTGGCTGAGTACTTGCCTGAAGGTTCATTCATTCCCTTGCCAGGTACCTGCAGAGCCACCTAGGTGGAGAAAAGGACCCAAAAGTCCCCACCAGGTCAGATTTCCTTGTTCTTCCCTCTGAGCCTTTGACGTCCCCGTGTGGTGCATCGCATGAGGTGCAGCGGAGCTTGGTGCAGGAGCTCTGCCCACCTGGCACCCTCAGGTATAAGAAAGGATGGCACATTTTGTTGGCTACAACACTCCAAGGCCTTTTTGCTTGTTCAGTTGAGACTGCTGGCCCATCCGATCCCCTCGTCTCTTTCTTCAAACACCCCTTGCTGCCCCTTGGAGATATGTCCTTTTCCTTCCCTTCCCTGTGAAAATTGCTCTGGTGGTTTTATAGGTGTGGGGTTTCACTAGGCTGAAATACAAGGGGGAAGGGCTCTTGCCCCAGATTCCACCACCCTCCTATCCTTCTCATGCTGTTTGTCATTAATATACAGATGGTGTGAATACCTTACAAGAGCTGGACAGATGCTGCTCTTGTATTTTGTGCAGTGGCCGAGGAAAAATGAGTGTTCCTTCCATTTTTCACCTTTCCCCACTGCCTGGGGTCACTCCGTCCTGAGGCTGGTGCTGATCTTCTGTTCTTTGGGGTTTTGAAGGTGGTGGAAACTTGTTCATCTGGGCCAGAATGTTTTTCCTTTTTCCCTGCAGAATGAACACTGAGATAATCTCCTTTGCAGTAATCAAATTCAGCTGATTAACGATCTGTAAATTTTCTGTGAAAGAAAGAAGCCGTTTTGATGTTGGGTGTGACTGTCATCATTGCTGTCACACCCAGGTACAGAGGGAGACAGCTTTCCCTCCCCACACTCTGGACCCACAGCAACTTCCTCACCTGCTTCAGTTCACTTCTGTCCCTGATGCCCCTGACTGTGTTTTGTTTTTTTTTTTAAACTATTGCTTCTTTGGTTGGTTAATGACTACATCATCATTGAAGTCCCCACATTTGTCTTGATTGGTCTCCTCTTCTCATGGAAATTGAGAAGAATGAGAGGGCCAGTGATTAAAGGGGAGACAGAGGTAAGGAAAGAGGCTAAAGAAATGGAAGAATAAAGGAAGAAAGGATGTGATTTAAAGAAGACAAGGAGAAATGAGAGAGAGGCAGTTAAATCTGGGGATGTGGGATAATAGACTTCCACTTCTTGGGCTGAATAGAAGGTACATTTTTGGGGAAGTTCACGCTTGTTCCCTTTACTTGCCCAGGAACCCATGGTGTGGCTTCATTGTGTAATTTTAAAGGGTAAAATGCAGGGTTATAAATGACCCGAATGGCCAACACACGTATAGCCAGGTGTGTTGTAGAGACCTTCAAGGAAATTAGTACTGAAATTGGTGGAGGCTGGATGCCTTTTTGCTTCTCTCTCCCCTGCTCAGGCCCATTTGGTAAGGCATGTAAACCCTTCCAGATGCCCCTCAGGGAATCTTCTGGGTTCTAGAGAGTCCCCCGCATGGGACTGAGCAAAAAGAGGTAAACCAAGTGAGCTGGGGCTCTCCCAAGAATCAGCACTCCCTGCTCCAGTGCTCTGCGGTACCACTGACAAGACCAGTTCAGGCTGTGTGATTCTGTGGAAAGATAAGGACTTTCAAGGCCGACTCCCTGGTAGAAGGCTTAGTCACTAATCAGTGTGACTGTGAACAAGTTTCCTCACTGATAAAATGAGAATAGTCACCCTCACCTCATAGGTTTGTGAAAGAAAATTAAATTTTGGGACCCCACACTCATTTAGCCAAAGGGAAAAGTCAAGCTGGGAACTGGGTCATGCAAACCTGCCTCTCCCTTTTGGTGCCTAAATAAGATGGCTACAAGATGAAAAGCCACATCCCCGCCCCACTTCCCCATCCCATATTTTGCCCACAAGAAAATTTCTAGTTAGCTGTTAAAACTTCATCATGGCAATGCAAATTGGTAACTTATCTTTACAGGGCAGTCACCCGGGCTGCCAGACACAAATGCATATCTGATTGTTCCCCTACCCAGTGTTTTCCATCTTACCTTATGTACAATGCAGATTCCCTGCATTTTCCCTCTGCCTTTTTTTTTTTTTTTTTTTTTTTTTTTTTTTTTTTGAGACGGAGTCTCGCTCTGTCACCCAGGCGGGAGTGCAGTGGCGCGATCTCGGCTCACTGCAAGCTCCGCCTCCCGGGTTCATGCCATTCTCCTGCCTCAGCCTCCCGAGCAGCCGGGATTACAGGCGCCCACCACACGCCTGGCTAGTTTTTTTTTTTTTTGTATTTTTAGTAGAGACGGGGTTTCACCGTGTTAGCCAGGATGGTCTCGATCTCCTGACCTCGTGATCCGCCCGCCTCGGCCTCCCTCTGCCTCTTTTATGTCATCTTATATAAAAAATGCAGATTCACTGAGCCAGACAAGGGCATGATGGCTATTTTTCCCTACCCTCCCCTTACATAAAAACTGTGTGCTTCTCAATATCCCACTCTTTCCCCCTTTGAATTTGAAGCACTCAAAATCGTCTACAGAGAAAGGCATAGACCTGTCTCCTGGGTCTGTCCTTAACTTTGACAAATGAACCTGCTAAAACGATTCAGACTTGTCTCATCATTTTCCTCAATTGACATCTGGTAACCATGGAGGGATCCTGAGTGAAAGTGACCTGACCTGTGGAAATTTGCCTCTCGGTGCTTGGTACCTGCTTGGGCACTTTATATCCCAAACTGACAGGATGATTTGCCAAAGTCAGGGAACTCTTTCCTGCTGGGATCCCTTCCAATATTTTTCAGTTAGGGGGTCAGAGGTTTATTTGCTGTTAAAACAACTCCCCTTTTTTTTGTGGTAGTTTTTCTACTTGCTTCCATCAAGGAAGGTGAGCTCATCTGCTTCTGCATCAGTGGAGCGTGGTCTCTAGCTTGGACCCCATCACTAGGTATGAAACTGGTTTGGGATTGTGTCTTATCAATTCTTTTAAATGACTAAAATTAACATTAACAACCAGCTGGTGTTAATTTTCTGCTCACACTTAGAGCGCTCAGTGTGATCACTGTTAGTTTTGCTTAACTGTTTTGTTGTGTGTGTGTGTGTGTGTGTGTGTGTGTGTGTGTGTGTGTGTGTGTATTTCAGTCCTTTCTCCTGTCGGATTTGACCAACTCTGAACCCTCTGGCTCATGAGTGTGGAATCTTCCACTATGAAGAAATAGAGCACCTTGCTCCCCTCAGCCTTTTGAGGCATTCTCAGGTGATTGAGAATCATGTGAAGGTGTCTTGAAAGAAATGCTCCCTAAGATGTGCAGTGGCTCTAAATAGGTTTCCCCCTCAGAAGAACATACTTAGGGTCTAATCTCAGCTGGCAGGTGCATATAAGGAAGTGATCCCTCCTGCACCTTGAGCCCCTGACACATTGTGCCCGGTAGCCATGACACAGGTAGACCAAACTGGGTCAGGGGCTAATGGCTCTGAAAAGTTAGCTCTGCATGGAGCACATTTTGTGCCCGACACATGTCCCAACTTGGTCAAATTTAAAGATGAACTCTAAATTATGGCGAACGAGGCCTCTAAGATCCCAGCAGCTACGAAACATAAAGTTCCCCCTTTAGGAACTCTAGCTAGGTATATGCAAAATACTTATGGCAAATCATCATGCAAATATTTAACCGAGTGGACCACTGTAACTAAAGCAGATTCTAAGTTACAGTGGCCTAAATGGGAATCTTTTGAGATGCCCGAATCAGTGTACCTGTGAACCACTATGGAAACGCAGACACAAATAGCAAACAACCAGAATGGGAGAACTATGTTCAGTGGTATCTAGAAAGTAACAAAAGCGGGGAAGACCACCTCATCTCCCTACAGGAGGCGAACAAACAACTTGGGAATGCTAATAAAGAACTCTCTAATATTTTATCTCTCTTAAAGAAATCCTTGGGATCCACTAATTCCCCTTTGACACCTTCCCCACCTCCACCTACACTCCCACTCTACCCTGACCTCTCTGAGCTTCCCAGGCCAGATCTGTCCTTACCTTCCCCAGCATGTTTAACACTTGCTCAAGAGAAGACAGAGTCAGGAATCTGACTCCATGGACCCCACCCGCTGATGATTCCCTGACATCCCCAATGGCAGAGTCTCATCTGGAAGATGTGGGAAAGCGGGACCCCGCAGGGACTTCTCTCATGATTTCCTCATTTTGGGAACAACCAGTAACAGGTAGGGGAACCCCAGCAATTGTCTACCAACCCTAGTCAAAGGCTGAATTATGAGGCATAAAGAATTTCCTGACCCCATAAAGATCCAACTGGGTTTGCCCGAGAAGTTGAGTTTATTATCAGAACCTATGACGAAGGTCATTCAGACCATTATCAGCTAGTCCACATGTCGATCTCAGAAGCTAAAGCTAGGGAATGGCTGGAAAAAGCTCAATGGTCAGACCTTATAGCAGATTTGACCCCTGAAGGCCCAATAGAGCCACAATAATCAGGCTCCACAAATCCAGAAGACGGGTGTAAAGACGCATGGGAACAATCGACCACTCTGTTAAATATTAGTCCTTCAGTGTTCCAAAGGGTTGTGGATTGGAATAAAATCCAACAATGCTGCCAGAACCCAAATGAATCAGTTTTAGATTGTTTCACATGTTCTGATAAAACTTTAAGACGATATTGCGGGATGTCAGCTGATTGTTTGAAAATACTAAAAATGATATATTACCAAATGAAAATTTCTTAAACAGACTGGATGATGATTTAGCCACCCTTGTAAAACACCACTTGACAAATTGGGCCACAGCCAGAACTAATGAACTAGTTAACTTATCTGACCAGTTATCTCACATTATGATAAAGAAGGAAAAAGAAGATTGCCTGAGTTATGCATTTACAGCTAAAGCAATTAACTTCCCAAACCTCTCAGTCCCAGAAAGACTTTAAGCTCCCTCAGTCTGAGAACTCTTTCCTCCAAGTTTGTTACTACTGTGAAAGACTGGGATGCCTCAAGAGGGATTGCCTTAGGCTGAAGCGAAAGAAAAGGCTAGAGAATGCAACTTAGGAAGACTAGGGATGCTCTGAGGAAATACAGGGGTTTCACCTCTTTAAATACTCTACCCTGACAAACAAACTGGGAGAGATTAATATAACAATGAACCATTTTATTTTATTTTTTTTTTTTTTTTTTGAGATGGAGTCTCGCTCTGTCGCCCAGGCTGGAGTGCAGTGGCCGGATCTCAGCTCACTGCAAGCTCCGCCTCCCGGGTTTACGCCATTCTCCTGCCTCAGCCTCCGGAGTAGCTGGGACTACACGCACCCGCCACCTCGCCTGGCTAGTTTTTTGTATTTTTTAGTAGAGACGGGGTTTCACCGTGTTAGCCAGGATGGTCTCCATCTCCTGACCGCGTGATCCGCCCATCTCGGCCTCCCAATAAAAAAAGAAAAAAAAAAAAAAAGAGCTTAAAACTGTTTTGACAAAGGCATGACTATTCCTTTGATAAATCCCAACTTATTTAGAAACCCCATTCCTTAAAGTAATAAAAGATTTAACATGGTGGGTGTGTCTAATAAAACAGTCCCATGTTTAAGTTCAGACCTACCCCTTACCTTTTCGTCGGCTTCAGCTTCCCCTCCACAGGCTCTAAGCATGACACGCTCAATACGTCCCATATGTTCTTATATGCCCTCGGGCCCCTGTCAATCATCTGGGCCATGATCTCCTCAACATCCATAATGCTCATATCCTTTTTTTTTTTTTAATCAAAAGGTGAACTCTTTTTAGAATTGGAGCCAGGTGAGCAAAAATACCAAATTAAAAAACGTCCTGACAATGTACCACAATTTTGCATTAGTAATGTTAAAATGTCAGCTTGTGACTGGGAAAATAAAATGGAGGCAGGGGAAGAAATATTAAGGGAGAAGAGTAAACATCGGAATAAAGAGCAGGAAGCAATAAAACTCCTTTTAGCTTCCTCAATCTTCCTGCTAACACCAGAAGCGGAGTACTTGTTCAAGATGTCCCCTCCCACTTATGGCCTCAGTCTAATACAGGTATGGGAAAAATACCCTCAACCACTTTAATAAAGGTCGAGGTAAACCCAAAGAAACCCCTATCCAACTTTAAACAATATCCTCCATGACAGGAAGCCATAGACGGAATTGCCCCTATCATACAAGATTATCTGGAAAAAAAAAAAAAAAAGCTCATTATTCCCTGCATAAGCCCCTGCAACAGCCATTGGATGCTTTCCTGTAAAACATCCAAGCAGGAGAGGATAAAGATTTGTGCGTGACTTGGGGGCAATTAACAATATTGTAATACCCAGGCACTCAGTAGTTCCCGAACCACATACCCTTCTATCAGCAGTAGCCACTACCAGCCAGTATTTCTCAGCTGTGGATTTCCACCGTGCCTTTTTTTTTTTTTTTTTTTTTAGTATTCCTGCAGATCCAGACAGCCAGCATTTGTTTGCCTTTACTTGGAAAAAATGGCAATATATGTGGACTACAATGCCCCAAGCGTATACAGAAAGTCCCACTTACTTTTCCCAAATATTAAAAGCTGATTAAGAGGATTTAATTTTTCCCCAGGGCTCAACCTTCACCCAGTACATGGAGGACCTTCTCCTTTGTTCAGGCATACTATCTTCCTCCCAGGAAGATAGTCTGTATTTACTCAAACAGCCACCAAAGGACACAAAGTGTCCAAAGACAAATTTCAGCTATGCTTACCACACATTAAGTATTTGGGGCATATTATCTCAAAGGACGGAGTATTAACCCTGACAGAGTGAGAGGAATTTTAGCTTTTCCAATGCCCATCACTATGAAGCAACTTAGAGGATTTTTGGGCCTGCCAACCTGTTGTAGAAACTGGATACCAAATTTCTCCCTTATGGCGTAACCTCTGTATGCATACCTAAAAAATGAACAACCTGATCCCATCATGTGGACTTCAGAGGGACAATCAGCTGTACAACAAATAAAGGAAATTCTAACTAATGCCCCAGCATTAGGATACCCAAACTATTGCCTTTCTCCCTTTTCGTACACGAAACTGGAGGTACTGCATGCAGGATACTGATCCCAGAAACATGGTGATCATCAGAGACCTATAGGCTATTATAGCCAATAGCTGGACCCTGTGGCTTGAGGGCTGCCTCCTGTGTGAGAGCAATAGCAGCCATGGCCCTTCTGTACAACTCTGTTGAAGAAATAATTATGGGTTCCCCCATTACCATTTTTGTGCCACATTCTCTTAAGACCCTTCTCAACTCTCATCATACTCAACATCTGTCAACTGGTTAGCCTCTTATGAAATTTTGCTTTTATCATTTCCCAATATTACTATTTCCCTCTGTAATAATCTGAATGCAACTACTTCCTTGACAGGCTCTTCCAATAAAACCCCTAATGACTATGTTCTGATGATTGACCAACTTCTCACCCCCAGAACAGACTTATAAGAGACCCCACTGGATAATACTGAGATAGAATCAGATACAGATGGGTGTTATTTAAGAGGGGAGGAAGGAAATTTTAGAGGAGGATATGCTGTGGTTTCCGTAGCAGAGGTAATTGAAGCCAGTCTTCTTCCCCAAGCCAGATCAGCTCAAGTGGCCGAATTGATTTCCCTGATCCAAGTTTGTCAATTGGCAAAAGACAAGGCTGCAAACATTTACACTGACAGCCACTATGCTTTTGGGGTTGCTCATGACTTTGGGATGCTATGGAAAGAGAGAGGATATTGAACCTCCTCAGGAAAACCCATAAAATAATGGACACCAATTATGAGAGCTGTTAGAAGCTATTTTAAAACCCAAATGTTTGGCAATTATAAAAATCCCAGGTCACTCAAAATTAGACGCCACAGAAAGTCAGGTAACCAATTGGCTGACACTACAGCTAAAAGAGCAGCATCCAAGCCACAAGCCCCAGTACAAGAAATGGCCATAAAACCCCAAAACACTTAGAAACATGTTGAAAGAAACCCAGAGCATAGCTCCTACAAGAGAGAAATCTACTTGGAAACAGGCAGGGGAATACTTGTCTCCCAAAACTGAAATATGATGTGGACCTAATAATAAATCCACTATTCTAATTGGATGTCAGGTGCCCCTTATGGAATATGTTCATAATCTAAGCCATTGGAATCCAGATAAAATAATATCCTAATGTAAACAATATTACTGGAAACCATCCTTCACAGTGGCACAAAAAGTTTACTCTTGTTATTTGTCCCAAATGTAACCCACGAAAGCCCCTCCATGGGGCCCAGGGTCATTTTTCCTTTCTCACTGGACCTCTTGACGTATGGCACCTTGATTTTATCCAGCTGCCATCATCTCAAGGTTACAGGTATGTTTTAGTAATAGTCTGCATGTTTTCCCATTGGGTTGAATCTTTTCCCTGCAGGCAAGCAACAGCCATGGCAGTTGGAAAAATCCTACTAGAAAAAAGTATCCCACTGTGGGGAGTCCCTGGTGAACTTCACAATGACAGGGGAACTCACTTTACTGGCCAGGTTATTCAAAGCATTTGTAAAATTTGGCCCATATTTCAACATTTCCATTGTGCCTACCATCCCCAATCCTCAGGCCTGGTGGAAAGGACCAATGGAATAATTAAAACCCAATCCGCTAAGTTCACAGAAGCATTTTTCCTCCCCTGGTCCAAAGCACTCCTGCTTACACTCTGATCAGCCCCTTTTGGAAAACATCAATTGTCCCCTTAAGAAATTATAGTGGGAAGGCCCATGTGTACGGGAACAAACATAACGAATCCAACTTTTCTCAAGGGAGATAGATTGCAATAATGTGAGGGACTTTTTTTCATCCACCTTAAAAAATGCCAAGATTTGGTAAGGAATTCCTTTCATAGTGTGCTCCCTGAAGATAAGATGCCTGGTCACAATCTGCAACTCAGAAATTTTGTCTATTGGAAAAGACATCTAATAAATAATTCCTTTCAACCCTGATGGAAGGGCCCATACCAGGTACTATTGACTAATCCATGTGCCACAAAATTAGAGGGTATAGACTTTTGGATTCACATCACTCATTTTAAAAAGGCACAATCTCCTGAGCGGACTGTAACTTCCACCAAAGACCTTCACCTCCAGTTCACTAAACATTGACCTTCAACCCAAAATTAGAAGCAGATGACAGCTATTGTGGACTGCTTAAACCCAAGATACAGGACCAGGCCTGTATACAAAGAAATGTCTATGTTCATTGTACAATAACCATTACAATGATTGTCCTAGATATACTGGCAACTACTGTCTTATGCAGAACAGGGCACTTGCTTTTGTCTAATTTAACTAACATCTGTTAGTAACTAAAATGAATTTCACAACCTTGCTATTATTAATTATATATCCCTACGTCTTCTTGCTACTGATGCCCATGAAACAAACCTATTTCTACAATAGGCTCAGGATTATGCAGACAGATTACAGAAGGACACCTGCTGGATATGTGGGCTCATGCCTCTCTCCAGTGGCTCTGGCCTGCCATGGTGAGTATCCCCCTTCCAAGGTCAGGACTAGATACAATACCAAAAATGTATTGCATCACAGAAACAGTCTGGTATTCTTAGTGCTACCATAACAAAATACAATATATATATATAGTTGGCCCATTAAAAACACTCTTAAGAGTGAGGGACATAGGAAAAGTTTTTCAGTGGAAAAGACCAGCTCATTTGCTCTCACTTTAGCATCTCCCAAACTGAAAGAGAAGGTGGTAACCATGCCTCAAACAATGACCCATTTTCAGAATGGAATAATACAAATTTGGGATGGATTTATATGGCTCACCCATTCGTTGGCCAACTTAACAAAACAGTACGAGAGATATGGGGTGGATACCTGGAGAACATTGAGACCACATTATCATATTATAAGACGCTGACTGGCATGCCAACAATTGGGTGCAGCAACCAGATATTTATTGGCTAGCTCCAAATGGGACATATTGGCTATGTGGCACTAACTTATGGCCATAGTTACCTCCAAGGTGGTTGGGATGATGTTCCCGAGGTTATGCTTGGGCACAAGGACAAGTAATTCAGACCCTGCCAAAACCAGCAAACCTTTTTCATTTACACTCTCATTGGATGTGTTCAGTATTCCAATGGCATGATCATTTAGCTTCAATCTTTATACCACAGATAGGTATTGAAGATGTTATATGGCATAGAGAGGCCTTTATGAATTACACCCAAAAGGCCCTGAATGATAGCTGCATGTGTATCCCCTTGCTAAACAATGAGGTTATGCTTATGAGGAAAGCTGTGCTGCAAAATCATGACTTTAGATACTCATGACAGCACAAGAGGGGACCTGTGTCATCATAAAAACTAAATGTTGTGTGTATATTCCAGATGAATCAAAGAACATAATGCAACATATGACTGATATGAAAACCCAGGTAACCAACATGTCAGATCCAAAACCCTCACTAATCGATTGGTTGAGTGGTTGGCTTGGATCCTGGGGAACATGGTGGTAGAAACTATTGTTTATAATAGGAATAATAGTAATAATTTGTGTTCCATCCTGTTTTTGCTTACAATGTTGTTGTGGTATGTGCTTACATATAAGTCAACATGCAACTAAAAGGCCTAAAGAATTGCTCTAATTGAGGAGGCAGTGATATACTCTGACCCAGCTTCCAGGTTTGCTTTACTTTTGTTGCTGTAAATCTGGCCTATGTCCCTATGTATTTTCTTTTTTTTTTCTCTCTCTCTTTCTGGTTTCCTCTCATGTTCCCTTCTTCCATTTTTTTTTTTTTTTTTTTTGTATCTTCATGGGACAAGACTTCCCAGGAATAAGCCTTCCTAGCAAGGTGAGACATAACCTCCCAGGAACGAGCCTTCCTAGTGACGTGGGACCTGAACTTCTAGGAATAAACCATCCTAGCCATGAGAAACCAGCAAAAAAAAAAAAAAAAGAAAAAAGAAAAAGAAAAAGAAAAAGCAACCAGAGGCCAGGAACGCATATTTCTTTCAAAATGCAATACTTTGAAAGAGTTTAGAGAAAAAAAGGGGGAAAATGTGAAAAAAAATTAAATTATGGGACCCCAAACTCATTTAGCCAAAGGGAAAAATCAAGCTGGGAACTGGGTAATGCAAACCTGCCTACCCCTTTTGGTGCCTAAATAAGATGGCTACAAGATAAAAAGCTACACGCTTCACCCATATTTTGCCCACAAGGAATTTCCTAGTGAGCTGTTAAAACTTCACCACAGCAATGCAAATTGATAGCTTATCACTACAGGTGCAGTCACCCCAGACATGAATGCCTATCTGATTGTTCCCCTACCCCATCTTGTCTGTGTT
This sequence comes from Macaca mulatta, assembly GCF_049350105.2. Classification (NCBI taxonomy): domain Eukaryota; kingdom Metazoa; phylum Chordata; class Mammalia; order Primates; family Cercopithecidae; genus Macaca; species Macaca mulatta. The sequence continues at coordinate 120,922,334 of NC_133406.1, forward strand.
ATTTTATGTACAATGCAGATTCCCTGCATTTTCCCTCTGCCCCTACTGTTCATGTCATCTTATGTAAACAATGCAGATTCACTGAGCCGAAGGCATGAATGCCTATTTTTTTCCTACTATCCCCTTACATAAAAACTGTGTGCTTCTCAATATCCCTCTCTTTTCCCCCTTTGAATTGGAGCCCTCCAAATCATCTTTGGAGAAAGGAATAGGCCTGTCTCCTGGGCACATCTTCAAATAAATCTCCTAAAATGATTGAGACTTGTCATTTTCCTCAATTGACAGGTTTCTGATGAGTATTAAATGAGATAATATAAGTCATATGTAGGTCATTTCATACATGCCTAAAACATAGTAGAGCTTATTCAGTATTCATCTGCCCTTTCTGTACCTCCCACTACTCTGCCCACTCCGCAACCCCGGTTTCATGCTACTCTTCTAAGTTGGAGACGGTGATAGTTGCAAATGAAAGGAAAAGGATGAAAGTATGTATTAACAGAAACCATGCCTCTCTCCAGGTTAAGCATTAAAACATTTATTGCTCTTTACATTGAACTGTGTGAAGTAATAGGAGATTAAAGAGAAAAGAAATGCTTTCTCATTTAAGAGGGGAAATGGAGCTCAATTAGCTCCATTAGTCAAAAGAGAACCTCAAGTTAAAAGTGACCACAGTCATTCAGAATCAGCCACTGAGATTGGGTAACAGCAAATCATATTGTCTGTCCTCTGGCGTATGATTAGGACAGAAAGCTTCTGGTTGGGCCAGTGACTGTGCAGATTTTGATGACATGAAGAAGACAATAAGTTGGGCATTGTGTGAAAGGGAGGCAGCAGAACCTGGGCTTGTGCCCTTGTCACCTTCTGTATGAAGCCAGGAGGGTGGAGCTTGATGACATCTCCTATCAACACCCACATGCACATCTCTGTCATCCTTAAATCACTGAGTCTTGGACTTCAGGGTCTCCTTGTGCCGGTCCACAAGGGAACCAACCCACTCCACAGTTTTCTGCTTGGCTTCCTCCCAGCTGTAGAGCGGCTTATATGCCAGATCTCGCTGAGCCTTCTTATAAGAGAAGGTGAACACGCTATTTGACAATGTCACCGTGTGGCGGTTGAAGGGCGGTTGATAGGAGTAAACTGGGCTGAGTAGGAAGCTCACTACTTCCAGCAGGAAGCCAATCCAGTACATCAGGGCTAAAGGAAGGCTCCATCTGGAATCAAGGCAGAGGCCAAACTCTTTGCTCAGGATGTAATTAAGGTTATCATAGCTTTGGTGAGGTGTGTCATCTGAGATGTAATAGAACTGTCCTTGGACACTTGGGGCCTTCTTGGGGTCCCGCAGGGCCCTCAAGGCCAGAATGTGAGCCCAGGCCACGTTGCCAACATAGACTGGGTTGACAGTGGAGAACTTGCCAACACTTGACAGGATCCCATTGTTGTTCAGGGCCTCATTTATACTGGCAGAAAGGAATGGGCCTCCTTCCCCATAGATATACATGGGTCTTAAGGCACAAGTGTACAAGGTGCCACCATTTTTCAGAGTCCACCCATTGGCTGCCAGCACAGCCTTCTCAGCAAGCTTTTTGCTGTATGGGTATGGAGCAGGCCATGTGTTCTCCAGAGGCTCTTGTTCATGGCCATTCTGGATGATTTCCTTGTAGGAGTTGGGCCCGGCTACCTCTAGGGTACTGGTGTAGATGAAGACTGGCACACTGGCTTGGACACAGGCCTCCAACAGGAGCTGGGTACCTGCCCAGGAAGAGCATGATGTCAGTGTCAGGAAATATCCCAAAGAAGCTCCAACCACATGCACAGATCCATGTGCCCCACTCCCCACTCCCAAGTGCAGTGGTTATAACAGACTCAGGGTGCATTCTTCTGTGGCTCTGACTGAGATTGGGTCATGATACAGCCATAGGAAAAACACAAAAATAAAAAGAAACTGACATTTGGGTTCTAGAAAGCAAGAATTTCTAAACTTTTGGGTTTCATAGACCTATGTTTGTGTGGTGTGTGTGTGTGTGTATATATATATATATATACGCATATATACATATACGCATATATATATATACTTTAATTTTGGAAAAGGACCTAGGGTAATCACTTTATATTTTGCCAAGTAAGAATATTGAAAAAGTATGATTTGTCATCAATAAAATTAAAGACAGATCATTTAAAGTCTAAAAATCAGGAGACTATACTCTGAGAATATGAACAGTCCCAGTCAGTCCTTAGGCAAGAAAGGACAGTGAAAGAATTTGCATTACACACACAAACTCACAGTTGAATATAGGCAATATACATTCTTAGATATACATAGAATTGATGGTATTTTTCTCATTTTGCAATGGATTAATAAAACTTTGTTACAAAGACCATCTCTGGAGTCATTGAGCAAAGAGTGGGCTGTGGGGAGATGCTGGAAACCCACACTCTTTTTCCTGATTGTGCGTTCCCTGGGAAAGCAGCTTCCAATTCTGGCAATGACTCTGTTTACCCAGTTATGTAAAGTGGGGGTGATAAACCTTCCTTTAAACCCTGCCCTGGCATTTGCTGTGGAGCCTGGTGGAGGACTGTGGAGAGGAGTGTGCCCTCTTCTGGTAACACCTGCACTGGGAGGACCTGTCAGCGTGCCCTGAGCTGTGTGGAAGCAAAGCTCATGGAGGTATCTGGAGTGCTTTCCCTTGAAGAAGGAAGAGATTTCCTAGGCAAATGATCATTTTTTATTTACTTATTTTTGTATTCTTAGCCATTTTTAAAGTCTCTGTGCAATTTGATTTTCTGGAGAGACAGCCTCATGAAATGGCCATCATTGTGAAGCATTTTCTAAGCCTGGGAGTGATAATGGTTTTAAGAAACAGATGCCTCTAACACTCCCCCTGTCATTTCTTATCCCCTGTTTTTGGGAGCTGTGGAAAGTCAACATTAAAACAAAAAACTCTTTACTCTTAGCACACTCCTTGAACTGTAGTGGTACTTAGGGGTATGGCTATGTAGAAACTGGTAAGGGTTTTTTTTTTTTTTTTTTTTTTTTTAGGTAGTGCTGGAGACTCAAAAGCAATTAGTTGCTTTATAAGAATTTGAGTAGACTGAATGTGGAGGGCCAGGCCAGCGGTGGGGTGCTGTGGTTTGAAGAGAACTGGGCTCTGGGAGTCAGAGGGTGAGACTGCATGGCAAGATTCCTTAAAAAAATGTGGATCAAATGAGGGTGCACTTTGGGCACCTGGCTGGAAATGGCTCTGTAATAGTAGGCCCTGTGCTGAGCTGAAGAGATTGTATTCTTGATACTGGGAAACTCTTATTGTTAAGAAAATATTGTGGGGAGGCATGTGCTGGATAATTCTGTCCTGACAGACCTCTGTGAACCAGCTTCGCTAGTTCTCTCGAGAGGACTTCTTCTTTGAGGTGGGCAGGAGGGCTCTGAATGTTCTCATCAGCCTGCACACAAGGTTCAAAATGATGACTACGGTGGCACCTGGAAGGTCTGATTCTGGCCCAGGGAGCCAAGGAGTAGCTGGATATCATGAGTTTGAAGTTGGAGTTTAGTTGACTTTTGATTGGGGCCACAGTAGAAAGAGCTTCCACAGCCTTTGGAGTCACACAAGAGTGACTTTAAAGTCTAACGCTCCTACTTACTTACTTAACTGTGGGGCCTTGGAAAAGTTACTTGCTGTCTCTCAGCCCTAGTTTTCTCATCTAAAAAACTGAGGATACCAGCCTTGAACTCCCCAGTCAGTAGTGATCAGCAAAGGCACTTGGCCCAGAGCTCAGCAGGTGTTCAATGGAGTGACTTCTCTTCCCTTTCTTGTCCTTCTTTCTGAACCTCATTTAACCAACTTGCTTTATCTCCTCCCCAGGCTACCGTACCTTTCACATTGACGTTCATGATGGACTCTCTGTGAGTGACACCAAAGACATCAATGATACAGGCGGTGTGGATGACGACCGAGACGTCCTGGCAGGCTCTCTTCAGGAATGGCTCATCCAGAATGTCTCCTTCCAGTACAGTCAGCTTGGTCTTATTCTGGAGCTCTGTGTGAACACAGGTCAGGTTATTGGAAAGCTTTCTGGATCTGGTTGGGAAGTTTTCTGATAAAGGTGATGTTTCATAGGTGTTCAAGGATGGTTAGAGTGGGGGTGTTAGAGTGGAGGGTGTACATTCCATAAAAGGAACAAGCAAACAAAAGCACAGAAATCAGCATGTGTAGCAGTTTATTGGGAAAGAGCAAACATCTGTTTCTACCCCATCTTATTCCAGAAAAGTAATGTGAGAAGTGAACTGTCACACGTCCCTGGAATATAAGCATTGCTAGAGTCATGGGAGACTCACCAAATTTTTTATGGAGAATAGAGTGATTGTGGAGAGTTGGGTATAAGAGGGAAAGTTTGAATTTAATTCTGTAGGTAATGAGGAATCATATATAGAATTATGATTTTGGGTCTCCAGCACCATGTCAAAGAAAAACCCTTATTTATGTTGGAATCAGTAGAGAAACAGGCTGGGCGCAGTGGCTCATGCCTGTAATTCCAGCTCTTTGGGACTCTGAGGTGGTGAATCACTTGATTTCTGGAGGTGGGGGTCAGGTTGCAAAACGTGGCAAAACTCTGTCTTTACTAAAATTACAAAAATTAGCCTGGCATGATGGCACATGCCTATAGTCCCAGGTAATCACAAACCTGAAGCGGGAGGATGGATGGAGTCCGGGAGGCAGAGGTTGCAGTGAATTGAGATCATGCCACTGCACACCAGACTCGGTGGCACAGAAAGACCCTGTCTCAAAATATTAATAATAATAATAATACAAGAGAAACAGACGCAGAGTGGTGGCATAGGAAGTTTACCTTGACTTGAGGATATAAAACGGACTGGTATAGGGTATATGAGAAATCCAGGTGATCAAGAGATTAATCAGAATGTCTGTGCCAAAGTTTAGACGAGGGCTGGAGGCAGGGTCCAGCAGTGGAAGCAGAGGAGGGGAGAGATACACCAGGTTTGAATTTCAGACCTTACCTTGAAGGTCCTGATACCTACTGGATCTGGGCTGAGAGGAAAAGGAGACAAAATCACCCCTATGGTTTCCTGCTTGGGCAATTGGGAGGAGAGTGGAGCCATTACTCAGGAACTGCAGATGGGCTTAAATGATGAATTTCATTGAGAAATTTTTATCAGTTATCATAAAAAGCAGATAGCAATGCGGAAAATGAGTTAGCCACTGATGAACTAACATCTCAGCTGTCTAGTGTCTAGCCAAGGGCAGCAGATATAACATCCATATCTTCAGGCTCCTCTGAAATCTCCAGGCAGTAACGCTGCCAGTAAAGTTGTCACCTGGAATTAGCCCCAAAATGAACACCATGCTACATGGAGCTCAGATAAATACTCTACTCTCATTTGTGCTTTATAATCTGCATACAGCCCACAGCTTGCTTCTTTCCTTTTACAGCTATCTTGTGAGGTAGCTATTCTGAGTCCTACTTTATTGGTGAGGAAACTTAGGCTCAGAGAGGTTAAGGGACAGATCTAAAGTCAATTTTCTAGTGAAGGCTCAAATCTGCCCATCCCACCTGCCATTTTTAGACCCTGTACCCCAGGTGCAGGAATAGCTGTTTAGAATCCACTTTTCTGAGAGAGTAAGAATAAGCCAGTTTAACTGAAATTGCCAACAAAGGTCAAAGAACAGTGAGAACAAAATTCGGAATGAAAAATTATAGGCTGGAGAAATTCCTTCCTGGGGTACAGGCAGGACCATTTGCTGTCCTGATGCTTCTGCCATGTTTTGTCTACTCCCAGCCCCTTCCCACTGTCAGGCAACTCCAAGAAGGCCCTGCAATGGTGGAGTCAGGGAAGAGGCTGCTGGGAAGGAGGTGGATGTGAGCCCGAGACCGGAATTTTCTCTGGTTGTATTTCCACCTCTACCTTTTCTACTCCCTTTCTCTGCTTCTCCTTTACTGCCGACTTTAGACAGACTGGCTCAAAGGAATTACCATCTCAAAGCGGAAGAAGTCCAAAGCTGATAGAAAATGACTCTTCCCCAGTGAGTCCCCAGGGATCTAGAGAGACCAGAAAAGGGAACTTTTTTGATGGAGCCGTAGCTCCCTCCTTCTCCAAGGCACTGTGGACTTGGCAAGCGTTTCATGTAGACTAAATGCAGTTGCTTTTGTGGTGTGTGTTGGGCTGGAGGGAGGCTCAGAGAAGCTGCTAGACAAACTACTGCTTAAGGGCACCGACGCTGCACTAGACTGCCTGGGTTCAAATCCAGCTTCGCCATAATCTAACTGTAGGACCTTGGACAAGTTGGTTAACCTCTCTGTGCTTGTCTCCTCACCTATAAAAAAGGAGGATAATAATATTACTGATCTCATAGGGTTGTTATGAGGAGTAATGAGTCTGCACATACAAAACGTTTAGCACAGTGCCTGGGCACAGAAAGAACACTGAAAGGATTCTCTGTTTTTATCTTCATACAGACCTCTGCCCATCCATTATATCCCCTGCATTTTCACCATAGGAAAACTGTTCCTCTAGGCTGAGCATTGCTTTTTCCTGGTATCAGATGTTAGATTGCAAATATTGCTGAGACATAAGGAGTACAAACATTTAATATTTGTCATTGGTTAATATTTGTTTTTCAAAGACACCATTAGAACAGAGAGTGGTGGAAACTGGACATTTGAAGAGGTCAGGGAAGAGTGAAAGAAGAATAGAGTGTCAAGGGCAGCTTCTGTGTGAACAGGGAAGGACCTTCTAGGCAGCCAGAACCTGCATGAAGACACATAGTTCACCCAGTCCCCTGGATAGACGGTTAGAGTGGGGGTGTTAGAGTGGAGGGTGTACATTCCATAAAAGGAACAAGTAAACAAAAGCACAGAAATCAGAATGTGTAGCAGTTTATTGGGAAAGAGCAAACATCTGGAAGGAGGACAGGGAATTGGTTTGGGGCACACAGAGAGGCAAAGGGAGAGACTGAAAACCTACTTTGCCAAGGATTAGCCCCAGGGTCAAGTGATGAAGCCTCTGGAATGAAGCTCCGGTCTGAGCTCTGCTACACATTAATTAGCTGTTTTTGGCAAGTTACTTTATATTTCCAGAACTTGATGGGTTCATTGTCCAGTTGGAGGTGACCCCTTTTCTACCTTCCTCACAGGATTATTTGCACAAAGAGTTACTACAGCAAAATCTGCAGTCAATTTCTTTGGGGTATTGAGCAACAGAGACAAATGGTTTAAAAAAAAAGCTATATATGAGAAATATCAATGAGGCATGCTGGCCTCATACTGCCTCTTACTCTGTCTCTGCTCTGTGTTGTGCACCTGTGCACGCTCTCTTTCTCTCTTTCTCTCTCTCACTGATGATCTCTCTCACTCTCGCTCTCTCTCTCTTGCTGATGCTCTCTCTCCCTCACACTACCTTTCTCATTCATTCTCTTTCTCATTCTCTGTCTCTGATTTGCTTTCCCCCTCATTTTCTTTCTCTCTTTGACACACACATCCACTTACACACACATCTGTACCTTCACTTCCTTTTGTTTTGCCTTCACTAAAGATGCTAAAGAAGTTATAAAATGAAACAAAGCCTGGGGCAGTCTAGAGAGGCAGGGACCCACTGGTGAGGTCTCCAGGTAAATGGTGCCCTTTGTGAATGTTGCACAGCAATTGCCAAGACAAAAAGCTTCAGAATATAAGAGTTGTAGACAAGAAAGAGAACTCATGTGTGATTTTCGAGAAGAGAAGAAAAGAGGCCTTGAGGCTGACATGGCTGCCCCTCAAGTTCTGGGTCAGGGCCAGAATCCAGTCTCTGGACACCCTATCCAGTATCTTTCACACTATACCATTTTATACTGTTTCCTTTCTGATGACTTTAGATGTGCGATTGGCTTTCATTTGGCTACAACTTTCCTTAACTTGTTAGACAAGGTCCACCTCCCCACACCCGTGCGGAGTTTAAGATGGAGCCACAGATCCATGACTCAAGGTTACTTACTGGAAAATTCCTCCCTCAGTTCTGGTCTGAAGGCCTTGTCCAAGACCCTGATCTCCTTCAGCTCCTTCTCCTCCACCAAGAGGCGGACGATCCTCTGACCCAGAAACCCTCCTGCTCCTGTCACAAGGCAGCTCCAGCCTGTCATGGCCAATCCAAGGTAGCAGGAATCACTCGCCAGGAAACAGAAGATGCTGGGGAGCAGATCTGATTCTAGTGTGACCCAGAAGAGGGCTAAAAACAGAGGTAAAATGGTTATACACTCACACAGATGCCTTATTTTCCTCCACCCCATTTTTTACAAAAATTCCATGACCCCACTACTGCCAGGAGTAGTTGAAAGAAAAGGAAAAAGCTCTAACCGTAAGTTAGATTGTTAAAAACCGGACAGAGGAGTCGGAGTCCTCATTGCCTCATCCCTGGAGGAAGGACTGGAGCTTTATGCTCTGTGGCTTCTGGCTCAGCCCTTGTCACCTTGAACTCCTGCCACATACTCATTGCTCCCTCCTCCTCCAGGATCCCTTTTCTCAGAATAATAGTGACCTTTAGGTTATATCTCTAATTCTTCCCAGGAACAGGAAGAGAAATCCAATCTTAAGGCCACAGTGTGATAAAGAGTCTTGGGTTTAGCCTTAACAGAACACTGGTCAGTTGATACCAGCTGTCTGGGATCCGCAATCTGTGAACTTAAACCAAACTGGGAGATGTCACCAAGGGCAATGTAATTGTCCTTGTGCAGTAATTCCACCTGGAGGGACATCTACGTTAGCCCATTATCGCCTCTCTCAGAATGTCATTTGAAATGTTGCTGCTGTCTTGCAAAGTTTAGAAATTTACAACGGTGACAGCTCCAATCACTAAGTTTTATGTGAGGTGACTTTCTTTTCCACCCAATATATCCAAACCTCAATTGCAATTTTTCTCTGGAGAGCTCTGAGTTCCTAATGGAAGAACCTCATTGAAGGAAAGGTATCTAGTGATAACGAATTAATTATATGGCATGCCCAATGACTCTAATCATAGATATTTGCACTTATCTTATATTTTTGGCTGCAAAAACATTCTTAGCAAATTGTTGAACTGAAGATGCTGTGAATGCTTCTGAAACCTATGCCCCAGTCTGCCCAAACACCACTGCCATAAACCCCCCAAGACACCTTTCTCTACTTAAAAAAATAGAGATGTAGTTTACATGCATTACAAGGCCCAGATCTTAAGTGTTCAGTGTACACACTTAAGTGTTCAGTGTCAATGAACCTTGACAGTTATATATGTCCATGTAAGTACCACCAAAAAGAAGATATAAGCCATTTCCTTCACTCCAGAAAGTTTTTTTCTGCCTGTTCTTAGTCAATTCCCTGCCCTCCCCCCAATTTACCTGGTGGGCAATTACTTTCGGATTTTTATTCCCACAGAGTTCCCATTGTATTCCTATATTTTCCTAATTTTTATTCTAAGATCTCTGTGGTTCTGGATATATATTTAAATATAAAATCATTCTGAACTGAATTTTTGTGCATGGAGCACAGAAAAATTGACCACTGATCGTCTCTATTGTTTGTTCATTTTTCCATTTCATGTTTTCACTATTTTTATTATTGGCTTATATTTATTAACTTTGGGTTTATTTTACTCTTCTTTTTCAGGGTTCTTATGATAAAAGCATAGATAATTGACTTTACTCCTTTGCTCATTTCCACTATAGGCATTTAAAGTTGTAAAATTCTCGGCCGGGCGCGGTGGCTCACGCCTGTAATCCCAGCACTTTGGGAGGCCGAGACGGGCGGATCACGAGGTCAGGAGATCGAGACCATCCTGGCTAACATGGTGAAACCCCGTCTCTACTAAAAAATACAAAAAACTAGCCGGGCGAGGTGGCGGGCGCCTATAGTCCCAGCTACTCGGGAGGCTGAGGCAGGAGAATGGCGTGAACCCGGGAGGCGGAGCTTGCAGTGAGCTGAGATCCGGCCACCGCACTCCAGCCTGGGTGACAGAGCGAGACTCCGTCTCAAAAAAAAAAAAAAAATAAAAAAAAATAAAAAAAAATAAAAAAATAAAAATAAAGTTGTAAAATTCTCTCTAAACACTATGTTAGCTGTATCCAACATTTTGATTACTCAGTCACTGATGCTTTGGATTTTTTTCTTGTGATGTCTTCTTTGACCCAAGTGTTACTGAGAAGCATGTTGCATGTTTTCTAAAATTGATTTTCTAGATATCTTATTGTTATGGATTTCTAATTAAATACTATTGTGGCTGGAGCATATACTCTATGATTTTGATTCTTAGATATATACTGATATTTGTTTTATGGTCCAGCATATGGTCTATGTTGGTGAAAATGCCATAAGCACTTGAAAAGAATGCTTTCTGAAGTTGTTGGAAGTAATACTCTACAAATGATTTAGCTTGACACCGCACTCTGTGTCTTGTCTTTCTCCCGTGTTGTAGATATTCACCTTCTACTTGGAACCTGGCTACCAATGCTTCAAACATACTTGCCTAGGAAAGGTTGGCCCTGTGATGCAAGATGTAGCAGCTTGTCCTCTGAAGCTCTCAGAAATAGACACAGGCCCTGGGTCTTGCTGAGACTTGTGGAGTGCTATCTGAAACCATCCAGGTGCATCACACACCTTGCCTGCTGTATCAGAAGCTGAAGTGCACCTTACAGACCCCCATCACCTTCAGGGTGGGAACGAATGTTCCTTCAGCTGTTGAGAGTTCTGGAGGCTCTTAGATTTCAGCCAGTGTCTCTTGGAGTCTCTGAGTAAAAGCAATAACTGTAAGCTTTCTTTAAACCCATAAATATTTTGCTTTCTTTCGGAAAGTGAGCCGTAAGACAAAGAGCAAGGCCGATGGGGGCCACTCTACCAACTTTCTGTTTATAAACAGCTTTACTCTGGTATAATTGACATATTATAACATTCCGCTGTTTTAAGTGTACAGTTCAATTGTTTTCAGGAAAATTTTAGACTTGTGTGACCATTACCATGATCCTGTTTTGGAACATTTCTATCTTTCCTAAGAAATCCATCATGCTCATCAGTCGCCACTCCTTATTCCCAACGCCCCAGCTCTAGGCAGCCCCTATGACTTCCTGACTCCACAGATTTGATTTTCTGGACACCATATAACTGGAATCATGCAATATGTGGTCTTTTGCATCTGCCTTCTTTCACTTAGCTTAGCATACTCATGTGGGTCCTTTATGTTGTAGCGCATATCAATATTTCATTCCTTTTAGGTGGCAAATTCTATTAAATTGTATGGATGGCTGCCATCAGTTAATTGACTGATAGATATTTATGTGTTTCCCCCCTTTTTTTTTTTTTTTTGAGACGGAGTGTCGCTTTGTCACCAGGCTGGAGTGCAGTAGCACAATCTCGGCTCACTGCAACCTCTGCCTCCTGGGTTCAAGCGATTCTCCTGCCTCAGCCTGCTGAGTAGCTGGGACTACAGGTGCATGCCACATGCCCAGCTAATTTTTGTATTTTTAGGAGAGACAGGGTCTCACCATGTCCGCCAGGATGGTCTCAATCTCTTGACCTCATGAACCGCCCGCCTCGGCCTCCCAAAGTGCATTATGGATAAAGCTGCTATAAATATTCACAGTCATGTGTTGTGTAGAAATACATTTTAATTTCTTTGGGGTATTCAGGAGTAAAACTGCTGGGTCATATGGTAAGTGCATCTTTAATGTTTTAAGGAACTGCCAAAATGTTTTCGAACACGGTGGCCTGTCCCATCAACAATGCATGAATATTTAAATTTTCCCACATCATTGTGCTTTCACTTCCTCTAATTGTTATTGTCTTTTTTATTATTATTATTATAGCATTCTAGTGGATAAGAAGTGGTGTCACATTGTTGTTATAATTTGCATTTCCCTGCTGTCTGATGATGCTGACCATCTTTTCATGTACTTTATTGGCCATTCCTACACCTTTTTGGTGAAATGGTTATTCAAATATCTTGCTCATTTTAAAATTGGGTTATTTATCTTTTTGTTGTTTAGCTGTGAGTACATTTTACATTCTGGATATAAGTCCTTTATCAAATATATGATTTAAATTTTTTTCCTTCAGTCAAAAGTGGCTTATCTTTTCACTTTCTTATTGATATCTTTTAACATGAAAACATTTTTAGTTTTGATCATGTCTCATTTTTCAACTTTTTTCCTTCTACCAGGAAAATTTGGGCTTTTGCCTAATCCAATGTCATGAATATATTAATTTCTGTTTTCTTCAAGAAGTGTATAGTTTAGCCCTTACATTTAGGCCTATAATCCATGTTGAGGGAATTTTTGCTTATGTGTGAGTTAATGGCCTAAATTCGTATGACCAATTGATTTTGACAAAAGCAAATTCAATGGAAAAAAAAGACAGTCTTTTATACATGCGATCCTGAGACAACGAAATGGTCTGCATGCTCAGAGAAGGTCAGCATGCTGTGTAAAGTGATGCTCATCTGAGTTACCACCTACTGGCATCAGAATTTGTAAAGAATTTCTCAATACGATAATCATGGGTTAAATGATATTCTGTATTAGGGAAACTCACAAAGATTACTGATTAGCAAAAGAAGAGGCGGCATGATTTTCCCATCCTCTTATCTTATGCTGATGCATAAATTGTTAGGAAATTGCTGGGCCAACAATGTGAGTCTTCATTCAGTGTAGGAACACTAGTCTCCCTTATTATAACTTTTTATGATGTAAGAACAAGGACACAGTTTTATCAAGGGAGGAACACAGGCTGTTGGCGTGAAACAGTCTGGATTTATGTGCCAGCTATTCACAAGATTGTCTGGGAAAATCAACTGCCCAGCACCTAGAGTCCTTGGGACTCATGCAAAGAGTTTCCCTTTTCTTAGGGGAGAAAGCCACCCATTCTACAGGGAGCTATATTAGGCACAGTCCCTCATGCTGGGAAAAGGAAAATCCCTCTTCTTGGCCAGCTTATTAAAATTCTGTGTTACTTTAGGATAATTACACCCCTTGTGCTAGTCCTAGAGAGGTCAATTTGTACATGAGAAGCATAGAATAATTTTTAAAGGCACAGAACTAGATGAAATAAGCTAGGGTAATAATATTCATGGATAAAAGGAAAAGTTTCTGGACTGAATCCTGGAATAGACATATCAACATTTAGAGGTTGAAAAGAGGAGGAGGGGCCAGCAAAAGACACTGAGTAGAAGTGGGTGGCAGGAGGAAAATTAGGAGGGGATGGCATTGTAAAAGTCAACTGGAGAAAGTGTTTCAAGAGGAGCGTGGTCCACTATGATGGATGCTGCTGATGCATCAAATACAATAGGAAGAGAATTGACCATTGGTTTTGGCAACGTGCTAAGCAATTTGGTAAGAGCAATTTCCTCGAATATTTGGGTTGAAAGTTCAACTGGAAAGTACAACACACAATTCATCTGCGCACTGAGGAGTAGAAGGGAAAAGTGAAGAGAGTGACCATTAAAAAAAGTACCTATTCATCAAGAAGTTGTGCCATGATGATCTCAGTAGAAAGGTGCTACGGCCAGTGGAGTTGAGAGTTCATTTTTGTTGTGTTGTCTTAAAACTGGACTACTCTTTTATTGATCCTTAGTACCATGTACAGAGTAGATGCTCAAACATTGTTGAGTGTTTGACTAAATAAAATGTCTATGTCTCATACATCTTCTTATTACTATGAGAATTTTCACAACATCTGACATGTAATAGGAACTTAATAAATGTTTATTTAATAAATGAATGGAAAGATTAGTGAACAATCAAGGACTCTAGAATGTCTTAGTGCTTTTGAAACATAGTGCTTATGAACTAATACATAAAAGGAAATAGAAGAGAACAGTGACCACAAAAATGAAAATACTGGAAAGTTTATCATACTAATGACAGACTGGGACCATTGCCCAGGCCAAAGCTGTTTGCCAAGGAGAAGCAATTTTCTTCCCATTCAGAGGATGGATATGAATACGTTCCTATATATTTGAAGTGTATTGGAAGAGCCAGTTGTCAGAAGTAAGGAAGAATGGGCCATTCCCCATACAGGTAGAGCTGGGGCCAGAGCTTTTGGTTTATATGAGTTCAACTTTGCTGTCTTTCCCAGAAGGCCTTCGAAATGAGGAAGGAGAAGGGTTTAGTAAAATCTCATTTCCATTTGCTACTTACTATGCTGTCTGCCAATTATCTTGGTGGGGGAGGTCACATAGATGGCATTCAACCAGGTGCTCCAGAGGCTGACAATAATGGTATGATAGCCAGCCTCCAAGATGGCACCATTGATCTCTACCTCCTGGTATTCATACCCTTGATTTGTTCTTTTTGCTTAGTCTTACTTTGGCTATGCAGGCTCTTGTTTGATTTCATATGAATTTTAGGATTGTTTTCTCTAGTTCTGTGAACAATAATAGTGGTATCTTAATGAGAATTGCATTGAATTTGTGGATTGCTTTTGGCAGTTTACAATTTTTTCACAATGTTGATTCTACCCATTCATGAGCATGGGATGTGTTTCCATTTGTTTGTATTGTCTATGATTTCTTTCAGCAGTGTTTCATAGTTTTCCTTGTAGAGGTCTTCTGCCTACTTGGTTAGGTATATTCCTAAGTATTTTTTTATTATTATTATTATTTTGCAGCTATTGTAAAAGGGGTTGAGTTCTTGATTTGATTCTCAGTTTGGTAGGTGTTAATATATAGCCGAGCTACTGATTTGTGTACATTAATTTTGTATCCTGAAATTTTGCTGAATTCAGCAAATGATAAAAGGACAAGGCCTTTTATAATTTTCTTAAATTTATTTGAGATTTGTCAGTTCTAGGAGCTTTCTGGAGGAGTCTTTAGGGTTTTGTAGATATACAATCATATTGTCAGCAAACAGCAACAGTTTGACTTCCTCATTACCAATTTGAATGCCCTTTATTTCTTTCTTTTGTCTGATTGCTCTTTCTAGGACTTCCAGTACTATGTTGAATAGAAGTGGTGAGAGTGGGCATTCTTGTCCCAGCTCTCAGAGGGAATGCTTTCAACTTTTCCCCATTCAGTATTTTGTTGGCTGTGAATCTGTCATAGATGGCTTTTATTACAGTGAGGTATGTTTCTTGTATGCCAATTTTGCTGAGGGTTTTAGTCATAAAGGGATGTTGAAGTTTGTCAAATGCTTTTTTTGCATTTGTTGAAATGATCATGTGATTTTTTTGTTTTTAATTCTGTTTATCTGGTGTATCACATTTATTGACTTGTGTATGTTAAACCATCCCTGCATCCATGGTATGAAATGCACTTGACCGTGGCAGATTATCTTTTTGATATGCTCTTAGATTCAGTTAGCTAATATGTTGTGAAGGATTTTTGCTTCTATGTTCATCAGGGATATTGCTCTGTAGTTTTCTCTTTTTTGTCATATTCTTTCCTGGTTTTGGCATTAGCGTGATACTAGCTTCATAGAATCGTTTAGGGAGGATTAGCTCTTTCTCGATCTTGCGGAACAGTGTCAATAGGATTGGTACCAATTCTTCTTTGAATGTCTGGTAGAATTCATTGTGAATCCGTCTGGTCCTGGACTTTTTTTTGTTGTTGTTGATAATATTTTTTTTTACTCTGTCGCCCAGGCGGGAGTGCAGTGGCCTGATCTCAGTTCACTGCAAGTTCTGTCTCCTGGGTTTATGCCGTTCTCCTGCCTCAGCCTCCCGAGTAGCCAGGACTACAGGCACCTGCCACCTTGCCCGGCTAGTTTTTTTGTATTTTTTAGTAGAGACAGGGTTTCACCATGTTAGCCAGGATGGTCTCGATCTCCTGACCTCATGATCCACCTCTCTCGGTTACCTTTTCATTCTCACTGCTTATTATTGGTCTGTTCAGGGTTTCGAATTCTTCCTGATTTAAGCTAGAATGGTTGTATTTTTCCAGGAATTTATCCATCTCCTCTAGCTTTTTTTAGTTTATGCACATGAAAGTGTTCATAGTAGCCTTGAATAATCTTTTGTATTTCTGTGGTGTTGGTTGTCATATCTCCCATTTTGTTTCTAATTGAAATTATTTGGCTCTCTTCTTTTCCTGGTTAATGTTGCTAATGGTCTATCAATTTTATTTATCTTTTTAAATATCCACCTTTTTGTTTTATTTATCATTTCTATTTTTTGTTTCAATTTCATTTAGTTCTACTCTGATCTTGTTTTTTTTCTTTCTTCTGCTGGGTTTGGGTTTGGTTTGTTCTTGTTTCTCTGGTTCCTTAGGTATGACCTTAGATTATCTATTTGTGCTCTTTCAGATTTTTGATGTAGGCATTTAAGGCTGTGAACTTTCTTTTTTAGCACTGCCTTTGCTGTATCGCCAGAAGTTTTGATATGTTATGCCACTATTATCATTCAGTTTGAAGAATTTTTTATTTTTATCTTGATTTCATTGTTGCCCCAATGATCACTCAGGAGCAGGTTATTTAATTTCCATGTAGTTGCTTGGTTTTGAAGGTTCCTTTTGAAGTTTATTTCCAATTTTAGTCCACTGTGGTCTGAGAGTGTACTTGATATAATCTGAATTTTCTTAAATTTATTGAGATCTATTTTGTGGCCTATCATCTGGTCTGTCTTGGAGAAAGTTCCATGCACTGATGAATAGAATGTATAGTCTGAAGTTGTTGGGTAGAATGCTCTGTAAATATATGTTAAGTCCATTTGTTCCAGGGTATAGTTAAATCTATTGTTTCTTTGTTGACTTTTGTTTTGATGACCTCTCTAGTTCTGTCAGTGGAGTATTGAAGTCCCCTACTATTATTGTGTTACTGTCTATCTCACTTCTTAGGTCTAGTAGTAATCGTTTTATAAATTTGGGAGCTCCAGTGTTAGGTGCATGTACATTTTAGATTGTGGTGTTTATCTGTTGGACAAGTCCTTTTATCATTATATAATGTCCCTCTTTGTCTTTTTTTAACTGCTGTTGCTTTAAAGTTTGTTTTGTCTGATATACAGATAGCTACTTTTGCTCACTTTTGGTGTCCATTTACATGGAATGTCTTTTTCCACCCCTTTATCCTAAGTTTATGTGAATCCTTATGTGTTAGGTATTTGAAGGCAGCAGATACTTGGTTGGTGAATTGTTATCCATTCTGCAATTCTGTATCTTTTTTTTTTTTTTTTTTTTTTTTGAGACGGAGTCTCACTCTGTCACCCGGACTGGAGTGCAGTGGCCGGATCTCAGCTCACTGCAAGCTCCGCCTTCCGGGTTCACGCCATTCTCCTGCCTCAGCCTCCCGAGTAGCTGGGACTACAGGCGCCCGCCACCTCGCCCGGCTAGTTTTTCTTTTTTTGTATTTTTTAGTAGAGACGGGGTTTCACCATGTTAGCCAGGATGGTCTTGATCTCCTGACCTCGTGATCTGCCCGTCTCGGCCTCCCAAAGTGCTGGGATTACAGGCTTGCGCCACTGCGCCCGGCCAATTCTGTATCTTTTAAGTGAAGCATTTAGGCCATTTATATTCAACATTAGCATTGATATTTGAGGTACTATTCCATTCATCATGCTATTTGTTGCCTGTATACCTTGGGGTTATTTGAGTTTCTTGTGTTTGAATGTCTAGGTCTCTAGCAAGACTAGGAAAGTTTTCCTCGATTATTCTCCCAAATAAATTTTCCAAACTTAAATTTCTCTTCTTTTCCAGGAATGCCAATTATTCTTAGGCTTGGTCATTTAATGTAATCACCAACTTTTTGGAGGCTTTGTTCATTTTCTAAATTCTTTTTTCTTTGTCTTTATTGGATGGGGTTAATTCTAAAACCTTGTCTTTGAGCTCTGAAATTCTTTCTTCTGCTTGTTCAGTTCTATTGCTGAGACTTTCCAGTACATTTTGCATTTCTCTAAGTGTGTCCTTTATTTCCTGAAGTTGTGATTGTTTTTTATTTATGCTATATATTTCATTGAAGACTTTTCCCCTCATATCTTATATCGCTTTTTAAAAAATTTCCTTAAATTGGACTTCATCTTTCTCTGGTGCCTCCTTGATTAGCTTAATAATCAAACTTCTGAATTCTTTTTCAGGTAAATCAGGGATTTCCTCTTGGTTCGGATCCATTGCTGATGAGCTGGTATGATTTTTTTCGGGGGCGGGGGTGGTGGCAGGTTGTTTAAAAACCTTGTTTTGTCATATTACCAGGACTGTTATTCTGGTTCCTTCTCATTTGGGTAGGCTATGTCAGAAGGAAGATCTGGGGCTCAAGGCTGCTGTTCAGATTCTCCGTCCCACAGAGTGTTCCCTTGATATATATTCTCCCCCTTTTCCTAGGGATGTGGTTTCCTGAAAGCTGAACTATAGTGACGGTTATTTCTCTTCTGGATCTAGGCTCTGGGCTAGTACTGGGGGTTGTTTGCACAGAGTCCTGTGATGTGAACCATCTTCAGATCTCTCAGCTGTGGATACCAGCACCTGCTCTGGTGGAGGGGGCAGGGGAGTGAAATGGACTTTGTGAGGGTTCTTAGTTTTAGTTATTTAATACACTGTTTTTGTGCTGGTTGGCCTCTTGCCAAGAGGTAGCACTTTCAAGAGAGCACCAGCTGTGGTAGTATAGGGAGAATCAGGCAGTGGGCAGGGCCCTAGAACTCTCAAGAAAATATGCCCTTTGTCTTCAACTACCAGGGTCAGTAGGGAAGGACCATCAGGTGGGGGCAGGGTTAGGCATGTCTGAGCTCGGACTCTCCTTGGGCGGACTTGTTGCAGCTGCTGGGCTATAGGGCTATGGTTCCCAGGTCAATGGAGTTACGTTCCCAGGAGAATTATGGCTGCCTGTGCTGTGTCATGCAGGTTGTCAGAGAAATGGAGGAAATCTAGCAGTCATAGGCCTCACCCAGCTCCCACACAACTCAAAAAGCTGGTCTCACTCCTAGAATGTTCCCACCCCAACATCACCGAGTTTGTTTCCAGGCAGTGTGTCAGCAGGGCTGACACCCTGCACCAGGCTACCAGCCTCCCAGGAGAAAGTAAGCCGAGCTTTCATACCTTCCCGCCTGTTGAGTCTGCATATCAGATTCACACCCTCCTCTGAGTTTCTTTGTTTGGAATTGTTACAAAAGTCAGCTGAAGGTTTCCTTCTCCCTGTGTTCTTTTCCCAGTTCCTCTGGCAGCCCTTCCCAAGGACCTTTGTGAGACAAGTCAGAAATGGCTTCCCTGGGGACCCAGAGAGTCCACAGGGCTTTTCCCACTGCTTTCTCTACCCCTGTATTTTGCTCAGCTCTCTAAATTGACTCAGCTCCAGGTAAGATCAAATCCTTCTCCCATGATCTAGATCTTCAGGTTCCCTACTGAGGGTGTGTGTTTGGGAGTGTACGATTACCCTTTTCTCACTTTCACACCTTGGGCATTCAGAGTGTTTGGGCTCTCTCCTGAGTTCCGCAGGAGCAATCTGCTTCCTTCAGAGAGTCTGTGGGTTCTCTCAGCTTTCCTGGTATACTCCTGCAGTAGTTCTGGAGCAGAAGTTCATGATGCAAGTTTCCACATGCTGTTCTGTCCGTCCAAGTGGGAGGAGCAATTTAGTCCTACCTCCTATTAGCCATTTTCCCTCCACTCCAGACATTTATTTTAAGGAAAAATTAGTTAATATCAGACCAAGAGGTCATATGGGATATCTCCTTGCACATAAGAAGCTCTACATATGAGATCTAATGTATTAATTGAACCCTTTATTATGTATCAGGAACTTTACTATATTATCTCACTTAATTTTTTAAATGGGCTTAATTTTCTATAATAGTTTTACCTTCACAACAAAACTGAGGGAAAGTGCAGAGAGTTCTCATGTACTTCCTACCCCCACAAATACATAGCCTCCCCCACTATCAACATCCTGCACCAGAATGGTACCTTTAGTACAATCAATTGACCTGTATTGTCACATCTTTGTCACTCAAAGTCCACAGTTTACTCTTGGTCTGGCACATTCTCTGAGTTTTGACAGATGTATAAAGACATGTAACCACTGTTATAGTATCATCTGCCCTAAAAATCCTCTGTGCTCTGCCTATTCATCTCTCTGTTCACCCTGACTCCAACAGCCATTGACCTTTGTACTGTCTCCAAGGTTTTTCCTTTTCCAGAATATATATATTTGGAATAACACTGCATGTAGCCCATTCATATTGGCTTCTTGCATTTAGTAAAATACATTTAAATTTCCTCCATGTCTTTTTATGGGTTGATGGCATTTTTCTTTTTTTAAGCACTGAATAATATTCCATTGTCTGGATGTACCATAGTTTATTTATTCATTCACCTACTGAAGGACAATTTGGCTGCTTCCAAGTTTTGACAATCATGAATAAAACTTTTATAAAGACCTACTCTAAAAGTAGGCTTTGGTGTGGAAATAGATTTCCAAATTATTTGTGTAAATGCAATGGAGTATGATTGCTGGATCATATGGTAAGAATATATTTAGTTTTATAAGAAACTGCCAAACTGCCTTACAAAGTGTCTGTACCATTTTGCATCCCACTAGCAATGGATGAGCATTGTTGATGCTCCACATTCTTGCTAGTGTTTGGTGTTGTCAGTGTTGTGGATTTTGCCATTCTAATGGGTGTGCAGTGGTATCTCATTTTTGTTTTAGTTTGCAATTCTCTAATAACATACGATGTTGAGTATCTTTTCATACGTTTTTTGTAATCAATATATATTCTTTTGTTAGGTGTCTGTTGAAGTCTTTTGCCAAACTTTTTATCAGATTGCATTCCAAATGTAAGACATTTTTAGGAGTTAAGAGATTGCTTCTGAGATTTCATATGCATCTCTTCAGTTTACTGTGGGCATTCCTTTTTCCATGTTTCTGAGCAATAGAGAGCAGCCTTTTGGCATTATCTTGATAATATTCTGGCTCATTTCCCTTATAATTTTGGATCTAGCCCTCTAAGCCCAGACAAACTTAAAAAATTACACACTTGTCTCTGGGAGCACAGCTATCACCAGGTAGATTTATACAGAAAGCTTCTACTACTTTCTCTTATAAAGTAAGCTAACATCATTGTCTGTATACCACATTGCTTTAATACCATATGCTCATGTGATTTGTTTCACTCTTATCCCAAAACTCTCTGTAATGTCTCCCACAAGTCCTCAGCTGATGATTTCAGGGTTGAAAAGATGACCTTAAGTAGACAATTATGCCTGCATTAAAAAGTACCTGTAATAAAAGAAACTGGGAAATTTTGCAACATGATCACTAGCCAACATGAAAGCATGATAAAAAATTGATTTATGAGACTGCGATTGGGTGTTTGGAGGGGTGGATATTATCCTACTTACGTTTTCTATAATGTCAAGTTTTATCTTCAAGGCTTTATTTATTTGTTTACTTAACCACAAAAAAAATTTAGTACTGAGATGTTCTTATCTTTTTCTGATGTGAGGAGAATCATGAGATGGTAGTTATAAACTTAACACAAATGTAACGAGGCTGAGAAACTGATATCTGACAAAGAGTTCTATGGTCTAGAAGTGAAATTCCAGAGAGTAAAGTTTTAGAAAGGGCACCAAGTCCCACTGTCTCTGTGGCTGATTTCTGGTGGAGGACAAAGGTATGAGGGCTGGAGAACAGGCCAGAGAGCAAAGTTTGTCTAGGTTTGGTCATATGCTAGTGAGACAGCTCTTTCATGAGTTTGCCCACTGTCTGAGGCAAACTTGGGGACCCCTGGGTAAGAGAAGATTTCTTAGACTTAAATCTCTGCCATTAGTTTAGCTCTTTAGTACTTTATTGAGAAAGCCTCCATCTATCCACATCTATCCAGTGTGACCAGAATAAAGGTTTCACCTTTCTAATTTACTGTGGAAGAACTGGACTAGTCAATATTACTTTGTTTCCAGCGTCCCTGAATCTCTTATCTGAAAACTCTCTTTCTGCTACTTTTCTTGGAAGTCAGTGCATTGCACAGAATAACATTAGTCAATGGGTCATAAAATCCTGTAACATCCTAGTTCATGAGAATGAATATTTTAGGCTTTCCTTTGCTCCTCTGTTCTGTCTTGTCTCTGGCCTTGGCAGTGTGACTCAAAGTAAAAAAAATATTCCCAAAGTCCATTGCAGCAGTGCATGAGTTAGGTTACACCAAGATGACCTTTGCCCCATATTCTTTCTTGATCTCGTGAAACTGTATGGTCTGAAGGTGTTACCTCCAAATTCATATGTTGAAACTTAATTGCCAATGTGATAGTATTTAGAGCTGGGGTCATTAGGAAGTTATTAACATATGAGGACAAGGCCCTCGTGAATGGGATTAGTGACCTTATAAAAGGGCTTGAGGGAACTAGGTGGCCCCTTCCATTCCTCTGCCACATGAGGACACAGTGTTCATCTCCTGCAGAGGATGCAGCAACAAAAATCCATCTTGGAAGGAGACTCTGGGCTGTTACCAGACTTACCAGCCTCCAGAACATGAGACATAAGTTTCTGTTGTTTATAAATGATCTGATCTCATCTATTTTGTCATACTAGCACAAACAGACTAAATCATGAAGCTTCCATTTTTTACAAGTCACATATTGCTATGCAAATCAGGGTTTGAAGGTCATCTACAAGGCCCACGATCATCTAGGTCTCCTGTCCCATAATGCAACTGTGACTTACTGTGTCATCCAGATAGTCATCCCTAGATATGTGCTTTCTTAGTATGTCCCTAAACTTTCAGCACAAGCACTCCACCCTGGCTGCCAGATTAAAGACCCCTCCTTGACCTCAAATTATCAGCCCACCAGTGCAGCAGCCAATTTGACACCTGAGTAAAAAGTCAAGGCCTAACACTGGGATCATGGTCAATTTCCCTTTTCTTTTTATCAACCCACTAACAATTACATCTAATTTAGCCTTCTGAGCCCCTTTGCAATGACCATGATTCTCGAAAGTATCCGCTGCTCTTCCAAGTATTCTAACAACATCTGCTTTTTTTCCTTTTCGTCTGGTTTCTCTATGCTGCACTATTTAATAGTATGATTTTTCTTGCGGCATATTTTATAAGTATAGTTCTTCTGTCCAGAGTGCAAAATTCCACAGTTATTTCATAGAGATATATAGGATGTGCAAAATTTTATAATCCACTGGCTGTTTCAGTCATTTCTGATCTGCCCTTTTAAGATCTTTTTTTCTGAGAAGAATCAAAGGGTCTTCTTTGAGTCACACACTTTATGAACTTTTTTTTAAAGGGACTGCTGATTTGAAAGTTTGGGTGTTCACTTCTCTTGAATTATGGGTTCTGAATTGCAGTTATAGGCAAACAGGTTGTATGACCTTACTTCATTTTCCCTTTTCTAAATATGTGGGTGGTTGACATTCTGTACATATATTTGGGTTAAGCAAATAATCCTTAAAAGTTATTACCAGGGGCCGGGCGCGGTGGCTCAAGCCTGTAATCCCAGCACTCTGGGAGGCCGAGGCGGGCGGATCATGAGGTCAGGAGATCGAGACCATCCTGGCTAACACGGTGAAACCCCGTCTCTACTAAAAAAAAAAAAAAATACAAAAAACTAGCCGGGCGAGATGGCGGGCGCCTGTAGTCCCAGCTATTCGGGAGGCTGAGGCAGGAGAATGGAGTAAACCCGGGAGGCGGAGCTTGCAGTGAGCTGAGATCCGGCCACTGCACTCTAGCCCGGGCGACAGAGCGAGACTCCGTCTCAAAAAAAAAAAAAAAAAAAAAAAAAAAAAAAAAAAAAGTTATTACCAGGGAGACTGCTGTGGGACTGCATTCTCTTTTGGTGTTTTCCATGCTAATGTTCCTTTGACCCAGCCCTTGGCTCTGTGGGTTAATCTGGGCAAAAGTGGACCTG
The DNA here is from genome assembly GCF_049350105.2 of Macaca mulatta. NCBI lineage: Eukaryota > Metazoa > Chordata > Mammalia > Primates > Cercopithecidae > Macaca > Macaca mulatta. The sequence continues at coordinate 120,946,104 of NC_133406.1, forward strand.
TACTATGGCGTTGTTTCATGCAGGAAAGTGTCCAGTCAAGGAATGATAGAAGACTTTTCAGGTCTGTTGGCTTAGGTAGTGAACCATTCTGCTGGATTCCATCCTAACTCACTGTTTTCCTCCTCTGACTGCTGTAATTCTCCAGATGTGCTGATGTAGTTTGATCTAACTTTGCCTTCATGGATTAATTTATTTAATAAATACATATGGGCCCTCTATGACATTGGACATGATTCTAGGCTTTTGGGAATGTAGCAGGAAGCAAGACGGTCTAAGGTCCCTATGCAGGTACAGATAAACAATAAAGTAGACAACTCATACGTTAGTTGCAGGTTGTGGTAACAGCTAGGAGGGGAGAAACAGTGTGATGTGATGAGTGAAGCAGAGTGTTTTCAGAAGAGGATGGTCAGGGATGTCTCACGTCATCAGGGCGGTGACAGTTCAGCTGAGATCTACATGTCAACAGACAGCCAACCATGAGAAGGTGAGGAACACCATTTTATGTAAAGGGAATGATAAATGTGAAGATCCAGAGGCAAGAAAGTTTTGATTGTTTATGGAATAGAAGGGAGGCCAATCTGTCTGTGGCATTGTGAGTAGAAAGGAGAGTGATGAGGAAATGCATTGGAAGGATGAGCAGATCACGCAGTGCCCGAGAGAGTTGGAGATCAGTTTCAAGTGTATAGCAAGTGGAATGGGAAGCTATAGAAAGGATTTGATTTTACTTTTAAAAACTCTCTAGGCTGTTGTGAGGGAATAGAGTGTGGCAAGCAGCAGGAGAGATGATGGGGAACCCATTGCTGAAGTTATTAGTTTAGACATAGATATTTTTTCTTTAACCTTCTTCTTCTTCTTTTTTTTTTTTTTTTTTTTGGTTTTGTTGTTGTAGTTTTGAGATGGGGTCTTGCACTGTCACTCAGAACACTGGAGTGCAGTGGCATGATCTTCAACTTCCCAGACCAAGTGATTCTTCTACCTCAGCCTCCTGAGTGGCTGGGACCACAGCTGCACACCAGCACACCTGGCTAGGTTTTTAACAAAGTTTTAAATTTTGTAGAGGTATCCCTATGTTGCCCACGGAGGTCTCAAAATTCTAGGCTCAAGTGATCCTCCTGCCTCAGCCTCCCAGAGTACTGGGATTATAGGCATGAGCCTTCATGCCCAGCCATCTCTAACCTTCTTGCTGTCTTCAAGTGCCAGATCTTATTCAGCTGGGTATCCCTGCTCTAGAAATCTATTCAAGCTGACTACTGGTCTCAGGAGATTTTGTTCTGATAGGTCATTTATATATTTTCCAACTCTCCTTTATCTATCCCTCCATCCTTCCATCCATCCATCCAACCATCCATCCCAGAATTGTTCACTGAGATGTTCCTATATGCCAAGCCCAGAATAAAGCAGAGTTTCTTGTTTGGAGTCATTCATAGTCTATTTATGGAGAGAGACATGCAAATAAAGAAATATGATAGGGTTTAATAAGGGTTGTAATACTGGAATGTGCAAAGTACAATAGGAAGGACAGAGCAAATAGCCTGGGTTAATATTCTATGATAGTTGAAAGTTGAACAAAGCCTTAAAAAGTTAATAGAAATTTTCCAAGCAATAAGTGTGTGTGTATATATATATATATATATATATACTCATTAAGTATGAGTATATATATATACACGCTCATTAAGTATGAGTATATATATATATACACGCTCATTAAGTATGAGTATATATATATACACGCTCATTAAGTATGAGTATATATATATATACACGCTCATTAAGTATGAGTGTTATGAACTTCAAATACATCATCGTACTCAAACTTTTTCCCAACCTACTGACTGAGGGAGTATAATCCCCATTTTACAGACCAGGACTCAGAAACACAGAAAGATCAGAAAACTTGCCCAAGTCACATAGCTTGCGGTAGTCCTGACTGTCAAACCCGCATCTGTGTGGCTCCAAAGCCTATGTCCTTAACTATTTCCCTATTTCTTTAGATAGGAGTATGTTTTTGTTGGGAAAATGCCTTGTATATACAGCTCCTCTGTCCAGAGTACAAAGTTAAATAGTCATTTCATAGAGTTGTATAGAGTATGCAAAAAATATAACCCACTAGTGGTTCCAGTCATTAATGATCTGTCCTTTTGACATCTTTTACTTCAGAGGAAGATTTTAGGCAAGAAAGCAACATATAACAGTCAGTGATACAAAGAAGGGCATGGAACATTTGGGGAACACAGGGGTTTGGAGGGCCTGAAGCACAGGGGTGGAGGGATTGGAAATATGGGAAATATGGGGCATAAGCCTCCGGGCGGGATGGGGTCCAGGCAGGACAGCATCACACACCATGCTGTGAGTTTGTGATCCTCCTGTGGGCAACCTCAGCAGTCTGGTTATTGGCCCTTTTTTCTTACAGCCTGGAAAATTGGATCAAGTTTCGATTGATCTCAGCAACCGACCGGCAGCCTAAAAGAACAATGAGGTTACAAGCTCATTTCTCTCAAATACCAGCAATTCACCTCATCATGGGTAAGGGGTCATGAAGGGGAACAAGTCTGACTTGATCTTTGTGCTCACTCTTATAAATGGTTTACATACAGAATGAATAATGTAATTCTGTTTGCATTGGGAATTATTCTGTGAACCTGAGCCCATGTCATCTCTGAACACAGCTATGTCAAAATGTCAGGGTAAACATGTAAAAACCCTATTTTAGCATTTTCTAAATCAACTCTTGTGTGCAATAGATGTCTTTGATCTTTATCTTGGTTTTGATAAGGCTCAGGGATATAGGAAGTATCTGTTAGGGAGGACTATGACACACAGATAGCAAAAGAGATGGGGTGAGTATTCCACATAACAATTGCCGTCTAAAGGAAAGTTCTGTCAAAGGAAAAGACTCTTCTTTAGAAGAAGATATTAATTAATATGTAAAATTATGACTGTAGCTCAGATTGGCCATAAGGATTGAAGAGAGTAACTCCAGATAAGTAAAAGAAGGGAGAAAGAGAAGCTGGCATGATGTTATGGGGCTGGGGAGTTGTGGGCTTGAGTAGGCAATGAGAAGTCCCTGGTGATAAGAAGGCTGAAAGAATTCAATAACAGACTGCATAATGTTTAACTGGGAGTTCTTTCCATATTTATGATGTATGCACCATAACTTTGGCAAAATGTATTATTCACAAAAATGTACTAATGAGAGAGTCTTTTCCTAAAAATAGAAGCATAGAAAAGAGTTGAGTTTCATGCCTGGGTTGATTGGAGTGGACAGAAACAGCAGGCATGGGATATGTCAATGGTCCACAAATTGAATGAATTCAACAGAAGCAAGAATTCAGAGCCAGAGGTGACACTCCCCAGAACTGACAATGATCTTGAGGAGTGCTCTGGTCTCCACTGGGCAGAGAATACTGCTTAATCTTTGTCTTGAATGTTGCCTGCCTGTCCTATGTTTTGAACAGCTACCATGTCAGGAAAGGGTCAGCTAGAGGGAAGGACTGCTATTCCTATTCTTTCGCCATCCTGCTTTAAGTTCCAAATCAGAGAAAAAAATGTTTTTAACTTACCTGTAAGGGCCATGGAAGTGTGGAACTCATTTGTTAAAATGTTCAAAACTTCCTTAACACCATGTTCACCCTGCTCCCGAGGCAGACAGACAGAGACACAAAGAGACATAAAGGAACATTCTGACCATTCACTGAATATAAATTCTAGATGTAGTCAGAGCTATGATGGCAAAGATGGGAAATATCTGTGAAGTAAGAATTACCTCGGGAATAAAGGAAAGGACAGAGATAAAGATAGGGGATGAGAGCTATTGAATATTTTGCAATAGGCTTCAGAGGAAGCATGGAGATGCAGCTTAGGTGTAACTATCCTTTAGGAATCGTTTTGAAAAGGGCTAAGCTTGGAAAATGAACCACAGGAGAGCACAGAAATGAATGAGAAGCTCTGTATCTTCTTGCTGGTTCGCTTTGCCACTCTCACCTTGTAGGCAAGACCCCATAAGATTGGTCTCCCAAGAAAAATGCACCTAGCCCCAAGGGCCAGAGCCTTCAGCACATCATTGCCAGTTCGGACCCCGCCATCAAGGTAGACTTCAATTTTCCCCTTTACAGCAGCCACCACTTCTGTCAAAGCATCAATCTGAAAAGGAGATACACATGGGCTGGAGGGCTTTCTATTTTGACTCTCAGACTTGATCTTCCTGGCATACGACCAGGCAAACCAAGCTGAGGAGATGCCCTTGACAATTTCTTCCCCTCCCATGCTTGAGGCTGCCGGTGCTGATCAACTGCAGCGGCAGTCACATTCCTGAGGCCCTCCTGCCTTGACTTTCTGCTTTGACTCCAGTCTAGCTTCTCTCTGACCCCCTTAACTTTCTTACAGATTGGAAGAACTGCTTGGTTGCTCTTTCCATCCCAAAAGGGGCAATTTCCATTTATAATGTTCACTTTAACCTTCTTCTTTTCAAACAACATTTTGACTTTTGATTTTCTTCTACTCTCTCTGTTTCTAGGGTGGCAAAAATAGAAAGTCTCTCCACTGTGAAGGCACTAAGTCTTTTTGGCAAGACAAGTGTACTCGGCCATGGCCTGCATGTCTGGATTGCAGCTTGACTTGGGAAACTGGGCTGCACACTATTTCTCATGCACCACTTGGCCAACTTGTCCCTGACTCCCTCATGGCGTATCTGAGAAAATGAGATAGGACTAAAGTACAACATGGTAAAACTAAATTTTGAGATTTTGATAGACACAATAAAAACATCTTATCACCTTGGCCTGATTTTTCTAAGGAGCTTTGTCTCTTATGTCGCCTCTTTAATTCCAGGGAACAGGCCAATAGGCCTTGACCACACAAGGTGCCCCAGGCCAATCTTTGCTTCTAGGCACCTACAAGTCTGTAAAGAGGAGTGACAGCAGGCCCCTTATGGATCAAGGGGGAAGATCCTTGGGGAGGGAGTTCTGGAACTCCCTTGGGGTTCTAGCTATGCTTCTCTGAGAGATAGCCTGAGAAGAGGAGTCAAAAGTTGGCCCTATGAGGCCATCTGCTGCCAAAGGAATCCATCAGCATTCTATCTGAATGGGATCCTTTGGCCAAGACTGAACAGTATAAGAAACTAGTGAGGAAATAATTTTCTACTTTAATTTATAGGTGAGGGGGTGGAATTGAATATGTTTGGAACTTACATGTAATAACTAGAGAGAATTCACATTCTAATAAGAGGCAATTTTTTTTCCTAGGAAACGAATATCAGTATTTGCATTTAATAAACATTTACCTTCTCAGAAAAATGGATTTTTCTCTCTGCAGAAGAGATTTACGCCAAGCTAGAGGGTACTATTAAAGCAACTTTCTTGAGATGTTTTTTGACTGGCGCCTGTCTATGTACGTATGACTATAACATACATCAGTGTTTTTATTGAAATATATACAGTGAGGCATGAAAACCAGGATGCACCCAAGTAAAGCATATTCCATCCCCAAAATATAAGCTGTATAAGGAATTAATATCTATAGGGACTATATGAATACTTCTGGTTTAAAAACTCATCTGATCTATAGACATTGTGAAAATTGTGTTTGAGGCATACTTTCAAAAGGATTACATTGGAAATGAAATAACTGATTCTGTTTATCCATTTCAAAGTTAAGGAAAGGTTCTTAAGACAGAACTGATTCTTTTCTTTGCATGTTAAGTCCAAAACAAGTTGTGGAGGTTTTAGGAACTGAATATAGCCTAACAGTGCCAGGATCACTTTAAGTTCTCAGGCAGTGGAGGTATATATGGCTGTATAGATCTAAAAGATTTTATTATTATTATTATTATTATTATTATTATACTTTAAGTTCTACGGTACATGTGCATAACGTGCAGGTTTGTTACATATGTATACTTGTGCCATGTTGGCATGCTGCACCCATCAACTCGTCAGCACCCATCAACTCGTCATTTACATCAGATATAATTCCCAGTGCAATCCCTCCCCCCACCCCCTTCCCCCCTCCCCATGATAGGCCCCGGTGTATGATGTTTCCCTTCCTGAGTCCAAGTGATCTCATCGTTCAGTTCCCACCTATGAGTGAGAACATGCGGTGTTTGGTTTTCTGTTCTTGCGATAGTTTGCTGAGAATGATGGTTTCCAGCTGCATCCATGTCCCTACAAAGGACACAAACTCATCCTTTTTTATGGCTGCATAGTATTCCATGGTGTATATGTGCCACATTTTCTTAATCCAGTCTGTCACTGATGGACATTTGGGTTGATTCCAAGTCTTTGCTATTGTGAATAGTGCCGCAATAAACATACGTGTGCATGTGTCTTTATAGCAGCATGATTTATAATCCTTTGGGTATATACCCAGTAATGGGATGGCTGGGTCATATGGTACTTCTAGTTCTAGATCCTTGAGGAATTGCCATACTGTTTTCCATAATGGTTGAACTAGTTTACAATCCCACCAACAGTGTAAAAATGTTCCTATTTCTCCACATCGTCTCCAGCACCTGTTGTTTCCTGACTTTTTAATGATTGCCATTCTAACTGGTGTGAGATGGTATCTCATTGTAGTTTTGATTTGCATTTCATAAGAGGCATTTTTATAGTCCCAGCATGGTATTATTTGGAATATTTTTATACCGTTGTGAAAGAGGTGGAACTTCTATGAGGAACTTCGAGATCATCTGATTTCGAACTATAGTATCTGAGTTTTTGGCACCCCCTTAGATTCTGTGCCTGAGGTCAGTGTCCCACTCCCTGCAGTATGTTGCCAGTGCTATAAAAGGTGAGGATTTTGAGAAAAGTTCCCACCTCTATGAGGTTTCATATCTAACATTGTCCTTGTACTTCCTCCTGGGACCAGGGGAAAGGATAAGTCAGCTGTTATCCCCAGAAGACTCTAATGAATGCCCTGTTCTGTTCTATTAAAAATTAACTCTAAAGCCTCACTGCACCCTAAGGTGAAATTCACTCCCTGTTTTATTTCACAATTATTATCAACTCCACTGCATAGTATGGCTCACTAGAAGAGTTTGTACAAACATGTTTTTCTTTCACGACATCATACAAATATTCCAGTTGGGCACAGTGGTCCATGCCTATAATCCCAGCACTTTGAGAGGTGGAGGCAGGTGAACCACCTGAGGTTAGGAGTTCGAGACCTGCCTGGCCAACATGGTGAAACCCCATCTCAACTAAAAATACAAATAGCCAGGCGTGGTGGCCAGTGCCTGTAATCCCAGCTACTTGAGAGGCTGAGGCAGGAGAATTGCTTGAACCTAGGAGGCAGAGGTTGTAGTGAGCTGAGACTGCACCATTGCCCTCCAGCGTGGGTGACAGGAGCGAACTCCAACTCAAAAAAAGAAAAGAAAAGAAAAGAAAAGAAAAAAATCCAAATAATACCATGCTGGGACTATAAAAATGTCTTTTATTTGGACATGAATTCTCTCTCGTTACTAATAGTCACCAAAACTGCATGGTACTGGCATAAAAATAGGCACATAGACCAATGGAACAGAAGAGAGAACCCAGAAATAAACCCAAATACTTACAGCCAACTGATCTTTGGTGAAGCAAACAAAAACATAATGTGGGGAAAAGATACTATATTTAACAAATGGTGCTGGGATAATTGGCTAGCCACATGTAGGAGAACGAGAATGAAACTGAATCATTGTGTCTCACCTTATACAAAAATCAACTCAAGATGGATCAAGGACTTAATTCTAAGATCTGAAACTATAAAAATTCTAGAATATAACAGGAAAAACCCTTCTGGATACTGGCTTAGGAAAGGATTTTATGACCAAGAACCCAAAAGTAAGTACTATAAAAACAAATAAAGAGCAGGCATTTAATTAAACTAAGGAGCTTTTGTACGGCAAAGGAACAGTCTGCAGAGTAAACAGACAACCCACAGAGTGGAAGAAAACCTTCACAATCTATGTATCTGACAAAAGTCTAACATGGAGAATCTATGAGGAACTCAAACAAGAAAAAAAAAACTCATCAAAAAGTGAGCTAAGGACATGAACAGATAATTCTCAAAAGAAAATACACAAATAGCCAACAAACATATGAAAAAGTGCTCAACATCACTAATGATTAGGGAAATGCAAATCAAAATTACAATGCAATACCTCCTTACTCCTAGAAGAATGGCCATAATCAAAAAATCAAAAATAATAGATGTTCATGTGGATGCAGTGAACAGGGAACACTTCTACACTGCCGGTGGGAATGTAAGCTAGTACAACTACTATGGAAAACACTGTGGAGATTCCTTATAGAACTAAAAGTAGAACTACCATTTGATCCAGCAATCCCATTACTGGCTATCTACCCAGAGGAAAAGAAGTCATTATATGAAAAATATACTTGCATACCTGTTTATAGCAGTAGAATTAACAATTGCAAAAATGTAGAACCAACCCAAATGCCCATCAATCAATGAGTGGATAAAGAAACTGTGGTATAGGCTGGGTGTGGTGGCTCATGGCTGTAATTCTAGCACTTTGGGAGGCTGAGGTGGGTGGATCACAAGGTCGGGAGATCGAGACCATCCTGGCTAACACAGTGAAACCCCATCTCTACTAAAAATACAAAAAAAAAAAAAAAAAATTAGCCGGGCGTGGTGGCGGGTGCCTGTAGTCCCAGCTACTCAGGAGGCTGCGGCAGGAGAATGGCGTGAACCTGGGAGGCGGAGTTTCCAGTGAGCTGAGATTGTGCCACTATACTCCAGCCTGGGAGACAGAGTGAGATTCCATATCAAAAAAAAAAAAAAAAAAAGGAAAGGAAAGAAAAGAAACTGTGGTGTGTGTATAGATAGATAGATAGATAGATAGATAGATAGATAGATAGATAATGAAATACTACTCAGCCATTATAAGAAGGAGTGAATTAATGGCATTTGCAGCAACCTGGATGAGGCTGGAGATTGTTATTCTAAGTGAAGTAACTCAGGAAAGGAAAACCAAACATCACATGTTCTCACTCATATGTGGGAGCTAAGCTATGAGGATGCAAAGGCGTAAGAGTGACACAATGTAGTTTGGGGACTAAGGGAGAAAGGGTGTGAAGGGGGTGAGGAATAAAAGACTACAAATAGGGTGCAGTGTATACTGCTCAGGTGATGGTTGCACCAAAATCTCACAAATCACCACTAAAGAACTTACTCATGTAACAGACACCACCTGTTCCTTAATAACCTATGGAAATAAACTTAAAAAAACTCAGATAAATGATATTTGAATACAATGTTTTAAAAAACCAAATGGCAAACTCTGACCTGTGAGCTGGAAGTTTGTTTTTATAAATAAATAGATATCAGGCCAGGATTAAGGTGAGGTGAGTGAGGTAGGGTTACGCAAGTGCAGAGTCAGGCTTCACCTGAAGCAAAACCCTCACTAGGCTCACAATGATATTGGTGCTGTCTCTGAGTGACGTTGGGTTTGGATGTGAAGCCAAATGGCTTGGGAGAATAACAAGTTGATCAGCACAATAAGATAGGAGAAATTCTCCTCTCCCTGGCCCTTGCCTTAGCCAATACTCATTCTCTAGTGGGGAAGCACAATGGGAGAATTAGTCTCCCTCTTTCTCTACTCATTACTCAGTTCTTCCAAAGGAACAAGACCAGCTAAGTTGATTAATGAGAGCTTGACACCTATGGTATGATGTATTTTATTAGTTTTCTTTCAAAAGCCTATATTCTAATGTTTGCTGCTTGTTGGTGATGGGCTCTTCATTGTCTTCTGTTCCTATTTAGGCATAGTTGGGATGACTCAGGGCATGCCATACTCTTTTGCTTTCTCTGTTTTGCTAAATACTGGATGGCTTGTAGGCATCCTGGCAGGGGTTGGGTGAGAGAGCTCACTGTGTGCTCTGCCCAACCACTTTCTCCTAAGGTTGCAGGTCAACAGGTGGGATGGAAAGTAGGAGGCCCGACCGCTTCAGTTCAACTCTTACCAGAGAGCCACAGTGAAGAGTGGCCCCCACTCTCCATGTGGGCTTGCCATTCCTCTGCCTCTACCAGTTAGAGCTGGTGCAGAGGAGGAGGTGAGTGGCTGGCTCTTAGGCTTCCCAGCATCATGTGTCTTGGAATGTACCAACCAGCTAGTGCAAATTTCTAATTCAATTTTATCTTAAAGAAGTACTTGAGAATGTGCTATGGATTCAATCACTGATGTGTTGTTTAAAATAGGGAAAGATTAGAGGCAATACAGATGTTCTCCAATGGATGTCGGTTATATAGTTGTCTGTTCATACTACATACCAGTAAAAATAAGAGGATCATATATACTGAAACAAAAAGTTGCTCTTAATATAATGCTAAGTAAAAGAAAAATATAACAAAATAGTATTTATACTTTTCTTAAACACAAAAAGTTGTATTTGCATTAAGAAGATGTTAACAATGACCAAAATATTGATGTTAGTGAAAGTGATAAAATTAGTGTTAATTTTTATCTTTTGCTTATGCATATTTTCTAATGTATCTGCAGTGAACATGTTTTATTTATGTAAGTGTCAATGAAACTGAAGAAGAAAAAAATCTCATTTCTCTTTCTTAAAACAAGTCAAGCAGCAACAGAACATTTGAAAAAAATATAACTCAATGAAAACAAATCAACAACAAATTCCCACGTAAAGATTCTTTCCCTGCCTTCCTTTCCCTCTCTTTCTTGCCCTCAAACTTCATCTATAATGGACATAAGTTTATGAGTTAAGCAAAAAAATTATGGACTTTTTTAGATTTTAGCAAAAGACTCATTAGGGTGTTTTTAGAGTTTTGCCATGAAAGGTGTTTACTTTAGAACATCTGTCTAATGAAATTCCATATTAACTATTTATTATCTATGTGAACTAAAGATAAGTTACTTAACATCACTAAACTACAGAATCCCCATTGGCAAAACAGGGATAATACCCATCTTGCAGCATTGGCATGATACTTAGAGATGCTATATGTAAAGGTTGAAAAAACAGCCTAGCACACAGTAGGCTACTAATAATAATTAACAGTCCTTAAAATTCACAGCTACATACCAACACATGTGGTATGGAGGAGTGAAATATGCTCAGATTGCACAGAGTCCCTTGATGTGGACACACTCACACATACACACACAGCACTCACAAACACACCCCTCTCGGAAGTAATCCTACTTACTGAAGCGAGAACCTCATCAAGCTGCCTCCCACCATGGTTGGAAACAATGATGCCCTGGACATTGTGCTTCACAGCTAACTCTGCATCCTCTTTCGTCAGAATCCCTTTAAGGATGATGGGCAATCGAGTTATGCTCTGAAACCAGGAGAGATCATTCCAGCAGAGAGAAGTGCTGATAGGAGTCATCTGGAAATAAGGTATTGAGTTTCCCTATAGGAAATAAAAAGGGAACTTAGTGCTGAACTCTCACAAGGCTACTTGATGCATTCCAAAGATGAGACACATTTGGAGAGCTGCCATTTATAAACTGGAAGGAGGAAGAACAGGTCTGGGCATGGTGGCTCTTGCCTGTAATCCTAGCACTTTGTGGGGCTGAGGTGGAAGGATCTCTCTTGAGCCCAGGAGTTTGAGACCAGCATGGGCAACACAGAGAGAGCCTGCTTCTGCTCCTCTAAAAAAAATAAATAGTGGTGCACGTCTGTAGTCCCAGCTACTCGGGAGGCTAAAGTGGGAGGATCACTTGGGCTCAGGAGGTCTAGACTGCAGTGAGTCGTGATGGCGCCACCACATACTAGCCTGGCTGATAGAGTGAGACCTTGTCTCAAACACAAACAAACAGACAAACAAACAAACAACAAAGAAACAAAAAGAAACAGGAGCAACAAAACCCAACAATATTTCTAGCTCCTTTTTCTAACAAAATTAGTATAAAAGAATTTCTACTTTAATTGCTTATCATTGACCATGAATCATATTGCTGCTCAATAATTGTGCTAGGATCTGGTGACACAAAGACAAATAAGGCAAAATTTCTACTTTAAAAAAATTCAGAGTTTAGTATATGAGATGGATAAGCAAAAGCATTTATAGGTCAATGTGATATGTTATGGTTGAGACATACCCAGGATAAGAACTAAGCAATACCAAATCAGTTATTACCCAATATTTACTCTTGGCTCACCATGTACATCAAATATTTATAAATCTCGTGCTTCTGGAATTTGAATAAGGATTTTGGAGCACCTCAAGGCCAATCTGTGATTAATGAGAACCGTTGAGTTAGTTGGCTGGATGTCACAGCCGCCCACTGGGTGAAAAGGCTGGCTTTAGTATCTCTACTATAGCCAGGGATTCCCACTTTATCATGGCTGTCTCTCTCTGAGGTACTCCTTGCCATTTAATTGCAGGATTTTAATGGGGAAGGTGTCCTTTGTAGTCACCTGGTTCAGAGATTACAAACAAATGTGCTATAACATCCTGGTGCTCCACAAATGAGTTCTATGTGTGCAGAGATATTGATTCCTCAGTTTCAAGGCAGTAGGGTAGAACCTGGCCTGTCTAGACTGTCTGGCCAGTCACCTTGGCCATGAACATCCCCTTTGGAGAGTCAGTTTGTCTATGTATGCCAACCAAAATTAGCATTTTCTGAGTGTGTCATAAAGTAGAAAATGTTGGATGAACTTTTTTAGTTTACTCTCCTGTTCACGTGAAAATCTTTTCTGTGGCTTTCCTATTTCTCAGCATCCAGCTCTGGTCAGAACACTTCTGGTGACAGGTTGGGCAGCTCCAAGGGTGAGAACATTTGGTCTTACATTCTGCTTGTCTGGAAACTCTAAGGAGCAGGAACCATATCTGCTTTTTCGAACTGCTGTATCCCCAGTGTCTGGCACAGAGCAGGCATTCAATAAAAGGTTGTGGAAAGAAAGAATGGAGGAAAGGGGAAAAGAGGGAAGGAAATTTGCCTCCTGTAATGCTTGTCCATTGAATTTGGTATCTTTCCTACCTTTTTAGGTGACTGAAGATCTGTTAGTGTTAAGTTCCTCCTCAATTGGTTTCGAATGTCATGTCGCCTATTGCCACATACAGGTGTATCCAAAGTAATTACCAAAGCTTTGAAACCTAGGGATTCTACCCTCTGGATCAACTGTTTGTTCAGCTGCAGGTCTGGATGCACATAGAGTTGGAACCATCGGAGGCCTTCGGGAGCTGCGATAACAATGTCTTCAAGGCTACAGCTGGCAAATGTGCTGGTGATGTAGCAGATACCAGCTGCTTGGGCAGCTGCAAAGCAAAGGACATGACTCAGGCTGGAGGACGGAGGCCTCTGGACTAGGCTAAAAAGCCTTGGGAGTCTGTGTAGCCTCTGGCCATCTTGCCCCATGAATGCAGATAAAACTTAATTTCATTCTGCTTCCTTATAAGAAAGGGATGGAAGGCAATTTGATGAGACTGAGAGACCTAAAGCTGTTTGGGTTCTCCTCTGTATAACCTGTCTTACAAACCCTCTACTCGATAACAAAATATTTCCAGCTAAAGATGTCATGCAATCTCCAGAATCATGTTGGTTGTGTTATAGCCTTCAGACAGGAAACTGGGCTTCTTATGAACTCCTTAATGAAGCAGAAGAGAATTAGAGAGGACAGAGGATGAGGGAATGTAATCCCAGTGGAGAATCTTGAACTTCATGGTGGAAAAAGCATAACATATGAAATTAGAAGAATGTTAGTTCTACTCCTTCTTTGCTGGGTGGCCTTGAGTCTCTCATTTTCTTTATCTGTAAAATGGGGAAAATAATACATCTCTTTAGGGTTGTTGGGAGACTGAATAAGATACTAGCTATGGGAGCATTCTTTACATTGCAAAGTGGCGTACTGCATAGATACCAGTGCTAATGAAGTTGATGGTGATGACATTCATACTGCTGCTGTTGACTGGCAGATTTCCCATTTCCTACTCTATTCATTTCAGTGAAATCTCCAACAGGTTAACGTCACTGTCCCACTATAACTCATGGGCAGAGAATTTAGGCTAGTCAAAAATGAACACTTTCAATTTTTCATGTCAACAGGAGATACCCCATTCTTTCATCCTACCCCCAAACAACACATTCAACCATGACGACTTAGTAAACTAGTCATATTCATATAGGATATTAATGTTTCAACCTAGCTAAACCTGGTCCCTAAACCCCATCAAGATGGATGTCACATTCAGCTCTAGAATCCTTGAATCTATAGCTTCCTGTATCATGGAGTCAAAGGAAAAGACCTCAGGGAAGCCCTGAGCAATTCACAAAAAGAGATGTGACTTAGAGTGAAGATTATGAAGGAGTCCCAAGAGCATTTTCAGCCCCATCTCTCCTTTTCTATTTATTATTATTATTATTATTGGTGGTGGTGGTGATGGTGGTGGTGGTGGAGGATGTGGGATGAGAATCAGGTTGACTGGGAAGGAGATGTAACCCAACAAGAAAATCTTTGTCAAACAAGATGACAGGGTCAATTGAAGAGAGGGAAAATGGAATATTTGGGCAACAGCAGGTTCCAGGGCCTTATGTTAGGACCTAATGTCATGATTCTCTCCTCATCCTAAATTCAAAGACTGCCATTCAGCCCTAGTCCTGGCCCATCAGGGGCCAAAGAGAGCCCTAGCCTTGGGGCTGCATTAAGCATCCCTTTTGCTGCAGATGGTGTGAGCCTGAAGGGCCAGCATCCCTCTTCTGAGGGATGACTTGGTTGGCTTTTAGCACCTTCTTATTCATCTTAACCCCCCTTGCACTCTAACTATTCTCTATTATGGAAAATGAATGTTTTCTCAATCTTAGGTTACACAGACATAGCTTAAAGCATTCCCTTTCCTGCTTTCCTAGTGTTAACCAGATTGTGTTCCCAAAGCCCTTCTAGAGAGAATCTTGGAGCACTCTGCCACTGCTCTGAGGGACCCCTCCTCTGGGAAGGGAACCTCAAGGTGGGGACGGTTCATACCTCTTGCTGTGCTCATTTCCCCATCAGGCCAGACAAGGCAGTGGAACCCTGTGGGTGCGATGCAAATAGGGGCACTGATCTCCTCCCCTTGGATTGTGGTTCTGGTGTCCACCTCAGACACATCTCTCAGGTACCGGGGACGGAGGCGAATTCTGTGCCAGACAACAAAGAGATCTTCTGTTGGTGCGATGATTCTGCAGCAGGGAGGTGCTGCCTGGGGTGGATCCCCCTGATTCCTGATACAAGTCTAAACCAGACTGGGTCCTGTGGAACCTTGGTGGGTTCAGTTGGCTGGGAGCTGAGTAACCTGTGTTGATCCAGAAAAAGGCTCATCTCCAGAAAGCCATTCCCAACACCTCATTTCCCATTACCCAACCTTCTCTGAACCACTCTGTGCACACCAAGTCCACACTATACACTATACCTGCTTTGCTCTGTCAGAGGTCTGTGTCTTTGAGCCATGCCTCCCTGACTACACTGCAGCACTTGGATGGTTTGGTTCATCACAACAAAGACTAAAAGGAAAAGCATAGGCAGGAAGAAGTTCCAGGCTCTTTTCCTCGCAGGTTAGGAACAAGTCTCCAGAAAGTAAGAAAAGGCCACTGAATGAGAACAAATCCCAGGGAGTGATTGAGGTTTTTGTGATAAAGCTAGTTAGTTTGAAGATTTGACTTAAACACTGCTTTAGGAGAAAGTAGGAGAATTTACAAATAATAAATATGCAAAACACACATTTTAGATAAATGTTTACTTAGCCTCAGGAGTCTAAAGTTTTCATTGTTTACACAATATCAGTATTTCTGCACACGAACTTAGAAAAATTTTCTGAAAATTCTAATTGTGCAAATTTGAGTAAGATAACCTCAGTCACTTCATCTGAAATAGGAATAATAATCCAAATTTCCTAATAGTTTTGTGAAGACAGACTGAAATAAACGATGTAAGGTGCTTAGTATAGTGCTAAGTATGAAAATACAAAACATAGGGCTCCCTTTTATACCATTTTTCAGTTTTCTCCTGACCTCTCTATCACAGGAATCAGCAAGCTTTTTCTATAAAGGGCCAGAGAGTAAATATTTTAGGCTTTGTGGACCATGTGGTCTTTGTCACAAGTATTCAGCACTGCTGTTGAAGTGCAAAAGCAGCCATAAACAATAGTAAATGGCTGAGCATCGATGTGTTAAAATAAAACTTTATTTATGGGCACCAAAATTTGAATTTCATATAATTTTTAAGTATTACAAATTATTCTTCTTTTGACTCACCACCCTGCAGTCATTCAAAAATGAAAAACGATCGTTAGCTCATGGACCATACAAAAATAAGTGGCGGGTCAGCCTCTGCCTGCGGACTGATGTTGGTTGACCGATGCTCCATCTCCTACTTTTTCAGACCAACTCTTCTCCGCTGACTCAATCTCTTATCTCTAAGGCTCCTTGGATCTCCGTATTTTCTCCAAACCTGAGTGTTCTCTCCTGTCTTCCATTTTCTTCTCCAAGCCAGAGTTTAGGAACTCAGGAGATCTAGGCCGCCCAACAGGCCCATCCTCCCTGACCAGGGAACTGGTCATTCTGAGACTCTTGTTCTATCTTGTCAGGTTGCAGAGTTGCTGAGATGAAGGAGAATGACTTCCTTATGCTAGTTATAAGAGAAATTCTCTCTTTTTCCATCTTCCCATAACCCTCCCTCCCCTGCCCCCAACAAACAAAAACAACAAAAAAAATCATCCACCTTATTAGGTCTTGAGTGGTCTGTGTTTTCTGGAGGCAGAAACCAGGACTACTACTGTCCAAGGAGCTCTCCACCAGTGCACCTCAACCTAACAATAGACAGGCTGCAGAAGACCAAACCTTTTAAATGCTGCAATGTTGTCATCCCGCGTGACACTGTCATCAGCTCCACCTTCAATAAAATCCCGAGTTGACTTAGACAGATGCTCTCGCGCGTGGGCCTGAAAGTCTGTCAGACACACCAAGGACATTTCTGGACCTTCCGAGGAGAAAACAAAACCAAACCCAACCCAGTGAGAACACTTCAGATGCAGAAAAGAAAATGAAGGGGAAGCTGCAGTATGAAATTGTTTGGATTCAACATTAGTCTCCCTGTATTCTTTATCTTAACGGAGTTATTGCCAAAGCCAATGATCCCTAAACCAGAAGGCAGAGAGTAATGGTCCACCCCTCCATTCTCCCATTCCCATTCCCAAATCCTGATTATTTGGCCTTCTGAGTATTTCTCATATTTTCTCCTCCACTCTACACACACCACCTTAGACCTAGTTCAGTCTCCACCACCTCTTAAAACCTCATTACAAATTTTTTTTTGTAATTTTTTTTTTATCTTGCCTTCACATTCACTCCCCATCTTGTCTTCCATCAGCTGCCTGGGATCTTCCTAAAGTTCAAGGTTGATCATGCCTGCCTCTTGCTTTTCAATGTACCCACATCATGGCATTCCCAGCTTTCTAGGCCCTGGCTCTTCACTGCCTCACAAGCTTCATTCCTTGGTGAATGTATGCTACCATCTGAGAGTTCCCAGGAACCTCAGTGTTTGAATTGCTGGGGCTGTGGATTACAGAGAGCGGAAAGAACAAAAGAAAGTTTACTTTGTAATTCTTGGCTGGGTCGCTGAACATGTTGCTTAATATTAGCAGGAGGCTTAAGGGTCACCATCTACGTCTTTGCTATTTTTGCTAATTTGGGGACCTGAGAAACAATGTGTGTTGCCTCCATTTATTCCCATCTTCAATTTGAGCCCTATAAACCCAGAGCTTGGTACTTTTGATACAATACCTCTGAAAGAGAAAAGAGGACAAGGCTTGGGGGTAATCAATAAATCTCTCCAGTAGAAACAGGGCAGTAGGAACAGCAGCAGCAGCGGAGATGCTGAAGACACTAGCTGCTTTCAGTTACAGCATGTAGAGCTCCTGCATGAGAGGATTCCAGAAGGAAAAACAGAGAAACGTGAAGTTCTAAGCTCCAGCCAACTCCCAGGCAGTTGGCAGCCGTGTGAAAATTAACCAAAGGTTGTGGGTAGAAACTGAATGGCTTTTAAGTCATTATCTAAAGGAAGAGAATATTTCCCAGTAACTAGGGCTTCAACTAGGAATGGGTTAGTTCCTCTAATGGACAAAGGGGACAGAGAGGCCAGATGGGATGTGAGGTGCTGGGAATCTTGGCTGGAGCAGGGATGGGGCAGAACTTGCTTGAGGATACCTCAAGTCAAGCCAGAATCTGGTCAAGCCAGATTCTGTTGAAGTCAAACAGAGAAGTAGCCCTTAGCACTTACTTAAAGGTCTAAGCAGGAAGAAATTATATGACAGACAGGAAACGGAGCCCCCAGGAAGTGCACTGGGCTCTAGATGAAAGCTATGAGGAGTAATTTGGAGCCCAGTCATAGCACTTTTTATAGAAGAAGTACTCTTCCAGTGAGTGAGGAGAGAACATTGAGGTATGGAGTTGAGTCTGACAAAGTACTACAACCATATCTAATTTAGCTCATTCTTACTCCACCCTTCAAGGGGTTAATAAACCTTAGTCAAATGAATTAATCATTGCAAGTAACCAATTATATCACAATTGCTTATTTATATCTCTGTGTGCATGAAATAATTAACATACTAGGCCTGGGAATGTTATTCTTTCAGAGGTCTGCTTGCAAGATTGGACCTTGATTGGTGTCTGGGAACTTGGACTTCAACAGGGTTCCCAGTGTTCCCTGATAAGAGTACCTCCCCATGTGTAAACTGTTTGTATAAACAATGTGGTTTATGATGAACATTTGCTTTTCCTCTTGGTATGGGCTAGGCAGAGGGTGACCACATGATTAGCCCCCAACGTGAAACTCTGGGCATTGAATCGCTACTGACCTGCTCAGGTAGGTAACATTTTACATGTGTCATCACATGTAATTCCCCCATGCTGGGGGAATTAACTGCATCCTGCATGAGTCCACTGGCAGAGGACTCGTGGAAGCTTATACCTGGTTTCCTCCAGATTTTGCTGCAAGAGCCATTTTTCCCTTTGCTAATTTTGCTTTCAGTAATAAAGCATAGCCTCAACTATTTGTTCTTCCTAATGAAGAACTGAACCTAGGATCCCCAACACACTTTGTATTCCCAGGCATTAGGATAGTACATGGCACTGAGTTGCTGCTTACAGTGTTCCTTACTTGAATTTAACATTCCCCTGCCTGTCATTTATCTTCACTATTGGATGAGAATTCTCCACCAGGTTTCAACTCCTGATATCTCAATAAATCCACATATCCTATACATTACACACTCATAGAAATGCTGTTCTACACAATTCTAGCATAAAGATTGTGTCTAATCCAGATGAAATATGCTCACAATTATGGCAGAGTCATATGCCTAGAATAGTGTCAATTATGTGATTTGAAACCTGCTTGGACACAAAGAATCAACCCTAGCATCTTATATATAACAAACACTATTTTTTCTCATTTCTATACCTCTTCTAATTTTTCCTTAGACTCTTTTCTATCTACAGCTTTTTCTTAATGTCCCTGTGAAGAAGACAGAGAAGGTATTAGTGGACTGTGAATTTTTGAGTTTTGCATTTAAAGAGACTGAGGCCTCAGAAATAAAATAACTTGTGAAAGATCTGTGATATGGTTTATCTGTTTCCCCACCCAAATCTCTTCTTGAACTGTAGCTCCCATAATCCCCACATGTCATGGGAGGAGCCTGGTGGGAGGTAATTTAATCATGGGAGTGGGTTTCCCAGTGCTGTTCTTGTGAGAGTGAATGAGTCTCATGAGATCTGACGGGTTTATTTATTTATTTACTTATTATTTATTTTGGGACGGAGTCTCACTCTGTCACCCAGACTGGAGTGCAGTTTGTTCTAGACTCATGTGTTCTGGTAGCTTCTAAAGATAGACATTCTCTATTTTCAATTTCATGTAAAGAACAAAATAGTTGGTTCTCATAAATTGCTTGTTATATTTAAGAGCATTTGTAGGTTTAAAAATACAATTATGCATTTTTTTCTTTTTATAATGTATGTAAAGCTTAGTATGGTCTCGGCTCACTGTAATTTCTGTCTCCCCAATTCAAACAATTCTTCTGCCTCAGCCTCCCGAGTAGCTGGGATTATAGGCATGTACCACCACATCCAGCTCATTTTTGTATTTTTAGTAGAAACAGGGTTTCATCATGTTGGCCAAGCTGGTCTCAAACTCCTGACCTCGGGTGATCCACCCACCTTGGCCTCCCAAAGTGCTGGGATTACAGCCATGAGCCACCATGCCTGGCGGATCTGATGGTTTTATAAAGGGCAGTTCCCTGCATGTGCTCTCTTACCTGCTGCCACTTAAAACATGTCTTTGCTCCTCCTTCACCTTCCACCATAATTGTGAGGCCTCCCCAACCACGTGGAACTGGGAGTCCATTAAACCTGTTTTTCTTTATAAATTATCCAGTCTCAAGTATTTCTTTTACAGTATGAAAATGGACTAATACAGTAAATTGGTACCTGGTAGTGGGACGCTGCTATAAAGATACCCGAAAAAAAAAAATGTGGAAGTGACTTTGGAACTGAATAATAGGCAGAGGTTGGAACAGTTTGGAGGGCTTAGAAGAAGATAGGAAGATGTGGGAAGGTTTGGAACTTCCTAGATACTTCTTGAATGGCTTTGACTAAAATTTTGATAGTAATATGGACAATGAAGTCCAGGCTGAGGTGGTCTCAAATGGAGATGGGGAACTTGTTGACAACTAGAATGATGGTGACTCTTGCTATGTTTTAGCAAAGAGACTGGCAGTATTCTGCCCCTTCTCTAGAGATCTGTGGAACTTTGAGCTTGAGAAAGATGATTTAGGGTATCTGGCAGAAGAAATTTCTAAGCAGCAAAACATTCAAGAGGTGACTTGGAGGCTGTTAAAAGCATTCAGTTTTATGTATTCACAAATATATGGTTTAGAATTGGAACTTATTTTTAAAAGGGGAACAGAGCATAATAAAAGTCTGGAAAATTTGCAACCTGATGATTTGATGATAGAAAAGAAAAACCAATTTTCTGAGGAGAAATTCAAGCCGGCTGCAGAAATGTGCATACGTAATGAGGAATCAAATATTAATTGCCAAGACAATGGGGAAAATGTCTCCAGGGCACATCAGACATCTTCACTGCAGACCCTCCCATCATAGGACTGGAGGCCTAGGATGCAAGGCACCAGAGCCTTGCTGCTTTGTGCAGTCTCAGGACTGGGTGCCGTGTTCCAGCGGTGGCTAAAACCAAAAGTACAGCTCAGATTGTAGTTTCAGAGGGTGCAAGCCCCAAAGCTTGGCAGCTTCCACATGGTGTTGGGCCTGTGGATGTGCAGAAGACAAGAACTGAGGTTTGTGAAGCTTTCCTAGATTTCAGAGGATGTATAGAAGCACTTAGATGTCTAGGCAGAAATCTGCTTAAAGCAGAGCCCTCATGGAGAACCTCTGCTAGGGCAGTGCAGGAGGAAAATGTAGGGTTGGAGACTTCATACAGAATCCCCATTGGGGCACTGCCTAGTGGGAGCTCTGAGAAGAGGGCCATTATCCTCCAGACTCCAGAATTGTAGATACACTGACAACTTGCACTGTGTACCTGGAAAAGCCATAGACACTCAACACTAGCCTGTGAAAGCAGCCAGAAGAGAGGCTGTACCCTGAAAAGTCACAGAGGCAG
Organism: Macaca mulatta; assembly: GCF_049350105.2. Taxonomy (NCBI): domain Eukaryota; kingdom Metazoa; phylum Chordata; class Mammalia; order Primates; family Cercopithecidae; genus Macaca; species Macaca mulatta. The sequence goes on from NC_133406.1 coordinate 120,967,724, forward strand.
AGCTGCCCAAGACCATGGGAACCCACCTCTTGCATCAGTGTGACCTGGATGTGAGACATAGAGTCAAAGAGATCATTTTGGAGCTTTAAGATTTGACTGTCCTGCTGGATTTTAGGCTTGCATGGGGCCGTAGCACCTTCAATTTGTCTAATTTCTCCCATTTGGAATGGCTGTATTTACCCAATGCCTATACCCCCATTGTATCCAGGAAGTAACTAACTTGCTTTTGACTTTACAGGCTCATAGGTAAAAGGGACTTGCCTTGTCTCAGATAAGGCTTTGGACTGTGAATTTTTGAGTTAATGCTGAAATTAGTTATGACTTTGAGGGACTGTTGGGAAGGCATGATTCGTTTTGAAATGTGAGGACATGAGATTTGGGAGAGACCAGGAGTGGAATGATATGGTTTGGCTGTGTCCCCAGCAAAACCTCATCTTGAATTTTAGCTCCCATAATCCACACGTGTCATGGGAGAGGCCCGGTGGGAGGTAATTGAATCATGGGGGGTGGGTTTCACCATGCTGTTCTCATGATAGTAAATAAGTCTCATGAGCTCCGATGGTCTAATAAAGGGCAGTTCCCTTGCACATGCTCTCTTGCCTGCCACCACGTAAGACATGCCTTTGCTCCTCCTTTGCCTTCTGCCATAATTGTGAGGCCCCTTCAGTTATGTGGAACTGAGACTCCATTAAACCTTTTTTTAATTTATAAATTACCCAGTCTCAGGTATTTCTTCATAGCAGTATGAAAATGAACTAATACAATCAGGTAGTAAGTTATTATGAGAGATGGTTCTGAAGTCGTGTGTCCTGGTAGCTTCTAAAGGTAGACTTTCTCTATTTTCAATTTCAGGTAAAGAACAAAGTAGTTGGTTCTCATAAATGACTTGTTACATTGAACTTGAGAGAATTTTGTAGGTTGAAAAATACAATTATACATTTTTTAATATAATATACGTAAATCTCTATTATTTTTATTAGAGGTTTAATATAAGGTTTATAATTAAAGAAAAGGATAACTTCATTGTTCAAAGCTTTTCCTAAATTTGGAAATGAAGAAATTAGCATAATATATTTGTATATACTTTAATTCAATTTGATCCCTACCAGTCTTGAAGCTACCAGGAATTAAAGGGAAGATTCAAGTTATCTAATGGTTTTCTTGTATTCTCATTTTATTTTGTCCTCTTGTATTCCCATTTTATTTTGTCTCCATTTCAATGTTGTTTTCTTTTTTCCTTTTTTATTCCTACTGCCCAAGAAGAAGAGACACAGGAGAAAAGAATAAAACTGCAAACTGACCAATTGCCAGCTATTGTTCTAGAAACTTTAGCTCCTTTTAGCTCCTTGAACCTCTTTAGGCTTTTTGTCTGATAATGAAAACAGTGAGGTACAATTAGCAGACCAGTGACAAGAAGGAGGAAATCTAAGGGCAAGGACATTCAGGAGTACCTGTTGCTAACAATCTGAAGTTCAAACTGTCCTGACTGAGGGAAGGAGGAAGGAAGTAGAGAAGCTGGCAGGCTTTTCAAGGAAGACTTGGCTTTCTTCAATATTGCAATCTGATTTAACACCAGACAGATAACAAGTTGTCTTCCTTTGAAGATTCTGTATGATTCATATGATTCATGTTGGTGTTGCTTTAGGAACTCAGGGTTATCACAGCTTATATTTTTATGGAACCCCCCTACACAGTCTGTGGGAAATCTCAGTGTGAAAATTGCAGGGTAGGCTGTGGAGATACAATGGGGGAGAAAAGTCAGCCTCTGATGACTCACTTTAAGGTACACTTGCTTGGTGCTATAGGATGGTGTCCTTCCAGAACCTCTGGCCTAATTCTTTAGGAACTTATGCCAAGTTTCCCAATGGAATGTCAGATAATATCAAGGCTACATTTTACGGGCCTAGTTTGAGAGATTAGACTGTTCAAAGTTGGCTGAAAATGCTTTCATCAGTCTTGCCCTCAAGGATAGTGGATACAAAGGGTATAGCCATTACCATAGCATTGTCAACAACAGCATTCTCAGGGGAGAGGCTGAAGCTAGAGGAGACCCTGAGAATGAAGAGGTGACGGGAGAGGAGAAGGGTGGCAGAGCTGATGGAGACTAGGAGAGCCATGTGCAGATGGCAGTGTTGGGTTCAGGGAAGACATGAATCAATGGCATTGGAAAATGCTCCTGTGACTGAAGCGATGAGCCCCAAGCATGGGGAGGAGAGGGAAGGAAGAAGAATTTGGATACCCAGGAACAGCAGGTCAGCCCTCAGTGTATAAAGGGAACCAAGTGTTTCTAGCATTGCAGTGACCTGAGGAATCAAGGGTGGCATTTGTATGGGAGTGAGGGGAAAAGGAGCCAGTCCAGTTAAGATGTGGCAAGGATTAATTCCTGGTGGCTGTCAGCCCAGAATCAGTTCTAGCTTCTTCCCTGAGCTCTCATACATTGTGAATCAAGGATGCAGGAGCCTTCTGAAACATAATGGCCCTTTTTTTTTTGTTTTTTTCTGATTTGTATAATAATAATGTCTCCTCCTTAGACTGCCACTCCTCGCCCATTCTCATTAGCCTTTTTTCCTTTCTACTAATGAAAATTCCCTTCTTGACCTGTAAGCGTGTTCTACCATGAGGAGTATGATGCTTGAGTTCTTCAGAACAGCTTCTTTAGTCATGATAGGAGAGTGACTCATATCTTTGCTTTACTCTAGGAGCTTTGTGTGTCATGGATTGAAAGAGTTTTTGAGGTTTGCGGTGGTGGGCACGTTTATGTTAAGGACATGCTCACTCTGAAGCTATAGTGACCTAATTAGGCAATTACCTACCACTGTCCTGCCTCCCACACATCCTGCCTATTGAGGACTGGAAGACTATGAGAACAGTCTTGCTTGATGGAGCCAAGGGGGACCCTAGAGAGACAGAGAGATGTGCACAAGTTTGGTAGCACAGTTAATAAATGAACTCAGGTCTTCTGTCTCCACATTTAGGGTTCTTTCTGAAATACAATATGACTCTTGCAATTGCTTGTGGATAGCCTGGGAAAACCTAGAATTAGCTTCTCCTTACTTGAGAATTAGCTTCTCAGCACAGACCTAAGATTTCTAGAGACTCAACTCATCTACACTAGATTTTATCATTCCACCTTCACCTCTACTCCTTCTGACCCTGCTTAGTCACGCCAGCAAAAGGAGCTCCACTTGAAGTTGGAGGTATAGAATAAACTTTTGCTTCATCCAGTCAGTGGAGCTGTGCGTGTGGCAGCCTGAGAGGCAGGCTGCTTCAAGGGAGATCGTTACTAACACTTATGTGTTATTTGAACAGTGGCAGGCTACATGTCTTCTCTCCAAGTCTCAGTTTCCTCATTTGAGAAAATATACATTTTTGTATATTTCAGCTTAATCCATGATAGATTTGAAGCCACCTGAAATTAAAAGCTGAGCTGAGGTCCTTCAAGTACTCATATTCTGTGCTTTCTTGGCCCATAAATACAAGGAGCTATTTAGATGAGTTCATATGAACATTCTAATTCAACATTTACTTCATGGCAATAAAGTATAGAACAGGGAACCAGCACAATATTTAGACATATTTGCCAACACCAAACAGCTGGATGCTCAAGCCTGCCTTTGCTCCTCCTCCCAGCCTGGAGGGCTTGCTTTTCATGAACTTTTCTGGTCCCATGGCACCACCTTATGGCTTCAGCGAATAACTACTTGACCAATCTTGTCACCATTCCCTTTTACAAGCGGATATGATCTGTCACGCCACCTGTTTTTCCTACTGTCAGACCAGGTAATTGAAATCCATTTTACTACATAGATGTGCCTCTTCCTCCTTTCTCAATTTCTCCAAACTATTGAGTGCCTTCTCAGAGAACTCTTTCTCACCCCTTCTTCTCTTTTCCTAATCTCTCCCATCTCCTTTCCTTTTTCATTTGCAAACCAAAAATAATTGTGCTATGTAGTCCCTTGTGTCAAGAAGAACAAAGTGAAACAATTTTGAAGGCGCATTAGACCTAGCAAAGAACTTCAAAAACCTTTGAAAGTACTCTCAGACATCTTAACATTTCTTACTGACATTTCCACTCCATTCTCTCTTCCTCTAATTAAGCCTGCTTTTCTTCATCAGCTGCATATACAAGAAAAATTTTTAAATGATTTAATACACAATTTTCTTAGTTTTCAGTTTTGGTTAATGACCAGCAATACAATAACATTGTTTCACGTTAATTTGCATTGCAAATATGCCAGATCTTCTGCTATTTTGCGAATCAAGTGGGTATTTCAGTCACCTGGGAATCCAACCGCTATTTTAATAGCATTCTTTCTATGGGAAAATCTGTTCTGAGTTTCAAACAAATGCCCTCCAAGTAGAGTTTTGGAACTCAGCCATGTTGTAAACTGTGTGCTGCCCATAGGGTGTTGAAAATAGTTTAGGGCATACTGGGAGACATTGATCCAAATGTTTATATGGTGTTTTGAAAGATTGAGGATTTTCTTATTATTTCAAACAGTGGAATAATTTGATTATGCAAAGAACCTTGGAGACAGCATGATGGCTCCTTAATATGAATAATAATAATAATGACAATAGTATTGCAACCATGTATCAAGTGCTTCATGTTGTGCCATGCACTGTGTAAATTGCATTACATGCATGACAGTTTTAATCCTTGTTGAAATGTTCAACACAAATATTATCATCCCCATTTCACGGGTGAGAAACTTGAAGTTCAGGAGGTTAAAATACTTTGTTCAATATTACATAACTAGTAATGGGTCACGATTCCAGTGGCCTGGCTCTGAAGCACCACAGAAAGAAGAAAATGGGCACAGCCAAGTGTGGTTTATGGAACGACAGAGTTGGCACAGACCTTAGAGGATTAAAATGTCATGGACATATGCAACTTTGCTTTCTTCCCTCAAAAAAAATCATAACTCAAATAGAAAAAATCTTCATTATTCAGCCAATCACTAAAAGATAACCTCTTATGTTTAAATCTGTCTTAACAGTCTACAGAGCACTCTTCTATATGCTATTCCATTTGGTGCTTACGACAATCCAGCGGGCAATCAGAGACTGTATGTATGAGCCCCATGTTATAGATGAAAACACTAAAGCTCGTAGAATCCATGTGAGTTATCCAAGCTCATGCAACAGAAATGGCAAAGCCTGATCTGGAATCTTTCTGACTTGTTTCCAATGTCTTTGAACTAGTATAGAGTGTTAGTGGTACGGAGGAGACATTTAAGTCTCTGTTCTGAATGGTCAGAGAGCTGCATAAAGTGAGCTTGGTCAATTCCCACAAAATCCAGACCATTGGGAAAGGAGTTCTATGTGATACTGTGAGATCACTGCCCCTGCCTTTTTATCTGCTCAACAAGGATAGAATGTGCAAAACAGACATCAGCATCCACACAAAGCTCCAAAACAGGCTCTGCCCTCCACTCTGTCCACTAGTGACTTCAGGTCTTACAGGTGTACCTGTATCTCACAGTGGCAATCACTGGGTGGTAGCAGGAGGAGAGGAGAAAGGCCAGAGCAGTTGGGGATGGAAGAGCCCAGCTATGAAGTGCAGTTTTTTCTCTCTTTGCCTTCCTCCTGGCATCTCTGTCTATGGCAACTACCCAGATTGTGTTTCTGAAGGCCATTGCTGTCCACCAATCGACTGTGCCCAAGGAACTATGCCTGAGGGAGTCAGTGGAGTAGAGAAGATAGAGTATATCATAACCTTTGGCACTTGGCAAACATAGGCTGAAATCTCAGCTCTACTACTTGCTCACCATGGTTCCGTGCAAAATTTATTTGTTAAAGGAGAATATTAACATCCATCCCATAGGGCTACCATGAGGACTAAGCACTATGGCCCCTTTGAAATTTCTAAAACAGTGCCTTGTATAGACTAGATTGTCAATAAAGGCAGCTCCATGTTCATTATTCCTCCTGTTGATGACATGTATGATTTCATCTGAGGCTCTGGAAGTGGAAAGCTGCTTCAGGATTTGAGTATTTCTGTCATAGTATAATTTAAACCCTCTGTCAGATTTACTCATTAGTTTATCCAAGAAGGTTTGTTGACACACACTCTCAGCCAGGATAGCAGAGGCATATACTGCTCCCCATGTGCTTAACATTTCCCTGCTGCTTAAATACAGGCACGGCTCTGTGACTAGTTCTTCTGGCCAGTGGGCTGGGAGTGGGAATAGCGGGTGTTAATTCTAGGCCAAGGATTGAAGAGCTGGCATGTGACCATCCAGCTTTGTTTCCTCCTCTACAGTGATCCTCCATCCTCAAGAAGACAGAGCTGCAAGAGAAAGGCCACTTGAATTCCCAAAACGCCATTCAGAAAAAAGTAGCCCTGGAGATCAGCTGATATTGTACGAGGGAGGAATATATATTTATGTGTTACCTCACTAAGTTGTCAAGGTTTATTCTTTACTATAACATAGCTTAATCTAACATAATATATCAAGGTATTATGCTAAACACTAGAGATATGGGGGGAAAAGCCTTTATCACATAAGTTTCTGCTCTCAAGAAGCTTACAGTCGAAGAAGACAGACTTGAATAGCTCGTCATTTGATAACTGATACGATGTAGAGTATAACAGAAGTCCCTTTGGTGGGGGAGTTACCTGGAAATTTGGCAATATTCCCATTACCTCTCAAATGATATGCCACAAATGATGTTCCACTCAATCTATTCTAGACAAGCTCCAATTCTCATCTATCTTTAAATTAGGATATTACTATCTGTCTCATAGTGATCTTGTGAGAATTGAAGGATCTTGCAAAATGCAGAATATAGTGGTAGTTAAGAATAAAAGTCTGGGGATTTTGCTTCCTACTAATGAACTCTCTATTCTGTTCCATTGATCTATTATCTGTCTTTATACCAATACCTCCCTATCTTCATTAGTGTTCTTGGTAGTTCTCTCCAGGTTGATCTGTAGATTCAATTTAACACAATCGGAGGCTCTTCATTAGAGGGACTTTGTAACCTATTTGTTCCAAATAAGCTTATTGCTCAAAGGAACTACATTGTTTGAGACACAGTGACTTCTTTGTTTTTTTAGGAGTCACTGTTTTCTTTTGCTTGTGGTGAGGAAGCAGTGGTCAAAATACTAAATATATCCCTGAAGGCAATCGCCATACCTTTTAGGTTTTCAGAACGCTGCCAAGTGAAAACATTTTAACCCATTTTTCCGCCTACAGACACCCACAGATATTCCTCCATACAATTCGAAGACTCAACTTCCTAGACTTAAGCTTCTCTGTCTGTATCCTCTTTGAAACCAAATCTTCCTTTGCCCATGCCCCCTGAGTTCCCTAACACCTGTCTCCCTAGGACTGTCTTTGCCAAGGTCCCTGCCTTGCAAACTCACACTTGGCTTCCACGATATCTCCCATTCCCATCCCACGTGGCACTTCATCTCCTTTCTCAGTTCCAAGCACACAGAACACACTCAATGACAAACCTGATTCTAACATCTTCCAGTCCTCAGGGAAAGCAGTGTTTAGACACAGTCACTCAAAGCCTGGATCACTGCCGGAGGTGTTAGGAAACACACATCACTACCCACAGTTCATGCTAAAGAAGAGGCTGAAGGCTCAAAGTTAATCTTTTAATGAAAACATCCAGCTTAGCAGTAAATAAGCAACTAGGCCTGAGCAAGGTTGACTTTGAAAGAATTTTGCTGGCTTTGCAAATTTACTTCAGAATTAAGTGAAGTTTATTACAAAATTAAACTTCAAAGTGAACAAATGGTTTCTTTTCTCTCAAACTTTATGTTGTCCTCTGCTCATCACAGATTGTTAGAGGTAGGGAGTGGGTGATTTCAGGTAGGAAATTACTTGGAGAAGGAGGGGCTTTCTGTGGTGATGGGGTTAGGGTGGGAGAAGAGCAAGCACAGCCTGGGAGCCAGTGGGCAGGACAGCAGTGGGGACCCAGGCCAGGACGGTCTGAGCTTTGGGGATTGGGATGGAGGATGCATAGTGTAGAGCCTTCCCTGCCCACAGAACTGTTCTGGGGAAATTAATTATTCTAGATTAATATGGGAGGCAGGGAGAACCAGTGAAATTTTTGAGTGGAAAATTATTCAGGAATATACAAGAAATGCTAGGAAAAGCGAACTTCAAAGTACCTGGAAAAATAGAATTAATTTCTCCAGAACAGTTCTGTAGGGGTCCCAGAAAGGTCACTAATTTGTCCAGGTCCGTTCGTCTCCACTCCTCCCCCAGCTCTTGCCACTGCTCCTTAGTATTGCTACAGCTCACGTGTGTGATGCGCTTATGACGTGCCAGGCACACTACACGTGTTACTTCATTTGATCTTCACGGAAGGTCAATCTTTTCAAGACTGTCTCTTTTTCAGAAGAGAAAATGAGATTAATTAACATGACCAAAGCCTTTCAGCAGTAATAAGCAGAATTGGGATTTGAGCCTAGCCTGTAGCCAACACACGGGGCGGGGGAGGCAGAAATCTTGAGCTGTACCAATGACCATAACAGTGGGGTTTGCCTTTCCTTTGGAATCTGTAGTTCGAGTGCAAAATGAGTTTCCCACTGACTTGTCATACCATCTCCACTCAAGGCTCATTGGCTATTTATTTGGAGGGTAATCACTACCTGCTACCTAGCCACTAGAGGACAGTATTACCTCAAAAGTGCTTTCAAAAGTAGCCATAATCTGGGTTCTGGAAATTTCTTTTCCATAGCAATTTTCACAACCTCCATAATCAGCCTCTAGGCCATATCCTCGGTCAGCTCTCACATAACCTGGCCTGCTCACAGTCCCCTGATCCAGACCCTCCCTTGCTGTTTTCCAGACTCCAACTCTGTCTCTCCCTTCCAGAAGGAAGCCTGGTGATGAACACACACTGGAACGTGGTGTTTAAGCTCCAAACTGCAGCCACTCACTCATTAACATCCACATGTTACTTAAATTCTCTGTGCCTCGGTTTCCTCATAACACCTCCCACACTGTAATGAGAAGTAAGCGAGTTAATACTTAAAAGGTGCTGGCAGTAGATAGAAAGAACAGTAGAGGTTCTCATGAGAGACTCTCAAGTTTGAAATAATGACCTTTTTGGAGACCTTTTAAATCTGAAACATTGCACTGAGTTAAAGAACATCTTCTCTCCAAGGTAACACACTGTAATATCAGCCTCTAATGTTTGCACCTAAGTGAACTGATCTCAAATGGGGGATATAGGGCCACAGGCAGAGCTTTTTGAGGCAGCATTTTTGCAGCACCTCTTGAATTCCAGGGAATGGGTCCATGGATAAGACAGGCCAGCTTTGGACCCACCAGCAGGCTTGGAGAGTGTTTCAGGATGAGGTTATGAAAAGATATTGGTTTTATTCAGGTGGTCATGGGGTACCCATTGAGCAATATGCCTGCTTATTTTGGATGAAGAGAAATGTCGAGTCATTCTTGAGCTGTCATAACCCAGTCTCTTAGAAAGCAAATATAGTTTCACAGTAGAATAGAATGCCAAAATTCTTCATAATGGAGGGGATTAAAAACATGCTAGGTCCTCCTGATCACTGTGATCCTGTTCTAACCCAGCCATCCATTTCGCTTGAGGTAATTCTGGAGGTCAGGATGAGCCCTGGACTTTGCAGTCTGTGCTCAAGCCTGTCAGGGTTAAAGATGAACAGTTTGGTGCTGTGGTCAGGTTAATATTAGGTTGGCGCAAAAGTAACTGTGGTTTTGCTATTGAAAATAATTAATGCAACCTTGGGTCATTGCAAACTGAAGCCAAACCAGTCATAGATGGCTAAGTCAAACTAAAGACAGTTTGCATATTTCTGCAGCCAACAAGCCACTTATAGGCTATGAGCCTCTTTGCAATGGCTACACGGTGGATGGGGGAAGCTCTGCAGTCAGTTACAGGAAGAGATGGGAAGAAAGCCTTCTCAGTGATTCCTCAGTACCTCCTGGGAATTTCAAACTCGCTAACTTGACGTTTAGGATTCTTCAACATCTAGCCCTGGCTTGCCTGTAGGGGCTGCCACACATGTCCCTGCATGCACAGTTCTGGCTGGTTTGGCATCGTTGGCTGCCTGCATGGCCACTCCTCAGTGCTTCCTGGAATCCCTCCCTAGGTCACGCACTCAAACATCTCTGAAAATGGGGGCCATTCTTCCGTCATGGATCACATGTACAAAGCTCTCTCATATGCGGAATTCTTCTATGGTACTTAGTTCCTCTGGCTGTGGCAAAGCCTCTGGAAAACCAAATGTAGAACTCATCTCTGAGTTCCTACAACACCCAGACTATTTCCTTGAGCAGAAAATTAAATAATTAATAGAGAACCTTTTATTGAAGGATCCATTCTTACTTAGGGAATCCCAGCCTGAATATTTTCTTTTGGTGAAAATGACAAAAGGGGCTTGGATAAAATGACTGAACCATGTCAGTCTTTTTTCTAGAGGCATAAATGTGAAGAGGAAAGAGCTGAGAAGGCACATATATGACTTCTTTTCCTGAGTCTATCTGGTTCCACATTTGGGAAAACATCCCCAACAGTTTCCTGCCTTTATTTTTGTTTATCATGAAAAATGAAACTAAGTTTAAGATGGGTCAGGATCTCACATACCAAGTCAACAGGAAATCAGAACTAGAATGCTTGGTGTTTGGGAGTGAGGGCAGTGAGAGAGCTAGTGCTTACCTTTACTTTCTTTCTTTCTTTCTTTTTTTTTTAATTATGAAAATCACAAAGTAAGATAAAAATCTTTGCTCCTTGTCCTCTTACCACTGAAGATCTTTGACATTACCCTAGTGGTTGCTTGTTGAAGCTCTGCAGGGAGAAAGATTCGTTTTAAAAACTGATGCGGTGTCCACAATTCCATATGTAAAAGGATTTAAGGATCACCAAACGGGGGTGGGCCCCAAAGCTTCACTGAGCCCTGATGAATGAATAGAACTACATTATAAGGTTCTCCAGAGAGTAGGGCAAAAGTTACCAATTGTTTTCCTGAAATATATCAACAAGAATGCAAGCCTAATTAACGAACCCCAAGGTTGATTTTTCTTGCTGCCTTTTTCTCTGTAAGACAAATAATAAATGAGTAAGGCTGAAAGTAAATGAGAACCATATTGGGAAAGTGAAGCCTAGTCAAACTTTTGGCTGGGCTGGTTGCAAAGAGCTAAAGTTCTTTAATCATCTCACTGGAGATGTAGCCAAAAAATGCAATTTGAAACACACGCACACAAACACACACACACACATCAACACACACATCTACACGTATTTCTACACCCACACCCTTCCCCCTTTTTACTGTAGATGAATCAAGATGGCAGAGACAGGATATGATGAGAACCATTCCTGCTCTCCACCTATTTTATAAAAGGCTTTGACTATTAGTAATCTTTGCTGCCTTGATTTGAGGAATCCATCTATGTATTCTTATTCTATAAATGTACACTGTGCATTGTGCATTGGCTATAAGAAGCTAATAAGCAACTGGATTTGATAATGAATTGGGAATATGCTAAGATGGCACTCTATTTAAAATCCAGATTCTTCTAACAGATAATTTTTCTAGAAGATAAATTTGTTTGGGCTTAAAAGAATGCTACTGTCGGCCAGGTGTGGTGGCTCAAGCCTGTAATCTCAGCACTTTGGGAGGCAGAGGTGGGCAGATCACCTGAGGTCAGGAGTTTGAGACCAGCCTGGCCAACATAGAGAAACCTCATCTCTACTAAAAATACAAAAATTAGCCGGGCATGGTGGCACGCACCTGTAATCCTAGCTACTCTGGAGGCTGAGGCAGGAAAATTGCTTGAACCCAGGAGGCGGAGGTTGCAGTGAGCTAAGTTTGCACCACTACACACCAGCCTAGGCAACAGAGACTCTGTCTAAAAAAAAAAAAAAAAAAAAAAAAAAAAAAAAAGAATACTACATCTGAAGGTGGGAATGGAACGAGAAATGAAAACTGTATTATGATTGAGGTAGTTTTTTATTAGTTGACAAACTGACGAAACACAGAAGTTTTTCTTGCGTCAGGGTCAGTCAGGTCAATTTTATACAGAGGCAGAACTAATAGTTGAATATGGTGGTGTGATTTCAGGATGGTTTAGTATACACTCCATTCCACTCTACCTCACAGTACTTTGGAGTTTAAGGCCTGAAAAACTGCTATTGTCTTTGTTAACAGAGAGGCAGAGGACATATCTATCTGGCTTAATGGAAGTTGGATGGGTGAGATGTGGACTTTTCAAATGAGGCCTCACTTAGATTGACATTAAATAAATTTGGCGCATTGTAAGAATATTTTTACCTAACTCATGATGTTTCCTTTTGTTAAAGGGAGCTCATTTAGTGTTACTCCTGTCCTCCTCGTCTCCATTGCTCACCCTTCCAGGGTGAATGGAGTATCTTACCTGATGGATACCTCTGGGCATGCTCAGCTCCATGTTCCTCCTTATTGGGAGTGAGGTGTTCACAGAGAGAAAGCATTTTATTTTGCTCTTCTAGGGGAGGGTTTTTCCTTATTGGGGTTCAGTACAGGCAGACCAACTTGGCTAACAGATTACCACATCCTCCAACCTGGCCTCTACCAGAAACAAAGGATATTTTGGTTTTCCATTTGCCAGTCCTTTTTCAATTTGTACAGAACATTGGCAAAGAGGAGAGCTATTTATTGGGATTCCTTAGACACCCCAACATGGTTTAAACATCAAGCAAACTGAATGGAGAACTTGAAAATTTTAGTTCTGATCCTAGTTCTGTCTTTCCTTAGGTGTTTGAATTTTGGGGAGACATATAACATTTCTCTGCTTCATTTTTCTTAAATGTAAAACTAGTTCATAAAATCACTACCCTACAATTATACAGCAGTTTCCCTTTATTTGTGGAGAATATATATTAAGACTCCCAGTGGATGCCTAAAACTGCAGATAGTACCAAACCCTATATATACTGTGTTTTTCCATCTGGTAACTGAGACAGCTGCTAAGTGACTAACAGGTAGGTAGCATGTACAGAGTGGATATGCTGAACAAAGGCATGATTCACATCATGGGCAGGGTGGCATGAGATTTAATCATGTTATTCAGAATGACATGCAGTCTAAAACTCAGGAATTGTTCATTTGTGAAATTTTCCATTTACTATTTTCAGACTGTAGTTGACCACAGGTAGCTGAAACAGTGGACTGCGAATAAGGGGGGACTACTGTATGTGTAGTGGAGTACCACACCACGACACATGTATATAATACAGTGTACTGTTGGAGACTTTTTTCTAGACAGAGAAGCTTTCAAGGCTCTACAAAGGCATAGCCTGAAAAATACCTGTTAGTTACATAAGAAGTGGCTAATCAAATTATCATCTCTGGGAGAAAGATATAAATAGACTTTCTGATATTTGAGCCTTCACAAACTTGCCTATCTCCTTGGGAAGGTAATCTCTGGTAAGGGGCTATGACATTTTTGCAAAAGGATCACGAGGGCTTCTGGGAAAACAGGAGCTGAGATCTCAACCCTGTGTTCCGAAGACCAAAGTTATAATGATCCACAGGCTAAGGGAGCCCCCAACCAAGGCCAGGGATGGGGAAGACCAATAAACTCCCGGAAAACTAAATTATTTTGAAGAAAGGGGGAATCATGATGGCCTGGGTTCAACATGGAGTGATAGTCCATGGACCAATGAACAGTGACCACACTAATGCTGTAAAACAAACAACCACAAAATATCAGTGGAAAAACCAATAAAGACTATTTTGCTAAGGAGTCTTTTAGTTGACTAAGGGTTGGCTGATATTTGCTAGACTCAGGAGCAAGGCTCTGATGATTTCCAATAGGCTCATTCAAATGTGTGCGGGTTTGCTGGAGCTCAGTCAATCTAGGCTGTTCTTGACTGCAGTGGCTCAGCTGAGTTCTGCAGTCAAATATACATGAGGCTTCTTAAGGCTCAGCCATAGAACTAACACACTGTTTTCAACTTTTTCTATTGGCCAAAGCAAGTCACATGGCCAAGTCCAAATTTAAGAGTGGGAAAATATATTCTGCCCCTCCCTGCTATCCTTGTTATGAGACAGGTTCTCACTCTATCGCCCAGGCTGGAGTGCAGTTGATGGTTACAGCTAACTGCAGCCTTGACCTCTTAGGCTCAATTGATCTTCCCACCTCAGCCTCCTGAGTAGCTGGGACTACAGGTGCATACCACGATGCCTGGCTAATTTTTGTATTTTCTGTAGAGATGAGGTCTCACTATGTTGCCCATGCTGGTCTCAAACTGCTGGGCTCAAGCAATCCTCTCGCCTTGTCCTCTTGAAGTGTTAGGATTACAGGCATGAGCCACTACACCTAGCCACTCTGCCCCTTTAGTAGAGAAACCTCAAAGTTATGTGGCAAAGGACATGGATATAAGGAGGGATAGAGAACTGACTAACGATGCAATCTGTCAGAGTAGAGGAGGGTAGTTTTGGGCACACATCATAAGGTTCATAGCGAGAGGTCCTCCAGACACAAGCACATAGGCACCAATGTTTGTGCCTTTAAAAGAAAAACTTCAGCTGAATTAAATTTAAAGGAGTTTAATTGAGCAATGAACAATTCGTGAATTGGGCAGCCCCCAGAATCACAGCAGATTCAGAGAGACTACAGGGATGCCTCGTGGTCAGAACAAATTTATAGACAAAAAAGGAAAGTGTTGTATAGAAATCAGAAGTGAGGTACAGAAACAGCTGTATTCATTACAGATTGGCGTTTGCCTTACTTGAGCACAGTTTGAACACTTATCAGTGTATGAGGGGTTGAAGTACGGCCACTGGGATTGGTCAAGACTCAGCTATTGTTGCAGGTGCACACTCCTAAGTTTTCAATCTTGTCTGCCTATTAAGCTAGGTTACAGTGCATCCACAAGGACTCAAATATAGAAATACAGAGTCTTTCTCAGGTCATATCTAGTTTGCTTTAACAGTGCTCTGGAGAATGATGGCTGAGTAAGGAAATGTGAGTTTAAAAGGGTTGTAATCTTTGCATGGAGAACTACAGTGACCTAAGCAAGGCCATCTTAAACCAGAAGCCAAGGGTAGCTGTCAACCCCTGTAGGGCCTACAGTGATTAGTGGATCTGGCAAATGTTCAATCCTCTCACCAGAAGATAATGTGTAAGTTCTTGGAACTCTCGTACAATCTGAGGGTATTGAGATGCGGGGGAGGAGAATTCAAAAACAAGATTCTGGATTTCCTGATAATACGTGCATAAGATATGGGTTGTTCAAACAAGTTTAGCCTAAAGCTGCCTCCTTACATATTTTAAGTTCAACCTAAAGGTTTCTCTATACATCGTGAACTCTAATAAATGAAGGTGTAAACAGACCATAGCCTACACTTGTGCCAGTCACTGAGTTTTGGCCAATCAAATGTGGCCAACTCTTTGAACTGTGTTCAAATAAGGCAAATGCTGAGCTATAACCAATCCAGCTATTTTTGTGCCTCATTTCTGTTTTCTGTATATCACCTTCCTTTTTTTCTGTCCATATATCTTCTTCCACCATGTGCTGCGCTGGAGTCTCAAAGCCTATTCTGGCTCAGGAGGCTGCCTGATTTGGGAATCATTCACTTCTCAATTAAACTCCTTTAAATTTAATTCAGCTGAGATTTTTCTTTTATCAGGGTTAAATGGAAAATTTAATAGAGAGATAGTTAAATATGGACCCTGAATTAGTGATACAATTTCGTGTACAAATAAAAACCACTCACAAATGAATCCACCTCATCTATTGCTGCCACTCTCCTCTTTTTCCTTTCATTCTCCTTTTTCTTTCTGATTTTCCAAAGTTTATAATTATAGATAATGAAGAAAGTGTCATGATTCTGTAAAGGAAATGTCTTAGGCCCCTTCAAGCTGGGCACTACTCAGGGCAAGTCTGTCTCCCCTTCTATTCAAAGTCACCCCTCTGCTCACAGAGATAGATGCATATTCTTATTCCCTCCTTTGGAAAGACTTATTAGGAACTCAAAAGAATGCAACCATTTATCTCTCATCTACTCGTGACCTGTAAGCCCCCAAGGTTGGACGGGGGAGGGCCTTGCTGGATGGAACTAATGTACTTCTTACTTATATTGGCCTATGTCTCATGTCGCCCTAAAATGTATAAAACCAAGCTGTGCCCCTATCCCCTTGGGCACATGTCATCGGGACTTCCTGAAGCTGTGTCACTGGTGCATCCTCAACCTTGGCAAAATAAACTTTCTAAATTAACTGAGACCTGTCTCAGATTTTCTCGGTTCACATTTTGGTAACCGTGGGGGGATTCCGAGTGGAGATGCCCCTGATCTTTCACAAATCTCCTGTCGGTGCTTGGTACCAGCACAAACTATGACTCAAACCAATAGGACAATTTGCTGAGGTCTGAGTGTACCCCCCCCTAGAGAATCCCAGATCTCCCCAAATGTGGTTGAGATTTAAAGTTTATTTTGCTGTACAGCTCCTCTTTGTTTTTTGGAGTTTTACTTGCTTCCAACATAAGGAAGGCAAGTATTTCTTGCTTGCATGATGATGGAAGGCAGGTAACTCCTTTATGGAGTTTGAGCTGGCTTCCAACAAGGAAGATGAGGGTTTTTTTGTTTTGTTTTGTTTTTTTCCCTTCTTCTAGGATGCTAGAGAGCAGTCTTCAGCCTGAGACCCATCTCTAGGTAAGTAACTGAACTGGAGCTTGTCTTGGCTAAAGTTAAGATTAACAACAAACTGGTCTTAATTTCTGCTTACCATTAGAGGGCTCAGTGATCATATTGTTGGGATTTTTTGTTGTTGTTTGTTCCTGTCTGAAGTGGTTGTTTAAGGATCCTAACTGTAGTTTGGAGATACATTCTAAAGGGTCTTCTCTGTTGCTTTTTTCCTCAAATTTAATCTTAATTTGGTTTGTCTGTGTGCATTTGCATGAGGAACTGAACTGTTGTTTTCATAAAAAGAGACTGAGCTTTCTCGGCTCTGAAGGAAAGGGCATTTTGCTCCTCCCAGCCGAAGGATGTCCCTGGGTGACCAAGACCTCATGGGAGTGTCTGGGGGTTGATCCCCTCCATGATGTGAAGCAGCCCCGCATGGAAATCCCCAACAAAAATTAATTTTAAAAATGGCTCATCTGGGAAACGCATATGAGGACTGATCACCCAGCGTTTTGAGCCCTCTATGAGGTCACAGACCTTTGGAGAGAGAAACTGAGACATGTGAAAGGGTGGAGATGACTCAGTGGTGACACACCATGGAGTCCTGCCCACAAGCAGCACATATTGATCCACCACAGAAAAGCCCTAGACCATAACTCTGTTCCTCCATTTAAAAAAAAAAAAAGGCAGGAAACAATCTAAGAATGAGGAGAAAACAAGGAGAATGACCCCCTTTTGAGCACTCCATAGGTTTTATGTCATCTCTACTTGCCAAAGTTTACATAAAATGGAAATAATATAGTCTTTGTGCACATTTACATTAAGAAAAAAGAGCCCTAAGGTCGACCTGCAAACTATGGAGTTCCTAAGTCCTGTTTTTCTTTTCTTCCTGCTCTGAATCTGCTGTTATATTTCCATTATATTTCCATTAAGATAAAAACCACTGTTTAGACCCAAGAAGTTCTTTTTGCAAGCTGGTAAATTTGTATTTATCTCATGGCTAAAAGTTCTGAAGTAAAAACTGTAGGAACTTCTTGTATGTGTGTGTGTACATGTGTATTTATCTATTTAAAAGTTCCTTATAATTTATATAACCCAACCTTTTTCTCTCTGCATCTTACAATGTAATTTTTGCTATTTGACTTTCACATGAGCTGCTTCCTTTAATATGCAAATTTAAGGCTATTTAGTTGACAACAGCCTAGGGTGGTAAAACAGGTTATTAGGAATCTGAAAGTCTAAGATAGGAAAAAAAAAGTTTTGTGAAAATAAAATATACTTTTATCAGCATGCCTAATATGTCTCTGTATTTATGTGTGTGTACATAAAGTTTCACTGCTAAAAAAAATATAAAAGAGCTCTAATTAATCGGCTTAAAAAAAAAGTGCCTAAGTCAGATACTAAAAAAGCAAAGACTAGTCAAATGCCTTTTCAAGTTTAAGTATTTTAAGTAAAATCTTTAATAAATAGGCTAGCTTTAAAATTATTGGTAAAGTAATATGAGAAATGTCTTAAGAATTGCCAGCAGACATTTTTATTTGCATTTATTAGTCAAGCAATTTCATTCTTATCCCTGCCAAATACTATAAGGTGTCAAAATTTGGCACAAGGGTTACAAAATTATAAACCCAGCCCCAAACAGAATGATCTTTGCTTTTGTAATTTTTAATAAATAAGACATTGATACTGGTTTAATGAAAATAGCTGCATCTTAAATTTAGTAAGATTACTATGAATTCTAATCTTTTGACTTTAGGCAGTCTAGTCCACAGGCAATAAGGATGTTTGTTTTGGGAAAGGACTGTTTGTTTCAAAGTTAAACTATAAATTAAGTTCCTCCTAAAGTTAGTTTGGCCTATGCCTAGGAATGAACAAGGGTAGCTTGGAGGTTAACAACAAGATGGAGTCGATTATGTCAAATCTTTTTTTCACCATCTTTGTTATAATTTTGAAATGGTGGTTTTATCACTTTAAATCATGACTATCACAGTTTTCATAAATAATCTAGGTAAACAATTAAAATAAAATAATTAGGTAAATGTAATGGGATAAACACCTGTAGACAAACTGGTCATAATTTAGAATATAAAGTTATATTAAATTAAACAATAGATATTTTATTATGTGGGTATTTTCCAATAAACATATATTGTAGGAAAACATTCTTGCTTAAAAAAAGGGGGTGTCCCTTTTTTAAAAGAAAGTTGTACAAGTTTTGTCTAATTCAAAGCTAATTTAAAGGTTATGTATAAAACAAGGTAAAAGGAACCAGAGAATAAAACGAGATGTAAAGAAAGTCATAACAATAAACAGGTTCATTTTGTGATAAGAAAACTTAAAGAGAAATAATTTTATATGAGAAAGAATCTTGTATGGTAAATGCAGTTTTAAAATAAAATAATTAAATGACTGGTTGTTTAAGAAAGAGAGATGTCCAGGACAAACCAGAAAGTCCAAGCATGTCACGAACAGGCTGCATAAGTCACAATAAGAGGATTTATATTAAAATAAAAACTTTAATATGATCCAGTTGTCATATTGTCATCAAGTTTTGGCTTGCTTAGGAAAAAAAAAAAAACTGAGACAAATTTTTTTTAAAAATTAAGGTTATTACAACCATGTATCTTCCTGTATGTGTTTTTAAAGTCCTTGTGACATTGAGTTACAGGGTTTTGACTCCTGGGTCTAAAAAGGACACCAAGTCCAGCTAAATCTTAAACACTGACAGCAATTAAACCTCATCTTCAGGCCCGATAGAAGATGCTAATCAAAATAAACTGCAGTCCTGACACATGGGGCAATAAATTAAAGCTATTCAACTTCTCAAGGCCCAGGCACTACTGAGGGAGAGATGGACACATAAGATTGTAAGGGTCAATTTTGAAAGATAAAATAAGTTCTGTTTCTCTATAAGTTAATCATTAATGTTAAAGGCACACCAAGGCAAGACAAGCATATGGGCCCCTGTGTCAGATTAACAAGGTTTTCTTGAAGCATTAACCAACTCCTATATAAAGGTTATAAAGATTATAAAAGGCTTATGGAAGCTATATCTTACAGTCAAGATTAAAATTTTAGAGATTGTTTATAAAATTTTGAAAAAAAATTAATTGGCTTCATGCTGTTTTTTTTTTTTTTTTTTTTTTTTTTTTTTTTTTTTTTTTTTTTCGGATGGAGTCTCACTCTGTCACCCAGGCTGGAGTGCAGTGGCATAATCTCGGTTCACTGCAAGCTCCGCCTCCTGGGTTCATACCATTCTCCTGCCTCAGCCTCCTAAGTAGCTGAGACTACAGGTGCCCACCACCATACCCAGCTAATTTTTTGTAATTTTAGTAGAGATGAGGTTTCACCATGTTAGCCAAGATGGTCTCGATCTCGTGACCTCGTGATCTGCCTGCCTCAGCCTCCCAAAGTGCTGGGATTACATGCTGTTTTTATTAGGGTTTATTGTTTGGAAAATTAAGCCTTCTCTCTCAAAGAATAAAAGCGTTTGCCTGGTTTTTTTTTTTTAAATATTTGCGTTATCACTTTGGTTAAATGAATGACTTATTTTACTATGACCTGTGATCCTATTTTGTGATATCAAGTGTTTAAAACCTTTGATGTTTGACAAACTTTCCAAAATCAAATTATAAATTATGTCTTTTTATGACCTAATTAATTCTTTAAGATATTAGGTTCCCTAAAGTCCAAAAAATGCCACATAATTTGACTTATTTGGTACAAAAATTATACAGGAATATGCAATGGCGTTTGGTTTCCTTTGGGCTATATTTGTATAAATAGGTTATTGTTATGTATTCCAAAATTATGGGAAACTCCTATAATTCTGATATAACTTAGTGTACATTATCAGTAATCATCATAACTATTATGGTAAAATTATTGTGTGCTACAGAGGCAACAAATTTCCTTGTCAACTGTGTCTTTGACTAAGGCTGCCCTAAAACTTTTTGTCATCCATGGACAATTGTTATCTTATTTTGGTCCTCTTTAGAAGGTGGTTTTATAATCAGCTATAAAACTCTTAACAGGTGCTCTTGAATGCAGGTTTCTGATAACTCTGGAGACTGTGACATCAGAATAGAGGAAAAACTTTCAGGACTCATGAGAGCTAAAATGTTCATGAATATCAAGAAGAACAGGAATATACTACATGGACTGAACTAATCTTTTTGACTTTTTTGCTTAAAATGTTTGCTGATCCTTTGTTTTGTTTTTCAGAGTCTTAAAACTTTTCTTTTATGCTATTGACAGCTTTTAACAACTCAGAATACTTGTATGCACAAAATTAGGAGCATATTTCTTTCTCTCTACCTGATTTCTTCAGAATTTGGAAACTATTTGTGAGTATTTTTAACTTATGGCAATATAGTTATTTGCATAAGTGCCATAAGAATCTGTTTTCATTTGTAACAGGAAACAACTGGAGAAAGTGGTTATTTCACCAAGGTTTTGACTGAAATGGTGTGCTTTCTTTTAAGGAATCAAACTTGACTTATGGAGCCAATAAAACTCTTGGAAAAACTGGCCTCAAATTTTGTGTACACAGTTTGCATACAGGGTTTCTGACTTGTGGTAAATAATGAATGTCACTTTCTGACAGGCCCACAAGCCCCAGGTTTATCTTAAAACCTCAAGAGGAGAGGAAATTCACCCAACTCATAGATATTTGATGACACAAATCCATGCCTGGTTTGGCTTTAAAAAGTCTCATCTGAGATTCTTCTTATGAAATAAGTTCCATCAAAGCCAATTTAAAAACCTATGTAAAAGAAAAGAAAATATATATATATATATATATACACACACATATATATAATTGCCACACTGTATACAAATAATTAGGCCAAGTATAATAAAGCAAACCAGTCCTGCCATAATTTGTCTTCAGTACAAATGGGAAGCTGGAGAGAGAAAAATTATGTTTCAAAACTATAGTAACCCTGTTGTTAGATTGTAGTCTTGCCTGATGTTTTCTTCAAGTTCTATTATTTTCTACTGTTTGAATTGAATTCTAATTTTTCCTGGCTACAAGTCTTCAAAATAATGTTTTCAATTTTTTTCCTTCTTTTTTTTCAAGTTTTTCCCAATTTGAAATCACTGAAAACTAAGTTTTGCTTTCTTAAAACCCTGTGAACTGAAGCCAGACAACTTAAACTTCAGAAGAAAATAACAGCAACCTACTTACATACATAAGCCACTTGCATACCTGCCTACTAATGTATGGACTTCAGAGTAATATGGCCTATATACATTTTTCCAGGATTGTTCTTTTGTTTATTGTTGTTTTTCTCCCTTCTTGCCCCAATTTTCTCTTCGTAGGACATGAGACTTCACAGCCTGCTAAAAATAAGCTTTTGGGACATACCTGTCTAGGAATAAACAGTCCTAGCCTTGAGAGATCAGATGAAACCTGAGGCCAGAGACTCATTTTCTTCTAAAATGCTTTCTCCAAAAGATTTTTAAAAACAAAAGAGGGGAAATGTGAAAGGAAAATATCTTGAGCCCCTTCAAGCTGGGAACTGCTCAGGACAAATCTGTGTCTCATTCTATTCGAAGTCATTTCTCTGCTCAGAGATAGATGTCTATTCTGATTGCCTTCTTTGGAAAGACTTATCAGAAATTCAAAAGAATGCAACCATTTGTCTCTCACCTACCTGTGACCTGGAAGCCCATATGGTAAAGGGGGCTTGCTTTGAGTTGTCCCTACTTTTTTGGATGGAACAAATGTACTTCTTACATATATTGATTGATGTCTCATGTTTCCCTAAAATGTATAAAACCAAGCTGTGCCCCGGCCACCTTGGGCATGAGTTGTCAGGACTTCCTGAGGCTGTGTCACAGATGCATCCTCAACTTTGGCAAATAAACTTTCTATATTAACTGAGACCTGTCTCAGATTTTCTGGGTTCACAATTCCTACTTGGAAAATTGTCGATATTGTGAATGAGAGGGATTTGAAGTATCATTCTGCTTCTCTCTGTCCCCAAAATCAGTTTTGGAATTATCCTTTCTCTTTCATTTCCAAAGATTAAGTATGAAATGAAAATGTAACCCCAAGGCTACATCCAATCAGGACAATGATTTTCTGATTTTTGTCTCTTGTTCAGGTAAGGAATCCCTTTTTCTTATAGTACTATGGGCAATCTGATAGGAAAACAGTGGTGCTGGTTGTGAAACCGCCTTTGCAAAATTGTAACTGAGGAAATTATAACAGTAAATAAATCAGACTTGACTAACTCTATCTTGCTTCCAACCCTCAAGCTGTCATTAATTCCTGGGCATAGGTGGAACTAACTTTGGGAAGGAGTTCAGTTCATGGTTTGACTCTGAAACAAAATTGATAAGAGTGCTTTCCCAAAAAGACCCCCTTCTTGTCTGAGGCCCAGTCTGCCTTTGCAGGACTAACAAATTAGCTACAAGATTAGAAATTACAATTTAGGGCTCATGCAGCCTCTGGCTCCAAGAGTCTGAACCTCCCCAAATTGCTCCTGGGGGTAACATCACTATTGTAAAACCTAAATTCGGCACTTGAGATATTTTGCAGACCCTGCATTCGATGAATCAGCCGACACTACCCAGACCTGTAATCTGGCCCAACTAGTTCTGCCATTATACCCAGGAACAGAAGACATTAAGGAAACCTAACTTCAACCCATGATGATTTCATCTCCAACCTGACCAACCAGCACTCCCCACTTCCAAGCCCCTACCCACAAAATTCTTTAAAAACTCTGATCCCCAAATGCTTGGAGGGGCTGATTTGAGTAATAATAAAACTCTGGTCTCCCACAGAGCCAGCTCTGCATGAATTACTCTTTCTCCATTGCAATTCCCCTGTCTTGATAAATCGGTTCTGTCTAGGTGGCAGGCAAGGTGAACACATTGTGTGGTTGCAGTTGGCTATGTGTTTAGAGGAGGACGATTTGAGAACAAGAGATATTCTGCGATGTACAGTGCTCCCCCTTCCCCAAACATGTGAGGTCAGCCAGCATATCTCTTCCACACTCTCACGCTGTCCAAAGTCTGAAGTCACATAGGTCATGAGCAAACATGTTTAATGAGTAAAGAAAGAACTGCTGGTCTCACAGACTTTTTAAAGGGCTTGCCCCCACAAGTTCAGTATCTTGTTTGCTCTCCAGGGCCTGTAAAGCCCTCTGAGCCTACCCTACCTGCTCATGCCTACTAAAGGAAAGGACAGCTTTGAAAGCGGAAGTCTAGTTATCAGGAGTTAGTGCTTTTATGCACACCTGTAAAGAAGGAGGGGAACGGAATTCAGTGCTTTGGGAATATCAATATGCTTTTGTGTAGAGAGGATATGTAGGTGTGGCTTGCAGAGTCTAATTAACAAGAGTGAGGTCTGGTGTAAAGAAAGTGATTTATTCCAAAGTCAGTTTAGGGGAAAAAGTACAGGATTCCTGCCTAAGGGGACCACTTTGCTTATGGGGCAGAAACTGGGTACTTTTAAAGGGGAAGGCACACAGAGGAGGAAGTCAGCAGGTAGGGGGGCATCCAAGTGCTAGCTCTGGTGCTTTATCTACTGAGCTGTAGAGCTGGTGACTGTTGGTGCCTTTGTGGACAGGACCAGGCCCAAAACTCCCCAGGTGGGAGAGAGTTTTTGTAGCGGGACTTTGGGTTGTAAATCAACTGTTTTCTCTTGAGGCTTTCTCCTGGTGGGAGTTTCTAAGCACAAAGATAAACTTGCCTTGTAGGGAGTGTCTGGTGAAGGGGGGGGAAAGGCTATATTTGCATTTTTAAAGGACCAAGTAGGAAGGGGCTTAAAAGACAAAGGTACAAATGGTGTATTGGATAATCTCTCCCCTCCAATCCCAGGAATGCATGTTTTGGATTCATATAGATGCAGATACAAATCCTGGCTTTGTTGATGATTAAAACTGACCAGGGGGAGATACCGAGTCTCTTCCATCTCACATAGTGGGGACAGTAATGAATACATCATAAAGTCATTATGACTAGATGAGAGGATATGTATAAAGTACTTGGCATAAAACAATAGCTAATATAGCAACTATTCATTCACAAAACACAGACAAAGGTAGGCATCTGATCCTCATATTTCCTCTTCAACTCTCTTCTCTCTACCCAGCTTACAGAGCGTTATCTATTGGGCTTGGAAGTGGGGGAGGATGCAGATAAGGAAAAAATGAATGCTGCCAGCTTATAGCTCTATTTAGATGTTTTCTGTCTTATTTCTGGATAATGCCTTCTGAAGTCAAGGAATTTGGTCTTCCTGCTCTCTGTTTCTGCAGTATTTGGATTATGGGCAGCTATTCAGGGCACAGGTGAATGACGTATGTGAGAATATGTGTGGGGAACGTGTTCATTAATACTACATATTAGTCCATACCTAGTTTGCTATCACTGCCGAAGCATCTGGTTGGTCTTTGTTCCAGTAGGTAGCGCACTGTCCAGTGATCCTCAAGAGGAGGGGTTTTATTTTCTAAAAAGGCATCTACGGATGAAGAAGAGCATTGACCATGGTGGGAGGTGACCTGGGTGGAGTACAGACACTGCCTCTTCATTGCTACATTGCTAGGTGACCTAGAACATTTAATCCCTTTGAGCCCAGGTTTTCTCATTTTAAATTAGGGCAAGGGTCATAAAAATAACTTTCTTTCGATGTTGTTAAAAAATTAAGTAAAGGCCATTAAAATTGCAAGTACAGTTTTTCTAAATCTCCCATACAACTTAATTATCTTACTATTGAAGGTTGCACATATAAAATGGGAAGTGAAAAGTTAACTGTTCTCCCAGACATTTTGGTAAGAATACTAAGGTGATAATGATGCCAACATAAGTAAGTAATTTACAAGAATAGTTCTACAGATTTCTGGTGTTTAAAGTTATCTCAAATAGGATTTCAAAAATATTAGCAAATCGTGATGTAGTCTGTATTATGGACTTGACACTCTTCTGAGCATTTCGGATTTATTATTTCATTTAATTCCATGCTAAGCAGTATAATCTTGGAGAAAATTTAGCTTTGATTTGAAATTTGATAAAATAATTTATATGTCTGCCATGGACTGAATTTTGTCCACCCAAAATTAACATGCTAAAGTCCTAGCCCATGATATGATGGTTTTTGGAAGTGGAGCCTCTGGGAGGTAATTAGTGTTAGATGAAGTCCTGAGGGTGGGGGCTTCATGGTGGGATTGGTACCCTTATGAGAAGAGACACCAGAGTGCTTGCTCTCTCTTGCACTCTCTCTCTCCCTGTGATGTGAGGTTGCAGCATGTTGGTGCTGTCTACAAGCCAGGAAGACAGCCCTCACCAGAAACCAATCATGCTGACACTTTAATCTTGGACTTCCAGTTTCCAACACTGTGAGAAAATAAATTTATGTTGCTTAAGCCACCGAGGCTAGTATTTTTTATGGCAGCCGAAACTGACTAATACAATAATCTTAATGCTCTCTTTCTCTGTGGTTGGTTCTCTCCCATTGGCCCTGGGCAACATCTGTTGATAGAACTTTGCTTCAGTGTAATTGAAAAAGCAAGCAAACATGTATCAACATCTGTAAACGTTTTCACTCAGTCCACCATGGAACTAAAATTCAACCAATGTTTACCATGCTTTTATCCTCTTTTGCACCCACCTTCAACCAATACAGTTATTTCTAGAAAGAATTTGGGCAAGCTTCTGCCTTTGTTCAAATATACATGTGGCCAAGAGGTATTTTTCCTCCATTTTTTTTTTAAAGAAACCTAATGAGTTCTTTTCTCATCCTCTCTATTAAATTATAAATTCCTTGAAAACAGTATCATTCTTGTTATTGAGTGATATGCAAATTCTAGTGTAGCAACCTCATATCTCTTGGACACTCAACACATATCTGCTAAATTGTACCAAAATTTTTAAAAGGGGACCTCAGATCAGTTTGGGCTTAGAAAAATGGAGGAGTTGGGAGGGGGGTGTGCCACAGAGACGAGTCCAAACCTAAGGCCTTGAGAACAAAATGCAGGGAAAACCAAAGTGCAAACATCAAGGCCAAGTCCCAGGGCAAGAGAAGCAGCCTGAAATAAGGAGTCATTTGAAATTGGAGGGGAGTAGGAGCCACTCTGGAATGCAGACAGGAGGCCTGCCACCGCTGCTAAAAGTGTCACTACTGTCCCTAGGCTTCCAGATAGGTCAGCTGGAGAATGGGATATGCCACTCACATATACAAGGCCGTTCATGTACAGGCTGGGGCCTGACATTTCATCTTTGTATTCATCCTCATGCCGTTCTTTCAAGGGTGGTTCCTTCTCAACCCGGTTTGTTTATAAACATCCAGGACAGCAGTCCCCTGCACACTGTAGGGGTTAAGTCTTTGTTGACATGTATTGCAAGTCATTGTCCATAGGGCTTGGGTGGGGAAGGAAGCTGGGATTAGCCTGGAGCCTCTGTAGAAGATCTGTTTCATCCTAAATTACATTCAGAAGAGTAAATAATTCTTAGAATGCATTTCACAAGAGCAACACACTCATTTTAGTGTCCTGGATATGGTCCAGGGAATTGTAATCTAAATTCTCCATTTCATATGGTCATGTTTCTAACATTGCCCAGAAAGGTCATTCCTGGGTTGCAATGGATTGAGAGGCAGGAAATAAGAACTCAATCTTGGCCCCACCACCAAATCATTCTGTCATTCTTAGTCCCTGAGCAAGCTGTCTCCCGACTCTGCTCTCAGTTACTCCATCTGGGAAATGGGAATAACAAACTCCCTGTTGAAAACATGAAGATGAATTAGAGATAATATTTTTAAAGTGATTTCCCAGCTAGAAGGAGAATGCTGCATATTTCATAGTTGCTCCCAGGGACAAAATCACACACATGTAGTAGTCGTTTTCTTTCCTCTGTAATTGAGAAAATCTAGAACTTGAACTGGGAAATTCATTGTTCTAATGTTTGAGAGGGTGTGAATAGTGATCTTAAAAAATCAGCCAGTCACAGCTGATGTTGAGAAAGGGTAAACACTAGCGGAATCAATGGGCTTTAGAAGGAGGCAGTAAAACCTCCAATAAAATAGCTCACTAAATCCCAGTCTTGGCTCTGGCTCAAATCCCCTCACTAGAGTGTTAAAGTATGATGGGAAGCTTCTGGCATTATACCTGGCACAGCACCACCCTGGGGTCCAGCTGGCCTTATAAAACTCTTTCATGCGTACACTCGGCTGCTCCTGTTCACCATGCACGGAAGGCACCCACTGTGTGCTCTCCTGGTGAATGCAGGTGGTAGCCAAGGCGGAATGTCACGTTGACTCTCCAAAGCATAGGGCCTGGTACCTTGTGGGAACTCGTAGATATCTGTCCGGGAAATACATGAACCAATGAAGGTACTTGTTCCATGCAACTGAAAGTTTGGGCAGTTTTCCTTACCCTCTCCTGGAAGAAGACACGAGTCCGTGCACACTAAAGGGACATTTGGTGGGCACCCAAAGCGTGAAAGAGGTTCACAGTAACAAAACTAATACCTATGTAGTAGCTGCTGAACGTGCCAGGAGTTTTCACCTTGTTTAATCTTCACAATAATCCCATGAGGTATGCTCTGTGATGATTATTCCCATTTTACACATAAAGTCAAGGCCCAAAGGAATTTTGTAACTTGCCTGATGGTTAGGATGCTGGGTGATCTGAATGCAGGCAGCCTGACTTTGGATACCACCCTGTTAACCACTCAATTACAGTGTACTTCAATGACCTATGACTCCTACCACAGGAGCAGACTTCGGGAGAAGATACCACTTGGTGCACTGTGCCACCGTCCCAGCATGAGACCAGAGCAGTGCTCAGTATCCTGACACACTGGCGTAGGTTGGGCCTGGTGTTTCCGTTTCCTAATGGGGACATTGAGGTGCACAGCAGTTGTGTGTCTCACTCATAGTCACTTGGCTAACTGTGGCAGAGCAGGGATCAGGAATCTGGTCTGCTGGTCCCTGCCATGCTGCTTGGGGCTCTGCAGTTCAGCCACTTGTGCCAGAGACACTCACCTAGCGTACTTCTCAGCCCTGTCCCACCAGACTCCTTGGCCCAAGGCCACCAATAGTGGCCATGCCTGGCAATCAATTGGTAGACACCTGCTTTGTGTGAAGGACTTTGGGCACTAGAATAAAAAGCCAGAAATGGAAGACTTTGAGGAACATTTAATCCAACCTCTCATTTCACAAATGGAGAAATTGAGGCAGCTCATCCAAGGTCCCAAACTACTTGGTAGCAGTCTGGAACAGGCCCAGGTCTCCCAACAAGACATGTCATATTCGTTTGCTACTCTGCCGTGCTGTGCTGGGCAGTGGCAACGGGAGGTACCAAGAACCTCTCTGTACTGTCTGTAGAACCTCTCCTTTCAGCTTCTCACTGCCTCACTCCATGGCCCTGGCTGCAGCCTACCCACTGCACCCTGTGGCGGTCAGTGCACGGGGTAAGCCCTGACATGTGGAGGGAAATAGGCACCCAGACTAAGGGATTCTCCCCAGGCCTGTGTATGAAAAGGATCCTCAGCAAGCCATCCATTCCCACTGCCCTCCTCCCACTCCTCACCAGAAACTTAATTAATCATGTTTGCATCTGGATCCAGACAAGACAATAGCAGGGATGTGTTTTTGGTTAGGAACTGAAGCTGCATTCGCAAAGGAATGTTGATTAGTTAGTGGTCGGTATCATTTTTCATGCCTTTTTAAGTTACAAAAATTTTAATATCAAAGCATTTCTCCCTGCACCGCACGTATCTATTTCTCGTAAGTGCATTATGCTGGCATAATTTTCTTCTCCTTCCTGCGGGCTCTGTTTATGAGATGATCCATCAGGTTGTCTCAGAGTCTCCATCCAGCCCTTCAGCAACCGGAGGCATTCCAGGTGAACTCTGAGCCCACAGCCCCACCCCGTGTGGAAGGGGAAGGAGAAAGGCAGGCTTAGGCTGAGATATGATACACTGTTGATCAGGGAGACAACAGTCACCCACTGCAGAGACAGCAGGCTTTCCCCCGTCCCCCGCATTTCCCGGACCCTCATTATAAATGCTGCTGCTCTTTACAACAGGAGTGGGTCCCGGAAGAGAAGAAAAGAAAACGTCCCAAACCTCCTCCAGACCCGTAGATGCTGAGGTCAGTCTGAATGCTTCCATTCAGTCTTCAATTCTGCATCAGGAAAATGCCCTCAATATGGGAAAATCTTTGAAGGCAGGAAGCATGTCTCAATGTGTACAACATGCCCGTGTGTGCAAAACATGTCAAGTCACAGATGATAAGGCATGGCAGAGAAGCAAGGTGGGATCTATGTGGCACAGTCAGAAATCTGTCTGCATGCCCAGCCCTCCAGCTAAACCTCCCTTTAGACAAAAGTGGTGGAGGGGTAACAAAAGAGAATAAGGTACCTCCTCCTTCTGTTCAGTGACCTTTCCGAAGGCAAGCCTGCAGTAACAAACCTGGCTGAGGCACTACGTGTACAGCTTGGACAGGACTGACCAGTGGGAACAACATAACAGCATGTTCTAAGATGCTCAGATGCAAGCTGACCTTCCCTCCAGCTGAGAAACCCTCCTGTGGTCACTGATTTCCTGAATGCACTGGCCTGAGGGCATGGGGAGGGCCTGTTACAGGACAGGATCACCAGCGGGAGTTCAGGGGATTCAGTATACATTTGTGTCACATTGGTCCCCAAAGCAGTTTGGGTTTGTTGAGGCAGGATTTGACTTCCTGAGAGCCCAGCCCCAGGTCATTGTTGTTACTCCAGACACTGGGAAATGTGGATTGTGGGGTGAGATACTGAAGCTGGGGATTGGCCTGGAGACAGAGAGTACTCTGCACAACTCAACAGCAAAGTCACATTCCCAGAGAGCAACCAATTGATCCAAGGGTTATTTTTTCAGAAAATGAACTGCAATTGTGTGCCAGGCACTGTGCTAGAGGTACACCACACTGGGCCCATTGCAGGCCTCACCCCATGGGGGGTGGCCTGACTTTGTCTCATTATTTGTTCCTCTATCTCCCAGGCCTCTTCCTTGGTGCTGGCTAAGGGCTAGGCTGGATGTTTAGTTGTAGCCCTAAGGAAAAATTTTAGTATGTCCATTTTTATACACAGAAGCACAGATGGTAAGCAGCTATGAACGTTGTCAGAATCAAAATGGAGTCATTTATGTTAAAACCTTGGCAAATGGAGCCAGGGATGGCCATCAAGGGAGGGTCCTCACACATGAATGCCTGATAAGAACTGTCAAAATACTTACTTGGCAGGGGAGATACCATGATCACGAAGATTTTCCGAAGGCGAGGCTTATCTATTGTAGTACGTTTGTACTGACCCCTGTGATTTCCTATAGCTTTGCAAAAAGGCCACTGCAACCTTAGACAGAAAATACAGATTCTGTAAGGATGTTTGTCTAGCAACTGCCTGTCCAAGTTTGGACTTGTGCCACCCTTGTAGCCAAGGATAATTGATTCGAACAACTGTAATCCTCTTCCTTTTGTCTTTATAAACTTCCCCTTGCCCCAAT
This sequence comes from Macaca mulatta, assembly GCF_049350105.2. Lineage (NCBI taxonomy): Eukaryota > Metazoa > Chordata > Mammalia > Primates > Cercopithecidae > Macaca > Macaca mulatta. Next base: position 120,998,829 of record NC_133406.1, read on the forward strand.
CTCTTTGAAAACACTCATAATTTGCTACGGTATACATATTACTATTGCAATGCTACTCCCAGATGAATATCATTTTTTTTTTTTTTTTTGAAGAGTCTCCCTCTCTGTTTGTTATTGAGTTTGACAAAGCAGGGGTTGGAAGGCTATAGCTTGTGGGCCAAATCTGGCCTGCTGCCTATTTTTGTAAATAAAGTTTTATTGGAATGCAGCCATACTTGTTATAGTATTGTTTATGACTGCTTTTATGCTATGCTGAAAGAGTTAAGTAGCTGGGAGAGAGACTGCACGGCCCACAATTCCTAAAATATTTGCTGTCTGGCCCTTTACTGAAAAATTTGCCCTGGTATAAAAGATTTGCCCATTTCCACTAGAGAATCAATGGTCAAATAGAAAGTATAGTCAGATTTCTTGATTTCTTTCCAAAGACCCAAACCACAGACTGACCTTCTCATTAAAAAGTTATTTTGTTTTGTCTTTAATATTTGTAATCTTCGTGATTCCTGCCTTTTGGCAGAAAATATCTGAAATATTTAATGGCTGCGATAGAAAGCAAAGAAGGATACATGTCTTGAAATCTTTAGCCCAATAACATACTTTAGAAACCAGAGGACAACTGCAGGCTCTGAATCTTCTTGGGGCCTGGTCTGAACTCAGGACCGTGGCCCGCCTCGGTTACTGACTTAAGGCAAAGGTCAAACTTTGGGGTAGGTTCGCGTTGACTCTAGACAGCCATCTGCAGAACACATAAAAAAATCAGGTAACTTATACTCTTGTATTATAAAATTTTAAAGTATTTATGTATTTTAAAAATCACAGATACAAGTCTCTAAAGCACGCATAAACAAACCCTTAGGATATTGTGATAATCTAAAAATATCCTGGGGGAAGATGAAGCAATATGTAAATATTCCGTTTTATTATCCTCTGAATAAAAACAGATATTTTTGTGGTACTTTCAGGACTTTGGGGTAGGTAAATAGATAAAGAATGAAGCCCAGAGATATTAAGTTCCTTACACAGGGCCATGTTATCCTTAGTTCCGCTAACCCAAGTCAGCCTCACTTGAAAGCCCATGTCTTAAACATTCTGCTTGCTCTATAGCCTTGCTTTCTAGGGGAGGGGAAGCTTGGTGCCTCTGTAAAGTTGGACTCATGAACTGGCTTTAGGATGCCCCTTGCAGCTGGGCTCATAAAGAGTCTTACAGGCTGGCTTCTGCAGATGCCTGTACCCTCAAGCCAAACACGAAGCTATTTTCTTGGCTCATCTCCCGGCCCTGGGTCTTTTTTCTGGTTTTGTTGGGATGCTGCTGAGTGAGAATTGCAGGATACCCAAGAATTTGCCAGAACTGAGGGTGCCTTCACACTTCTAGATCACCTTCTTTTTGGAGTACACGTGGTGTGGTCCAAGAGGAATGTGTTCGACAAAGATGAGGAGGGTCGTTGTGTTCACGCACTCATGAATATCAAAGAAGAGGCACCAACTAAGTCTTCTGGGAAAATTTCCAAACTGACAGTGCAGTGAAGGAACAGCTGCAATCCCCGCACCTCCCATTCTGCTCAGCCCAGCACAATAGATTTCACCGAGAGTCTGCTCAGAGACAAGCCTGTATGGAGTGTTGGGAGCCAGGGTATCTAGGACCTTGGCCTATCCCTGCCAGGGATGGGGTGTCAGATACAGCAATGAAGCCTGCAGTGGGAGGATCTGAGGCAACTCCAGGGCTGGCATTGGGCACCTGCAGAAAATATCCTGCTGTTGGCAGGGCCTGACCACCTGCTGTCCCTTTACTCACTCTAAGGCCCAAGACAGACACAGGTATCTCTTAAAGGCCCTTACAGCTCAAAGATTTAGAATCATCTCCTAATCCTTCATCTTGTAAAGAGGGATTGTCATTAGCTATGCGAGTGAATGGGCCTAGAATATCCAGATGAGTGCTCAGTGGAAACCACTTCACCCTCATAAAGCCATGTGAGAGAAGTAGCCCTACCTCCATTTTACAAAATAAAGTAACTCAGAGAGATGAACTGATAAGCCCTAATCATACAGTTTGTAAATGGCAGAGCAGGGAATCCACAGCTCTGGATGCCAAGTTTCTACAGTGAGCTCTGAGGGAGGCCTGACAGGGAAAGACAAGTTACAGAAGGGCAGGTGAGGGCCGGGCCTCCCATTCGGTTGTGTAGGCTGACCCCTGTACTAAAACCTTGTAGGGACTGAAATTCAGCCTGGGTTCTGCTCCCCATGCCATGAGCCCCAGCAAGGTACTGAGCTCTCCAAGGAAGACTCTTTCTAATATGCCCAGAAGAACACTGGGGTCTAGTGCTGCCCTGCTTGTGGGTGTGCAGGTAGTGAAGTCAGGGTGGGGAGGGATAGCAGATCCACTTCGACCTGGATGATGCTGGCAGGGTTATGGACTGACCTTATGATTACCCCCTTCATACTGTAGGTTTTGCTGTTGTTGCTTTGAGTGTTCTCCTTACCTTTTCAACCACTCCTCTTCATCATTGAACACCTTTATGAGGTCATCTAGCAGGACATTTACCCAGCAAATGTTTTTTCCAAGACCAGGGCAGGAGATGAAGAAAGGGGGAAGATGAGAGACAAGAGCATATCGATGCTTTAAATTAAATTTATCTCCTAATTTGGCTCATAATTTAATTAATCCTAATTTAATTAAATATCTCCTAATTTAAAAAGCATACCAATGTCTCAATTTGGAACATTTAAAAAATTGTTGCAAACAAAATGTAAAATTAGCCCATTTCCAAAGATCATGACAGAATGGAGTTTTGGGAAAGAGTAACAAGCACATATTTCGAATATTGTGGGCCCAAGAATAAGCTTGCACTCTAATTGAAGACAGAACAATTAGTGACAGACGTGCTCCAATTCATCAGATTGGTCAAAATCATAAAACTCTCATCGACATGGGGTACAAATGCAGTTTATATCTCTGTTTTTTCAAGTCCTTCCCCTCCTACCTAGTGAATAGTAAACCCAAGGTCCTCTTCTTTGCCTCCATCCTTAGTCTGAATTGTCTGTGAATTCAGGGACTTACAGTTTCAAGATATAAGACCTGGAGTCTGACCGGTAGACTAAACATCCACTCCAGGCCCCCTGCCAACCCCGAGGAAGAAGCCTGGAGGTAGAGGGAGGAGAAATGACCAACTCAGGCCGGAGGCCATGGTGAGGCCCGCGGGTAGGGGGCTCAGAGCCTGGCACACGAATAGCACTTTATTTTCTGAATAAATAACTCTGATTACTACTTGGTTCATCTCTGGGAACACTGAGTTTGCTATTGAGTTGCTCCATCAAACTCTTGGTCCACAGGTCAGTCTCTAGCTTCAATATCTCACCTCACGATCCACTTCTTTCGCTGAAGTCAGGAGGGACAGCAATTAACTCCTGCGCTGCAGTGTCCCCAGGGCCAGGTGCCACTTGAGAGACCCCAGGCTGGAGCGAGAACGTGAGGGCCCTGTGCTCCGGAGCAGGGCGGAGGGATAGCGACCTGGGGCATCCGCTGCTTGCAGGCCCGGTTAGGGCGGTTGCCAGCCACCGGGGAGAGGCGCTGGCAAGAGCCAGAGAGGATCCCCCGCAAGAAATATATCGCGTGCTGACACTTTTACGACCCGGGCCGGCTTACAGTACACAGGCCGGTGCACAGCTCCGCTTTCCCCTGCCCAGCTTGACATCACATGCTCACCCGGGGGCTGCCACTTGGAGTCAGGAAAGCCCATATATTTTCCCTCCTCAGATAGGCCTAGTGGTTCTCGTCAGGTGCAGAAAGCCAATAAATCACCAGCGAAGTCTCCGTGTATCTATCAGTCAGGAGTTTGTCATCCTCCAGCCTTGATCCACATGAAAGCCGGGAGCAGGAGGGGCGGGGGACGGGGAGAGGGGCGCGCGGGGGTGGGGCGCGGTCGGGCCTCAGACACCTGGCGGGGAGCTGGCGGGAGGGCTCGGGGAATCTGCGAATGTTCACAGCTCCAAGGGACCGCGGGGGAAATTTACACCTCCTCCCCCTCCTGCTTGTGCTTCCTTTCGCTTTGAAGTTCTGTGGCTCCGCACTGGAGTTCGGGAGGCAAGTCCTCCAGCCTGGGGTTTTTAATATTCACATCACGTCCTCTTTGCAGCTACTTTGGGAGGAATGAAAGCTACAAAGGACGTTTGGGTGACCTCCCCACAACACAAGGTGGGGTGCGCGGCTTCAGACCACACTGCCCTGTCTCCAGTCGCCATGGGTGACCAAATAGTTGAAACACGACTGGGGACTTGGGTGCCAGTCCTTCTAGGCAGAAGGGGCCCTCTTGGGTAACTCTCTTTTCAGTCCTTAGTGTCTTCCAGATAGCAGTACAGTATCTGTGGAATCCGATGGACCTTGATTTGAATCCCACCACTGCTACGTTCACCTTTTGGACTTTAATACATTTACTTACACTCTTCATTTTCAATTTCCCCATGTCTAAATGGGAATACAAGCCTCTAGTGCACAGAATTAGTGTGGGAATTAAATGAGGCAATATGTAGCAATTGCTCAGCACTGCATTTCATGTAGTAAAACCATGGAAAGGAGATAGTTGCATTTTAATTATTTTCCTGATCTATGAAATGTTGGTTTGGGACTAAGGCCATTCTAACTTTCAGCTGCTCGCCCTGAGCCAATAGTGCAGCTTGGGCACTGGGTGCTACCGTTGCATGGCTCCCACTCTGCCAGGAAGGCCTGACCTCATGCTGCCATTTACCATGAGGCTCCTGAGCATCATAGGTCAGCGAGGTCTGGCTCTGCTTTTGATGAGTGCCTTTCTTTGGAGCCATTTGGGGAGCCTCTTTCGATGTCCTGGTCACATCTGCATGAGAAACACTACAGGTCATTGAATAGGAGACCCCATGTCTCACAATGAGAACCTGAGTCTTCAAAGATAACAAGGGAAGGGCTCTTGATCACATGGTCAGCTGTGCACCTGGGACTGGAACTCAGTGGCCTTTTCCCATCCTGCAGCCACACCAACATGTACAGGTGTTACTGGAAAGGGCTCCCCATCCAGATCCCAAGAGAGGGTTCTTGGATCTCAGGCAAGAAAGAATTCTGGGAGAGTCTACAGAGTAAAGTGAAAGCAAGTTTATTAGAGAAGAAACAAAAGAATGGCTACTCCATAGGCAGAGCAGCCCCCAGGATGGCAATATGCTAAACCAGGGGTGGATTATTCATGAATTTTCTGGGAAAGGGAAGGGGAATTCCTGGAACTGAAGTTTTCTCTTCCTTTTAGACCATACAGTGTAGCTTGTGGACATTGCAATGGCATTTGTAAACTGTCTTGACGCTCTAAGGAGTGTCTTCTTTCGCATGCTAATGCATTATTATTAGCGTATAATGTGCAGTGAGAAGGATCAGAGGTCATTTTTGCCATCTTGGATTTGGTGGGTTTGGGCTGGTTTCTTTACTGCATTCCGTTTTATCAGTGGGGTCTTTGTGACCTGTATCTTGTGCCAAACTCCTACCTCATCCTGTGACTAAGAATGCCCAACCACCTGGGGATGTAGCCCAGCTGGTCTCAGCCTCATTTTACCGTGCTCCTATTCAAGATGGAGTCACTCTGGTTCCAGTGCCTCTGACATAGGTACTACATTCACCATGTAGAGGAGCAAAAGCAGAAAGTTCCCTTAATAGGCTGCATTTCTCTTTTTCAATATCTCTCACTCACGAAACAGTTTTTTATAATCTACTATGTGAAAGCCACCTGTCATTTCACCTCTCTGTCTTCAGTTTCTTCAGTTGTAAAATGAGGGGGCAGGAATACCAGTGTTTTTCAATTGGGGGTTATTAGAATCTGGGACCAGGACTGTCGTGCACATTGGAGAATCTTTAGCATTTGGAGCTTCAGACATTAAATGCCAGCAGATCCCCCAGGCATTGTGACAATCAAAATGGTCCTCACATTTCCAAAACCCTTGAGTTGAGAACCGCTGGATGATCCTATTTACTTTCTAGTTTAATATTGTATCAGTTGAGGAGTCCTGGTTCAGGTACTAACCAATTACCCCTGCTGTGACTTTTGGCTAAGCTCTTTAACCTTCTTCTTCTTTTAAATATCTGTACCATGGGAATAATCAAACTTGTCCCATACTGTCTATGTTACACAGCTGTTGTGAAGATATGATTACAAGAAAAAAAAAGTCGATGTGAAAACATTAGTCTCTGAAGGTAAGTTACCATCATTATTATGCAAAATTTTTTTGCAAAATAATTTTTAATTGTGTGAAAATAATTACCCTTAAATTTTAACTAATAATTACAATACCCTTTAAATCGATTTTCTTTATTTAGGGAAAAAGAAAATAGATTAAAAGGGTAAATGATTTACCCAAGGCTATGAAGCTAGAATTTGAATTCAGACAGTCTGACCACAAAAACCTGTGTGCTAAATAGTGTCCTCTGTTTCTTGTTCACATGGGTCAGAAATGGCTTCTCCCCTGATCAGAGCATTTTCTGTCTATAAATGAGTTATATAGGAAGCTATTAGATTGTTGTTTATCAGTGCATTCCATCCAGAGGTGGTAGTGATCTGAAGAAGGGCTCTCATTTTTGAAGGGAGGTGAGTCTCACTCTGTTGTCTAGGCTAGGGTGCAGTGGTATGATCATAGTTTACTGCAGCCTCCAACTCCTCGCCTCAAGTGACCCTCCTGCTTCAGGCTCCCAAGTAGCTGGGACTACAGATATGCACCACTGTATGCCTGGCTAATTTATTTTTTATTTTTTAGAGAGGGAGTGTCACTACGTTGTCTAGTATTGCGGGATCTGGCCAGCAGTCCGCAACGCAACGGGGCTCTCTCTTTGCTCCCAGGCGGACCAGCAGGTCAAGAAATAATAGACACACACAAGATAGTGAAAGCTGGGTCCAGGGGGGTCACCGCCTTCTGGTCCCGTGGTGCCAACAATGCACTGGATATGCCAGCATTTACTATTAAGTTTAGTGAGGGTGGGGGTAGGTTAGTGAGGGATTTAGGGTCATTTGATTATGAGGTGAGATGGTCACATGGGGATGAAGTAATTCTTTAACATGACATCTGTATGCAGAAGTACAGTATACAGAGATAAGAATTGACAATATAGTGTGTGCATCAGTAATTTCTAACAGAGCCTTAAAACAGAAACACAGCCTTTCCATAACCTATGATTAGCAAGATATTAATCAGCAGTAACAGTTGCAGCAAAAACTGGTTACAAACAATCCATAGAAACAGGACGTGAAGTTAGACAACTGGTTAGACCAGAAATTCTCAGAAGGGAGTATGAACCCTGAAGAGGCCTAGAAGAGCTACGGCAACATGAGGGCATTTATAACCCTATCTTATCCATATGGACAGACGCTCCCCATGCGCCTGTTTATAGGCTCTCCCCGAGGGTCGCATTCCATTCCCAGAGCTATGAACATCTGCTTTTCTGGGATAGGAATCTTGGTGATGTGAAACCTCCCTGACTGCACATCCATTCACAGGCTCTCTGGCAGGGGGAAGCACATCACGCGCTGTTGCAATTTTGTATTTACAATTATTAGAAGCATTTCATCTTTTATTCTGTAGCAATAGTTTCAGGGGGTCTCCCTACAGTCTAGGCTGGTCTTAAATTCCCGGCCTTAAGTGATCCTCCCACCTCAGCCTCCCTTGTAGCTGGACACCCAGCAGAGAAAGACTCTAAGCCACTCTGCTCAATTGCCTCTCTTAGTGTGACTCTCACTTTTTGGTCTCTTGTGCCTTCTCCACTTCCTCTGTGAAAATGAAGTCTTCTTAAGTTCATTTAAATCTTTTGTATATCCCATTACTTGCACACAACTCTTTGTTCCTACTGTCTACTCTAAACAAACACACATACACAAACACACACACACACCCCCCTAGAACCAAGGTTGCCAGATTTACCAAATAAAAATAAAAGATTCCCAGTTAAAACTGAAGTTCATATAAACAATAAAATTTTTAGTATATCTCAAATATTGCATGGAACATACTTATATTAAAAATTATTCATTTTTAATAGAAATTCACATTTAATTGGGTGTCCTGTATTTTATCTGACAACTCTAATCATAACTCATATTCCAGTGCTCTCCAGCCTCGCTCTGCCCCTCAGACAGAGAGCAAGAGAGGAGCAGGGCTCTGTATGAGACATGATCAGAGACCTCCAGAACACAGAAGTCTCTGTTCTAAGGGTATTTTCAGTCTAGCTGAGAATACAGACGTCACAAGAGGCAGCTGCTTGACACTTGACTTGCATCTCATGTCAGTACCCGCTGGGAGTCTCACTGGACTGCTTCGTCTCCTGCTACCCACATCCACTCAGTCCCTTACTCCCCTCTCCTTTTCACATCCTCTCAGATCTATTCTCTTCTCTGCATCCCCAATTTTGGTCCACTTTCTCAACAATTTGCAATTCTCCTAACTTGGCTTCCTGTTTCTATTCCTGATATTGAATGTCCTCTACCCTCCATACAGACACCAGGCAGATTTTGCTTTCTTTTAAAATAACATGCTTCCTCTGATGAGTGTAGTCATCTACATTCATTACAGAAATATTCCCATAGGAATATTACAGAAAATTCCCATAGGAATACAGAAAAAAAAAATTGCAAAGTTCTCATTTCCTACACCAAAAAAATCCAAGCTTCGAGACCAAGTGATCATGGTCCCTGAGATATGGCCTTTCCTGACTATTCTGGCTCTGCCTGACATAATATCACTCAAACTCCATCAGCTCAAACTCCATCTACACAACCACGTTCCAGTTCCCTAAATAACAAGCCATGCTTTTTGTCTGGTAGGACTTTGCAAAGCCTTTTTCTTCTCCTCCCTAGAAGCAGCTTCTTCCATTACCCACCAGTGGGCTCTTAATTATACTTCAGAACTCAGTTCCAGTGTTATTTCCCTGAACTTGGCTTCCCGAAACAGACTTAGAAATAATCTCCTTAGTGCTCCTAAAGTCATCTGAGCTTACACAGTCTTTGCAAATACCTTTCTTGCGGATATTTTAAAAAAATAATGTGTTGCAATTGTTTATTTACACATATATCATCCCATGTAAACTTAAGATCCTTAAGGATAGAGGCCATGTATCTCTTAAGTCAGCAAAATGCCTCATGCAATTAGGAGCTCAATAAAATGTTCATTAATCATGAAATTACTTAAATAATGGGACCATTTCTTTTCCTGTGTGTTTTATGCATTTCACTGATGGCCTCACACTAATTGTTCTACCAATGAAATGCTGGTTTGAATGCTGCTGTTACTTAACACTTGTCGATCCAATTAGATTATAAATATCTGTGATCCCCCACAGTGTACCTTTCAGGGCTAGCCATAAATAATTGTTGAATGACTGAATTATCTTCCTGCAGACCTAGTGGATGATACACATGGCAAAAGGTCCCAGATAAAGTTTCAAGGACTTGGGTTCCAGTCTCTGCTTTTCCAAGCTGAGTACATTACTATCGCTCTCTTGGTCTTGGTTTCCTTGTCTATAAAGTGGGTCCAGGTCATCTGTTAGGTCCCCTAAATTGTTAAAGGGCAATGAATTTATAAATAATCTTATCAGTTGTGACTTGCTAATAAGCTGCCCCTTCTGTCTTCGTGGGGAATAAAAGGAACTAATGTTTGTTGCATACCTGGTATGTGCTAGTCAGCCCCTGTCCTAGGAACTTTCCATGTTTCTCTGTTCAAGACAGGAGGAGAGCATCATGTGACACAGGTGACATCTGCAAATCAGAGCATATTCCTCTGCACCCTCATTTACTCTCATGTGTTGAATATTAAATACTGTGTTAAAAATCTCTTGAATTCACCCGAATATGTTGATTAAGTAGATTGCATTTCCTAATATGGGTGGGCCTCATCGAATCAGTTGAAGGCTGAAAAGAACAAAAAGGCTTACCCTCATGTGAGCAAGGGGGAACTCCTCCTGCCTGAGCTCCTGAGTTGGGACACTGGCCTTTTCCTAACTTTGGACTAAATTGGGGTTTTCTTGGGTCTTGAGCCTTCAGACTGAACTATGCTGTTGGCTCTCCTGGGTCTCCAGCTTGCTGACTGCAGATCCTGGGACTCCTCAGCCTCCATAGTTGCATAAGCCAATTACTTATAATAAATCTCTCTCTCTCTCTCTCTCTCTCTCTCTCTGTGTGTGTGTGTGTGTGTGCATGTATATGTGTGTATGTGTGTGCGCACACACACACGTTGTTGGTTCTGTTTCTATGGAGAACCCTGATTAATACAACCTGTCAGGCAATGATCAGTCCAGCCAGCCAGATGTCAAGGGCTCTTGCCAAGTTTAATAGCTTGGAAGAGGAATTCAAAGCCTGCCCTGTTTCTACCCTCTTCTGGCCCATCCATCTCCTTGGATGACCTCAGCAGGGCCAGCCTTGGACTTCAGTTTGAAACCCCCTCTCCCCTGCTATCTACTGTCTGTAGATATTTTCCCCTGCTAACTCTTCAATGTCCTTCCATTCTGATTTAGAAACTTCTTGCAGAAAAGGGAGCTACCTCAGGTTTCCACACTATTATCACTAATATATAATCATAGATTGTAATAATTACACTATAATGTTAGTGCTCATGGCTAACATTCATTAACTGAGTGCTGTAAATGAATGATCTCATCTGCTCTCACAACAACTCTGTGTAGTAACTACTGTCAGACATATTATAGGTGATAAAATTCAAGCACAGATAAGTTAAATGCCTTTCTCAAGATTCAATAGCAAGTGACAGAGCTGGGTGTGAATTCAGTGAACTCGATTCCAATCTTGGGGTCTTGAACAGATAATCCTTAAAGTCTCATTTCACCCTGATATTCCCCAAGTCTCTAAAACCATTCATACCAAGGCATGAGTTGCCTGCCTCTACTACTCTGTATTAGGGCCCAGGTTTCTAGGGCCGCTACTGCTGCTAGAAAGTATCAGAGGTTACATAAGCATGGGGGAGCAGAAAGAGACTGGGCCCAGGAGCCACAAAGCTTGAAAATGAGCCTCCGCTACATGGCAAGCCATCTGTGGGAACTTGGGCTCATAAACTCTGAATCTCAGTATTTTCTTCTCTTAAATGGTAATAATCATGATCATGCCTGCTTCTCATAACCCACAGCATTATTCTAAAGATCAGGAGATCAAGGGCATGTGAGAGTGCTTTGTAAATTGTAAACTGCCATACAAATATGAATTATTATTGTTTCCAGCTGGAGTTGTCTGGGCCTACTTCAATGAGGGCATTATAAATGATTGATAAAACTTTATATGGTATCTGTGCTTTAAGGGGGGAACTAGTCTTAAGCCAAATGGCTAAAAAATCTGGTATGGAATGTTGGCTGCAGCACTCTAGACAGAAAGATTTGGGCACATGAATAGGGATTGGGCCCAAATCCAAGATACTGGTCAGCTTAACTTAGATTCTAGGGTTAGAAAGTGCTATTAAATGTTGATTGCTATTTAGTTATTCACTGAACAGATCAAAGAAAGTAATAATAGAAAATGTGTGTTTGAGTGCTTACCGTGTATCACACTTTGTTCTAAGTATTTTATATGTACATGTTATTTAATCCTTACAACAATCCAGTGAGATGAATATGTCTATAGATAATATGACTATTCCCATTCTCCAAATGAAGAAAATAAGGCTCAGAGAATTTAGGAAACTTTTCTAGAGTCACACATTTAATAAGTAGTGGTAAAGTTTGGATTTGAACCTGGTCATTCTGACCCTAGAGCCAGAAGGAACAAAGAAAGGATGAAGGGGGGAGGAGAAAAGAAAAGAAGGGAAAGGAAAGGGAAAAGGAAAGGGAAGGGAAAGAAAAATGAAAGAAGGAAGGAAGGAAAGAAGGAAGGAAGGAAGGATGGAAGGAAGCGGGGAAGGAAGGAAGGAAGGAAAAAGGAAGGAAGGATGGTAGGAAGGAAGGGAGGAAGGAAAGAAGGAAGGAAGGAAGAACGAAGGAAGGAAGGATGGAAGGGACGGAGGAAGGGAGAGAAGGAGGGAGGGAAGGAGGGAGGGAGGAAGACAGGGAAGGGACGGGAGGGGAGGGGAGGCAAGAAGACTATATACTGAGTACTCCTCAGGTAGATTATAATGAGACCTAAGGAAGGAAATGACAGAGATCTGAAACCAAATAATCTCCAAATAAAACATGTCTTGAGGGAGTCAAAAAAGGTCCTTGGCCTATTTTGGCCTATCAGGAAGTGCATGTTCACTCTCATGTGTATGAACAACAGTGGAGCCACAACACTGCGATAAAAATTGAAATTGGGTGCTATGGAAATACAGAGGAAGGGTGAAGGTGAGAACTGGGGAAGGCCCTCTGCCAGATATGATGTCCAGGTAAATCTCAGATAATGATATGGTCTAGCCAGGCACAGAGTCAGGAAAGGAGGCATGAGACTGCACAACACAGGTGGAGCTACAAGGAATTAGGAAGTATTACTATTACAATGCAAAAGGCAATGTGGGAGAGGTCAGACGGCAGGCCGGAGATTCAAATAGGGTCCAGGCCATGTGTGCTAGGATGCTCTGTGACAAGCCAAAAAGTTCAGGCTTTATTTTATAGGTGACAGAGACTCACAAGTGGTTTTAAATATGGTCAGACTTGTAATTTAGATGATCTCCTCTGACTAGAGTGGGGAGGGGGGATTTGACGGGTGGAGGACAGGGCAAGAGAGAAGAATGGTCAAGATTAGATTCCACTAGTCCAGGCAAGTCTTTACAGAGCCGATGAGGAAGGTGAAGAGATGTTTAGGAGATATTTTTAGAAGCATTTCATGATTCACTGTAGTGGGGTGGCAATGGAAAGTTTCTGGGCTGATTCCTGTTCTTGGTTCAATAACTTGAGAGTCTGCTGTGCTACTAACAGAGGTATGGAATACTAGAAGAGGAGCAGTTCTGGGAAATGGACTTGTTCAGAAGCAGATGGGAACAATAAATATGAAACTCTGGGAAGCAGTGAGGGACAAAGATGGCTATTTGTTTTGTTAACAAAAATTGTTTATTAACTACTAGATGTTGATATAAGACTAGGTATTAGAAGTCAGCACAAGACAGGTCATATTGCAGTAACAGACTACCCCACAGCTCAGTGACTTAATGCAAAAAAGGTGTTTATTTCTTAACTCGTACTGTCGAGTGTGTGTTATTGAGGGAATCTGTTTCGCATCATTACTTAGGGACTCAAGTTGACAAGGTTGCATCATCTTGTAACTTCAGTATCTAGAACATGAGTGCTTCTCAGTCACTTGGGAAAGAGAGGAGAAAGACTAAATAATCACAGGTATGCCTTTTAATTCCTCAGCCTGGAAGTGACAAAGATAATGTCTGCTCACATTTCATTGACAGAATTGGTTTTTTTGTTTGTTTGTTTGTTTTTTGTTTTTTTTTTTTTTTTTTTTTTTGAGACAGAGTCTCTCTGTCGCCCAGGCTGGAGTGCTGTGGCTGGATCTCAGCTCACTGCAAGCTCCACCTCCCGGGTTTACGCCATTCTCCTGCCTCAGCCTCCCGAGTAGCTGGGACTACAGACGCCCGCCACCTCGCCCAGCTAGTTTTTTGTATTTTTTAGTAGAGACGGGGTTTCACCGTGTTAGCCAGGATGGTCTCAATCTCCTGACCTCGTGATCCGCCCGTCTCGGCCTCCCAAAGTGCTAGGATTACAGGCTTGAGCCACCGCGCCCGGCCGACAGAATTGGTTTTATGGTCCCACCTAACTGCAGGGACTGAGAAATGTAGAGGTGCGAATGTTACTTGTGGTGAGCGTTACCGTCTCTGCTGCGTGTCATCAGCATATGGGAGGTGATTAAATCTGAAAGAGTAAGGACAAGATCAATCAAGGTAAAGCCCACAGAGCGAAAAGAGAATGGCCAAGGACAAAACCCAGGGAATCACCTTCTGTAAGTAAAACAAGGAAGAGAGGAGCCCAAGGATGACACCGAAAAGTGACATGAAAAGAGTTAAGAACTATGAGCCAATAGTGTCACTCGAGCCAAGGAAGTATGTCTATACAGAGGTGTAGAGCAGCAAATACAGCCTGGAGGAGCAGAAGGATAAAGACTGAAGTCTCCACTGCATTTGGCCATCAAGAGGGGGCTGGATAACATCTTAATAGAAGTGTCTCCTTGCAGTGAATATTTACCTAGGTTTTTGTTCTAGAAAAAAATGGTCACTTCTAGAGCTGTATGGGACAGGGCTGTGTTCCTGAGGCCATAGCCCCCAGAAGTCTTCTGAAAGTGACGGTGGCAATTCAGGTAGGTAGTCTGTCTTTAGCTCACAATATCATTTGAAATGTTTAATACATTAGCAATTGATGATTAGCTAACTGGGTGAGATAAGACCTGTAAAAGTACAGACCCTGATAATTGAAAGAAACCATAAGCTGTGTAAACTGAAATGGAAAGTGATGTTTACCTATTATTCATTAGTATTCTTATAGAGTGGCAGTATCATAACTTGGGAAGTTTACCTAAAGCGCAGTTATTATTACACTTGATCTTAGCCAAAAGGCCAAGAAGCAATTAAAGGTCAGTTACATTTAACTAATAAAAATCCTTAGATTGAATTAAGAATTGCATTTGTGGCTTTTTCATCCAGGAGAAGGAAGTGTTATTTCCTTTTTGTATTTTCACTTGGAAAAAACTGAGAAGAGTGTGACTAGTCGATGATATTTTGACCATACAGCTGGTGAGCACTTCTGAGGAAGAGGAACATGGACGAGACATTTGTTGAGTACCTATTACATGCCAGGCAATTCCCATACATATTTTATTTAATCTTCACAATCACCCAGAGAAAGAGATCTCTTTTATCCTCATTTTACGGACATGGCAAAACTGAATAGAAGGTCCTAGTTTACAAACTCCAGGGGCTCCACTCCATTTGCTATCAGCTAAGCAGACTCGGAGCGTGGGCCCCTATTTCTGCTTCTCCCGGGACACTGTAAATCGCTCCATTTGCCATCAGTCCGGAGCTGTGAGCATGCAGATGAAAGGCGTTGTGGATCTGGGAACTACCGCTCTATCTTCAGAGGAACTGACTTTCAGCTTTCAGCCACATGCATGAGAGGGGCTGATTCCATCTGTCGACCTGTCAGGCCGCCTCTCTCTTAGGCTTCTTTCCTCCCTTCTTGGAGTTTCTTCAATAAAACATTTCACTCCCTTGAAAAGCGACTCCCCTGAGTGGCTGAGGGGGGCCCAATATGGTTCCATTTAGCTCTCTGGGGATGAGGAGGAAGCATCCTCCCGTTACCTAACTTTCCTAGCAAGTGGTATTTCTGTTTCCTCTCCCTCAAAAAACTATACAAAAATAAATGCTAGTTGTCCTCCCAGCTCATGAGTTCCACTACCCACAGTTTCTGCTCGGAACTTCCCCACTCCCCTGCCGTCCCGTCATTCTCCATTCTTGGACTCCTGACTCCCAGAAATACTGATGGGAGGGCGAGTGTGGCGCGATCTTGTGGTCATGCGGTGGAGCTTCACCTTTCTCAGCCGCTCTGCTTCAGCGGCAGAGACTCTCTGGCCTTTCTCTCCAGAGGGCTTCTGCTACTCATCCACAAGACCCCTGCGAGAAGCAGAACCCGCTCTGTCCTAGGCTCCCTTGAACAAGCCAAGACACAGGCGGCAAGCTCACACGTGGTGAAGGACAGATTAGACTTTTTTCATGATCCTATAGAAAGGAAGTTTATCTTCTGGTCAGGCTCCCCTTCCAGAATCTTCTCTTACCCCTCCAGTGCCCAAGGCTAGGTCCTCTCTCTGTACCTGTTGTTCTCTCCCATGGAGGCTCATTAACGCCACTACAGGACTGACCGAGATCACCTGGGGAGGCTTAAGAAAACACCAATTGCTGAGCTCCAACCCCACAGTATATGATTTGCCTTTCACTGAGAATTTGCTTTTCAGGCCACTACCATTGGTTTGCAACCCTAGATGCAGATTTGAATCACTGTTTTTAAAAATATATAGTATATGTGCCCCAGACCAATTAGCACATTGATAGCTTTAAAAACACCCCCAGGTAGGCCGGGCGCGGTGACTCAACCTGTAATCCCAGCACTTTGGGAGACCGAGGCGGGAGGATCACGAGGGCAGGAGATTGAGACCATCCTGGCAAACACGGTGAAACCCCATCTCTACTAAAAATACAAAAATTAGCCGGGCGCGGTGGCGGGCGTCTGTAGTCCCAGCTACTGCGGAGGCTGAGGCAGGAGAATGGCGTGAACCCGGGAGGCGGAGCTTGCAGTGCGCCGAGATCGCGCCACTGCACTCCAGCCTGGGCGACAGAGCCAGACTCCGTCTCAAAACAAAACAAAACAAAACAAAACAAAATAAAATAAAAAACCCAGGTGCTTCTCAAGCGCCCTGAGGCTGAGAACCTCTGTATATTCAAATCAGCTTTTCACTTCCCGGAGGTGTTTAGACCTGAATAGTGGACTTGAGAAACTTTCCCTCCTAACCTTTCAGGCCCCCAAAGAAATACATTTTTTAAAGTTAAAAGTTTCAGGCACATGCGCATATTAAGGGACGGGGTTGATATTTTATTGAAAGAGATCAGCCTTCCTGGAACTCCTCATGTTACCCTGCCAGCCTAAGCTGCCAGAATAATGCACTGGTAACTGGCATGGAGATCTGGAGACAAAGTTCTAGCTCCGCCCCTTACTACTGTGTGACTTGGGCTGCCTATTTAACTTCTCTAAGCCTTAGTTTTCACATCTGTGACACGGGGACAATAAGCACACTTATTATTTATAAGGTTAGTATGAGGAATAAAAGAAACAATCCAACCCCTCACAGATAGTTAGAATTCTGTAAAACACGGTTTTATTTAAAAATTGTATTACCGTTACTGTTACCACTATTGTTCTTCTTGTGACTCTTTGGACCAGCCATCGGAAGAGCTAGTGCATTCTGATCCTGATTCCAAGCTTATGGGGCCTTCCTCTGTGAGTTGTGGAGAAATAGACTGGCTGTCAGAACTTTCTCAATTCCAGTTCCAACTTCATGGTCTGTTACTGGTCTGTGATTTATCCCAACCACCATCCTTGCCCAAATATCTACCAAAATCCTTAGACTCTACTCCTCCTAACTTAACACAGGATCTTACTCCTTAACCCACCCTCACATCCTTCTAAACCCGTCTCTAGGAATGGCATCTCTGTCTACCATAAACTCAGCTGCCCAAACTAAAAACTGGAGAGCATTCTTGAGTCTCCCCTCTTGTTCTTGGCCCGCCACCACTACCAAAGAATGAGACAGACAAACAAAAAATGGATAACCAATTCTTCTAAGTTTTAAATTAATTTCATATCTGTCCCCTCTCCTGCTGCCCTCATTCAGGAGTTCCCTTCTGGATTATTTTAGCTGTCTCTTACTTGTCTCTATCTCTTATTCTTAATTTCTCTACCTTATGTACCATGTCACTACCAGGGAGATATAAATACAATTATGTTGTTCCCCGGCTCAGAACTCCTCAGTAATTTTCGATCATCTATCAGGTTGAATTGTCTTTGCAAACACAGACACTGGCAGGGACAGGCAGGCAACACAAACTCATGGCATGGAATGTTGCTAAAACAATATGCAGTCACACTGTGACTTGTCTAGCTAGGCATGTTGCTTTTTAAAAACTGTGCAAACCAAACAAAACATCTCTTAGCCATGAAGCCCTTGGGCTACCAGCCTGAATCACCCCCCTGGCCTAACACGTAGATTCTGATTGCTTTGATGTAACCTGCAAGGCCTTTCCTGATGTGGCTTTCGTTACCTATATAGCCCCATACCAATCCCTCTCTTCTTGCGCTTTATACATGAGTAAACCTAAAGTTCTCAGAATAGATCATGTGTTCTTGTACTCTCATGTTTTTCTTTCATTTTGTTTTTCTTTTTAGCTTACAGCTGTTGCAGCCAGAAACCTTCATGTTTTTGCTCATGCTGTGCCTTCTACCTAGAATGCCCTTCTTCTTTTCGGCACCCTGGCCAAATCCAGTTAATACTTGACAGTTCAGTTCAGAGGTTAGCTATACATGGTTCCACTAGCCTAATACAGTTTTCACTCTCCCACTCCTAATTCTCAAATCTAATAGTGGCCATATTGCATTGAATCGCTTATTTGCATGTCTATTTCCTCCACTAGTCTCATAAGCTCCTTAAAGTCAGGGGCTGTCTTTTTACTTTAGTATCCTCAGCTCTTACCATAGTGCCTGGCATCTCGTCTAATGAGTACAAGAATGGAGGAATGGTAATAAGTAACATTTTGAGTGCTTCCTGAATTTCAGGCACTAATGTAAGTACTCTACATACATTATTTGCTTTAACCCTTTTATCAGGTACCAAAAATAAGAAGGAAGGGACAAGTCTAGGATGTCTCCATGTAATATATACATTGGTTTTTCCTAAGTGCTCCCAACTCAACTGAAAATGACTAAAAATGTCTGCAAAGGTACTGTTTACAATAGCAAAGACATGGAATCAACCCAAATGCCCATCAATAATAGACTGGATAAAGAAAATGTGGTACATATACACCATGAAATACTATGCAGACATAAAAAAGAATGAGATCATGTCCTTTGCAGGGACACGGATAGAGCTAGAAGCCAATATCCTCAGCAAACTAAAACAGGAGCAGAAAACCAAACACCACATGTTCTCACTCATAAGTGGGAGCTGAGCAACGAGAACATGTGCACACAGGGAGGGGAACAACACACACTGGTGCTGTCGGGGGAGCGAGGGGAGGGAGAGCATTAGGATAAATAGCCAATGCAGGTGGGGCTTAATACCTAGGTGATGGATTGATATGTGCAGCAAACCACATGGCACATGTTTACCTAAGTAACAAACCTGCACGTCCTGCACATGTATCCTGGAATGTAACATAAAATTAAATTAAAGAAAGAAAAAAAATGTCTGCAAAGGTAGGATTTAACCATCTGGGATGCTCCAGAGTGACCTATAATTACCTCTACTTTACTACATGAAAATTACTTATTTATTAAATTACTTATTTATTACTTATTAAATTACTTATTTATTACTTATTTTATTCCCTATAAGATAGTGAAGCTCTTGGGGGCAAGGTCTACAGTTTTCATCCCATAATTCCTAGCACCCAACTTCCTTCCTGGTACATAGTGAGACTTGTATAAATGTTAGATAAGTAAATGAACAAAAGTTCTGATAGATTTCTTATTACACAAGTTTCTGAAGCTCTGAAATTCTGGCTGTAGGTCTCTGGCAGGTTCAGTAACTTCTTTTGACTTTTTTTCAGAAATGTGCTGGGTACTTTGGGTATATAGGTTACATATGTTTGTATAACCACACGTTGCACCTGAGATAAAGGAAGAAAGAGAAAGAAAGATTGGGTAGAGGAATATAATATAAAAGAAGGCAAAGAAAGTGATAGAGAATAAGGAATTTTTAAAAATTTGCAGCTATTACTAAATGATTTTAGAGTGTAACTTCAATGTATTTTATTTGCCATTTAAAAAAAACTCTGCAATTAAGCTACATGGTCATTAGATGTCAGTAAAGTAATAATGTGTCTCATCACGCTCACCAAGGTCTTAAGTTCCACACTATAGCTTTAGGCTCAATCTCCTACAGAGATTTATAATCATGAAGTTCTATTGTTATGGTGATGAAAAACAAACCTTATTAAAGAATATAACGTTAAATAAATAAAGTAAGAATCAAAACATATAACACTTTTAAAGGAAAATACAAAAGCAGTCGAATTCTACAAATATCTAAATGTATTTCTCAACTATCATATAGTAGTTAAAACTCCTAGTTCAAATTTCAACTGTTATAGTCCTTTCAACAATTTCTATCTAAAATTAGAAATGTTAAATTTGGTTGATTCATCTAAATATATTATTATCACTTCCTTCCTTTCCACTTATCCCTGTTCCCCCATCCTACCCCCTCTACACAGAAATAGCCACTTGTCACTCAGATTTTGCTGTAGGAACTTTTGTATAGGATATAATTAATATTTACTTCTATAGCTGATTATTATGCAATTCATTGAGTGAATCTGTAAGTACCTCTAACTTTCATCTCTCTTAGACAAAAAAACAGCTAATTGAGATTTTGCAATTTCATCCCTCAGTCCTCTGATCAATCACATTAGGCTCCCCCTCTATCCTCCCCAAGACCATTAAAACGTCTTCATGTTTTAATTTTTTCGAAGTTACGCAGTGCTAAATTTTACTCATCAGCCCTAGCTCAAGGATTGGCTTTAGTAATGCCCTTGCAACTGGCAGGGAGGTAATGGCCAAGATTTGACCTCCTAGTCAATCAGAACTGAGTTTGAATCCTGGTTCTACCTCTTCTTTCTGCCTTTGGGAAAGGCAAGTGTATCATTCACAACAGAAAAATTTATGCTGCAGAACAAGCAGCTGCTAAAATTTCAGTGGCTTAAAACACAAGTGTATTTCTCACTCACACTGCATGTTCAAAACAGACTGGCAGAAATCTTCTACTCATTGTAGTCACTCAGGGACCCAGGCTGATGGAGGCTCCTTCCTCTGCATGGAGTAAGGTGGTCTTCAAGTAATCCACAGCCATCCAAGTTGGTAATGAGCAGAGGGTCTTGAGCTGTTATTTTGGTGCTCTGGCCCGTATCATTTCTGCCCACAACCCATTGGCCAGAGCTAATTAGAGGGCCATGTCTGACTTCAAGGATGTGGGTAAGTGTAGTCTCTACGTTCTTCAAAGAAGAGGGGAACTCAGTATTGGTAACAGTAGAAAGATCTGCTGTAGACCACCTTCAGTCTCGAAATATTTAGTTCTGTCCTCTTAATCCTCTTAATACATGCAGAAAATACTCCTCCCTTTCCCGACAAGATAACCTAAATATCCTGCTGAGTCAAGACATTAAATTCAAAGTCTCAGATCTCTGAATGAAGCATCACAGAATCTTCATCACAGAATCTTACCTTGTGGTTTCTCCATCAGGTCTGGATGTGGCAACTCTTTTTTTTTTTTTTTTTTTTTTTTTAAAAAAAAAAAAAACAGAGTCTCGCTCTGTCATCCAGGCTGAGGTGCAGTGGCACAATCTGAGCTCACTGCAACCTCTGCCTCCCAGGCTCAAGCAATTCTCCTGCCCCTCCTGAGTAGCTGGGACCACAGGCATGCATCCCCATGCCTGGCTAATTTTTTTTTTTTTTTAAATAGCGATGGGGTTTCACCATGTTGTCCAGGCTGGTCTTGAACTCCTGACCTCAGGTGATCCACCTGCCTCGGCCTCCCAGTGTGCTGGGATTGCAGGTGTGAGCCACCATGCCTGGCACAACCCTTGATCTTAAGAGCTATGAACTAAAAAGACGTGCTCTGCGTCCTCCTTTCTCCTCCACCCAATACACAGTGATAGAAGAGGAATGTGATAATCTTGAGAACACCTATTCAGAAAGGGGAAGAATGGGAGATGTGAGTGGCCTGTGGAAGTTCTGGATCCTGCTGGGTTAACTTTTGAGGCCCTCTCCTTGGAGTGGAAATATATTTTAATTAATCTTTGATTTTTCAGGTTAGAGGAGCTTTTGGATCCATTATTCTCTGTCACTGCTGGTCTACTCCACGGGAGCTTCTTTATTTTTCTTTGTCCCTCTTGACTATGTCTAAAATAGGCATTGGGGAATATGATTTCATAGGGGATCAAGCATCTATTCCAGTCTACTTCCTTCCCTGAATGATTCGAAGTCAGGGTCTCAACAGTCACTGCCCTTTTAGCCAAGGCCCATGCCTCCTTTGGCTGCGTACCTCTCTCAAAACTTCAGTGAGCTGAGACTCCCCTGAGTCAGAGACTGAAATATTGTATTTCAATCACTTTAAGTGCTACTAACCACTCCCTCAGCCCTTTCTCAAACGTGGTTCCCTTATTTGCTGTTTGGTTTCTCACTCCCAAACCTATCTCTAGACTTAAGTGCATGCCACGTCTTTCTTTCTTTCCTTCAGTGCTTTTATCTGATTAAAAGGATTTACTGGCACCCTGTCCTTCACTGGATCTTACTTTAAGACACCTTACTCCATTCAGAACTTTTAACAACTGTATTTAATGACTATGCCCTTAATTTGATCCTCCCCACAAAGCTGAGTTTTATTAGCCTTTGCTTTTCACAGTCTTCCTCATTCTTATCTTTTATAGTTTAGAATTGAGAAGCAGTTGACTTTGCAATGCCACCACTCCCTGAAGTTTTAGATGCTCTCTATTCTCTTTCATTCCTGTTTGCAAGCAAGCAAATTCTTTGCTGAGCGCATCTCTTGCTTACAGGACCTTGACAAGTATAGCCCAACAGCAACCAGTGCACATTACGATATTCTTTCCCAACCTCTTCTCCTAATTAGAAGCATGACATGGCTCCAAAGTAGTTAGATGCATGATATGCCTCCAAAATGACTGAAGGTGGCAACTTTATAAAATGCTTTGCCATTAAATGAAGTGGATTACCAACTTTCAAGCCTCTAATGTCAGTTTTCTCACCACCTATCTAACACCTGGCACATAAGCCAATGTCATATATTTCGGGACTGTTTTTTTCCCCCTTTGGTCTTATTATTGTTGTTGTTATAGTAGCTCTTCTTTCAGCTCCAATATTTGTATCAGTAGAATAGTCTAGATTATGCTTTGGTAAACAACCACCCTAGAATTTTAGTAATTTAAAACAACAAAGGTTTTTGGTTACTCACACTATGTGTTCAACAAAGATTGTCAGGAGAACTCTGCTCATTGTAATCACACAGGAATCCAGGTTGATGGGGGCTGTGTCACCACACCCAAGATGGGAGGGTCTTAGGCTGATAATTAAATGCTCCAGCCTCAAAGGAACTTGCATCGTCTCCCCATACAACTCATTAAGTAGCACTAGTCATATGGCCATGCTGCCTTCAAAGGGTCATATCCTTAATCCATTGAGTGGTTTTTCTTTTTTGCTTTCCTATCCTATATACACAAAGCAGGCCACTGATAATAACATCTACTGCACTATATAGCTGCTCCATGTTCTTCAGTTGATTCATTTGTGAAAAAGAAACCCAAGTAATATCATCTGATTTGTGTTTTCCAGAGATTCTTTCAGATTTCACTAAGGAGAAGGAATTGTGGGCATAATGGGAGTGGAACACAAGGATGGAGGTAAGGAGACCATCTAAGAAGCTGCTTCAGTGGTCCAGGTGAGAGCGATAATGGACATGAACTTATGGATTTGAACTTTTTAAAGATCAGTCAAGATCAAGACAGTGAATACGACAGGGAAAGGTCCAACTCAAACAAATCCAACTGTGGGTTGGTGGAGAAAGATGATTTTTTTTCAGCAATGATAACTGAGTGACATTCAGGCTAAAACAAAACCACCAACCCACAGAAAAGCACCTTTAATACCAAAGGGTGAGTGTTTCAGAGCATGAAGGAGGAAAGTCAGCAACTAAACTTCTTTGTCAACTGCTCCTCCATTTAGCTTTACTATTAATAATTGAGTCCTCACTTAAATAGCCACTTGTAACCTCACACCTCCAAACCTTGTAGCTGCTCATGGCTGTGATTTTTACTTTACACATAGAGAAAGAGATGCTGAGACCTATTTTTCTCTCTCTCTGACCTTACACTGTAGTTCTTTTATTCGCCTCTCCAAGTCTCCTTTTGGGATTGATGAAAACTCTGTGTGTTAGAAAAGGAAGCCCTTTCCATTTTCCTACCCAAATTCCTCCTCTGCCAAGTTGCTTAGTTTCTATGAAGGAGTTACTGCTGCAGAATCTTCAGACTTCATTATTAGGTTTGGTTTTGGTTGATGTCTTTTAATGATGTGGAGAGAGGTGATAACTGCATATTAATGAGACTCACAAAGGAACCAAATGGAAAGCTGTTGCAGACTCCAGTGGTGACAGCAATAAACTAGAACTCTGGAGAGAACTGACTGACAAGTGGGGAGCAACAACATGTGCTGAAACCTGCGCATGTGATACTGACACTGCCGGGAAAAGAAGCACAGGTTTAAACATTTTTTTTAAAGGGAAGAAGAAATGTGTAAAACAGCAGTCAAGAGAAGAGTCTTAAGGATGAAATGAAAATGAAATGCTGAATTTGCACAAACCTAGTCTCCATGGGAGGAAGTCGAAAGGATGCGGTAATTCTGCTGACCTCGCTCGGCACCTTCCACCTTACCTTTCTCCCCCATGATGATGGTCACAGGTCCCAGGTCGAGAAAGCCAGTATATCCCAATCTCATAAACACACTGGTTCTGGTATAGACATGTAACCTGATGAGTCAAATAAGACTCAATTCTGGGATTTTGTATTTTATTTTATTAGAACTAGTATAAAAATAAGAAGCTTTCATCCGACAAGGATTGGAAGTTATAGTTAGTATACACCTATAGCTGTCAGAGTTCACCTAATAGAGAAGACCTGGCTGTGATTGAAATCAACATAAGGAAAAGCAGAGTTGACAACAGAGAGAGAGAGAGAGAAAGAGAGAGAGAGAGCGCGCGCGCGAGAGAGATAGGGTAAAGGGGAAGAGAGGGAGAAAAAGAAAAAGAGAATAAGCCCTCTGGAACCAGCCATGCCTGATGTCGTAACCCTTGGTTGCTCAATTATTAATAAATTTCTTTTTGTATAAGCCAGTATCAGAGCACTAACCCAAGAAATCTTTTCAAACATATTGCCCTTTTTTTCTGTACCCTTTACTTTCTAGCCATACTGGATGACTTCAATTTCCAGAGTATTTTGGAAAAAAATTATTCTTCTGAGGTCTCGCTCAAGCAGCTTTCTTCCCCCTTATAACGGAAGAACACTGATTCTGCTATATTTGTGAAAACTCTCCTATCCTCAGGGTCCAATTCAGACTACTTCTTTTGGACTCCTGAACATTCAGTGGAATGTGATCTTTCCCTTCTTTTTTATTATATGTAAATAGACTAGTATAGATTTGGAAAGTTTGAAGAAGAACAAAGTTGGAGGATTAAGACTACTTGATTTGAAGAGTCACTATAAAGCTATAGTGATTGTGTCGGTCAGGAGTCTCTAGAGAAATAGAACCAATAGGGTGCTTTTCCTCTCCTTCTGTGTGTGTGTGTGTGTGTGTGTGTGTGTGTGTGTGTATCATTTGGCTCATTTCATATGTATATCACATGATTGTGGGGGCTGGCAAGTATGAAATTTGTAAGGGAGGGTGGCACTGGAAGCCCAGACAGGAGTTGAGATTGCAGTTGTGAAGCAGAATTCCTTCTTCTCCTGGAAACCTCAGTTTTTGCTCTTAAAGCCTTTCAAATGATTGGATGAGACCTACCCACATTACTGAGGGTAACCTCCTTTACTTAAAGTCAACCAACTGGAGATGTTAACCACATCTACAAAATGTTTTCACAAAAAAATCTACAAAATACCTTCACAGCAACACCTAGATAGGTGTCTGATTGTACAACTGGGTACTACAGCCTAGCCAAATTGGCACATAAAACTAGCCATCACAGTAATCAAGACAATGTGGTATTGGTGTAAAGATAAACTGATGTAACAGAATAGAGAGACTAAATAGAAAGGTACACACATATGGATGGACAAGTGATTTCAACAAATGTCCAATGGCAGAAAGTCGTGAGAAAATAGTCTTTCATACAATAGATCAATTGGATATCCATATGCAAAAATAAACTTTGATCCGTATCTCTCACCATATACAAAAATTAACTCTAAATGGATCATAGACATAAATGCAAATCCTAAAATTATAAAATTTCTAGAAGAAAGCATTAGAGTAAACCTTCGTTATCTTGGGTTAAGCAAATATTTCTTAGTTATAATATCAAAAGCATGATCCACAAGAGAATAGATTGATAAGTTGGGCTTAATAATATTAATATTTTAAAAACACACAGAGAATGAACAAACCACAGACTATCAGGAAAAATTTGCAAAACATGTATCTAATAAGTGACTTATATCAGAATTTAGAAAGAACTGTAAAAATTCGACAATAAGAAAACAACATAATTTTAAAATGGACGAAAGATGTTAACAGACATTTTGCCAAAGTAGATATACAGATGGCAAATAAGCACATGAAAAGATGCTCAACATCATTAGTCACTAAGAAAAGCAAATTGAGGAAATGTGCATTAAGGAAATGCACAAGAGGTATTACAGCTACACACCTATTAAATTGGCTAAAATTAAAAGACCGAGTATATCTAGTGTTGGCAAGGAAGGGGAGGAATTGGGATACTCATATATTGCTGGTAGGATGTAATATAGTACAACCTCTTTGGAATACAATTTGGGAGCTTTGTAAAATGTTCCACATACACCTAATATATTATGCAAACATCCCACTTCTACATATTGACCCAGGAGAAATGAAGACATTTGTCTATATAGGACTTTTACTGGCTGGGCGTGGTGGCTCATGCCTGTAATCCCAGCACTTTGGGAGGCTGAGGTAGGTGGATCATCTGAGGTCAGGAGTTTAAGACCAGCCTGGCCTACATGGCAAAACCTCATCTCTACTAAAACTACAAAAATTAGCTGGGCATGGTGGTGCACACCTGTAGTCCCAGCTACTCCGTGGGCTGAGGCAGAATTGCTTGAACCCAGGAGATGGAGGTTGCAGCGAGCTGAGATCGTGCCACTGCACTCCAGCCTGGGTGACAGCAAGACTCCATCTCAAAAAACAAAAAACAAACAACCAAAAAAACTTGTATATAAATATTTATGGGAACTTTATTTGTAATAGCTGAAACGCAAAATCAAGCCAAATGTTAATCAACTGGTGAATGGATAAAGAAACTGTGATTGGCCGGGCACTGTAGCTCACGCCTGTAATCCCAGCACTTTGGGAGGCCGAGGCGGGCGGATCACGAGGTCAGGAGATGGAGACCATCCTGGCTAACATGGTGAAACCCCGTCTCTACTAAAAAAAAAATACAAAAAACTAGCCGGGCGTGGTGGCGGGCACCTGTAGTCCCAGCTACTCGGGAGGCTGAGGCAGGAGAATGGCGTAAACCTGGGAGGCGGAGCTTGCAGTGTGCTGAGATCCGACCACTGCACTCCAGCCTGGGCAACAGAGCAACACTCCGTCTCAAAAAAAAAAAAAAAAAAAAAAGAAATTGTGACATATCAATAGAATACAACACAATTCCCCAATAAAAACAAATGAATTATTGATACATGCTACAAAATTATTGAATCTTATGCTGCAAGAAAGAAGCCAATAAAAAAGTACATACCGTATGATTTCATTTATGTAAAATTCTAAGAAATGCAAACTAATATATAGTGACAGGAAGCAAATCAGTGGTTGCCTGGGGACAACTGGGAAGAGCAAGAAGGAGGGCCCAAGGAAACTTTTGGAAATGATGATATGTTTTCTATCTTAATTATGGTGCTGATTTCACGGGTATATACCTATGTGAAAACTTACCAAGTTGTGCTCTTTAAATATGTGCAGTTTATGGCATGTCAATATTATACTTTAATAAAGATGTTAAATAAAAAGTACATGCAGGCTAATGACAGGAAATTTCAAACAAAGTAACTAAAGAACTCCAAGAGCTAAAGCTGCATGTTTTTCAGCCTGGGAGTTCTTTTTTTTTTTTTTTTTTTTAGATGGAATCTTGCTCTGTTGCCCAGGCTGGAGTGCAGTGGCCGGATCTCCACTCACTGCAAGCTCCGCCTCCCAGCTTCACATCATTCTGCCTCAGTCTCCAGGGTAGCTGGGACTACAGGCGCCTGCCACCACGCCCAGCTAATTTTTTGTATTTTCAGTATAGATGGGGTTTCATCATGTTAGCCAGAATGGTCTCCATCTCCTGACTTGGTGATCCGCCTGCCTCCGCCTTCCAAAGTGCTGGGATTACAGGCGTGAGCCACTGCGCCAGGCCCAGCCTGGGAGTTCTTAAGTTGAATTTGTCAAGTTCTGACTCTGCCATTTTTAGCGTCTCTAAGTCCCATATTTATCACTCATAAAATGGGAGTAATCTTTCTTCCTCTACTACCTATCTCAAGGGGATTACCGTGAGGACCAAAAGTGATAAGGCATGTGAAAGTGTTTTGCAAATGATGCAAACTACAGCACATTGCACAAATGTCACCCATTGGTTTAGTTGTTATACACCATCTGCATACTATTCTTGCCCAGCATATATGCCTCATGCCAGCTCAAGTCCTAATAGCCCGTATATAAAGTGTAATTGCACAAGTTACTGGAATAGCCCTGAAACCCAGTATTCCGGGCATGACACATCCTAAATACACAACAGATTTTGAAATAAATCAGTTTCAGCCCAAAGCAGAATGCAGGAAACAGACAGATGCCTTCACACATATGCCAAGTGAATGAGACCCACCCAATCAGGGACAGAGTCCAGGGCAAGGGAACACAGCCACGATACAGGCTTTTTGTTCCCTGCTGGAGGCTGTCATAGGGGACGGTGACCCCGTAATATGGCCAGCCCCAACGTGCTGAGAGGTTCTCTACATTTAGAGCCAAGTTCACTTGGAAATTAACTGCTTTTTTCTTGGCTTCTGACACTAGCCAGCCAGAATAATGGGGCCACAAATCACACTGAATTAGTCAAAGTTGAAGACTACAGAAGGAGAAATGGGTAAATGTGCTTAAGTCACCCATCTTCTTTTCTTGCCTTTGGCATTGTTATTTAGCTGATTCTAAATCACAACTAACATTGTCCCTATCATTTGGATTGATGTGAACTTGTTGGAACTTTTCCCCCCAAAATGTGCCAGGTCCCTTGAACAGTCAAGACCCGCTGTTTGAACCCATCTTTCTCCTGCTGACCTCGGAAGGGGAAATCCTGTGGGATTGGGCTATGCCTGGGCAGGGCTGCATTTGATGCCGTACAAAACCAGGGTTGGCATTCCCTGGATGAGCTGTGCCTGAAAGGAGCATTTGGGAAACAAAGAAGGAAATTTGAGAGATGGCTTGGATGGAAGGAACAAAGGTATCGTGCAGGTGTGTGTGTGTGTGTGTGTGTGTGTGTGTGTGTGTGTGTAGGGAAGCAGAGCAGAATTAGATCAAAAGGTAGGAAGAAGTCAGGGAACACAGTGCCCTCAAAAGCTGAATGGTCAGTAATAAGTCAAGGAATAGATGTAAGAGGCATCCTACAAACAAATGTCTCAGATGAGGCTGAACCTTTTTCTTTCATGGGACTCTATGCATCTCTCTGGCTGGGGCTGCTTTTCCGAGACTGAGTGCGCTGGTTACCATGACACCTAGACGCCATGCAGCAGAAGCTTCTGTGGTTGGGCATCTCCTCAGGCTGGGAGGAGTGACAGACAGCTTGTGGGAATTCATAGGTGTACTTAAAAGCTTTAGGCAGAGACATTGCAGCAATTACTGCATACTGAAGGAGTACAGTTTGGCTCAAGGGATCCCCTCTGGGATTTGGAAGTACATTTTTCTAATTCTCCAAATATTAATCCCGGTTCAACTGAGCTACACTGATAGCCTGGGATGCTTGACCATCACCCCAAGTAGATTTTGCTTTCAGGTACTCATAAAGCCCAGTTGAGGGGTTCCTGATAGGACCTGCCTTTTCTAGAAGCGGAATGATGATTTGAGGGACACTGAAGCTTCACTGCAAAACAACATGAAACAGAATTCTTCTGTAGATGCTTGAGAGTTTATCATTAAAGATTTATTCATCTTATTTGCCATTTTTCTTTGTTTTTTTTTTTAAATAAGTTTTATTGTGAATATTTAAGGTATGCAATATGATGTCATGGGATACATACTGATACTACAAAGGTTGCTTTGGGGAAGCAGATTAACATATCCATCACCTCACATAGTTAACCAATTTTGTTTGTTTGTTAAATGAGCTGCCAAAATATACTCATTTAGCATGAATTCCATGTAAAGTACAATTTTATTACCTGTAGTCCTCGTGTCGTATTTTGATCTCTAGACTTATTTATCCTGTATCTCTGCTACTTTGTATCTTCCGATCTACATTTCCCCATTTCCTCCTCTCCACACCACCTGCTTCTGGTAATCCCTGTTTTGTTCTCTCTATATAATGGAATTTTTTTGAGATTCCATACATAAGTGAGATCATATAATATTTTTCTTTTGGCATCTGGCTTATTTCATTTAGCATAATATCCTCTAGGCTTGTCCATATTGTGGCAGATGGCAAGGTCTCATTCTTTTTAAAGGCAGAATATGTATTAATGTGTAGCACACTCACTGTCTCATATAGACATCTGCACTCCCATGTTCACTGCAGGGGGTATTTCTAAGAGGATTTAGCCACCAAGTCCTAGACACCTTAATGTACATTTCCTGATCTTTTTTTCCCACTATGGTTAGAGGACTGACCATAAGTCCACATTGGTAGAGTCCTATGTCTTAGAGAAGAGGGAGTTCCTATGAGGGACAAAGGACAGAAAGTGAAGGGGACAGGAAACTAGGCAGAAGGGATCAAAGACAAACTTCATTTTTGTCGCCTTTTCCCTCAATGTCAAGAGTTTAGTGTCCACCTTCAATCATTTGAAGGCTATTATTTTTTGGTAAATGTGATATCAGTAAACTTCAGATAAAAGATCACAGACAAGAACACTGGTAGCCAAATGGGAAATGCATTTTGTTATCACCGGTAAAGTGGCGGATTCCAGGCTTCGGCACTGAGCCCAAGCTCAGCCAGGCCCCAGCATATCTCCATTGTTTTTTTTGTTTGTTTTTGTTTTGTTTTTTTTTTTTTGAGACGGAGTCTTGCTCTGTAGCCCGGGCTGGAGTGCAGTGGCCGGATCTCAGCACACTGCAAGCTCCACCTCCCGGGTTTAGGCCATTCTCCTGCCTCAGCCTCCGGAGTAGCTGGGACTACAGGCGCCCGCCACCTCGCCCAGCTAGTTTTTTGTATTTTTAGTAGAGACGGGGTTTCACGGTGTTAGCCAGGATGGTCTCGATCTCCTGACCTCGTGATCCGCCCGTCTCGGCCTCCCAAAGTGCTGGGATTACAGGCTTGAGCCACCGCGCCCGGCCACATCTCCATTGTTAATGACGCTATTCTTCATGTCTCCATGGTGCCTCTAGCAAAGCCAGCCTAGCCATGTTGGGGGATGCTCTTTCTGCTAAATGTCTGTGCACTCTTAAGGGACAGGCTGAGCAGCACAGCCCTGTAGAATTGCAATTTGAAATATGAAAGCATGAAACTCTTCCAGATACTGGGTATTCCGTTGTGTCCCATGCTGCAGGGTCCTTCTCTTGAGCCAAAGCTGCTCCTACAAGCTCCATGCTAAATGAATGAAAGTGTGTTTCTCTACCTGGGGTACACACAACCAAGGGGGCCCGTGACAGATAGCAGGGTGGGACAGGGAAGCACAGGATAATAATTTTGCAACTTCTCATACAGTCAGTTTTATTCAACAGGAAATAGCTGAAAACATTTTTCTGCATGGACTAGAATAAAAACTGCATATGAGATTTCAAAAACGTAATTTGGAGCTTTATTTCTGCTGCCTCAGGTGGTGCCTTGCAGACTCCCCAAAGGAGGCTTGAGTCACCCCTTACAGCGGGACAGCCTTGCCCTCAAGCCCACCGTGGATTTAAAAGGCTTCTCAGAAATACTTTGGGTTCTTCTTAATTTCTGAAATTAATTCTACTAGTAGAATATAATTCTCTAACTTTAAGGCTTTGAATTTCAGTAACATAAGGATACCAACCCCTGTCTCCAAATACTTTTTGACCATTGTCAGTTATAGCTGATGCATTCGATATGAACAGAATCCATCGGGCTTTTGAACGCAAGCAAAATCTGGTGAAAAGGAGAGAGGCACACTATGTGGGTAGAGTTAGAGTGTATTTCCCTGATTTCATGACTGTGCCAAAGATCAGTCTTTATCATGTAATGTTGTAGCTCTGCCTGCAAACACCTAGCCCTGAGTTTGTCCACAGCCTTATCCAGTGATGTGCCCTGACAGTTTGAACCTAATTTCATTCCATTTG
Source organism: Macaca mulatta (assembly GCF_049350105.2). Taxonomy (NCBI): domain Eukaryota; kingdom Metazoa; phylum Chordata; class Mammalia; order Primates; family Cercopithecidae; genus Macaca; species Macaca mulatta. Next base: position 121,030,783 of record NC_133406.1, read on the forward strand.
GTCTGAAGGAACTATTCCAACAGAGTTTCACGGGCTAGGAAGAGAGGTTCTCATTTAGTAGGGGGACCGCCAACATTGTTGTTGATTTGCTACTGAACATTTCAGCCTGCCCTGGGGGTAGATCCAGGTCTTGTGTCCTGTGAAGCTTATGCAATTTGGGGGAGCCCTATTTAAGAAAAAGAAATTTTAAAATAGGGTATCTTTGCAAATTTACAAAAATATATGAAGAACATATTGCTAGGCTCTCCCAAGCACGTGGAAGGGGCTGACACAATTGAGGGGTCTGAAGTCTCAGCCCTGTTAGCTTGACAGTAATCTACCTCTGTTCCTACACTTGAATGTATTTTTATATTTGGTGATGGAGCTTTCAGGGGTTGCTAGTGATATATTATTTTCTCTCCCAGATGTAGCAATCTGTATTTTTCCAAGCTGCATCTCATTGTATAGCCTCCTGCCCAAATTTTCCAGTCTCATTGGGTCCGTATCTATTTCTTCTTTCTGGCCGGACTTTAGAGCAGCTCCTTGGGAGATGTGCAGGGGCATTCAAACAATGGGGTTGGCCCAGGAGCATGGAATTTCCTGAAAGACAGCAGGAGTCTCTGGTGGGTTGTTGGGATAGATGATCGACAATGTTTAACACTGGAGATGGAGTTGTACCCGTCCATGCCAAGAGCCTTTCAGAGGCAGCTCATGCGGAAACCATCAGTCCCAGTTCCACTCATTGGCTAACTCAAAGGCAGCCAAGCCTAGGGACCAGAGCGCCAATAGCCAAGAACAAAAGTACCGTATGCCCCAAACCAGCTAAGAGTGCCGATGAGAAATCTCCCCAAAAGAGTCCCCATTTTCCCATCTATCTATCTAAAAGTAGGTATAATAAAAATTTAGTGGATTTGTCAGTACTCACACATATACCTCAGTCAAGATGAAACATCACAAAATCAATTACTTTATTTCTAGGCTTATAATCTTTCGAAGACCCCCCCATTGCATTTATGATGTTTATGACATTCTAAATAATACTTCCCTCTCTCATCTTATTCCTCTTCCTCACACTTCAGGAACAGGCTGCACTAAAGTTATATCAGCTCCTTAGAAAAGCTCCGCACTCTTTCTTTCTTGCCCTCACACAAGCCCATGCCTTTAGAACCCACATTTCTCTTTTATAAGTGGTTAACTCCTACACTAACATGTTAACTTGGAGACATATACTATACTCTCATAGTACCTTGGACACTCATCACATTTTACCATTGTACTTAATGCCCATCTTCTCCACTACACTAGCAGCATTATGTTTTCATTATATACTCCATTATAACAAATGATCAAATAGTGGCTTAAAACAACATTGATTTTATTAACGCTCATGATTCTGCAGGGTGACTGGGCTAGGCTCGGTGATTCTTCTGCTCTAAATGATGTTTGGAGCTTCAGTCATCTGCGGACCGGACCAGCCGGTGTGTCTAAGACAGCTTATCCATAAAGCCGTTAGTTGATGCAGGCTGTTGCCGGGAAACTCAGTGAGGGCTGTTGACTGGAGTGCCTCAGTATTCCTTCCATGTAGCCTCTCCATTTGGCTTGGCTTCTTATAGCATAGTTGCTGGATTCCAAAAGGAAGAAAGTGGAAATGGCAAGTCTTTGTAAAACCTGGGGTCAAAAGTCCCAGGATTTCACTTCTACTGCATTTTATTGTTTAAGTAGTCATAAATCCAAGGGAGGAGAAATAAACCCCACTCATCAATAGGGAGTGGTACGCACATATAGGAGGGAAAAAAATGATGGCAGTCATTTAAAAAAAATTATCTAGCACACTATGAGACCAGTGAATAGGTCTGTCTTGTTCTCCAGCACCTGGCTTAGTGCCTAACCACTAAGGGTTGGCACTTTGCCTATTCGACCAAAGCATCTATTTCTTCTAATTCTTTGCTAATGCTTAGGTTTGGTCTTCGTGTTTGATGTATGTTCCACTCTCCGAACCATGTAGGTTGACTTTTCCTCTTTATGGTTTGCCAAAAGGAAAAGTAACAACTCCAATAATACATTACTTAAATAAGAGATGTATTACTCAAAACCAAAAGGGTACTGGATGCAACCGGAATGTTATATGCATTAGCTGAAAGTCCGCTTCCAGCTGCTGCTCAGCAGATTATTAGGGCCTCCAGGAACAGTGTCTGCCTCCACCACCCCCATTTCTGCTGCTGTTACATCTCACCACCAGAGTATAGGCAAGGATGAGGAATCAGAAATTGGGGTTCTCCAGGAGGTAGAGGTTACAGTGAGCTGAGATCGTGCACCACTGCACTCCAGCCTGGGCAGCAGAGTGAGACTCTGTCTCAAAAAAAAGCAAAACAAAAAAAAAAAAGAAATTGGTCTGTTATCTGGTAACATACACTTGGAATCTGGCTACTCTAGCTGGTTTCTTTGGGCCAACTTTACAGTTTCTATAGAGCTTGGTGAGTGTGATTAAAAATGTTTCCTAATTACTCGCTTATAGGTTAGAAATGCCTAGGATTCCATTTAACTTTAATCATTAGGAAAGAAGGAGAGCGTGATGAAGTCAGTTATCTTTGGAACTTTAGGCAGCACATTGAATATGGGGTTGACTGCCACTATCACCACCCTAACTGGTGCCACAGGCTGGCACCAGAGGAACGGGCATTAAGATCACATATATTATACCGAGAACAGAGTATCTCAAGGACCAAGACTTCTGTCTTTCTTGGTCTTCAGCTGTGATACCTACCCAGGCTTATGCTTTCCATGCTCTCACGTACCCTCAAAGTACAGAAATGAGATGACTATACTTCTCAATTCATGGCACCCTCCTCAGGCCATGGCAAATTAGAAAATTTAGATTCAAAGTTCCTTTCTTCCTTGCACATTTTTGAAGATATTAACTACCCTTTTGTTGTTCTTGTCTTCAGTGTTGATAAGTCTGATATGAATCAGATTCTTATTCTTTTGTAGTCAGTCTTCCTTTCCTCTCTAGAAGCTGCTTTTGATACCCTTACTTTTCATTATAATGTGTCCTAAAGAGTTTTGTTGTTGTTGTTGTTATTAATCCTGTTTGGCATTCGGAGCTGAGAATTACAGAATATTACCAATTTATGAAGGCCCACTAACTAGTACATTATGCAGATGGACATAAACATCCTTTTTATTCAAAATTATAAGTGTTGAACTTTTCTGGATGCATAGAGACACACATATGGTAAGCATTTAAAACAGGCTTTACGGACTACCACAGGTACTCAATAAACATTTGTGGGTCAGTGAATGAATAAATGAATGAGTAGCACATTGCCTAGCACATAGTAAATTCAAGGTAGCTATTATTATTAACAGGAGTGCCACATAAGTTTAGAAAACTGCAAAAGAGTTGATCTCTGCTCTGTAGTGATCTTAGTCTAGTTGAAATAGGTAGACAAACTTGCAGTACTTATCACATCATAATGTTCATTTGAAATACCACAGCAATCACTGGAGAGGGAGTAACTAACTCTCTGAGAAGCCTTCCCAGAGAAAATAGAGCTGAGTTTTGAGGATAGCCTAGGACAGGACAGGATAGAATAAAATAGGACAGGACAGGACAGGGTAGGATAAGATAGGACAAGATGGATAGGATAGGCTAGGATAGGCTAGGATAGGATAGGATAGGATAGGATAGGATTGGATTGGATTGGATTGGATTGGATTGGATTGGATAGGATAGGACAAGAAAGGATAGGATAGGATAGGATAGGATAGGATAGGATAGGATAGGATTGGATTGGATTGGATTGGATAGGACAAGAAAGGATAGGATAGGATAGGATAGGATAGGATAGGATAGGATTGGATTGGATTGGATTGGATTGGATAGGATAGGATAAGAAAGGATAGGATAGGATAGGATAGGATAGGATAGGATAGGATAGGATAGGATTGGATTGGATTGGATTGGATTGGATTGGATAGGATAGGACAAGAAAGGATAGGATAGGATAGGATAGGATAGGATAGGATAGGATAGGATTGGATTGGATTGGATTGGATTGGATTGGATAGGATAGGACAAGAAAGGATAGGATAGGATAGGATAGGATAGGATAGGATAGGATAGGATAGGATAGGATAGGACAGGACAGGACAGGACAGAACAAGAAAGGATAGGACAGGACAGGATAGGATAAGAAAGGACAGGACAGGAAAGGATAGGATCGGATCGGACAGGACAGGACAAGAAAGGACAAGACAAGACAGGACAAGACAGAACAGTAGAGGACAGGACAGAACAGGATAGGATAGCATAGCAGAGAAGTGAAGAAAGGGCATTTGAGGCAGAGAAAGGCTCATGCAAAGGCCCACCTGGGACATGCCATCTTCAGTTTGTTGTGGCTAGAATGAAGACTAGAGGGAGAGAGAGGAAGAGGAATGAGAACTTATCTCAGATAAGTGAGAGAGCTGCCTTCTGAATCCTTACTTAATCCTCACTGACTCTTCACACAGTGCCCTAAGTAAGTTTTACAGATGGGGAGACTGGGCTGAGAATGGTTAGGAGAGTCACCAAGGCCACCCGGTTTTGAGAGGCAGAGCCAGGACATGAGCCAGGATCTGCAGGCATCTGCTAAGAACTTCAAGAACAACGACCTGCCTGCAGCAAATTCCCTGCACTTGGTTTTTTCTGTCTCCAAAAACTTAGCAGGGAAAAAACTCTACAAAGGAAAGGGCTCTGTAATTGTTTTTAGTGACAGTGACAAAGCAAGGGCATCTGCCTTGCTCTGCACAAATAGGAGCAAGACTTAAGAGGACCAAAGGACCAGAAACAGCTGAAGGGAGGAAGGTATATGTCTCAGCTGTGAGACTCACAGAGACAAAAAAGGGAGGCTTGGGGAAAAGGGTCAAGAGGTCCACTCCCATTTGGGGCTAATGAAGACTATTAGACGTCCTAAGCACTGAAAAGAGGATACTCTCATCAAGTCATAGAAAATTAAAAAATAGGAGCTGGGCGTGTTGGCTCACGCCTGTAATCCCAGCATTTTGGGAGGCTGAGGCAGGAGGATCACAAGGTCAGGAGATCGTGACCATCCTGGCTAACATGGTGAAAACCCGTCTCTACTAAAAAATACAAAAAAATTAGCAGGGTGTGGTGGCAGGCACCTGTAGTCCCAGCTACTTGGGAGGCTGAGGCAGGAGAACGGCGTGAACCCGAGAGGCGGAGCTTGCAGTGAGCCGAGATCATGCCACTGCACTCCAGCCTGGGTGACAGAGCAAGACTCCATCTCAAAAAAAAAAAAAAAATTTAAAAAATATATATGAAAACATAAAGTAATGATAAGGAAGTCCAACAGAATTCTCTCTCTATTTTTCTTTTTGGATGACAGCTCTAATTTATTAATTTTTTTTGAGGGTGCTAAGGTTGTATCTGGGGAACCTGATGCCCACTGAGTGGTGTTAAGAACTACTCCCCCATTTTGCAGACAAGGTGACTTTAGTCGCAGGGGAGATGGGTCCAGGGCTTTGCCTGAGCCTTCAGTCTAGCCTGGGAAATGAACAGCCTTAACTCAGATGAAAGTCTCAGTTTTTCCATTAAAAGCACTTTCCCATAGCAAATTCTGAATGCAGCCTGAAATCAAGATGTGCTATGAAACTTATTCCTCTGGGGCATACGTGCAGCTTAAACCACTTGTTTTACAAACAGGAGAAAATTTATGGTTAAAAATTTTCTCTGGGGAGAGGTTAATTAGAGTTTGTACTCTGGTTCTTGAAATACCACTAGCAAATCTCGTGCTATTACCCAGAGCTCATCTTACTTGGCCAGAGGATAACCGAGGGCTTAAAATCAGCTAAGGTTCAGTTTTAGAAAAAGCAGGAGCTCTCTCCAAAACTTGCCTCTCCTCATACCTGCTTGAAGCTCCAAAATTTGACATGAGGAAGGAATATGATTTCAGAATGCAGAATCTAGACTGTTTTGGCAGAAAAGTAAGCTTGAAGAGAGGCCTCATAATGCAAAACAGTAAAGATCAAGAAAAGACACTCCAACTTCTTTCCCTGTACAACTTCCTAGTGGGTCTGAAGGGGTGCTGGGACCTGTGATATTTTCAGCAAAGTGAACCTGCTTATAGCCTGGTTAAAGCGGCATGGTCGTCCTGACCTCTAGGAAGCTTAATATCAGGTCTAATGAAATACAACACGTGGCTGACATCAGAGCCTGTCTCAGGCCACACATCAAAGGGAAGGAAGTGGATGCTTTGATCCTCTAAGTCATTGCTCTCTACAGAAAGTTTTAACAAAAGAAGGAGGGAACTGGATGGGGGTGGGGGTGGGATTCAGGGACTGGTTTTTCCTTCTGCTAGTAATGTTATTCTTCAAGTTTTGGAGGACAGGCAGGAGGGTGGTGTAGGGAGTGATTTTCCTGTTGTAATTTCCATGGGCTGAGGTGTCTATCTTCTCCCAAATCCCTGCCTTGCCTGTACAATGATTCCTGAATTCTAGGGTTTAGTTTACTTAGGTTGAGTTTTTACTTTTATTAGAATATAAACCCCTCCTAGGACAGGCAATCACTAATGCCATATTATCCCACTCTTCAGTAAAAGTATCGTGTTAGGCCGGGCGCGGTGGCTCAAGCCTGTAATCCCAGCACTTTGGGAGGCCGAGATGGGCGGATCACGAGGTCAGGAGATCGAGACCATGCTGGCTAACACGGTGAAACCCCGTCTCTACTAAAAAATACAAAAAATTAGCCGGGCGAGGTGGCGGGCGCCTGTGGTCCCAGCTACTCGGGAGGCTGAGGCAGGAGAATAGCCTGAACCCGGGAGGCGGAGCTTGCAGTGAGCTGAGATCCGGCCACTGCACTCCAGCCCGGGCGACAGAGCGAGACTCCGTCTCAAAAAAAAAAAAAAAAAAAAAAGGTATCGTGTTAGAATGCATTTCAGATCTTGTCATTCTACCAGCCTATAGTGTCTTGGCTCCTGGTGAGCACAGGGTGCAGTCTGCATGCGTTCCTGGGAGGGCTCGCCTTCCCATAGGACCTCGACCCTGCCTAGCCTCTGGTCCCCATGTCTGCCCCTCCCTGCATTAACATTAATCTCCAGCAATTGCCCTGAAGTGTCCTGTGGCTTTTCATCCTTATCCACGCAGTTGCTTGCTCCTGCCTTAGGATACGCTGTTCTCTGGGGTGGAATGCCAGCCAAAGGTCAAATATTATCCTGGTTCCTTACAAAGATTAGGCCATGAAAATATTTATCATATAAATAAAAAAAGATAAATTGCACCATGGCATATCTGCTTTTTGTTTGTTTGTTTTTCTATTCTGCAGGTTTTCAATGAAAGGAAGAGTGGGAGGCATTAAGAAGCCTGAGAAAGAGAGGAGAGAGGGGTTAGAGGCTCCCGCCTAGGGACAGGGAACTGCAAGAGGGACTGTTCAGTGCTTTGGGCTAACTCAGAGTGGTGCCACTAAGGTAGGGGTAGGAATCTGACTCAGGGCTGATAAGCCAGTGTTCTGGGAGCACAGGGATAAGCCTGGCACACTTGGTTGGGGTGGGGAGGAGGGACAGAGGAAGCAAGAGCCAAAGGTGGGGGTTAGGCGGAGGAGGCAGCGCAAAGCTTAGGAATCCCTGGCTAGCAAGGCAGAAAGGAACAGGAAGGTTGCTGCCCCAGGTGCAGTGGAGAGTCAAAGGCTAAAGAACTCTAAAATAGTTGACTATGAATGTTTTAGAGTCCATCATGTTGAGTCTGTTTTCCCTCAGCAGTAAAAACGAGTCTCAATAAAATGTGAGGGAGTAATTGCTAAAACCCAGATGGATCTGAGGAGGTGGTAGGTGAAATTGTGGTTGGAGGGGAGGTGTGTGATGGGGGACTGAAGTGAGATACAGGGGTATAGAAAAAAATGGCCAGTGCCCAGATGGCCTTCCCCTTCTCTCCCATAGGGCTGCTAAGCTCCATGGAAGGAAGAGCACTCTCCCCCGGCGCCCCTCCTTTCCACCTGATAGGGCTGAGGCCAAGGTTTTCTCTAGGACCTTGACTTTGACATCTGCTCTGGGGGAAGATGATAGCGTGGTGGCTGGCCAGGAGTGAAAGCACTGAGATAGGGACACGGGGACAACGTGGCGTCATTCTCTGCTTCTTTTCCTGCAGCATGTACCATTTTCACTATTCTTCTCATGCTGGTGGCACCTATGCTGCCTACCTATAAACTGAGAGTGGCAGCCACCTGTCACCCTGAATGGTGACAGAGAGCAAGCACTTTGTAATCCATTAGCTTTGCTTCTTTGATATGCCTTGTGACGGCGGACATTACCTGTATTAGTCAGGGTAATGTCCTAGAGGGACTCTGACTAGAGGAACAGAGCTAATAGGATATATATACATATATATGAGTTTATTAAGTATTAGCTCACATGATCACAAGTTCTCACAATAGGCCATCTGCAAGCTAAGGAGCAAGGAGAGCCAGTCTGAGTTCCAAAACTGAGAACTTGGAGCTCAAGAGCAGTAAGTATCCAGCAGGGGAGAAAGAGGTAGCTAGGAGGCTAGGTCAGCCTCTCTTTTCTCATTTTTCTGCCTGCTTATATTCTAGCCTCACTGGCAACTGATTAGATTATGCCCACCCAGATTAAGGGTGGGTCTACCTTTCCCAGCCCACTACTCAAATATTAATCTCCTTTGGCAACACCCTCACAGACACACCCAGTTTCAATACTTTGTATTCTTCAATCCAATCAAGTTGACACTCAGTATTAACCATCACATTACCTAAGCAATCCGAGCACCAGTTCCTCCCCTGGAAAACTGAAGTAACAATAACATCCACTTCTTGGATTATTGTAAAAAGTAACTGAAGGAAGGTATATAAAGCCTATAAAAACAGCACCTGGCACAAGGATATGCTTCACATACTGTACAAGAGGAAGCTGGAACATCTTCCAAGGCATTGAGGAGCTTGGTGAGGGCACCTTGGATTTTGGCTTCTCTTTATTACCTATAGTAATAAAGATAATGCATGTTTTTACAATAAAAAAGTATGCAGAGAAATTTCCAATGCACTAAAGGCCTATCTCTGAAAAAATAAAGGCATTATACACATCTGTCTTCTTGCTTTTCTTAGTTCAGCATTGCAGCATTCATCAAAAAGAGGATAAAAATGGTGATATTGTCCCACTGAAGTCCTAATTATGCTCATTGAAATGTACATATTTAGGTATTCTTCAGAGGTGCTATTCTCCATTCTTAGATAGGGGGGTGTATGAATACCACTGAAATGTGTATATGTTTACCCTTTTAAGTCAAGTCTCTACAGACAGAAACAATCCCCCAGCAGAAAGAAGCTGGGGAGAGAAAAGGGAAAGAAAAGAAAGAAAGAAAGAAAGAAAAAGAAAGAAAGAAAGAAAGGAAAGAAAGAAAGAAAGGAAAGAAAGAAAGAAAGAAAGAAGGAAGGAAAGAGAGAGAGAGAGAAAGAAAGAGGAAGGAAGGAGAGAGAGGAAGAGGGAGAGAGAGACAGAGAGAGAAAAAGAGAGAGAGACAAAGAGAGGCAGAAAGAGAGAAAGAGAAAGGAAGAACAAAGGAAGGAATGAAGGAGGGAGGGAGGAAGGGAGGGAAGGAGGGAGGGAAGGAAGGAAGGAAGAAAGGAAGGAAAGAAGGAAGGAAGGAAGGAAGGAAGGAAGGAAGGAAGGAAAGAAGGAAGGAAGGAAGGAAGGAAGGAAGGAAGGAAGGAAGGAAGGAAGGAAGGAAGGAAGGAAGGAAGGAAGGAGATAATTTATCCAATGCTCCTTTCTCACTCTTTGCCTCCAATTGGTTAAAGTTCTGCCCTGGAAAAGTCATTCCCTGGCACTTCTGGGTTGTGTGACCAGTCCTTTGGTTACGCCCTGGAGAAGCCAGATTCCATGCCTTGTGGTGTGGAGCTTCATCCAAATTTGGACTTGGTGGTAGGAGCTAGAGACTCTAGCTGGTGCAGAGCTGGTCACCCTGCCAGCAAAGCTAGCAGTTGAGGGTCCGAGAGACAGTAGGGCTGAGAGAATCTGTGGAGACCCTTAAGATGAGTTTGATACAGAAAGTTAATTTCTTAAGATGGAAATTGGCTCATTCCAAGTAATCATTTCCTTAATATTGAATGTATTTCTCTTGCTTCTGGAGACTTTGACATTAAAAAAACTCTGAGTCATCTATAAATAACCAAATCTAAACTTCTCATTCATCAGCTTCTTAACATTTTATTTGGAGGAATGAATAAAATAATATTTGAAATCAAATTTGTATTTGGAACCCTGGCATTAAAATCACCAGTGCTTTTATTTTAAACTTTAGATTTTTAAGCATTATCTTATATATTTTAAAATTCATATTTATTGTTGTTCTACTTCTAAATGGGAGGTCTTTTATGTGGATAGCTTTAGTAGTAGATACTTGTTAGAGAACTGGGTCTTAATCCTGTTTGGTGTCATGTCACCTGGCCTTTCCCTATGGACTAGAAGAGTGGTTTTAATTTTTTGGGATTTGAGGTACACTAGGAGTTCTGGTAGTATTCCTTGAAGGGATGAAAAGCCTCTGAACCACATGAATTCACCTTATAATCATCATATCAGTACAGCAAAGTCTCATGGTGCCTGTAACAATGTCCTCTTAGGGCTCTAAGCATAGTCACCCTTTAGTTCTGGGCAGCTGTTTCAGTAGAACCAGTTACTGCTCTGACCTTGGCTTCTCTTGCCTGCTCTCAATATTCTCATGTGTGTTCTGGTAAAGGCACACCCCTTAGTTCTTGGTCCCAGTGATCTCTTCTTACCAGATCACATGACTTGCTCAATTCCATATTCTGTTGGACAGTATTGCCATAATAGCAATGAACATATAACAGAAATGGACATATCGGTGAACATTTGGCAGCACACTCTTTTTTTTTTTTTTTTTTTAGAGTCTCGCTCTGTTGCCCAGGCTGGAATGCAGTGGTGTAACCTCAGCTCACTGCAACCTCTCTGTCTGCTGAGTTCAAGTGGTTCTCGTGCCTCAGCTTTCCCAGTAGCTGGGATTACAAGTGAGCACCACCACACCCAGCTAATTTTTGTACTTTTAGTAGAAACGGGGTTTCACATGTTGGCCAGTTTGGTCTCCAACTCCCAAACTCAGGTGATTCACCCACCTCAGCCTTCCAAAGTGCTGGGATTACAGGCGTGAGCCACTGTGCCCAGCCAGCAGCACGCTTCTAGAGGGACTGTACTTCTCTGCTGTGCTGTGACACACAGTTGCAAAACTCTGGACTAAATATTGGACGAAATCCCTTCTAGATCTAACCTCTTTTTTTTTTGAGACGGAGTCTGGCTCTGTAACCCAGGCTGGAGTGCAGTGGCGCGATCTCGGCTCACTGCAAGCTCCGCCTCCCGGGTTTACGCCATTCTCCTGCCTCAGCCTCCCGAGTAGCTGGGACTACAGGCGCCCGCCACCTCGCCCGGCTAGTTTTTTGTATTTTTTAGTAGAGACGGGGTTTCACCGTGTTAGCCAGGATGGTCTCGAACTCCTGACCTCGTGATCCGCCCGTCTCGGCCTCCCAAAGTGCTGGGATTACAGGCTTGAGCCACCGCGCCCGGCCCTAACCTCTTTTTTTAAAACAGCTTTATTGAGGTATAATTGATATACAAAAGGCTGTACACATTTAATGTATACAACTTAATGTATACAATTGCATCCTTTGAGATGAATAAGTTCTAGAGATCTGCTGTGCAATTTAATTGTGACTATAGTTAACAAGACTGTATTGTGCACTTAACAATTTGTTAAAAGGGAGATCTTGTATTTTCTTATTACAAAAGCAAACAAAACCTCCAAGAAACAAACAAGAAAAAGAGTCACAAGGAAACTTTTGGAGGTGGTCTAAATGTCTGTTACGCTCATTGTGGCAACCATTTCCTGAGTATATGTAGAGATCTAACATCCATTTTTATAATCACAACAGAGAATAGGGAGAATGACAAAGCAAGTTAATGACAAGCAACCTTAAAACCCAGAGATCTCCTATTCAATGTTAAGTTGTGGAGACTCTGGTTCCTGTTTAAGAAGCACAAGTTTCAGTCTCCCTACACCCCTGCCCCCACCACATTTTCTTGTCTGAGAAACACTGTTGTTAGACATTGTTATTATTATTATTTTGACACTGAGTCTCGCTCTGTCACCCAGGCTGGAGTGCAGTGGTGCGATCTTGGCTCACTGCAACCTCCGCCTCCCGGGTTCAAGCAATTCTCTTGCCTCAGCCTCCTGAGTAGCTGGGATTACAGGAGTGCACCACCATGCCCAGCTAATTTTTGTATTTTTAGTAGAGACGGGGTTTCACCATGTTGGCCAGGCTTGTCTTGAACTCCTGACCTTGTGATCTGCCCACCATGGCCTCCCAAAGTGCTGGGATTACAGGCATGAGCCACCGTGCCAGCTGCTGTTAGACGTTATTATTCATTCTTGATACTCCCAAGATCTCTTCCAGGAAAAAAAAAAAAAGTGGGTTGACTAGGTATGTTAGTCCATTATCATGCTGCTAATAAAGACGTACCTAAGACTGGGTAATTTATAAAGGAAAGAGGCTTAATTGACTCACAGTTAGCATGGCTGAGGAGGCCTCAGGAAACTTACAGGGATGGCGGAAGGGGAAGCAAACGTCTTTCTTCACATGGTGGCAGAAAAGAGAAGAGCCCAGCAAAACGCGGAAAAGCTCCTTATAAAACCATCAGATCTTGTTAGAACTCAGTATCACGAGAACAGCAGCATGAGGGTAACTGCCCCCATGATTCAATTACCTCCTACTGGGTCCTTCCCACAACATGAGGGGATATGGGAACTACAATTCAAGATGAGATTTTGATGGGGACACAGCCAAACTATATCACTAGTAGACTATTACTTAGTTTGGATCTGGGTTCCCACACTTCTTCTGCTATACCAACCAGCTGTGTGACCTTGAGCAAGTCATTTAACTTCTTTCTCTTTCAGGTCTTCAGTCATATGAGATAAATATAGTAGCTGCTCCAGCTTCCACACTGGTACATTCTGAAGCGATGACTCCCCACCGTCGCCTTCTTGATTCAGCCCTCCTCTTCTCACACATGGTTCATTCTACTCCCTGACCCCCCGCAGTCAGCCCTGTGCCAAGTGTGTCCTTGTTCCAACCTCCTACACCTATGGTCACAGCATTTTTCTAAGCATAGATCTAGTCATGTGTCTTATTACAAAAATAAGATATTTTTGTAATAAATTACATTTTTTTATATGTAAAAAAATGTAAAATAAAAAAAATTATTTTTTTTTTAAGAGACAGGGTCTAGCTCTGTCACCCAGACTGGAGTGCCATGGCATGATTATAGCTCTCTATAACTTCAAACTCCTGGAATCAAGGGATTCTCCTGCCTCATCCTCCCAAATAGCTGGGATTACAGGTGCACACCACTACACCTGGCTAATTTTTAAAATTTTTTGTAGAGACAGGGTCTCATTATGTTGCCAGTCTGGTCTTAAACTCCTGGACTCAAGGGATCTTCCTGCCTCAGCCTCCCAAAGTGCTGGGATTACAGGTGTGAGCCACTGTGCCTGGGCTTTTAACATATATATTTCTTTTGAAAAATGCTTATTTTTGTAGAGATAGAGTCTCACTATGTTGCCCAGGCTGGACTCAAACTCTCGGCCGCAAGTGATCTTCCCACCCCTGTCTCACAAAGTGCTGGGATTACAGGGTAAGCCACCATCTCTGGGCATGATAATACTCCCTTAATGGCTTCTAGCTGTTCATTAAATAAAGATTAAACTGCTTAGCTTGGCCTTCAATGTCCCCTAACCTTGCCCCTGTCTACCTTCAGTTCTCACCACTTTTACCCTCATCTTTATCCTCAGGGTATCTTAGCATTCCTTTAGTTTCTCCACCTTAGGATCTTTGTACATGCTGTTTCTTCTGTCTGGAATGCTTTCCTCCATCTAACTCCGCCCACCTCCTCCTTGCCTAATAACTAACTTCTTTTCCTTTACGTCTCAGCTGAAATGGTCCTTCCTCCAGGAAGGCCTTCCCTGAAACATTCCATGCCCAACTTGATCAGCCCCCCATTACATTCCTTCATAGATGCCTACACTTTTATTTCCTAGAACTTGCTGCCATTTATAAATATATACTCATATGACTTCTATTGATTAATGTCTATTTTTTCTCTACTAGAATGTTGCCTAAAGTCAAGAACTATGTTCTGCTCACTGTTTTCTTCCCAGGGCTTATTACAGTGCCAACTGCTCAATAAATATTTGTTGGTAGAATTAAAGGAAAGATGGGAAGATGGGTGGATGACAGATAAATGCAAAGGAGAAATATGTGACCTTTCCCATCCTGGACTGATTCACCTTTCCCAGCTCCATTTCCCATACTCTCTGTCTTGATTTTTCAAGGTTCCTCCATGTCTCTCGTATTCCAGTCACCTAAAGTTACTAAACTATTATTAAGATGACACTGTGTTTACTACCTCCACTGCTGTTTAGCCAAGACAAAAATGCCTTGATATGTTATACATCAGTTGTTGCTATGAAGATGATTCTACTGTCACAATGAAAAAAAATTATAGTCTGTTTAAGGGAACAACCAATAAATAAGGAAGAGATTTTGCTTTAGAAAACCGAAGACACCCAGGAACCATGGTGGCTGTTTGAATGTTTGAAGGACTGTTTTCAAGATGACTAGACTAATTCCCTACAATATAGAGATTAGACCCAGAAACAAAAAGTGGAAGATACAGGGAAACAAAATTTGGCTTGATAGAAAGCAAGAATTGTGTGCTAAACATACATGGCAGAAAAGGAAATGGGTTGCTTTGAGTGCTGGTGCACTCCATATACCTAGAGGTGCTTCAGCCGAGGTTAGATGGTCACTTTGATATAGTTGGACAAAGGTCATCTCCAAGTCTGCTTACACACATTCTGTCTGTGGAGTGATGTTTCTATTAAACCGGCATCTGAATGGGACACTACAAGAACTCTAGAGATGGTGGTAGGACCCAATCAGTAACTTAAATATGGAGGCCTTTTACTTCAAAATTTTACAAAGGTCTTAGATAAAACTGAGAAGTAAATCTCTGGGCAGGCGGAAACCAACATAGACTCATGACATTACCGAATGCTCTCTCCTTTTTTTTCCTTTTTAACCTATCAAGGAACCCAGTTCTCATGCAAAGGTTACACATGCTTCCAGACCTCAGCACCCATCTTTTTCAAAGATTTTGGCTCCACCTAGTGGTTTGACTAGGTGTTTTGCACACCATGGGTGCAGGGTTGGGGCTGGAGTGGAGGGTCGGGGGACCTCCTGTTGCTGGAATATGTTTCCATGCTCTTTGACTGGACCCTTCTCCCTCGTCCTGCTCTGTTGACTGAGAACTAGTTGACTGGAGTCAGTGATTGTACCACCCCACTTTGCACCTCTAAGAAGTTTGTCCTCCAGGTCCCTGTATTAACCCACATGGTATTGGCAAGGAAAAAACTTGAGAGGTCATTTTTTCTACTTACTGCTCCTCAAACTATGCCTTATGGAGACCAAAGTGTTCCAGAGAGGTGTTTTGGGAGTCACTGCAGGGTGTGAAGTAAGAAAGGCTGAGCTGTAGGCCAGGTGCGGTGTCTCAGGCCTGCAATCCAAGTGCTTTGGGAGGCCGAGGTGGGTTGATCACTTGAGGTCAGGAGTTCAAGACCAGCCTGGTCAACATGGTGAAACCTCCATCTCTACTAAAAATACAAAAATTAGCCAGGTGTAGTGGCATGCACCTGTAGTCCAGCTATTCAGGAGGCTGAGGCAGAAGAATCGCTTGAATCTGGGAGATGGAGATCTGCACTGCACTCCAGTCTGGGAGACAGAGCGAGATTCCATCTCAAAAAAAAAAAAAAAAAAAAAAAAAAAAAGGCTGAGCCGTCAGGGATGGTAACATGCATATAGATGGTTTTCTGCTCCACTGTAGAATACATTGAACTAAAATCTTTTCCATCTTGATAACATTTTTATTAGAGTAAACAGTTTAAGAAATTTTGAGCCAGGTGTGTCCAGTATGCCTGTGTATGGTTTTATTCCTCACTAATAGAGGGCATTCTTAGAATATAATCATGTAAGATATAAAGGGATAACAGGAAAAAGGAAGTAGTTGTTCTAGGTCAGTACTCAATAGTTGCTTTACTGATGATGTTATAGGACCAACAGGTTCGTGTGCCCCCTGTGCAGTAACAGATTAAATACACTGAGACAGCAGGGTTTGCAGTAGAAAAAGAGTTTAACGATCTCAGGGCACTGCGCAGGGAGGTGGAAGGAGACCCTCAAATCCGTCTCCACGAGGAGTCCTTGGCTGGGGTTTCAAGGGAATTATGGAGGGTGAAGGGCTGGAAACTTGAGGCTGTTGATTGGTTGGGGCAAGGGGGGATGAAAACATCAGGATGTGGAAACTGCATCGTTTGGTGAGTCAGCTCCTCTTGGGATGCTTCAGACCAGCTGAGTCAGTAGTTGCATCAGTACACAGAACCTGAAGGACTATCTCAAGGGGAAAACGTAATGTTTCATAATATTCAAGTCGTTATCTATAGAACAGGTCAGGAGAACTATAATCTAGGGTCTACCTGATTCTAGCACAGCAGGCACCAAACAGCTGTAAGGAAGCAGGTCCGAGAGCAGGCTGCCCTCATGAGTAATGCGGAATGTGCTGCAAGCTTGTTTATTTTTGTTTATCTCCCTCCCTTCTGCCCTGATTAATTTTATCAAGTTTATTTGGAAGATTTCAGTGATTGCTAACACCAATAATGGAATGCTTTCCTATTTAATAATAAACTATTAACAATTATCTTTGGGTTTTGGTCTCACTACTCAGGAGGCTCCTAATCCAAGTACATTTAGCCAGATTTCCTGTGTCACCAGATTTGTCTATGCTAGTGTCCAAATCAGCACCTCAACTTGTCATTAATCACAGGCAAAGAAGTCTATAGAAGGTGGTGACAATTATTACAATGAATGATGTAGTGAAAATGCATATTTCAGTGATTTATTTATTGTATGTTAACAGTGAATTATAACTGAAAGAAGGTATGAGCACAAAGTTCCTGCCCAGTCAGTAGAATTTCATGATAATTCTTCGACTACATAAGAAATAAGCAGATTTCATGGTTCTCTGGAGAGACTAAGAACACATAGTTTGAGGAGAACACACAGAAGCACTTTCTCATAATCAACATAATTCCTTAAAAGATTTTATTTCTGCAGTATGATCATATGAGATTAGAAATTAGATAACATCTCAAAAGTCATTCCTAGGTTTTGAAGAATTTCAAACATGTAGATTCTCAAGTCCAATTTTCACCATTGCTAAAGTGCAGCCCTCAAGTTATCTACAAAAGATTGTGAAAACTTGAATCATATAGATTATATACAGGTTGAAAGTCACTGGGCTGTGGCTCAGCTTGACCTATGCAGATCCAGCCTGTTTCACAATTTAAGATCTGAATCAAAAGCACATGTATTTTTAGCATACATTTTTATTAGGATGACAATGCTTTTGACAACTGTATTCTCCTGAATTTTTATTTGGTGGTTGAATGCCATGGAAACTTTAGAAAACCTTACTGATAAGCTGTGGAGGTACCCCATTTCAAATACCAGGGCAATGAAATTGATGGTACTTAAGGGTTGATGCCTTTTGAAAATTCATTAGGCCAGAGGGAGAGAAAGAGAGAGAATCCTCTAATGCTCATATCAATTATTGGAATTATATGCTTCAAAGTAATACCTGCACCGCTGTTAACCCCTTCTCAGCAACTTGCCTTATGTACTTTTTCTTGAATACTATGTACGATGGAATCCAAGCTTCTTACATCAGATCTTATTGAGCAGTACACGTAGAAGGGTCTTGTGTGAACTAATGCTGGGACATATCACTAAATGCCAAATTGCTCCTGTAATTAGAGATGAGCTTTTTTGGCTAATTTCAAGTTGGTCATTCTACCTGATCTTCTTTGGGAACCAGAAGACAAATTGGACCAATTATTTGCATTGTATCAGAATTCTTCTGATCAAAGATTCCAGAGACACAGATCTTTATTGGATATGGATTGTCAGCTTGAGTGACTTTAACCAGAGTGAAGACTTAACTGTCTTCCCAAGAGATAGCTGAGTGCTGGTGGCTTGGGCTGGGCAAGGACTCTACCTCTTCACTAGTGTTGAGAAGTTTTTTTTTGTTTTTTTGTTTTTTTGAGATGGAGTCTTGTGCTATAATTCGTAGAGTTACAGAGCACACTTCAGTGGGAAAAGAGGAAGAAGAAAGAGGAATAATGGTTAGGCAAAAAGAGAGAGATTGACTCTAAAAACCAGAGTAAAATTGGGAAGAGAGTGAAGGGTAAGATTTATCTAAGAAATTCTGCTGTATAAATCCTGGTATAACCTGACAATTTGGAGTTGTCACATATAATCAAGTATTTATTGGCTCTGAGATCAGATAACTAACTTGCAATAAAATATCCATCTTTCTTTAATATCATCCTTCAAATCTCAGTGTCCTTATCTGTAAAATAGGAATTTTAGTATCTTTCATTTAGGGATATTAGGTGGATTAAATTCAATAATGCATGTGAGCTGTGAAGTACTCTATAAGTACTCTTTTATGTGACCTGAAATATATCTTCAGAAATATTTTGTTTTTGTGAAGATCTAGATTATGGATGGAAAATAAGTTTCAATTTGAATATTAAGTTCAGTAGTTAGGAGTGGCTGTCTGAGCAAAGTGCTGAAAAATCTTTTTTTTTTTTTTTTTTTTGAGCAAAGTGCTGAAAAATCTTTTTTTTTTTTTTTTAAGTTTTCTTTGAGCATTCATTCATAGACTTGTGCTATCTCTGAAGCTCTCACATTTATAAACATTTGTAATATTTGTAAAGCAACACAGTTCTTATGGCTGTTTGTAAACATTTGCCATCCACCATGGGTGCCATAATGATATCATTGACCACATGAAAACCAGAAGAAAAATATGCTGAGATTCTTTCCCATCCACTGTAAACATAGAAGTATTCAAGCATATTATTCAACAAGTGGAGCCCTTTCCAAAATTTCAGATCTGAAGATCTTAGCAAATTAAAATTATTAAAAACCCAGCTTGTCAGCAGGAATATATTGAAAGTATCATCACGTTCAGATTAACCATACAACACAAATTTAAAGCATATGAAGCCAATATAATCTGAAAAGTCTTTGAGGGACAACTCTTAGTACCATAGTAACAAACTATGTGATCAATTAGCGATGTCTGTAATGGGTATGCGAGGGTTGAGTCACAACATAGATGTTATGTGTTTCTCCTATCCACAATTTAAATAGATGACTAAATATCTAACGTGAAAACTCAAGTCTCTTTGGAGCTGAGGTTTCCATTTTATAGTTAGCATATCTATACTATTATTATATGTATATAATTTATAATTTCAGAATTCTTTTTTTTAAACAGGTCTAAGATTGTATTGATAATAACTATTGCAGATATCTTTCTATAGGGCTCCTGGAATGAGCATTTTGCCATGAACTGTATATACTAATTTCTACTGAACTAAAACTGAACTTTCAAATACTTTCCCTTTAGTGGTATTTTACTAATGATGCCCATCATGATTTGATCATAGTTTAAGTATATATTTGATGACACTATATCAATGGTAACATAATTCAAGTGCTATAAAATTTGTGTAAAAGAAAACATGTTAGGCATAGATTTACTTTCTTTGAAATATTCCTGGTTGACTACCTTCCCCTCCCTGTAACCCTCCTGACGATAGTTTTCCTGCCTCTCGGGAGCAAGGCCCAATGAACAAAGGTGCCATGAGATTATTCCCATCTGAATGGCAAATGATGGTTACAGTGAACAGGCTTTTGAGAAGGGAATTCCAAGTACTGAACTGAGAGCCCAAGAGAACTTCTTTGATTCACAAGGATTGGGTGAACTCTGCTACCTAACATAGCTTAGGTGTTAAGTGCCGCTGTAGCTGGCAGTAGGTCCAGAAAAGCACCCTATGGGGTGCTTAGGTGACAGTGCACGTCTCTTTCATTGGAGCTCATGAAAACAGGATGATTTTTCTGCTTTGCATTTCACATTTGGTACATTTAATGTTTTTGCCTTCTGCCCAAGCTATTTCATTATCATCGTTATCAAGACTTTTGATAATCCTTCCCGTTATCATGGGAAGTATTTATTATGCATCTATTTCTATTCTGCTAGGCTTACCACAATGTGGGCTGGAGCTCATGGCTTTCCATAGTATCTGGCCTCCTACCACACAGCAACAAAGCCATTTAACAACTATTAGAAATTAATACAATTCAGTCACTGGCAGATTGGGAGAGATAACAATTGGCGATAAAAAATGGGCCCTGTAATGCACAGGTGAGATAAAGGATGTGGTTAAAAAAAATAAGTGAATACCATGCCAAATCCTACCCAGCCTATAAAGCCTACTCAAATGCATCCTTCTCTGAGAAGCTCACCCATAGAACTTGCTTTACAAAAACACCTTTTTTGGTACTTCTTGAATTCTGTGACTTTTATGCACATCTTATTTCCTGCTCTCTGAACTAACTGAGGAACATGTCACATGATATCGTAAACATGTTTCATGATACCTAGCACAACGCATGAAATATTCAATAAAGTTTGATGAATGAGAAAGCAAATCAAGAAACTCTGTCAAAAAAATGTGTTAGATGCCTAAGCACTATGCAAAGCACTGGGGGTATAATGATGAACAAGACAGCCAAGGCCCCTGCCTTCAGCAAGCTCACAATCTAATAGCGAAGGAAGCCCAAGAACTTAACAGGAATTGCTTTAACACGGTATGTACATTGATGTGATTGAATGACATAGAAAAGAGGAAAAGTCATACTTTCTAGCCTACCAAGTATCTTATGATTCAATATTAAATTTCCCTGTCTCCATTTAGAGCAAAAGTGGCAAATTCAAATGTTTTCATGAGCCAGGTAGGTAATATCAAGTAAGACAATAGTGGGCAGTGGGGACTTCAGTGACCTGGAGAGTTTATGCTCCACTTCTAGGATGGAGGAGCTACACTCAGCTTCAGCCAATTGTATCATGTAAGACTGAACGTTGATTCAGTGTTGCCAGATCTAATTTTCTTCTAGGAAGCAAGCAATTTGGATTTTTATGTGAAATCTTCTGATTTTTAAATGTTGGCAACCAATTTCCTATTTTGTGGCTTAGATCTGGCCTGCGAGCTACCATTGACTGCCTCTAATTCAGGGCTTCCATAGAGGGGTGCCCCTTATGAGGAGCCCACACACCACGCCTCCCCTGTATGGGTCCCAGAACCCAGGCTATCAACTCTCTACCTCTCAGCCCTCTCTCTTCTCCCTGTCTTCCTTTCACACCCTATTCCAGTGTCAAGGACGCTCAAGCTAAATCAATTAGGGAAGGGCTGACATCTACAGTTTGTGGGAAAATAGTTTAACCTTTATGAAAAGTCAGAGGTACAGGGCCCCTGGGAGTTGGAGATGTGAGTGGGATAGAAGAGCCTAGTGGGGAACTCTCCCAAGCTTCTTGCATGATGGGCAATGCTCTCCTTTAAAAAGCATTAACAAAGGTCAGATTGACAAGTCAACACTGAAACTGTATCCAAATACGTCTCCCTAATTGTAGGGAGAAAGCAGAGAAGGGGCTAGCGGAAAAAGTCCAGAGGACAAGACTGACTCCAAAGCCTTTCTCCCTCCATCCACTGGCAGGCTTGGGCATATTCTATGAGGTGAAGGGAAATTGCAAAATTAGAACTGGCAACTTATACAGAGAGGCCCAGTGCAAGGCCATGGGCCTGAGGCAGGCTCGGAAAGTTGAGGAATTGTGGGGGAAAGAGGATTTGGCAGCCTGACTTCCTGTGGCTGTATCCAAGGCTAATTAGTTTGCAGTGTTCTGTGTGTGCCTGAATGGAAATGATCCCAGTCTTGAGAGGCAGGGGGGTAAGGAAATCAAAAACACATGCAGAAAGAAAGAAGGGGAAGGGATTGGTGGGAGAGGAAGGCAGGGGGTTGTGGGGAGGGGAGGGGGAAACCTGTCCTTTGGCTACATTTTCTTTCTTCAGGAGAGGGCTCTCATCATTCTGTTTCATGACCAGTA
Source organism: Macaca mulatta (assembly GCF_049350105.2). Lineage (NCBI taxonomy): Eukaryota > Metazoa > Chordata > Mammalia > Primates > Cercopithecidae > Macaca > Macaca mulatta. The sequence continues at coordinate 121,052,892 of NC_133406.1, forward strand.
AATCACCACCACAGCCCTGTCCATCACATCTCACATCTGCTGCAGAACTCGTTAAACATCAAAAGACGAGCCTATCAGTTCTGCTTAGTTAGAAGTCTGACTTACTAGAGGTCTAACCAAGGAGGAGTTTGCATGTTTTTAATAATAGCTTAAGGAACTTCGTAGCACCCCATAAATTACTTAATGCAACAAACTCTTCCTGTAGTCCAGCTGGCATTTGAAAGTTGCTCAACCAACCCAGACCTGCCCCTATGGCAATGGCTTTTTGGTGGTCACATTCCAGGACACCACAGGGTGTTAGTTAATGCTTCAATTCATAATTCTGAGCCCATTATTAAAAATGAGTTACTCTACTGTGTACGTCCTCCCTGGCACGCATGACTCAGAATTCCTTTGCCTTTGTCTTTCTGTACTTCTGAGGTTGCCAGGCACCTCAGAGCAAAAAGAAATGGTCTAGTGGAGAAATGGATCAGTAACTAGGGCAATAAAATCAGAACCTCGTCCCAGACTTGAAGGTACATGCTCGACAGATACATTAATATAAATCAGTAAATATTTACTGAGTGCCTACTCTGTGCTAGGAACCAGACATACAAAAATAAATTCTGACATTCTGACTCCTTTTAAAGAGTCCACAATAATGTGGACACGTATGAACACTCTGAGGTTTAAAAAACAAACTAGCTAACACAAATGGAAGGATATAATTTACTCCACCAGTAACCCCTTAGAAGTTCCTTGGATGTTGGTGCATTTTGCTATCCCTGTTTGATGCTAACCTCCCAGGTGTCCAGACCCTGTGAGGGACACAGTCTAGGTAAAACCCACAACATCTGCTCAAGAGAAGCTTCAAAGAAGCAAAATGCTTGGAATTATATCTTCTCTAAGAAAATATAGGGTTAAAAACTCAACCCAGACCTCCTGACTTCATTTTTTCTACACATTTGACAAGGCCACAGAAGAAATTTTTAAGCACCTATCTAAGTAATATTTCCCCTACACAACAGTCTATATGGCATGAGGCTAATACTAAGACAAAAATCAAAATCAAGGGAATACATATAATACTACTAATTTATTATTTATGGCATTCTTGCATTGTGCCAGGAATTGAGCCATGCTGATAAAGATTATTAGAACATAATCCCCCGTTTCATAGACCTTCCCTTCATGTCAAGAGGCAAAGTCCACCACAGTAAGAGAAATGACCCAAGTGTGCAGAGGATTCTATGGTAGCAGGAGAAGGTACTCAACTCAGACATGAGTACTCTTACTAAGGTACTTAGGACAGAAGACTTTCTTAGCAAAGATGGTGTGTTAAACTGAGTCTCAAATAGGTAATTAGCCAGAAGTAGGAGATGGGACATTCTAGGAATTATAGCATCAGTGGTGTAGCTGTTTGCAATGCTCCGTCTCCCAAACCCTCAAATGATCTCATTATCGTTAACTTCACTAGAAAATTAATGAACAATTGCCTTGTGCAGAAGCTGTAGAAACTGTACTAGGTATTACAGATTCAACAATGATTTCTATCCTTCAGTGACACACAGCTTAGGAGTGATTAGACAGTATGGATGGATGAATAGCTAATAGAGACAGACAGATGATGGCAATACCCAACCTGTACTACACTTTTGTGTGGCAGTACCAGTTCCTTTTTTTTTTTTTTTTGAGACGGAGTCTCGCTCTGTTACCCAGGCTGGACTGCAGTGGCCGGATCTCAGCTCACTGCAACCTCCGCCTCCCGGGTTTACACCATTCTCCTGCCTCAGCCTCCCGAGTAGCTGGGACTACAGGCGCTCGCCACCTCGCCCGGCTAGATTTTTGTATTTTTTAGTAGAGACGGGGTTTCACCGTGTTAGCCAGGATGGTCTCGATCTCCTGACCTCGTGATCCGCCCGTCTCGGCCTCCCAAAGTGCTGGGATTACAGGCTTGAGCCACCGCGCCCGGCCGGCAGTACCAGTTCTAAGGAGCTTCACAGTGGGCTTCATTTACCTTCTCTGTCCTGAGAGGGAGGGAGGGAAGGCATTGCTTAATCCATTTTGAAAAAGAATAGATTCCTAGGCTAATGAATAGTGCAGATGACCAGCGCACATGCCTGATTACTTGAAAGGAGGTCAAGGGAGGAAAAACATCAAGGGAGGAAAAACATGGGTAAGGAGGTAGATGTTCTGAAGGGAAGCAGATGAACTGGCCAAGCTGAGATGGGAAGAGAAAGCCATTGCTCTGAGCACCTGGACCATGTGCAGTTTCTCAGTTTTGGCAGCAAACTCACATCTGGCTGAAGCAGCACCTCCATGAAGACCTAGAGGCTAGGCTGAGGGCGCTGTGGACATACCATTAACAGCAAGGCTGAAAAACACATAAAGTAGGAGTGACCTGGGAGAGTCTTCCCTGAGTTGTCCCTTTACAATATGTTTGACCACTTGAGCACCAGCTCCATGGGGTTCAGCACGGCCTGGGGCTGGGATTATCACATGATGACTTTTCTTCCACCCCTTCTCTCCATCTCTAAATGCTGCATCCCCCTGGGCTTAAGTCTGGATTCTGTTTAAGTGCCTCTTCCTTAATTTCACAACTAGGTTTAGAGGCTCAACTGAACTATCATTTGCCACAAGGTATTGGAACTCACAGTGTCTCTGTCTCTCCTACTAGTCTGTGGGCCTTTTGAGGTAAGGATCATTCATGTTCCTATAGTGTCAGCACTTACTACAAAGACTAGCAAATAGTAAGTATGCATTGAAATTTGTTGAATAACTAAATAAATGAGTGGGTTTGTGTACATAAGAATATCACCAGATCTGCCAGACCATGACATTTGTGGTTTCCATATAAGAATCCAGTTCCTAGGGCCTACAGGATCCTTTTTTTTTTTTTTTTTTTTTTTTTAAATCTAGAAGCGCTTCTATTCAGAAAGTCTTATTCCTAAACACTATTTGTGATGGTCTTAATTTTCTTTTTTTTCTTTTCTTTTTCTTTTTTTTTTTTTTTTTTTTAACGAAAGAGGGTCTCACTCTGTCACCCAGGCAGCTGGAGTGCAGTGATCACAGCTCACTGCAGCCTTGAACTCCAGGGCTCAAGCAATCCTACTGCCTCAGCTTCCCAAGTAGCTACAACTATACGCACATGCCACCATACTCGGCTAAGTTTTTTTTTTTTTTTTTAATTTTTTCTAGAAATGGGGTTTCTCCTTGTTGCCCAGGCTGGTCTTGAATGCCTGGCCTCAAGCCATCCTCCTGCCTCTGCTTCCCAAATGGTAGGATTACAGGTATGAGCCACCGCATCTAGCCTGTGATAGTCTTTTTGTTGTGTCAACTTGGATAGACTACAGTCTCCAGTTACAGAATCAAATACAAATCTAGGTGTTATTGTGAATGGATTTTGTAAATGTAATTTAAGACTATAATTAGTAGACTTTAAGAAAGGGAGCATAGCCTAGATAATCCAGGTGAGCCCAATTTAATCAGCTGAAAGGACTTAATAGGCAGAGCTGAGGCTTTCCTGAAGAGGAATTCCACCTACGGATGGCAGCTTCCACCTGTGCCTGACAGTTCCAGCCTGCCCTCCTGAGTGCCTGCCCTACAGACTTCAGACTTGCCTAGCCATCCCCCACAATCACATAAGCCAATTCTTTGTAATAAATCTCTTAACATTTATGTCCTATTTGTTCTACTTCTCTAATTGGATCCTGACTGATATACTATAAATTCAAAGTGTCTTAGAGAGCTTGAGCTTGCAGTTTCCCAGTGTACTTTCAGTAAATAACAGAAGGTCAAACTTTCAGAGTTTTAATTCAGATATACTCTTATTCCTGCTGATGTATTCTATCAAGTATCTTTTCCTAACATGAACCAGTTAAATGTCTTATTTTTCTTTTTTTCTTTTTCCCAAGCAATAGTGTCACTTGCTGAAGACGTTTTAAGTTCATTAATTTAACCCTTCTCCCCAACCATTTCTGCAAGTGTGGTGAATAGACCTCCTTAGCAGTTATGGTTAGTGTCAGACTGGGCTGCCTTGCCACATTGAAGTAGTATAGATTTGAGAATACAGATTTGTCTTTCAGATTACAGAACTAGTCCCCGACTTACTCCAGAAGTTAAGTAGTAGAGCTTTTACCATGCTTAGTTCCAAATTCCAGAACAACTCCCAGCCTTCTCCAAAATTAAAAACAGTCTAATTTAATTGACAGTGGTTGATTTTGGCTGGCTGGGTGATGATGAAAGAAAGGAGAGCACTTGCGTAGTTTATGGTGAAGATAAAGCACGTATTAGGCATTGTAATTATCTAACTGCACACTATAAACTTTCCCATTTCATTCATTTCTGTATCTCTTGCTCTTTATTGTCAGTTGCAGAGGCACAACACTTTTCTCAGGATTCGTGATCAACTCTGCCCTTTGGAATTGTCCCTACTGTCTAAAAATTAATTCCGCATGCATGTACAAACTTACATTTTATGTTCTCACCACCTTCTAATTTTAAAAATGGTTCTACCTTCATTTTGTCATAATTATGCTCCTTTTCTAAGTAACACTTTTAATATTATTGCTGCTTTTGCACTTTCAGATATGTGGAGTCAAAAATGTTTCTAGAACACTTCAAAATCATGCACAAATGCAGCAAATTAGCAAGTATTAAAGAGTAAGTGGTTGGCAGAGACCTAAATGGCAGGGCATTGGACAATAGCGCCATCTATTGGTTGTGGATAGAGTTGGCTTCTCTCTATTCGGTCTTTATTCTTAAGTGTAACCGGTAATTTCCTATGACAGTTCCTAGGAGAAGGAGCTTCTGTCATGATTTCACGCATCCTTGACGTACTTTCTTTCTGTGAATGTTAAAAGCCTTTAATAATAAGGGTCACTTTGGTCCCAAGTGGTCAGAGCTGGGCCTTCGGAAGGCCAGGTGAGCCCACACAGGGAGATCTGCATGAGCCCCTCATTGCCCCTATACCAGTGCCACAGCTGTTTTCCAGTGAGAGCCATGACCTAGATCACAGGTTCTATACTCTGGCTGCACCTCAGAACCTCTGGGGTGTGGCATAGGCTTTGTGATTTTTTTCAAAGTTTGCCAGTTGATTCCAATGTATAGCTAGGCCTGAAAAACACCTAAAGGAGTAAGAGAACGACATGGAAGAATTAACATTCTACACATTTGTTAAGATCTCCATTTTCCTCATGCCAGCATCCACTCTTTTCAGCCAAAGCACTGTTTACCAAATATATCCCAAGGAGATATTAGAAACAAACAGGTTTCATGATTTTTCCAAGATCAGCCGATACTTCTGTGGCAGGTCCAGGTCTGGAACTTGGCACACAGAGACCTAAGCTACAAGAGCTGTGAGCTGAAAGCCGCTAAGTATCCCTGTCTATAATTATGGCCTCATCTGTAAATAGATGGCTTTAGACCTGAGTTTCCTTTTCCTGGAAAGATAAAGCCACCAGAGGTGAACTTCATTCTTCTTTTAGAGAAAGGAGGAAACAGGGACGACTTTTGCAGTCTAATGAGACAAGGCAGCTTTCCACCGTCTCAAGAGAGACCATGGCTCTTGGCTACAGTTGCCTGCAAGCCCAAGGATGGGACAGAGGAGGCTGAATGCAAAATCGTCCTCTTCTTAGAAGCTTCCAAGGAATTTCATTAGGGCTCTTTATCATGAATAGTTGTTTAAGATTTAGGGATACCTCAATATGTGTTCTAACATGGAAAACAGACCTTTCTTTACTCAGTGGAAGAAAATATTGAATTGATAAATGTATTTACAAGACATTTCTGTGCCAATAGGTCACTCTCTACATTTCCTGATATGCCGCCATCTGACACATTCTTTCAGAATTTTGTGACCATTAGGATCTAAGATTGGATGGAACTAGGATTGGATCCAGTTCAGCAGTTCCTTAGACCAGGAAAATAGCCCCAGCTATCAAGTAGCTCTAAGCAAATGACTTTAATCTTCCTAAACCTGAGTCTGTATCAGCAATAAATGGAATTATTGTGATAATCAAATAACAGAGAGCCCAATAAAGAGGTTTGTAAACTATAACATGCCATATAAAGCTCAAGCAATGTGATGAGGACTGTTTTTCACTCTCCAAAGGGAATCTTTCCTCCAAGCAAGTCCCCTCTTTGTCAATCACAGTGAGTGATTGGCCCCACCCTCTCCAAGACTGTTCCTGTGTCTGCATCTTACCCTCTCTTCCTGTCCAAATCCTGCCATTATTCCACACCCAAATCAATTTATACCAAGTGCAAGAAAACACTTTCTGACCAATCTAGTTCAGTGATTTCTCCCTCTCTAAATTTCTGTAGCATTTTACAATTGATGCCAAAGAATGTATAAATTCAGATGATTTGCCTTGCCTCCTATTCTTTCATGTATGTCCTTTCTGTCTCCATAACTTTTTTTTTTTCAAAAATACACCTTTTATAGAAGAATTAAAACACACATACAGAAAATATGCATGTAGCACAAAATAACCCACTGCAAGCTCACCCAAATCACTCACCAAACCATCAGAGATTAATAAACAGAACCCTGTCAACATCTGAGAAGCCCTTCTTGGGCACCTTTCCAACCACCGTCTCCACTCTCCTTCCAAAAGATGCCCACTCTTCTGACTTCTAATACCATACATTAGTTTCACCTGTTTTTGAGTTTTCTATAAAGTGTGTATTATTTGATGTCTAGCTTCTTTTGCTCAACTTTATACTTGTGATAATCATCCATGTTGTACGTGGCAGTAGTGTCTTCACTTTCATTAATTTGCCGTTTCATGGATATATCACAGTTTATCTCTCCATTCTATTGTTTGAGGACATTTGAATTGTTTTTAATTTGGCTATTTTAAATAATGCTGTCATGGACATTCTTAGGTTTGGCTTTTAGTAAACACTTGTATGCATTTCTTCTGGGCATGTATCTAGGAATAGAACTAGTGGGTCATAGGGTGGGCATATGTTCAACTTCGGTATATACTAACAGTTTCTCAATGTGATTGTACCAATTTACACTCCCAATAGCAATGTATGTATGTTCCAATACTCTACAGCATCACAAATATTTGGTATTTTCAGTCTTTTAAATGTTAGCCAAGTTGTTGATATACCATATATTTCACTGTAATTTTAATTTGCTTTTTCCTGATAACTAACGAGGTTGAGCACTTGAAAAAAATGCTTATTGGCAATGTGAATATTCTTTTTTGTGAAGAAAATAGCATCCAATTTTTACTAGGTTTTCTGACTTTTTAAATTGTAAAAAATATATACAAGATGTCATTTTATATATAATATTTGTATACATACATTTTCTTCCATTCTATAACTTTCTTTTTCCTTCTCATAATGGTGCCTCTTTATAAACAGAAAATGCCAATATTTTAATTTTTTTTAGGAATGTTATGTCTTACTTAAGAAATCCTTGCCTGCTCCAGGCATACAAAATATCATTCTACATTAATTTTTAGAAACCTTACTATTTTACATTTCATATTTTGATCTAAAATCACCTGGAAATTATTTTTTTCTTTTTCTTTTTTTTTTTAAGAGACAGAATCTCACCCTGTCGCCCAGGCTGGAGTGCATGCAGTGCAGTGATGCAACCTTGGCTCGCTGCAACCTCCGCCTCCTGGGTTCAAGCAGTTCTGCCTCAGTCTCCCAAGTAGCTGGGACTATAGGTGCACACCACCATGCCTGGCTAATTTTTTTTTTTCTTTTTTTGTATTTTTTAGTAGAGATGGGGTTTCACCATTTTGCCCAGGCTGGTCTTGAATTCCTGAGCTCAAGTGATCCGCCCGCCTCGGCCTCCCAAAGTGCTAGGATTACAGGGGTGAGCCACCGCGCCTGGCCCTGGAATTGATTCCTTAAATAATGTATGAGACAGGAGTCAAGATTGTTTTTTCTCATATGGATATCCAATTGACCATTGATTAAAATAGTGTCTTTTTCCCACTGCTCTGCATGGACCAATGGTGTCCATATATGTGTGGGTCTGATTCTAGACTTTCTATTGTGTTTCATTGGTCTATTTGTCTATTTTTATGCCTCTCTTCACATTGTATTAATTACTTGATAATAATTATTGTATGTAGTAGGATAAGCGTTCAAACTCTAATCTTCTTAAAGATTCTCTTACCTATTCCTGTCATTCTACATTGCTATATAAAATTCCACATACATTTATCTACTTTTAAAAAGAACATCTGTTGGAATTTTAATTGAGATTGCATTGAATGTATAGATCAATTTGGGGAGACTTAATATTTTTGCACTATTGAGTCTTCCGATCTATGGATCTCCGTTTTAGCTCTTCTTTAATTTCTCTAATATTGTTTTATAGTTTTCTGTGTGAGATAACACACATTTTTCATTATATTTATGTCTAGATATTTGATGCTTTTATATTTTCTTTAAATTTCATTTCCTACTTGTTAGTTGCTACTATACCTATACTTGATTTTTATTAATGTCCTTGAATCCCGTGAGTTTGCTAAACTGACTTATTAACTTTGGAAGTTTATCTATAAATTTCTTTGGATTTTCCAGGTACACAATTGTGCTCTGTGTAAATAATATATTTTACTTCTTTCTTCCCAATCCTTATATGCTTTATTTATTTCTTTTTCCTTATTATACCATTACAATTTTAACCTCTAGTATCATGTTAATTAAAAGTATTGAAACCAGAGATTCTTGTCTTATTTTTAATTTTGGGAAGAAAATTATATTTCACCTTTTAGTATAATATTTGTAGTAGATTTTTGGTAGATGCCTTTTATCTTTTCAGCTCCAGAATTTCTATTTGGCACTTTTTAATAACTTCTATTTCTTTGCTGAGATTCCACATCTCTTCGTTAATTATAATCATGTTTTTAAAAAAATCTTTGAAAATATTTATGTAGCTGCTTTAAAGTCTTTGTTAACTCCAGAATCTGGGTCATGTCAGAGTATGTTTCTATTGACTGCTATTTCTCTTCATTGTATTTTCTTCTCACTTTGTGTGTGTAATACTCTTTTATAGTACGCCAGACATTTTGGATGGACCCCTGTAGTGACTGGATACTGTTACCACCCTCTGAAAAAGGTTGATTATTTTTTCTCTCAGGCAGTTAACTTGGGTGGACTCAAACCCCAAACTCTCTCCCCTATGAGAGGAAGTAGCTGAAATCTCTAGTAAGTTCTTTCAGACTTTCACCTGTTGCTTTTCACTGGGCTCCTCAGAGTTCCTCATACATACATAGTTTAGGGATCATCCAGATGTTTGGGCAGAGTTTATGTGCACATTCTGGGGCTTCTCTCTCAGACTCCCGCCTTCCTGACACCTCACTCTCTGTTCCGTTAACCCTAACTCCATTTAATGGTTCCCTGAACTGCTAAGAATAATGTTCTCTTCTTGAATTATTGTTATTGTCGCCCTATATTGTACAGACTGCAGAGTGCCTTCAGACAAAAGGCATATCAAGGTAGATCTTAAAAAATGCTATATTGAAGGGATGAATTCCTCTCCAATTCCTGTCTGCTTTCAGTCACTATCCAGTGCCTTCAAGCAGTTTTTTATTTCCCTCAAGAATAATTGTTTTCTACAGAAAGTTTTGTCTAATACGAGCTACTACAAAATTACTGGAAGTGGAATGTAGTGAAAGGCTTTGAATTATGGATTACACTTCTTTATTAGGTATAAGACTATTCAGATGTCCTATATTTTTCCCCAGCTTTAGTAAATTGTGTTGTTTGAGAAATTTGACTCATCTAAAAGTTCAAATTTATTGGCATAAAGCTGTTTATAATATCTCACATTATATACTTTTGTAGATTAAGTATTTTGAATTTATATAAAACTGAGTAAGAAACTAGAGAAAATTACAGGGCATGGTCCAAATTTAAATCCAACAATTCTTTTAAAAATATTCTTTATGACATATACACACACACACACACACACACACACACACACACACACACACATATATACACTATTTAAATAGAACCTGTGTGACATTTACTTGTATTTTCTTACATTATTCATTTGATTTCAACTTTATAAAAGTTAAATGACAATAATTTTTTAAATTAAAATAGTTTTCAAAATATAAAAGTTTACATACTTAAGAATTTCTAATTTTTCTAAATATTATCATCTATAAGTTAAAATAGATTTGAATTACCTCTCTTCATAAGTTAAATATCCTGAAAATTGCCTCAGCCTTTTGCTTATTTTTTTTTACTAATAAAATATGCTTTTGAAAGTGGCACTCTAATTCAATTATAAATGAGCTAGTGTATACTGCCTAAAAAGTAGCCTTCTTATGACATCTAGATTCAGGTTTTGTAGCCAAAAGGAAAAATATCAAAAAGATGTTGATTTAAAATCAAATAAAAAATTGAAAAGGCTAATTCTGTGAATTTTAATTCTTAATATGATCCATGGTAACCTCTTCTGGGAAGTAAATTTCACTTGATACTCAACAAGAGAAAGTTTTTGTATGCTTCTCATGTATCCTTTGTTCATTTTCCTTGTCACAGCCTATAATTCAGTTATCACAATGTATCCTTACTTCATTATTTGAAATTTATACTTACTTTTCTACACTTAATATAACCCCATGTTTTCTTTTCCATTCAACAAATATCAATTTCATCATTTCTGTTTTCGATCTAAGGGTGAGGTAAACTAGGAAAAATGAGGTTAGATCTGTGTCTTCTTCAGTCTAATGAAAAAAACCCCTTTACTTTGACATTCTTTTCTTTGTTTTAAAGTCAGGTTTATTGAGAAATAGTTTGTGTACAGCAAAATCTACCCTTTGTAAATGCAATGAATTTTGAGAAACATAGACAGTTCAGTGTCCACCACCACCATCAAGATAAAGAACATGTATCTTAATCCAAAAATTTCCTCATGTACTTTTGTTGTCAAATTCTTACCTAAATTCCCAGCCCACAAACAACCACTTAGTTTTTTCTGCCCCATAAGTTTGCCTTTTCCAGAATGTCTTATAAATGTAATTGTGCAGTATGTAGCTTATTGAGTCTATTTTTTTTCCATTTATTATAATGCATTTGAGATTTATTCATGTTGTTGCCAATAGTTTGATTCTGTTTTATTGGTGAGTAATATTCCATTGTATGGATGTACCACCACATTTTATTAATAGAATTACTACTTGATGGACATTTGAAATATTTCCAGCTTGTAGTAATATGAATATGGCCACTATAAACATCTGTGGATGTGTTTTTGTGTGAATATATGTTTTCACTTATCAGGCATATATCTAGGAGTGGAATTGCTGAGTCATATAGCAATTGCCTATTTAATTTTATAAAAAACAGCCAAACTATTTTTCAAAGTGGCTGTGCTATTCACATTCCCATCAGCAATGTATGAGAGTTCCAGTTGCTCTTCATTCTTCTCAGCAGCTTTTGTAACAGCTGGTGTCTTGTTTCAATCTGCAATTCTCTACCATTAGTGTTGTTGGACACAGACTTATGTGCGTTTTTGCTGTCTGTGTATTGTCTTTGATGAAGTGTTTGTTCAAATTTTTTGCCCAGTTTTTAAATTGGATTGTTGTTTTCTCCTTTAGAAAAACAAAAGAAAAAGAAAAAGAAATTGGATTGTTGTTTTCTTCTTATTGAGTTGTGAGGGTTCTTCATGTATTTTGGATATCAGTCCTTTTCCAGATATATGTTTTAAAAATATTTTCCCCAAACTTATGTCTATATTTAAATGACATTTTCCTAAAATTGTTATTTAAATGTGGGAGGCTTTTAAATTTTAATAAAGTCTCATTTATCAATTTTTTTCATTTATGGAATGTGCTTTTTGTATTCTACCTAATAAATCTCACCTAGCCCAGAGTCACAAAGATTTTCTCCTATATTTTCTTCCAGAACTTTTACACTTGATTTTTACATTTAGGCCTCTAATCAATTTTCAGTTAATTTTCATATATAGTTTAATGTATGGGTCAAGATACATTTTTTGCATATAAATGTTCAACTGTTCCAGTATTATTTTATGAAAAGACTATCCTTTCAGCATTGAATTGCCTATGGTGGATTAGCTATGTCTGGATTCTCTACTGATCTTTATATATTTCTCAACTCGTGTGTGTGTGTGTGTGTGTGAGACAGAGTCTCACCCTGTAGCCCAGGCTGGAGTGCAGTGATATGATCTAGGCTCACTGCAACCTTTGCCTCCCAGGCTCAAGCAATTCTCCTGCCTCACCCTTCTGAGTAGCTGGGATTACAGGCACACATCACCACGCTGGGCTAATTTTTGTATTTTTAGTAGACACAGGGTTTCACTATGTTGGCCAGGCTGGTCTCGAACTCCTGACCACAAGTGGTCCGCCTGCCTCAGTCTCCCAAAGTGCTGGGATTACAGGCATGAGCCACCGTGCCTGGCCCTCAACTCATTTTTTGAGGCCAGCATTAACCTCACACCAAAATCAGACATTATAAGAAAACAGAACTACAAACCAATATCCTCATGAATATAGATACAAAATACCAACAAAATATTAGCAAACCAAATTCTGTAATATATTAAAATAATGATCTATCATGACCAAGTGGAATTTTTCCTTGAAATGCAATATTGTTCAACATTTGAAAGCAAATCTGTAGGGCTGGGCATATTGGCTCACACCTATAATTCCAGCACTTTGGGAGGCCAAGGCTGGCAGGTCACTTGAGGTCAGGAGTTCGAGACCAGCGTGACCAAAATGGTGAAACCCTGTCTCTACTAAAACACAAAAAGTAGCCGGGCATGATGGTATGTGCCTGTGGTTCCGGCTACTCAGGAGGCTGAGACACGAATCTCTTGAACTCGGGAGGCAGAGGTTACAGTGAGCTGAGATCACACCATGGCACTCCAGCCTGGGCGACAGAACAAGACACTGTCTCAAAACAAAAACAAAAATAAAACAAAACAAAACAATCAATAGGATTTATCATATCAACCAAACTAAAGGAGAAAAGCCATATCATCCTCTCACTAGATGGAGAAGGATGGTTTGACAAAATTCAACAACTATTCATGAAAACTCTAAGCAAACTAGGATTACAGGTTGAGACTTCCTTAACTTAATAAAGGGCACCTTTGAAAAACCTATAGTTAATATCATACCTAATGGTGAAAGACTGAGTACTTTCCCCCTAATATGAGAAAAAAAGGTAAATATGTTCACTCCTATTACTTCAGTTCAACATCGTACTGAAAGTCCTTGTCAGTGCAGTAAGGCAAGAAAAAGTAAGAAAAGGCATACAGATTGCAAAGGTATAAACAAAACTGCCTCTATTCACAGATGACATCACCTATGTAGAATCTACGTAGAAACTTAGGTTTTAGTTGCTTTTCTTCCCATTCTTTTTTTTTTTATTTTGTAGAATTGGTGTAATATTTTCCTTAAATGTATGCTAGAATTCACCAGTGAAGCATCTGGAGTTGTTCTGAGGGATAGTTTTAAACTATAAATTCAAATTTTAAAGTAAATGTAAGACTGTGTAGCTTATCTTGAGTAAGTTTGGTAATTTGCATCTTTCAAAGACTTTATCCATTTCATCTAAGTTGTCAAATTTTTGGTGTAAAGTTGTTTATAATTTTTTGTTATCCTTTTAATATCCCCTTTGTTCAGGGCAGCAGTTCAAATCACAGTCAAACTCTAACTTCACTCGATGGCTTGACGTCTGTCCCATATGAGAGCAGCTCAAGGGTCAGTAAGAGATGTGGGCAGATGGGGATCCCCCTTTAGTCTCTATTCTTTTGGGGATTTCCTCTTAATTTTCTTTGTGCTGTGGTTGCCCCATACTCTGGTTCTTCTAGCCAGTAATATGTGGGGTTTATATGGAGCTTTAGCCATTCTACATAGTGCAGACTAGAGCCTGCCTTGGCCTAAAAGCTGTAAAATCTAAAAACTCATCAATGCCATTTTCTTATTTCATATATTGGCTTCTTCCAGCATTTTCGTGCTTTTAGTCACTCTCCAGTGTCTTCAGATACTGTTTTTAAAAATATGTTTTGTCCTCTGTGTGTGTATATAATTTTTTATGTAGATAGATCTGATAAAAGATGCTCAGATCTTACGGGAGATGAAATCTCCTTTTTTTTTTTTTTTAAACTACTACCACTAAGACTCCAAAATTATCAAGTCTTTTCCATATGAAGTATAAGCCATTTATAAAGAACCAAGATTGTGGGGAAAATGTTTCACAGATCCTGTAAGTCTGAGATAAATCACCCCAATAATTTCAGATCCTATAGCATTTCTTGACTCAGCTTGAAATTGTAGGTTTCAAGCAATAAGCCAGGAATCCCATACCCTTCCTGGCTTTTAACAGGGCAAAAGTTTGAGTCCTCACTTTATTGTACTTTGTATATCATACGTTCATATGTGACAGTGCAAGGAATACTTAAGTTAGATAAAAATTTATTTTAGATAAAGATTTTTGCCATGAATGCTCCTTCCTTTCCCATCCTACTGAGCTAAGCTGGAAAACCTAAAAAGATACATGAGGGTCTCTTTAATAATTTTTCTTTAAGCCCAGAGGAAATGCTACACTATCAGCAACTTGCTTTTCTCTTCCAGGATGTCCTGATTCCCTTTATCTTCCAGGCCATCAAAAAGTTCCAGAACCTTGATCATGCTTAGATTTTTAAAAAATCTCCTAGATAAAAGAGGAGGAGCTAAGTGAGGGACAAGTGGAGTAAAATCCTTTCTCTTGGGAGGTTGAAGCAGGAAGATCACTTGAGCTTAGGAGTTCAAGTCCAGCCTGGGAAACATAGAAAAATCCTGTTTTTTTTTTTCTTTTTTTTTTTTTGCTTTGTTTTTTTGAGACAGAGTCAAACTATGTTGCTCAGGCTGGAGTGCAATGGCATGATCTCGTCTCACCGCAACCTCTGCCTCCTGGGCTCAAGAGATCCTCCCACCTCAGCCTCCCAAGTAGCTGGGACTACAGGTGCACGTCAGCACTCCCGGCTAATTTTTTGTATCTTTTGTAGAGATGGGGTTTTGCCATGTTCCCCAGGCTGATCTCGAACTCATGAGCTCAAGCGATTTGCCCGCCTTGGCTTCCCAAATTACTGGGATTACAGGTGTGAACCACCATGCCCAGCCAACTATATATATATATATACTATACTATATATATATATGTATATATACATATATATACAGAAAGAGAGAGAGAGAGAGCAAGCGCTGGCCGCAGTGGCTCACGCCTATAATCCCAGCACTTTGGGAGGTTAAGGCAGGTGGATCACCCGAGGTCAGGAGTTCGAGACCAGCCTGGCCAACATGGTGAAACCCCGTCACTACAAAATTTACAAAATTTAGCCGGGTGTGGTGGCAGGGGCCTGTAATCCCAGCTACTCAGGAGGCTAAGGCACAAGAATTGCTTGAACCTGAGAGGCGAAGGTTGCAGTGAGCCAAGATCACACCACTGTACCCCACCCTGGGTGACAGAGCAAGACTCTGTCAAAAAAAAAAAAATATATATATATATATATGTGTGTGTGTGTGTGTGTGTGTATATACATACACACACATATATGTATGTGTGTATGTATACATATATGTGTGTGTGTATATATACACATATATATATAACCCTTTATGGTAGGGCATCACTCTACCTCTTTATCTTCCTTTTGATTATCAGTAAATAAAATGCTTATTTATGCATAGACATCTTGATAGGCAAAGGAGAGTTGATAATTCAGGAATAGTCCTTGCCCCCAGGTCCCTTTTGTTTAGCTCTGTAAATAAAAAACGCAGCAGCATGTTACAGGCATTATGCTAAAGATGTGGACAGTGTCAGGATTCACAAAGGAAGGAATGATCAGTTTTGACTGCCGGTGGGGTGTCCAGGTGAGATTCTGTATGTGAGTATGTGTGTGAGTACGGGTTGGCAAGGTGCACAGAGATGAGGGTGAAAGAACTGGCAGCTCAGGTTTGGAGATGGCAGGCCTGAACCCACCCGATGTTTTCAGGAAACTGCAGGGACATTTGTGTGTTTGGTGTGTAGGGTATGAGGTATGATAGAAGAGGAGTCTGGGGAGGGAGGAAACATGAAGGACTTTGTTACATGGTTGAAGAGTTTGGACTTCATCTTGTAGAGTATACTGAACTGTGAAAATGTCTTAATCAGGACAATAGCGGGATCACCTCTGTGTTTTAGGACAAGACATGTATTTATTTCTGTATGTTCTTGATGCTTGTGAGGGTCCCTCCCTAAGGAGTTGGTCTGATGGAGGTAAGAGATGGGATCACAGGGAGGAGACATGGTCAACCATCTGGTCTAAAATTAGACTACAGTCATCTATTGTGTGCTACACTGAGCCTCTTTTCATGCCAGATATGGTCTGGGAACCAGACCTGTCTAGACGTGGCTTAGGTGAGAAACTGGTTGCCTTTTTCAAAGATGATTTGGATTTCAAGAGGAAAATCACAGCATCGGAGTTCCAAGCAAAGGGGCACTGTAGGCCAGCAAGACTGTGCAAAACTTAAAGCTGCAAAACAACCAGAATTAAGTCTACCTGAGAGCATCACTGGGAAGAAAATTGAGGCCATAAATATAGCTGGAAATAAAATTGAGAAGTGTTACCATACTGCTACTGCTTAAAAACCGAAAGAAAAGAATAAAGATGAATTCAATCTCTTCCTGAAAGCAGGACTAAGAGGTCCAGGCATGATGCTTGGAGCTCTAAAATGAGCACAATAATGGAAAGTGGGGGGCTGCATGCAAATGGCACATGAGAAATGTGTTTTTCCATAAGTCTAGCTTTTCTTCTCAGGATCCAAAAGTCCCTACCAAAATCAGGGCAGTTTCTACAATAATGGGCTTAGGAAGGAGTTGGGCAGATATTCTCAAACTGTCTGTGGCTCTCTGAGCCTCAGGCCAGTCTTAGCTAGTAATGACATTTATAATATGACAGTGCCTACCTAAACCACTTGCCTGAAATAAACTATAACATGACAGTTGATTAAAACTATGACTCACTTCACCAGGCTCTTTCCAGAAGCAACCCCATCAGAAGCTGAATCTGTAAGGAGAGAGTGCTTAGGAGGTCAAGGTCATAGGCTTGTTCCCTGTATAGATCACTTCACTCTGCTCTGCAATCCCATATCTCCGGTGACTTCCCGCAGGATAGGTTACATGCCCTTTCCAAATGCTCGCATAGAACCCTCTGTCTCTTCTATTACAACACATGTTATAATTTACTGGAACTGCTATTTAATTTTCTTTCTTTCCCGTCAGAAGGGAGAGAGGGAGGCCATGAGTGGAGGTTTCTTTCTGCAATGGCAGCATGTGTGTGGCATGGTGGGAAGCTCTGAACCCAGAACACCTGCTTCCAAGTCCTTGCTCTACCACTGAATAGTTTGAAATTGAACCTGTTTCTTCAACAATAAAGAGGAAATAATGGCACTTATTACATGCCATTATTAACGAGCCAATGAAAGTAAGGATTCTTTACTAAGGGCTATTTGGATATTAATTAATCATAATATTCACCAGTCTTGAGACTGTCCTAGCAGGGTGGGTGCGATTGAACTGGCAGAGGTATGGGGAGGGCATTTCTGAATGAAATTGATATTACAGAAGAGGGAAGAGGAGGGGAGTGAGTAGGGGCACAGAGGTAAGCAGTGGAAAGACAAATGAAAACGAAGAGAGAACGGAAAATGAAGAGGGGCCCAGAGCTGTGCTATTGAATGCAGTAGCAGTAAGCCCCATGTGGCTATTTAGCTAGTTCGAATTGAGATGGGCTGCTAGAGTTGTTATTTAAAAAAAAAAAAAAATGAAAAAGAGCTAATTGATAATGTTTATATAACATGCATGTGAAATTACAGTATTTTTGATATATTGGGTTAAATATAGTATGAAAATTAATTTTACCTATTTAATTTTACTTATTTTAATGTGGCTACTAAAAAATGTAAAAGTATGTATGTGGTTGGTATTTGAGGCGGTTATTTGCTGTCCATGAAATAAGTGATAGGGAATATAAGAATTTTTGAGAATTTGGCTTTTCAAAGTAAAGTCAGGGTACATGTAAAAATTGAATTTATCTCACAAATTTACCCTTTTTTTTTTTTTTTTTTTTGAGACAGAGCCTCTCTCTGTCTCCCAGGCTGGAGTGCAGTGGCGTGATCTCCGCTCACTTCAAGCTCCGTCGCCTCCCGGGTTCACGCCATTCTCCTGCCTCAGCCTCCCGAGAAGCTGGGACTATAGGCGCCCGCCACCAGGCCCGGCTAATTTTTTTGTATTTTTAGTAGAGACGGGGTTTCACCGTGTTCACCAGAATGGTCTCGATCTCCTGACCTCGTGATCTGCCCGCCTCGGCCTCCCAAAGTGCTGGGATTACAGGTGTGAGCCACCGCGCCCAGCCAAATTTATCCATTTTCAAAGTTAATTTCACTGACATGCTTTAAACATCTGTTCCGTGCCAAGGACTAAGTACAACACAGGCCAAGCCCTTCAGGAGCTTACACTGTAACCATGGATGAGGATGGGAGAGTCTCTTGTAACTCACAGTATTCCATGGCCATCCAGAAAGTGTTTGACTGAATCTAATACAGTGTCAGCAGACCAGGGGTCCCCCAATGTATCTTCAAGTTAAGAAGAAACAACATGATGCCAGGAAATCTAACTTGGTTTGAATGTTTTCCTTCTTGCTGCTGCCGGGCCGCCTTTGACTGTTTCAATGTGGCATGTGGACGTAGATGAAGGGCAGGCTTTCAGGAGCTGTATTAGCTGAATCTGTAAGGAGATAGTGCTTAGGAGGCCAAGGTCATAAGTTTGTTCCCTGTATGGGTCACTTCACTGTGCTCTGATCCACGCCTCAGACTTGCCCCCTGTCAACCTGAGCCAGCTGTTTTGTAAATATGCTTTGAATCACTTGGGGAACAGGGCGAGAACATATGCAGGGAGCTGGTCAAATCTATCACCACTGATAGATTGGAGCAACAACTGAAAACACATTCTCAGTCAAAAGCAAGGACTCCCGGGAGGAGAGCCCATAAAACTTACACATCACCTCATACAGTGGACCCAACTGAAGCCATCTTTTCCCTGCACATTTCTGCCTGAAGTCATTGACTAGGATGGAGCTTGTAGGGCAAAGCTTCTGGAGGCCATAGTTTCTGGATAGAGCAGAACACAGGCAGCATTCACCGGGAATTCAGACTTCTGCTAAAGGTGGTGTTGCCAACAAGCACATGGGGCCTCCCTGTCTGACCTACAGAGATTGTTTAGACTTGGAAATACGGGCACCTATCTCTTGAGTGACCTGTCTGCTGGTAATATTTACATCCACATTCACACAGAAAGGTGGCATGTTTTAATTCCAAGCTGAGATTCAGCCCCATGCTCTTCACTGAAGCATCGCTGACAGAAAGGCTGGTCTGGGATCTCCAGCTACACAAATAAATACTGAAGCAAGGCCTAACAGGAAGACCCTCACTACCCAATTTCTTCCAGATGGCAGTGATGGATGGCTGTATGTTTATGTTTACTTGGTTTCCCAGGTGACTGGTGTCCTGGTTTCCACTGGTCATGGTTTGATGAGCATTTCTTCGAAGATGTGAACTGCCTACCCCAACGGCCCAGCTCTTGGCCCACCAGTCTACACCACGCTCAACATTGTCAAGAGGTCATTGTGCTTGTTGGATGGCTAGTTAACTCTTTATTCACCACCCTCTTCTTATAAATTTCTAAAACTAGCAATACAAGATTCAAATCTAAATCGTCATAAAGAACTGCATGTTGGGCAGAATAATGGCCTCCAAAGTATCCGTGTCCTGATCCCCAGAACCTATAAACATGTTACCTTTCTTGGCAAAAGGGAATTAAATTTGCAGATAAAATTAAGGTTTCTAATCGCCTGACCTTAAAGTAGAGAAACCAGCCTGGATTATCTGGGTGGGCCCAATGTAATTACAAGTTTCCTTTAAAGGGGAAGAGGGAGGCAGTAAAGATGGTCAGAGTGATGATATGTAAGAGGGACTCAACCTGCCCTTGCAGGAAGGGGGCCATGAGCCAGAGTAGTGTCCTTTAGAAGCTCTTAAAGTCAAGAAGAGAATTCTCCCCTAAAGCGTCCATAAAGGAACTCTACCCTGCTGACGCCTCAGTCTTAGCCCAGTGAGACGCATGGTAGACTACTAATGGAACTGTAAGGTAATACATGTGTACTGATTTATGATAATTGCTTATAATAATTTGTTATAGCCACAATAGAAAACAAATACACACCTAGACAGGTTGAACACTCCTTGGCCTCCACACTCTGCTTAATGTGAGAAGTACTCCTTCCCTTAGCACAGTGTAACCTAGTGGAATACATTCTTCCTCAGGGCTGCTAGAGGCTGGAGCACACACATGGCTTCCTACAAAATTTAGGAAAGTGAGCGACCATGGAACCCTAATTGGAGAAAATACGTAATCAGTCATCAAGTCCTCTTGGTACTATCTGAGTAGAGAGAAAGCATATGGGCTTTGACATCTAGCAGACATTGGGTCAAATCCTGGCTCTGACATTTAATGCCTGTGTGATCTTGAGTGAGTTAGCCTCCCAGATGTTCAATTTCTTAAGGGGCACATCACACCTACCTCACGGGGTTGTTGTTGTAAAGAGTAAATAAAATAAGGTATATAAAGTACCTATCTTGGAGCCTGGGAGCAAGATAGAAATCCAATAAATCATGTTATCTTCTACCTTCTTTATAATCATTTCGCAGATCTCTCCTGGTTATCTCCAATCTCATGATTCTTGACTGAGTTAGTTTCATCATATCTCTTGCCAGGACTGTTTTAATAGCTCCTAAAGTTTTTAGGCCGGCTCCAGACTCCAATCCTTCTTTACAGCCTCTACAGCTATCTTCCAAAACATAGATTTTCTCGTAATACCTCTTCTGCTGTAAAACCTTCAGCAGCTTCCTGTGGCCTGTGGATTAAAAAGTCTGAAGTCCTTTTCAAGGTTTGTGCATATATTAGTCTGTCTGCATTACTCTAAAGGAATATCTGAGACTGGATAATTATTTCTTTGTTTAGGTGAGACAGATAATGTACTGACGTAACAAGGTTCAAAGGTGGCATATCTCATACATGCTCATGAACTACAAGTCAAAAGAACTAGGTAACATAAAGAGGTTTATAGCTGGGCATGGTGGCTCACGCCTGTAATCCCAGCACTTTGGGAGGCTGAGGGGGGGTGGATCACAAGGTCAGGAGATCCAGAGCATCCCGGCTAACACGGTGAAACCCCGTCTCTACTAAAAATACAAAAAATTAGCCAGGCGTGGTGGTGGGCACCTGTAGTCCCAGCTACTCAGGAGGCTGAGGCAGGAGAAGGGCATGAACCCGGGAGGCGGAGCTTGCAGTGAGCCAAGATCACGCCACTACACTCCAGCCTGGGTGACAGAACGAGACATCATCTCAAAAAAAAAAAAAAAAAAAAAAAGAAAGAAAGAAAGAAAAGTGGTTTATTTTTGGCTCACAGTTCTGTAGGCTATACAGGAAGCTTGGCGCCAGCATCTGCTTTAGGTGAGGACCTCAGGAAGCTTCCACTTAAGGTGGAAGGCCAAGGGGAAGCAGGCATGTCACATGCCAGAGAGACACCAAAAGAGAAAATGGGGAGGTCTCAGACTCTTTTAAACAACCAGATCTTGAATGAACTGAGCAAGAACTCACTCATCACCAAGGGGATGGTGTTAAGCCATGCATGAGGGATCCACCTCCATGATCCAATACCTCTCACCAGGCCCCACCTCCAACATTGGGAATTACATTTCAACATGAGATATGGAAGGGACACACATCCAAACTGCATCAGTGTGAATCCTTCACAACTTCACCTCTGTCCCTTGCCTCCTTTATCTGTCTAGCCTAGGTTCCTTTCTTGTCATGCACTTACTCATTTCTGTGCCCTTTTTTTTTCTTTTTAGCTTAGTTGCTATTTTCTATCTCTGGAATTCCTGCTGCCTCCCTTTTTATCTAGAGGGCTCCTTTTATCTCTTCATGTCCATTTTAAATGTCACCACCTTTTCAAAGTCTTCTCTAATTCCTCTAAGAAGTTAAGCACTCCCTCTGCTGTTTCCATCATACTATGTACACTGTAGAAGTTATCAGAGTGCATTGTGATTATCATTCTAAATTTTTTGATGACAGAGACAATGCATTTTGCACCTTTGTTCTCAAAGCTTAGAATATTTGCTTTGCTTATAACGTATACTCAATATAAAAGCATACTTAATATTTGTTTTTATTAGTATGAATAAATGAATGAACAAATGTTACGTGAAGAACTCACATCTTTAAAGCTGTTTCCAAGGAATGGAATTGTACTTTTCACATCCCAGGTTAGCTGACCCCAGGATGGCCCTTCTGCGATGTTGTGCATACAGTGAGTCTTCTAACATAGTTGGATTATTGAACAACTTTGCATTTATTTAGTAAGGTTTTATGGATTTTAGTCAGGTCACTTTTTCATTTAAAAATATTTAGTTGTTTTTCCTTGCTTTAGGAGAAGGTCCAAAGTCCTTAGGAGGTTATTTAAGGCCTTAGGTGATTTGACACCTACATATCCCGCTTTTTAATTTGTTGACTACTCTGCACTCCAACAAAACATTTATAAAACAATTTCTTAAACATGTCTTGCCTTCACTCTCATCTCCATGCCTTTGAAAATACCATTCCTTTACCCATACCTCAATCTTCATCTAACAACTTCTTACCTTAGAAATGAAGCCCAGGCATCCTTTGATCCAGGCATCCTTTGATCCAGGAAGTCTTCTCTGACATTCCCCTTGTCTATCCTGGTTCAGATGCCTGTCCTCTATATCCCATTACACCCACCACCTCTATCATACAACATATGGCAGTGTGCTTTTAACTTTTTAATTTATTTTATTTAAATAAGAGGAATGTAGCCACATAGAAAAAGAGAGAGAGGTAGAAAAAGAAAACATGTCATACCACCACCAACAGATCTTTGTGTCCAACGATTAGCACTTTCTTGTTAACTTTCAGAAAAATTATTTATGTATCTATAACTCTACTTTATCCATAATCTTTTTATTTATAAATAAGATAATATTAAATATGCTGCTCTGCATCTTGCTTTCTTCACTTATATGAGAAAACATTTTTATCCCAATACATTTACTTTAAGATTGCAATGGCCAGCCCGGCTCAGTGGCTTACACCTGTAATCCCAGCAGTTTGGGTGGTGGAAGAGGTCACACGAGGTGAAGGTGGAAGATCACCTGAGGTCAGGAGTTTGGGACCAGCCTAACCAACATGGGAGAAACCCCATCTCTACTAAAAATAAAAATTAGCCGAGGGTGGTGGCAGGTGCCTGTAATTTCAGCCACTTGGGAAGCTAAGGTGGGAGAATCGCTGGAACCTGGGAGATGGAGGTGGCAGTGAGCTAAGATCAGAGCACTGTACTCCAGCCTGGGCAACAACAGCAAAACAAAGAAAAGAAAAGAAAAGAAAAGAAAAGAAAAGAAAAGAAAAGAAAAGAAGAGAAGAGAAGAGAAGAGAAGGGAAGGGAAGAGAAGAGAAGAGAAGAGAAGAGAAGAGAAGAGAAGAGAAGAGAAGAGAAGAGAAGAGAAGAGAAAAGAAAAGAAAGGAAAGGAAAGGAAAGAAAGAGAGGAGGAGAGGAGGAGAGGAGGAGAGGAGAGGAGGGAGGGAGGGAGGAAGGGAGGGAGGAAGAGAGGGAGGAAGAGAGAGGGAGGAAGAGAGAGGGAGGAAGAGAGAGGGAGGAAGAGAGAGAGAAAGAGAGAGAAAGAAAGAGAGAGAAAGAAAGAAAGGAAGGAAGGAAGGAAGAGAATAAAAAGAAGAAAGGGAGAAAGAAAGGGAAAAAGAGAAAAGAAAGAAAGAGAAAGGAAGAAAGACAAAGAAAGGAAAAGAAAGAGAAAAGAAGAAAGAGAAAGAAAGGAAGAAAGGAAGGAGGGAAGAAAGAAAGAAAGAAAAAGAAAGAAAGAAAGAGAAGAAAAGAAAGGAAGGAAGGAAGGAAGAAAGGAAAGAAGAGGAAAGATTGTAATGGCCAAGGAGTTCGATACCAGCCTGGCCAACACGGTGAAACCCTGTCTCTACTGAAAATACAAAAATTTGCCAGGCATGTTGGCAAGTACCTGTAATCTTGGCTACTATGTAGACTGAAGCATGAGAATGGCTTGAACCCAGGAGGCGGACGTTGCAGTGAGCTGAGATCATGCCTCTGCACTCCAGCCTGGTTGACAGAGTGAGACTCTGTCTCAAAAAAATGTATATATATATTGTAATGGCCAAATAGTATTCCTGTAGCAATAAAGCAATAACCTTAAAGGATAATTAAATAAAAGCAATAAAAGATAACTGTAGCAATAAATAACTTTATTTAATGATAATCATTGATGAATACTCAGGTTATTTTCAAGTTTTAAAATACTGTCCATCTTAGGTTACATTTGTAAGTATATATTTAGGATAAATTCCTATTAGTGCGTCAAAGGACATTTAAAATTTCAAAATATGTTGCCAAGTTGTACTCCAAAAATTTTGCACCAATTTAAATTCCCACCAACAGTTTGTTTATTTTACAAATTTGTTTATTTTAATCTTTTCTTTCCAACCCCACATATATCAGAACTTTCTAGTGTTTCCCTATATGTTTGATGAAATATCTCTTTGTTGTTTTGATTGCATTTAAATATTTTCAGTCAGGTTGAGAATCTTTTCACATATTTCGGGTCATTTGTTGTATTAGGGTTCCCTAGAAAGATGGAATTAATGGGACAGATGTATATAAAAATGGGAGTTTATTAAGGACTATTGACTCATATGATCACATTGTGAAGTCCCACAATGGGCTGTCTGCAAGCTGAGGGGCAAGGAAGCCAGTTGGAGTCCCAAAACCTCAAAAGCAGGGAAGCCAACAGTGCAACCTGCAGTCTGTGGCCTAAGGCCTGAGAGCTCCAAGCAAATCACTGATGTAAGTCCAAGAGTCCAAAAGCTGCAGAACTTGGAATCTGATGTTTGAGGGCAGGAAGCATCTAGCAGGGAAAAAAGATGAAGGCCAGAAGACTCAACAAGTCTGCTCATTCCACATTCCTCTGCCTGCTTTATCCTAGCCGTGCTGGCCGCTGATTAGTTGATGCCCACCCAGATTGAAGGTGGGTCTGCCTCTCCCAATCCACTGACTCAAATGTTAATCTCCTTTGGCAACACCCTCACAGACACATCCAGGAACAATATTTTGCATCCTTCAATCGAGTTAACACTCAATATTAATCATCAAATTTGTATTTTTATCTTTTTCTGAGAACTATCTGTTTATATTCCTTGCATGTAGTTATTGTTTTCTCTTTCTCTTTCTTTTTTTTTTTTTTAATTTGGTAAAGCTTTTTGAAAATTAAGTAGCCATTTATCTGTCATGTTTATTTTGAACAACCAATGTAGTATTTGTCCTTAGACTTTGGCTATGGATTTTTTTATTTTTATTTTTTTGCCATATAAATGTTTTACATTTTAAGTTCTTAAAATTTCCTTTCTGGCTTCTGGGTGTGCTGTGTATTGAATGTATTTTCTTGATTGCTTTTGTTTGCCTATTAACAAGAGGACCTTTCAGTCACCTTTCTATTCCCAGTGCTTAGCAGAGGGACCTGCCCGTAGCCCACTGGATGCTAATGGAGTGAGGAGATGAGTAAGTGTGAGCACACGTGCGCCTACTGGCATAGGATTGACATATTACCAAAATAAAACAAAAACCAGGCTGACAACAGTTTGAAAATGTCTCTGGGATTTTCATGGGCACATGAAGAACAGTAACGTGGTTTTAATTCCCACAAGCAGGCCAGGGTACATGATTCTGTCTGTCTCCCACTTACCTACAAACTTTACCAGTTTTACCACCACCTCCATATCCTTTAGTCCATGTTCAAGGATCCAGGTTCAATAACCTAAGGTGTGTGGGCCAGGTAACAGGGTAATTGAGCAAGAAATTAGAGCTAGGCTCTCATAGAATAGGATTCAGGTCATGTTTTTGTCCACTTGCCCGGCCAAAATTGCCTTTGACAAAAGCAGAAAATTTCCATCTTTTTTTTCTTTTCAGTAAGGCCCTTTTTCCCTTAATAGACAGTTACATATGTAGATAGATAGATAGATAGATATCTGTCTAGATCTACATATTTATCTACATATCCACAAACACAAATACATATAATAATGAATTATTATCACTATGTAGAGATATCTAACAATTTCTATTTGGGAAATACATCTTTTATTAATGTTCAGAGAGAAAAGCAATCTTTCCTTTCAGAGTTTCAAGGCAACCAATGAATAGTTTGTGATTCTAATATGAAAATGAATATACATTTTATAGATTCTCCTGGAAATTTAAACTGGTTATATACTAGACTGTGACTATTTATATTTTTTTAACTTAAAAAAATCATATCTTAAAATGCAGAAAACACATTAGTATTTCACTCATGCCATGTAATAATAATAACAAAAATAATATTTGCACAATATATTACAGTGTGCATTTGTAGGCACTTTCTTGTTTATCAATCTCAACAAAATGTTAAGACAGCAATTATTATTATTATCTCCTTCATTTTTGTGTGACTCATGCAAACATATCCTCTTGGTAAGATGAAACACAAACCTTGGCTGACGCCAGATGTAATGTTTTTCCTAATAAAACACAACTAGGGTAAAAAAAAAAAAAAAAAAACAGTGTGTTTTCTTTATGTAGTCCTTTTAACTCTCCTCCCTAGCATTAGTTAGGTAGGAAATTCAGAATTGGGATTCAAAGGGAAAATGTCCATTCATGCCAAAAGATTATTTTAAGAGGCATGAAGAAGTGAAAAATATATAAGGAATTTAGTACAATATGCTACAGCCACCATATACCTCAGTCCATGTTCAAGGATCAAGATTCAATAATCTAAGCCATGTGGGCCAGGTAATGGGGTGGTAGAGCAAGAAATCAGAGATGGGCTCTAAGGGATTAGGATTCAGGTCAGATTTTTGCTCACTCACCAGTCTAAAATTGCCTCCAATAAAAGCAGAAAATTCCACCCCCGCACCCTCCCCCCCCCCACTCTCTCTCTCTCTCTCTCTCTCTCTCTCTCTCTCTCTCTCTCAGGTGTTTGCTTTACTGAAGACACGAAGTCCTGGGTCCTAAAGAGATCCTGTGTCTGCTCTTAAAAGCTGGCGGGGCTAAGAGGGCCAGACAGTCTTAATTGAGAATTTCTTAACTTAATTGAGGTTGGGTTTCAATTCTAGTCTTGGAAGAAGCCCTATCTCTCTAACCATCTCCCTTGTCAATGCACAAATCTCACCCCAGCCTGCTTGTTGAGAAGCATAAGAAGAAGAAAGGTCCCTAACTATGCGAAGCCACGGTTATGATCCACACTGTATGGTTTAAAAGAAATTTAAGTTTACTCCTGGATTCTTTCCACATGTTCTTGATATATCATGAATTACAAAATAAATAAAAATCCTCATTTGGAGAGGTCAGTGTCCAAGCAAACTAAGAGAGACAGATTGGCTCAAGCTGGTGGCCCACCATTTTCCTGCATATAGTTATAACTTAAGAAATATGTACCACTTTAGACAGTTTGCTTCCAAAGTATAGAGGCTGGTAGGAACCACAGCACTGTGACTCCGGCATGACAGTTTCATTGATTTCTGAGTCATCTCACCAGGATTTGCATGTGAAATTGAGAACAACTTCTTCCCTGATGGCAAGTGCTCCATATGTGGGGAACTTCTATTTTTTAGTATCCCTTCTCCCCAGCCCATCCTGGCCACTTGACTGGCTATGTCAATGTTAAGACAGGATAATAGTAGCTTTGGAAGAGGATTGGGCAATGAAAGAAAGTATAAGGAAAATGCCAAAATAGAGTCCCAGAAAACAATCTGAGTCACAGAATTGGCCAGAATCTGACAGTAGGTAATCTTAAGAGAAGACACTCAAGTGGAACAGAGGCAGAAGCAGAATCTATGAGCAAATCTAAGGTCTAAGTCATAAGGAGTTAATAAGGAAGCAAAGCACACAAGTCAAGGTACAGAGATAGTAGTCACAAAAGTCCA
The DNA here is from genome assembly GCF_049350105.2 of Macaca mulatta. Lineage (NCBI taxonomy): Eukaryota > Metazoa > Chordata > Mammalia > Primates > Cercopithecidae > Macaca > Macaca mulatta. Next base: position 121,080,969 of record NC_133406.1, read on the forward strand.
GTTAAATTCTAAAAAACAGCAGGAGGTCCTCTTTTAGAAGCCCTAGTTCCTTGACCTGTGGACATGACTCTTCACTTTGAGATCAAGGGTTGCAACCCTGAATTTCAGAAATAGAACAACAGCTGCCTGTCCTGCCGCAGGAGCAATAACGATGCATACATTTATTGGCTCTGCTGCCAGAGCATCACGAGTGCAGGAAAACAGGCTGGTCTTGAAATGTCAGTGGTCAGGCCTGTGGGAAGAACTAGTAAGGAAACCCCAGGCATGGGAATCTCCAGGCTCTGTGTCCATGCTTGTATTCCTTGGCCTAACTACCACTGTCGGCTTTAGCTCTTTATTTTTCTTGTTCCTAGTTTAAATACTAGTTTAACGTTTTTCTTTTTGATTTTGTTTTGTTTTTGAGACAGAGTCTTGCTCTGTTGCCCAGGCTGGAGTGCAATGGCATGACCTCAGTTCACTGCAACCTCCTCCTCCTGGGTTCAAGTGATTCTCCTCTTTCAGCCTCCCGAGTAGCTGGGACTACAGGGGCACACCACCACGCCCAGCTAATTTTTGTATTTTTAGTTGAGACGGGGTTTCACCATGTTGGCCAGGCTGGTCTCGAACTCCTGACCTCAGGTGATCCACCTGCCTTGGTCTCCCTGCCTCAGCTGGGATTACAGGCATGAGCCACTATGCCCGGCCTCTCTTTGATTTTTAATTGTATTTTTTAAAAAACTACAAAGTACTGCATGATCATTGTAAAAATTCAAGTAACTTAAGAGTATACAAAATACAAAGCAAGAGTGCCATTCTCACACTCTACTCCCACTCCCCAGTGGAAACCAATGTTAAAAATTAGACCTGTATACCTTTAGAATTTTTCTAGGTTATTATATTTTTGAGTATGGTCACACTGTATATATTATACTGCAACTTTTTTTTTTTTCTCAATCACATATTACAGACTCCATTCCAATTCAATATATATGTGTCTAACTTATTCTTGTTGATGGCTACCTAGCAGTCATAGTGGAAATATGTAAAATATATTAATCATCCCTTTATTAATTTGCTATTATAAATAATGTTGCCATGAACAGCCAGGATGGTTTCTATCTCCTGACCTTGTGATCTGCCCGCCTTGGCTTCTTGACTTCTTCTCCTGCTAATACTACTCTTGCATACACTGGGGATTATAAAAAATTTGATACTAACAATTTCATACATTTTTCAGTTTGCATAGTGTCTTCCCTACCTATTTCATTTGATTCTCACAAAATATCTGTTAGGTGTGCAGGGAGGAAATTTTTATCTTGGACTCAGACTAGCTTTCTTAAGTTCATATGGTTAATAAAGGAAAGAACTAGGACTTGAATACAAGTTGGCTAAGTCCAGGTTCTATTTGCCATTTCCCCCTCTTCCTCTTTGGAACAGATAACCATCAAAAAGTTTGTGTTTCTATCAATTGCTTTCTATTCATGTGAGATGTCCACGATCTCTAGAGAAGCTCAAGTTTGTTGATTGGTTGGATGGATTTGGGGCTGCTATAATTTGTGAATTAGACGTATCGATGTTGCTTATAAAAATGCTTTTGCAATTTCAATATTCTGGCATGTAATCCAAGATGACCCAGGGCAACATCTCCAGCAGAAGATGCCTGGCAGGGTGCCAAGAGGCCTCATGATGACCTTATCTAGTAAGTGTCAGTGCTGCAATTGGAACCAGACCTTTCAGACCCCAAAGCCTAAGCCTTTTGCACTTACTCTATGCACTTCCTCATATAGACCAAGATGCTCAGGGCAGAAGATCAATGCATTCTTTCCTTATAGGCAAATTATATGAGAAGCCAAATTCTCAGAAGGTTGCATGCTGAGCATGGAATCAGAAAAAGGAGAGTTCAGGGTGTTAAGAAGTGAATTTCAGCTCAAGTAGCTGAAGGCATGCTTACCCATTAGGGAGTCACACATTCAAAAATCCAAAAGATTCAGAAGAGTGTAACATAGATGAGTGAAGCATGTCAGGGAGCAGGCAATGATAGGAAATAGTGGGGACCATGCCAACTAGAGAGTGCATGCCCTTCCAAAGGAGGCAGCCATGGCGTCATAGCTCGAGCCCATTGTGGCCAGCCTGGTTAATTCAGGTTTTCCCAATGTTTCATGAAAGGCTAGATATATGGATTTTTCTATGTGAAATTAGTTGACAACTTATTCAATTTTAAAAAACAGTATGACACAATATAGTGTGGACCAGTCTTGACCTACCAGCTGCTGGTCTGTGAAGTTTTACTATGGGTAAACTTTCACCAAGAAAACTTCAATTCTCCAAGCCATTTAAAAATGGCTTCTTCACCTCTAAACAAATCAAGATCAGGATTCTTCAGATTTCCCTTTTTACCCTTTGGGGTCAACCTCTGCTTACAGTCATTCTCCAGATAGAATAGACCATATTTCATTCTATTTCCTCATACTAAAATATACTTACATTTCAGTCATATCTTCTTGGAGGATCCCCATCTCAACTTTGATTGGATTCACACTTATGTAGCATGAATTCCTTTGCATTTTTATTGCTACCATTACTATTTTTGGAGTTGTCAATCTTACGCTAGATGACATTACTGCATTGAGTGTGAATTTTACTAACTGACTCTCAGAGTGACACCAATTTCCAAGTCCTAAGAGGTCTTTCACTGCTGTTATATTGTGGGGACAACAAAATTGTTTTGCCTTTTCAGACATTAAGAAATTGTTTTAAGTAAATACATAACTTTATTGCCTTACAGATTTATTGAGTGATTATCACTTATTTATTGAGTGATTTATTCTCCTAAGAGAATTTAGCAAAGGAAGTGAACAGCTTATAGGAGAAGGAGAGAATAGGGAAAGCTCTTCTAGATACCAAAACAAGCAGGAAGAGTTGGACTGGATTTTAATTCAAAATAAAGTCTGAACTTTTCTTCTGCATCTCAGTGATGCTGAATTGACCCTCTTCCTCTCCAAATGGAGAGATGGCAGTTCCTGCCTTGTGGCACACGATAGCCTTCAGGACCCTGAAACCATCACTGAAAAATGGAGGAGGAGGGAAGGCACCCAGAGAATGGAAGGTAGCTCTGCTCTTCCTCAGGCACATCACGCCAATCCATATATGACACGGTAATGTATCAGGTACATTTCCAGAAGAAATGAACTTGTGAATTTCACAGCATTTTGGCATGGGGACTTCACCAACATCTTCAGTCATATCCATAATCAACTAAAAAGACTATCCTTCAGTTAACAAGTGTTGGTAACATTATAAGAGTATTATTTCCAAGACACTAGTTAAATTTTTTAAAATTCCTTTCTTTTTTATGTACTCATTTTTCTTTTATTCTTTTAATTTTTTTTATTCTCTTTTCCTTTTTTTTTAAATCTTTGATTTATTTTTCTTCACAATCTGTTCCCATGTAATTCCAAATTGACCAATCGGACTACCATCTTGCCTTTATTATTGAGAGGTGACACACAGTGACACATTACAAAATAGATAACATTCATCTAGAATCTAAATAGCTAAGAATCTAAAGCAACCAGATCTTTATCTCTCCCCCACACGGTCTTGTACAATGACAGTGATGCCCACTCCAATGAGCCTGATATCTTCTAAGATTCTAAAATTTACCTGAATCATGATAAAGATTATTTGTGCTCTGTAAAGTGTGTCCATTGTTTTCACTGTATGCCAATTCTTTGAAAATTAGAAATCCAAAATAAAAGACTTCCCAGTGCAGCCTTAGCAAGAAAATTCCCCACATTTGCCTCTTGACAATTCTACCAGATTATCCACAAATGTTTTGGGTTTCTACTCCTTAAACCCGGGTGGTGAAGAACATGGTTAAACAGACGTGGGCTCAAATCTAGTCCACTTCTACCTATAATCTTGGGCAAGTTGGTTAACTTTCTGAGTTCAGTTTTTTTAAGTGGAAATTGAGAATAACAATATCTACCTTAAAAAGTATTGGTATGGGGATTAAATGAGGCAATGTGTAATAAGTGTGTGTATATATATATATATACACACACACATATATAAAATAATCCTTTAATAAATGTGGCTGCCAACATGTTTTTCAACTCAATCACCTGTTAGAGGGCAAATCAACGACAGTGAGGCATATCAAAATGCATTCTGCCCTGAAGGAACCCTCTCTTTTGCTGGAGAGAAGCTGCAAACACTCATGCAACATTGAGACCAATCTAAGACCCTTTGCAGGAAAGAGCTTAAGTGACCAGCATATGATGTCAGCGTTGCAGGCACTGAGAGACATTCTTACTCCTCCATTTTCACCTGGTCTCTGTTGCAGAGGAGCAGGACTTGGACAGAGGAGACCAAGCTCCCTATCTTCCTACCCAGTATACTTTACAACCTACAAGCTGCAGGCTGAGCCTCACAGCCAGCCAGGGATAGTGGATACAATTATCTCCCAGCCCTTTGAAGCTCCAGTCAGGAATATCTGTTGTCACTACCACATGTGATTAGGACAGCAATGTCCTCCTGCAGAAGACAGAACTCTTTGTACATCACCCTCCTTCTACCACTGTTAGAGATCAGAAAGTGTGCAGAGAGGGTGGCTGGCCTCTCTCCTTTTGGTCCAATTTCACATATTGGATTCTCTGCATTAATAAATTGGTTACATTTGCCCAGCATTTGGCAGGCAAGGTTTCTAATAACACTCTGATCCCTTCAGAGAACATGAATCGCTGGCATGCAGGGGGCTCTGGTTACCTCCTCCCCCACTCTCTGCTGCTAAAGGTCCTACGCGTTAGTAGGGGTCAGGCGCTTGCCTGGGCCAGGGCAGTCTAGGACAAGGGCTATGGCTTCGAGGCACTGTCACAGAGCTCAAAGATTTTTCCCTCAGAGGGAAAACAGATAACTTTAAGCCCAGGCAATGTGCAGCTTTCTTCAGCTGTCAATCCTACCTGGTTTGCATACAGATTGAGAAAACGTGTGATATTTTACCACAATAATCGGTCCGGAGAACTCAAGGGGGTTGGTGGTGGGTGGAGAGGGAATGGGAGAGAAAAAAAATGTGTGGTGCAGATGTCTGAGAGTCCCATGCTGCCCCGACATGCTCCCTTTGTGAAGCCAACATTCTTTGGGGATGGAGAGCCTGAAGGGAGACTGGGTAGAATGCATCTACATTGCTCTGATGCAGCCTTTCCCATTGCCATGGTGCTCGAAAGTTCCCTGAGCAAGGAGAAGCCCTTGGGTTGAGAAGAGGCCCAGAGTCAGGGTCCAGCCACACCTTCAGCCTTGGCAAGCCAAGCAGAGGGAACAAAGCAAGGGGCAAAAATGAGCTAAAATAACACTAGCCGACTGGGACAAACCTAGGGAATCAAAAACAAGAAAGAGATGGAGAGGGAAAGGAAAAAGAAACATGGAGAATTGAGAAGAGAGGGAATGGGAAGGAATTCAATTGAATTCCATAGACATTTTATGTTAGCCTGTATTGGGGAGAAAAGAGTGGGGTTTTTGATTGTTTGTTTTTTCTGACATGGAGTCTTGCTCTGTGGCCCAGGCTAGAGTGCAGTGGCACAGTCTTGGCTCACTGCAACCTCTGTCTCCCAGGTTCAAGTGATACTCATGTCTCAGCCTCCTGAATAGCTGAGATTACAAGTGTGCACCAATATGCCTGGGTAATTTTTGTATTTTTAGTAGAGATGGGGTTTCGCCATGTTATCCAGGCTGGTCTCAAACTCCTGGGCTCAAGCGATCCTCCTGCCTCGGATTCCCAAAGTGCTGGGATTATAGGCATAAGCCGCCATGCCTGCCAAAAGGAGTGTGTTTTACAGAGCAAATGTATATGGAATCCAGTTCCTGCCCTCTAAGGAGCTTGCAGATATCAGGCCAGGTGCTGTGGCTCAAATCTGTAATCCCAGCACCTTGGGAGGCTGAGGCAGGAGGATCACTTTAGCCCAGGAGTTTGAGACTAGCCTTGGCAACTTAGGGAGGCCCCATCTCTCCAAAAAAAATTTTTTTAAAAATTAGCCAGGTGTGGTGGTGTGTGCCTGTAGCTCCAACTACTCAGGAGGCTGAGGTGGGAGGATTGCTTCAGCCTGGGAGGTTGAGGCTGCAGTGAGCTGTGATTGCACCGCTGCACTCCAGGCTGGGCAACAGAATGAGACCTTGTCTCAAAACAAAACAAAATCAGCCACACAACTCAGTCCTGCAACAGTCCATGAAAGGGTGTAATTCCAGACATCAACGGCATGAGGTATGGTAAGGAGAGAGATGGTGGTGGGGAGACTTTGTGGAGGTGGTGAGTCTTGAGACTGTTCTAGCAGGGTTGGTGCAGTTGAGCTGGCAGAGGTACAGGGAGGGCATTTCTGAATAAAATTGGTAGTACAGAGAGGGAAGAGGAGGGGAGTGAGTAGCGGAAAGACAAACGGGAAGAAAGAGAGAATGGAAAATGAAGAGGGGCCCAGACTGCCACTCACAATTGCCATAAGCCACCTACCCTTACCTTTAGACCTTTTCATCCAAAGGAATTGGAATTAGAAGCTTTTTATAGGATCCTGGAAATCCCGGGCAATCCACCAACCCAGAAGCCCAGCTTCAGGTCCAGAGGGAAAAGAAGGAAAAAGGGCTGGTGCACACTTAAGTAGGAAACCTTCCCCTTTCCTGCTGACTCCAGCCAGCCTCACCGCTGAGGTCCCCAGTCAGCAGATCTGGAGCCACCAACACATCGCAGAGCCTCCCGTGGGAGAGTCCCAATGTGGCCATGGGACAGTCCATGATCTGTCTCTCTGCTATTATCTTTCTCTCTGTGGTTTCCAGTATTTCCCAGGAAGATAGGATTTTTTTTCCCCGTCTATTTTTCCAGCTTTTTATTTTGAAAAATTTCACATCTTAACAAAAGTTGAAAATATACCATACTGAGCACAAGGAACACTTGAAATATTTCACCAATTATTAACGTTTGATTCCATACGCGGTAGTGTACTGATAAACTGGATCTAGGGTAGGAGAAGCCCTTATTTGTAGTAATTGCCAATTTATGTGGTGTAAGAATTCCCACCATGGATGATTTTGAGCAAATAATGACTTAAATGGCTTGCAAAATTCCTAAATATTTATCTGCTCTTGAGAGCTGGTAAGAGTCGGCTGCAGTGTATCATATTTTTTTCTGAACTATTTAAAATTGCAGATATCACATCACTGAATCAAATACTTCAGATGCATCTCCCAAGAATATAACGTTCTCTGACATAATCACATTATCGCACTTATGAAAAAAATTAGCAACACATTTCCTAATATTAGCTAACATACATTTCCCACTAAAATTTTCCAAACTGTCCCCAAAATGTCTTTTAGTAGTATTTTTCTGAAAAATGAAAATCTAGTCAAGATTATATATTGCATTTGGTGTTTTGGTTAGTTTCTTTTATTATTATTATTTTATTTATTTATTTATTTTGACAGGGTCTTGCTCTGTCACCCAAGCTGGAGTGCAGTGGTGAGATCTCAGCTCACTGCAACCCCTGCCTTCTGGGTTCAAGTGATTCCCCTGCCTCAGCCACCTGAGTAGCTGGGATTACAGGAGAGCACTACCACACCTGGCTAATTTTTGTATTTTCAGTAGAGATGGGGTTTCACCATGTTGCCCAGGCTGGTCTTGTACTCCTAGCCTCCAGTGATCTGCCCGTCTCGGCCTCCCAAAGTGCTGGGATTACGGCTGTGAGCCATCGAGCCCAGTGGTTAGTTTTTTAAAAAAAATTTTAATTTTTATCAATGAATAATTGTACATTTATGGAATAAAGAGATGTTTTGATATATGTATACACTATGGCATTATTACATCAAGCCAATTAACATATCACCTCATTTTTTTTTTTTTTTTTGGTAATGAGTACATTTAAAATCTATTCCTTTAGCAATTTTGAAATACATAACACATTATTACTAACTATGGTCACCTTGCTATGCAATAGATCTTGAAAATTTATTCCTCCTAACTGAAATTTTATACCCTTTGGTCAACATCTCCCCGTTGCTTACCCTCCCTGCCCTCAGACTCTGGTAGCCACCATTCTAATCTCTACTTCTCTTTAGTTTCTTTTAATTGGAAATGATTCCTCTATCTTCTTTTTTTTTTTGAGACAGAGTCTCGTTCGTGTCTCCCAGGCTGGAGTGCAGTGGTGCGATCTTGGCTCACTGCAACCTCTGCCTCCCGGGTTCAATCCCAGCTACTTGGGAGGCTGAGGCAGGAGAATTGCTTGAACCTGGGAGTTGGAGGTTGTGATGAGCCGAGATTGTGCCATTGCACTCCAGCCTGGGCAACAAGAGTGAAACTCCGTCTCAAAAAAAAATAAAAAATAGATAAATAGAAAAAGTAGTAGCCAACAGATCTGTCCATTTAAAAGGTATCTTTTCTCCTTTGTAATTAATAAATAATTTGTGGGATAATATATTGATGGTCTGTAAATATCCTAAAATGCCAAAACCTTTTACTCAGTGGTTAGCATCTGCTGATGATCCTTGCCTGAATCAATTGTTACATTAGAGGTCAAAATATTGTGATCTTCTAATTTTATCACTCTTCTACATTTATTCGATGGCTTTCTTTTTTTTTTTAATATGCTCTTTTACTATCATAATGGACTCACGGACTTAAAATTCAATGGATTATAATCCATTACTGTTGTTTTCTTCTTGATATTGAAATTACCCCAAATTTGGCCATTGGGAACCTCTTCAAACAGGATCCTGTGTCCTTTTGACATGACCCCATTGATCTTCAGGCCCTTCCTTTCTTTCTGGCACACCAGGACTCCCCAGGCTCATTTGTGTTTGCCCTGTAACAGAGCCAGAAGCACGTATTTCTTCAGCGAGCCCTGATCTCTTTAGCGGGAAATGTTGCTTAGAAATCAAGGTCTGGGTGCTAGGTGTGCCCATCGCTGTGGGAATATTATTGCTTTTAGATTTTTTTCAATTGACGTGGTTGGGGGCAAATGTGTATATATGTATATATAATACATATTATATATAATACGTATTGTATGTCATATGTACATATATGTATATAAACTAAATTATATATAGTGAATTCCCTAACCCCTATTATTTCAGAATACAACTTTATTTGGAGATAGGGTATTTACAGAAGTAATCAAGTAAAACGTGGTCATTAAAGTGGGTCCTAATCTAATAATTCTGATGAAAGGGGGGATTTAGGCACAGAGGCACATACGGAGGGAAGATGACCTGAAGACTCAGGGAAAAGATGGCCATCTGCCAGCCCAGGAGAGGGGCCTGGAACAGATCCTTCTCTCACAGCTCTCAGAAAGGACCACCCTGCTGACACTCTGATTTTGGACAGAACCATGAGACAATACATTCCTGCTGTTTGAGCCACCACTTTTGTGGTAACTTGGTATGGCAACCTTAGCAAACTAATATGCTGCTATATACATTACCATAATTTTATCAGCATCTTCTTGAAACAGCACATATTTATTACCTTGCATTTCTGTAGCAGTGTCCCACGGGCCACATCAGACTAAAATCTAAATGTTGGCAGGGCTGTAGTGCTTTCTGGAGTCTCTAGGAGAGAATCTATTTACTTGCTCATTGAGGTTATTGGAAGAATTTAGTCCCTTGTGGTTGTAGGACCAAGGTCCCCATTTTCTAACTGTCCGCTGAGGGCCTTTCCCAGCATCTAGAGGACATCTGAGTGCCTTGTTACATGGCCCCTTTCCTTCATCTGCAAAACCAGCAAAGACAGTTTGAGTCCTTCTGGTGCTTTGAATATCTCTTGCTCCTGCCTCTTCTTCGCTGTTGCATCTTTCTTGCCTATGATTCCTCTCTCTTCTTTCACTGTTAAGGGCCCATGTAAACTCACTGGGCCCACTAAGATAATCTGCAATAATTTTCCTATCTTAAGGTAACCTTAATTCCACCTGCTAAGTTGCTTTTGCCATGTAACATAACATATTCATAGGTTCCAGGTGTGGACACCTTGGAAAAAGGAGCATTATTCTGCCTACCATGTAGAGATATTGATATACTTACTTATTTGTTTTGTCCAGCAGCATGCACGGAATAGTTTCAGAATGCCAGTAACGTTATAATTATTTAAAAATAACCAAGTAAATAGTGTTAAAATTTCTTTGGAATTATTTTTATCCCTAGAACATTTCCCACTGAGGTAGTGAACACAGAGTACTATATTCAGAATTTTACTTGAATTCTCTTCTCTGTGTGGTGAGGTTATTAATGTGATATACAGCTAGATTCATTTGTTTGCTTTTGTATTTGATTTAAGATTTGTTTATTTTTCATCTTTTCATATTTAATTTTATTTTGTGAATAAGTAGGACATTTCTATAAGTCAGAAGTCAAAACTACATGAAAAGGTATTCCTAGATAAGTCTCATTTCCATCCCGATCCCAGCTCCTGGTTTCCAAGGACTGGTCTGCTTCTCTGATTGCTTGCTCTGATGGTCACTGCTGTTACAGAAGTCAAATTACTGACATATCAGTAGCAAATATGTGTTAGTACAAGTCTATCATCATTTTCATCAACTATAGTCATTTACTGCAGATTAAATACTGAGAGCAAAAAAGAAGAGAGCAGTCCCTGCCCTAAGGTGTGACAGTCTTCTTGGAGAAACAGACCTGAAGTGCTACAGAGAACCACAGGCAAAGTAGGCTCCACATATGATGAAAGGTTTACCTCCAAGGTGTGGGGACCCTGGATGATTCCTCCTGATTAGGCCTCCTAAGAAAAACTTCGTGGAGGATGTAAAACTTGATTCAGAGCATTTTAAGAAAGAAAAATGGCATAAGCTAAGGCAAAAAGGTATATACCAGAGTGTTTGGGAAACGATTAGCCAACCAGCCTGGTGGATGGAGTAAGCACTGGAGTTGGACCACAGGGAACTGGCTCCAGGTTCAAATGCTGCCCATGTGACCGTGGGCAAGGATTCGCTCCACTGACACACTTCTCAGTTTCCCCACCTACAAACTAGAGGTAAGACTAAGTATTAAGCCATTCTCAGAATAGTTTGATTTAAAAACAGTTTCTTTATAGAAATACTGGGGTAGGGTGGGGGAAGTTAGAGAATCGGGTTTGAAGCACATCACATAGAACCTTCATTAGTTTGGATTCTGTCTTATAGGCAATAGAAGCCAAAGGGAGGATTTTTTTAAAACATATGTAATAAACGAATTTTTTATTACTTATGAGTAAATAAAGCATTTACTCATGAGTACATAAAGTATACTTTGACTTTGGTTAGTAATATTATAGGTATATATTTCTGAACTTGTTCTTTTTTTACTAAGTTATATATGCCAATGATCTCTCCATGCTAATACTTTTGCTCTTTAACCAGTGCACTGTATTTCACAGGATACATCAGTCTAATCTATTTAGCAACTTTTTATTGTATAGTGACTCTTGTTCACACAAAGGTACTTCCTTAGAAAGGGTATTTCTATATCAGTGGCTCCCAAATTCTAAACATGCATTAGAATCACTTGGAGGTCTTGTTATAACACAAATTCCTGGATCTCACCCCCAGAGATTCTGATTTAATAGGTAAGTGGTGGGACCTGAGACTATGCATTTTAACAAGTTCTCAGATGATATTGATGCTGTTGGTATATTTCAAACTTTGAGAACCATCTTTCTATATGATGGACTCTTAAAATTATAATTATTGGGCCAAAGCTTATGTGAATGTGTCACTTTGATGAATCCTGCACATCATATTCCACAAATACTGTTATCAATTTGCATTCCCACTGACAATTGTATGAGCATGCCATTTCCCTGCCAACCCTGGTTATGATAACTTTTACTTTTTTGCCAATGAAATTGTAAAAACTGGAAGCTCATTATTGTTTTATTTTTCACTACTTGGAGTGTATTTTTCTTATTTTTATAGTAGCTTTTTAAAATCTTATTACAAGAATAATACTTACTGCAAAAAAATTTAAGAACTACAGATAAGCAAAAGATAAAATCATTCATAATTCTGCCATACACAGATCACCAATTTTTTTTCTTTTTTTTTTGAGGCAGAGTCTTGCTCTGTCGCCCAGGCTGGAGTGCCTTGGCATGATCTCAGCTCACTGCAACTTCTGCCTCCTGAGTTCAAGCGATTCTCCTGCCTCAGCCTCCTGAGTAGCTGGGATTACTGCACACCACCATGCCCAGCTAATTTTGTATTTTTAATAGAGACGGGGTTTCGCCATGTTGGCCAGGTTGGCCTCGAACTCCTGACCTCAGGTGATCAGCCCGCCTCAGCCTACCAAAGTGATGGGATTATAAGCATGAGCCACTGCACCTGGCCCAGATCACCAATATTAACATTCCATGTATTTTGTAATCTGTTTTCTTTTCACTTAATAACATTCTGTGAACATTTTTTCCATACTATGTCATTAACTGTTATTTTCCATTATCAGCCTAAACGGCTGCATGGTGTCAATGGAGTGTTTCTGAATGAGAGCTGACATTGCAAAATGTTTTGAGAAGATTGATCTAGCAGGAGGATTTAGAATGGGAAAAGACAAGGAAAGTCTGGAGGCAAGAAATTAGCAGACTATTGAAATAATGTAGGAGAGTGGTGACAGTGGGATTGGATAGACAGGAGTGAACATAGGAAACATTAGAAAGAAAGAATCAACAGTCTTGTTAGCCTCTATGATGGAAGTGAGGAAAGATGCAAGGCTAATCCAGCAGGGGGTCCCCAGTTACTAGGATCATAAATTTAATAGATGCCTTACAAGGAACAATCACTCTTCCAATCTCTGATTCGTGAATTTATCTTGGTGTAGGGGATGAGGGAATAAAGTTAACTTTATAGAGGAAGAATTTCATTTAGGAAAGCAGCAGACTTTAAATCGCAGAGCCCAGGCTTGATGCCCCCATTTTAGTGTAAGTATTAATTATTTGAGAGATCCTACGGTGAGGTGGAAAGACCATAATCTTCAGTATTAGACAGAATTGTGTATTACCGCTTTGCCACTTCTTGTGACCTTCAGCAAACCTCTTAACCACCTTGACCTTTTTTGTCTGTAGAGAGTAATAATATTTACTTCATAGGATTGTTGCGAGAATTAAGTGAGATTTGATATATACTTCTCATATATACATATAACATATATATATATGAACCTTGTGAATCATCCCACAACCCAGCCCTCCCTAGAGAATCACTCATGGCCAACCTAGACATGTTTGCTTGTCAGTGAAATGAAGCTCATTGATGAAATAAAGTGAGTACTGAAACAGGTCCTTCCATGGGTAGCTGTCTGCACTGGCACACAGAGTGGACTGTGGCTTCCTTCCTGAGCTTAGGCTTTGAGGGGTGCTGTGGATGGCTGGAGAGATTCTCTGTGTGCTGGACAACTCCAGAGGTGCCTCGAGAACGTTGCAGAGATGTACACAGCAGAAGCAATGGAGACTTGAAATCAGTATTGACAGGCTTGGTCCTTACTCTTTCTTATTTCCTTCGTCTTCTACCAGCTCGCAAGGAACTCAGGCTCAATGTTACCTCTAGTCTCAGTATAGATATTGAATAAAATAAGTCTGCAGGCAAACAATTCAATTCTTCTCGGTTAAGTCTTTTCTTCCTTAAAGTGGAGATATTACCATGGTGAATCTGAAGGGCAAATGAGATGTTGCATTTGAAAGTGCCTAGCATGATATCCAAGAGGAGTGGACATTTACTGTTGAGTTTCCATTGGGAACCTCTGTAAAGCTATCTCCCTATAGGGCAGCAGTAAGTCAACCACAACAGAAAATGTTTCAGCTGCCTGGTAACCACCTAGTCTATGATTAACAGAGACATCAAAATAGCCGTCATCTCCTAATCTAACCAACAAGTCTCTGACACAGCAAGAAACACAAAACACCCATTTTCCTAACTTAACTCCCATCCCTCAAGGTTGGAAAAAGGGAAAACTTAGATCCAGTCACTAATACCCTATTTGCCTTAGATGACATGTCATGTATTTCTACAATACCCTATTTGCCTTAGATGACAATATATGACATGTCATGTATTTCTATAATACCTTATTTGCCTTAGATGACATGTCATGTATTTCTACATGGCAGCCAACAAATGATTGCCAGGAACACTGTGGTGACTGTGGGTCTGGGGAGAGGGGTCTGCCAGGGAAAGTAAACCATTTATTTACTCAGTATCTACTATAAGTCAAGTGCTATTATAAGCCCTTGTATAACCTTATCTTCACAACAAGCCTATGAGATGGGTGGTATTATAATCATTTTGCAGATGAGGTAACAAAGACTCAGAAAGATTAAGTGGAGGTACAGCATACTAGGTGGCAGCTACCTCCCCCTTTTCCATCTTGCTTTTAATTTAGTTTTTCAGCACATATTCCTATCATCTTGATTGCTTTACAGACCAACAATCCTTTAATCTACCCTAAAGAAGAAGCAGTATAGACCTGATTTCCGTCTTTGAATCAGTCTGTCCAATTTCATCCAATTTCAAGTTAAGTGCAAGTTAAATTCAGTGTGTATAGCATTAAATGCTACTGTCTACTAAAATATTAAACCCTGTCATTCTACTATGTACTGTCAAGCCCACACTGATGAGATAGTGAATAGTAAAAGTGTCATTATTATAATTTTTAAGTTAAAGCCTGATTTGTCTGCTCATTTTTTACAAAGCAAATTCTCATATAGTATGAACCAGTCCCTGAATTTTTTTAAACAAGACCATTGTTTTTAAAAGTGAAATGAGTGGAAATATGCTGTTTCCTGCTGTCTGTATTCCCCACTCCTTTGCTCTCTTTCCCACCCCATGTGCATATATTATGCATTTCTTTCTTCCAGAGATGCTCACAGCTGTTTCTCTTCCTCTCCCTCTTGAGCTCTCTAGGGCAGCTTTCATTCTTTCACCTAAGCATGCTTGGAGCCCCATGGAAACTCCCCCACAGTGTGATTGCTTCCACACTTTTATACGCTTTAAGGAATATCAGCTGAGAACTGCTTATTGATCCCAAGTGGGGAATCCTCTCTTACAAAGCAGCTGGCCATTGATGAAGAAATGTTAAGACATCCTCGTCCTTGTCCTTGTCCACTTCCAGTTCCTCATGCTTATGCCTCCCAAACCAGGCCCACCCTCAGCTCAGAGCCTCCTTTTCTAAATATTTCTCGTGGAGCTGCTTTTTCTACTTCTCAGACACTGATCAATGGAACCACTTGGTCATTCTAGTTTTAAATTAGATTGCTATCCAGTTTAGAGATTTTATTTTGAAATCCAAGTATGGAAAAGAGTTAGTTGCTCCCCAAGTGCTTGAAGTCTTAAGAGACAAGGTTTCCATTTGCTCAGGTAGCATCACTGGCTCATATCTTATTCCACCCACCAAGTAGCAGGAACACTGAGTGGCTGCGCCAGGGTGTAGTAGGCAGATGTTGTAAATCATCCTATTCTTGGTTGGCAGAGCCGGCTTTACTGTAGCCTTGTCAGTGCTCAGTACTGCATGAAGAAATGAAGGAAGGAGCCAGTATGTTTGGAGTGCCTGTTTTCCTCTAGGAAGTATCCACAACCTGTTGAGAAGATTCAATCCCACACTCCTAGAAAGTGAAGACTTTCTAAGGACTTCTCTTCTACCATCACTGTTTTACCAGTGAGAAAACTGAGTCCCCAAAAGTTGAATAGTTCTCCCAAGACCACACAGCACATAAGTAAAAGTGACAGATGGCAGCCTAGCCTTCTGACTCCTAATTCAGTGCATTTTCCATTTCTCCACAGCTGGCAGGTGTTCCACATACTAAAAGTTCACATTGGAAATGAATTTGGTGTATTGGAAAGTGGCACTGTGATGCCTGCCGTCGTTTAATTGATACATATCAACATGACTCATATTCCAAAGGTGATGCTTCTTTTCTGCCCAGGCACTGACCTTGGAAGCTGCTGCCTGGGCGGCAGGCATGATATCCACACTCTCTGTATCCCCTTAGGTCTGGGTAACTGAGTCAGAAAAAAATATAGCACATTTTCTGAATGGTGTGCCTTTTGTCACAAAAATTGAATTTTTATTAAGCAACCAAAACTAAAGACTTACACTCTAGTAGGATGGCATTTAAAAGATAGTAAGTAAAATTTGGAGCAAGGGTTTTAAAAAAATAGAGTTCAAAATAGAAATGAGTTAACCTCTCAGTCTTTCCCTCATTTCTATATACTGCTTTAAAAAAGAATGCTTAACTATTCTTTTCATCTACATTATTAGGTAATAATGTCTTCCTCTCCCTGACATTAAAAGTTTGCCTGTAGGATTTTTCCTCTAAGGAAATATGTAATCTCTCACTGCTTTTTGGCTAATCTCAAGAAAAATTTCTTTACTTTTCCATGTATGCCCTTTTTAATTTATGTTAAAAAACCTTTTGATGTTATTATTAAAACCAAAACAAAAAATTCTAGCTTGTAACAAAATTAATTCTTAAAATACATTGAGATGAAGCATTACGTGGTTTTTAGATACATTAGATTATGTCTTCACAGGTATTCAGACCATCTACAATACTCTAAAATTCCTATGAATATTTTTCAAATACCTCTATTCCAGTATCTTGCCACCTTTCTTGGATGAATGATTTTTAAAACATTGTTTATTCATCCTTGCAGAACAATGGCCCCAGAACCACAGTGGCAAGAATGACTTACAGACCGAAGAATTACATTGAACTCATTAAGGTATAGCAGTTGATTCCTTAGGATTAAGACAGACACCTAGAGAAGTAAAAAAGATATACCCATCAGCCAATCATCAGCAAGTATTTACTGTGAGCTGTTTCAGTCAAGGCTCTTTGATTGTAGGACCAGCTAGTTTAAATAAAGATAGAGATTGTTGTAAAGGTATCAAGATCTCATGTGAATTGGAGCTGGGAACTGGAAGGCCACAAGGAGCTGAGACAAACCTTCACCCGTCACTCCATCTCGGAGCACAGGGTTCCCCATCTCTGACCCTGTTTGTGCAGCTCCATCCTCCTCTCAGGACATCCTGGTCTTCTCTTGACTTATGGGGTCTGCTCCCCCATTCTCCCGGCTGCATCTGAATTTGGCTTGCCATACTCTGGGTTCAGGTCCTAATTCTGCTAGTCCTTTCAGCCTGATTCCCACAGATGATTGGCTCAGATGCTGAGTGTCCCAAATTTCAGAAAGGGGAATGTGATTAGTTCAGGTTGGATCAGGAGCAGTCCAGTCTGCTGTGGCCACGGAGTCATGTTTTATAAGCATGGCCATCTCAGAAGGTCTTTCATCAAAGGCAAGAATCTGGGGCAGTTACCAGGGAAAGAAGATGTGGGCTGTTTAGTGTGAGCACCAACTATGTGTTCTTTCTAGTATAAAGTGGTGGAATAAAGCTCATGTATTAGAGTCCATGCAGACATGGCACTCAAATTTAAGTTTTACCACTTGCTAATTATTCTGGACAAGTTAATTAACTTTCCATTTTTAATTTCTTAATCTGTAGAATGGGAACAATAACAGCCTCAGAGTGTTATAGTGAAGATTAAATAAGATGATGTTTGCCAACTGTTCGGCACAGGGAAGTACTAAAAGCAATGCTAGTTTTCTTTAGTTCTCCTATACGCTAGGCTGTATGCTAAATTTAGAAGTAATACATCTAACAAGAGTTTTCATGACGCGTGGAAAGCATGTATCACATTAACATGTGGACTGCTGAAAAACCAAGAATTCTCTATACCAAAAAGGAAGGATATTAAACAAATAGATATTACCCCAACATCTCTCTTTTTGGCACCAAATAACAATATAAGTGACTAACATTTGCTTAATGCTGTACAGCATAAAAGGTGGGTTTCTTTTTCTTTTTCTTTTCTCGAAGTGGAGTCTAACTCTGTCACCTAGGCTGGGAGGCTGGAGTGCAGTAGTGTGACCTTGACTCACTGCAACCTCCACCTTCTGCGTTCAAGTCATTCTCCTGCATCAGCCTTCCAAGTAGCTGGGATTACAGGAGTGCACCATAATACCCAGCTGTTTTTTGTATTTTTAGTAGAGCTAATGTTTCTCCATATTGGCCAGGCTGCCTCGAACTCCTGACCTCAAGTAATCCACCTGCCTCAGCCTCCCAAAGTTCTGGGATTACAGGTGTGAGCCACTGGGTCCGGCCATAGGTGATTTTCACTTTCTTTTGGTTCTCTTTTCATTCTCCTAACAACTCTGTGAGATTGATACACTTACTAGCCTCTTTTTACTGTTAAAAAATTGTTCAAGATCACATGGTTTGTAATTAACTGATATGGGATTCAAATCCAGGCCCTTTGACTCTAAAATTCATTATGCTTTTCAGCGCATCCACCAGAAGATAATTAAATTCTGTATTGGTTATTTCAGGAGCAGATTGCCTATTTTATTACGTGATTCTTCACACCCTGCCCTCACTGCATTGAGATAAAATCCAGACACTTGACCATGGCTGCTAAAAGCTCTTCAACAATTGATTCCAACCTCCCTTTCCAACCTTGTGTAGCCCATTGTCCAAACGCTTCTTCGTGATTTTTCAATTTTTCCTATCCTAAGAGTGTCCTTCTCCATCCTCTAGTTGAGTGAAGTCCTGTGAAGCTTTCAAGGTCCTGTTCAATTGTTGCCTCCTCTGGAAAGCCTTCCTCTTTGTCCTTCAAGGCAGCTTTATTCCTTCCCTCCTCTGGGCTTCCTTGACAGTGTGTTCACCCCACTTCAAATTACAGCAAATGCAGGCTGTGTCAGGAATGAAAGCCTTTTCACTTTTTTCTCCTAGTGTCGACTACAGCACTAGATATGGTACCTGTAGCAACAGAACAGGTTCTAGACCTGTGAGATAAATGCCTGAGCCCCTGAAAAAACACTGGTCTGTGTCACACCGGCTTCGGAACTGGGTAGGGCTGGGCTCTGCAGGTATCTGGGAAGGAGGTACACTTACTTTACAGGATGTATGTCAAAGGAGCAGCACCTTCCATTAAAACAGAGGAGGGTTTAAAATGAACACTTAGGAAATAATTTTTTTAAAATAAAAGGCCAGAGCTATCCCTGTCTCCATCAGACAGCCTAATTTGTATAACTGGGCTTCTGCTTCCATGTTTTATTAAATATTTCTCTTTTGAGCTGGCACTCTGCTCTGAGCCCCAGCCCACTTAGCCAGCCTGGCTACTCCTGTCAGTCCCCCTCTCATGGCAAGGAAGGAGGGCACTGTCAGTAAAAAGGCTTCAGCTTTCGGTGCTTTTATGGGACAAGCTTAAGTTTGCTGAAGATTCAGGTCGAGACCAAGGTTAACTCACGGCAGGGAAACGCTTACGATGGCATAGTAACTCAGAACAATAAACTTGTGCCAGACCTAAATATGTGTTACCACCCTATACTGATTGCTGCCATATTGATTCATTATGTCAGAGCTTCTTGGACGGCAGTGGCTTCAATCAAGTCTGAATTCACTGGCATCTTTGGGCCCCGTACATTGGGCAATATGGTAACTTTCCAGAAGATGAACTGAGCCAGAAATAATTCCACCCCCTACTTTATACCTCCAGCTCCTACAACAGAATCTCTGCTTAGCTTGGTACCATTTCCTCTGAGACTGGACTTTCTAGAGCTTTCCTCATCGAAAGCAGGGCTCAAAAATAAATTTAAGGATGGGAGAGCATACCTACTATAATGTAACACCAAGTTTAGAGTCTTTTAACTGAGTTCCGGGAACTGCCGCTGGCTCATCAAAACAGGGTACTGGCCGGGTGCAGTGGCCCATGCCTGTAATCCAAGCACTTTGGGAGGCTGAGGCGGGCTGACTGCCTGAGCTCAGGAGTTCGAGACCAGCTTAGGCAACACTGTGAAAACCCGTTTCTACTAAAATATCAAAGAAATTAGCCGGGTGTGCCGGCATGCGCCTGTAGTCCCAGCTACTCAGGAGGCTGAGGCAGGAGAATTGCTTGAACCCAGAATGTGGAGGCTGCAGTGAGCTGAGATCGCGCCACTGTACTTCAGCCTGGGCGTGGACTGGCATGAGACTCCGTTTCAAAAAGAAAAAGAAAAAGAAAAAGAAAAAGAAAAAAAAGTACCCTGATATCCTTCTCCAGCCCTTATTCCCCCAACACTGTCATTTCCAACTAAGAAGGTTTTTATTTGGTGCGCCTATTTGCCAAAACTCATATAAATCAGACTGTATACTTTGTAGGGCTTAGGTTTAATTTTTTAAAATTTAGAAGCTGCATGAATGAGGTTTGAGATTAAGTGTGCAAAGAGGTTTAGGAGCAGCTGCCCCACCTGCCTTCAGATTGAGATGGATGGGGAGCAATACTGGGTTTGAGCTGCCCATAATTGAAAAAGTGTGTGCCCCAAATATCATACTTATCCTGCATTTCTACAAGAGCCATAACTCTAAGGCTTTCCATTAGAACCCCAATAAAGGGGATGTCTTCAACTTTAAGCATCCCAGACACTCTCGGCGTTTGTTATACTTATAGAACAAGGTTAGACATGTTAAGAATAAAGGGGAGAGGAGGAGAGTCCATCCCCTGGACAAGCAGCATAAACTAGAAGAGTAGCCTTTGTGAATGAATGAACAATAGGAGGGCAAATAGGAACCTCACAAATCCAATCTGCTATCCCTGGGAGGCACACCCACATTGACCACAGCAGTTGCCCCAGAAGGTGTCCAGAGCACAGTCAGAGCTGCCAGGTGCCAAGTCTGGGGTCTCCATTCACATTGTCTTCTATATAAGTGAATGTGGTTCCTGAAGTTGTGCAACATGGTGGTTGTGAGCAGCGGAAGCCACAGGGGACACCAAAATGTGGGTCCCTAGGGCAGAATCCCAGGTCTTTGGGCCAGCCGTCTCTAAGCCCTAAAGTTATGTCAGTGGCACTTTCAGAAGAAGCTGAGGAATGGCATTCATACGAACATTCAACTGCTGAGCACCTGCTCGGTGAAAAGTGTAGTGTATGGTGTGAGGAATCAAACATGTATGAGAGATGTTTAGTGAGTATCTGAAGGTGTATATGAGGATGGGCTCCCATCTCTTATCTGGCTGTGACTTTGCTGCTTGACTATAATTTTAATGTACCAACAGCTCATATACTGTACACTCCTAACACCAATCCCTGTCCTTTCTCATCTCACCCTCCCCTGTTTCCTTAACTCCTTTCTTTTTAAACGACATGCTACAGACCACAAAATATAAACAACTGTAGATTAGACTTTGGAGTTAGAATCTCTCTACAAATTTGATTTTGTTCTTTGCTCCTTTAGAATACTTAAATTTTGACATTTAAAAGCTCTAGTAGTGTTTTGTGTGTGTGCATGTATTCACACTCATTACCTATACACAAATAATTCACAGATGACATTTCCAGTTAAGTACAAGCCCAGGGCTATAAAAAACAACTTTCAAGGGAAACCAACTTTCAAGGTGGATCATAAATTAAAGTATTTAAAAGTTGGCAAAAATCTGAATATGATATTTTATTTTCATTGCAGGTCTATGGAATTTGAATAAGGGCCATTCAGAGTTGCTCGGTAGAAGAGTGCTATTTTAGAAGAAGAAGGAGCTGATTTTCCTTGTTTATTTTTCTGGAGGTGTAAGGCAGGACCTAAAGAGATGACATCAATTAGCACAATATTCTGGTGACTTATTGGAGTTTGTGGAGTTGGTAACACAAAGAACTAAGGGGCAAATTAACAGACACCTGACTCAGTGTGAGGCTTACAAAAGGGTAGTTCATATGTATCAGCACACAAACACTACCTGGGGAATTGCTCAAAG
This sequence comes from Macaca mulatta, assembly GCF_049350105.2. NCBI lineage: Eukaryota > Metazoa > Chordata > Mammalia > Primates > Cercopithecidae > Macaca > Macaca mulatta. The sequence goes on from NC_133406.1 coordinate 121,102,732, forward strand.
TACAGTAGTTCCGGCTGCCCTGAGATCCTGAATAAGAGGCCTGAGGGGTGATTTTGATGTAGGTGGTCAGGAAACCATACTGAGAAACCTGTGTTTGCAGTTAAAACCTGCTGACCAATAGTGAACGTACATGAAGTCAATATGGGGTTCATTTAGCTATTCTCACAACTTATTGGTAGGTTTACATTTTTATAGAATAAAAAATAAAACAAAAACCAAAACATCCTCTCACTATGCACCTAATTCTCAAAACACCTTCATGTCTCGGAAACATAAGCAAATAAGACAAAGGACTGGGGGGCCTCAGCGAGGGGGATCTCCTCCAACCTCCAATTCTTGGCTCTGTCTGGGGTTATGTGTGCACTGAAATTTTCTACTCTTGTTGAAAAGCCACAAAGGGGATGCTGACTCAGAAGTCTGGCCACTTCCAATCAGACCAAGTGTCAGACTGACAACATGTGAGAAGGGGTGCTTTTGTCCCAAGCCTTCCGGAGGACAGAAGGGGGCCCACCCAAATCCACAGGTATAGATGTGCTTTGCACGTTGCGAGGTTGCATTTTCTCCACCAGCTGTGGTGAGGAGTCACAGCTAGAAATTCTTTTCCTAGGGGCTAAGAACCCAAACATATGTGACTGATTAGAGCTAATATCTCATTTCTAATTCTATTGATTCCTTGAAAAGAGCAAGTCTCAAAGACTGTGGCTATTCTTAGCAATTTTGCCTCCTCCCCCACCATGATGGCTGTCTCTGAGAGAGGAAGGAGGAGGCCGGCAGGGACTCACTCTTGTCAGCTGGGCAGCAGGGATTCCTGCCTTCCTGGTGTCAGTGGGGCTCAGCCTCCAAAGCACATGCCTGCAGTCAGATCAACACACACTCACACACTCACACACACCCACATGGGGTTCTCTCTCACCTCCCTTCTTTCCCATTTCTAAGTCACAGCTGTGGTAAGGCCACTATTAATAACAACAGGGCTTCTCACTGGGTTTCAGAACTCTGTGACTTCCACAGACAAAGTGTGTTCCTTCTCCTTAGTCCTGTCGTCTTCCTGTGATTTGGTAGGAAAGCCTCTCCGGGGCCTTTCTTTTAGTTACCACAGGAAATAAAGGAAAAGCTTAAGCCCCATTCATCCAGATCAAGACTTTGGTCCTAAGAGAGGCTTTTCCAGTGCAGACATAGCAACATCCCAGCAGGTCTGATCCTTGTGCCCCTCAGAGCAGAACTGAGGAAAATACATTGTTGCCTGGCCATACCCAATCAGCCTTTAGGGGTATGTGGGGCTCCACGCAATGCCCTGCGAGGTTTTCCCCGTGGCGGCCCCATTCAATGTTTGTTAAGTTGAACTGAATTAATCACATGGAATTCCCCTGGGCGTTCTCCAAGTGTAGCCAGTCCTAGTCTGTGCAAAGCCCTGTGGTTTCCCAGAGAGTGTCTCAGACCTCATGCCTCAGACCTGGTACAAATGACCTGATGTCTAGTTCTAGCACTGCCACCAGGTAGACGCATGATCTCAGACAATCTCCTGACTTCTCTGAATCTTATTTTCTGCATTAGTGAAAACAAAAGCCTTGAACTGGAATTACTAAATGTTTTCTATGACCTCTTCCAGCTCTACAGAGGTAAGGATAATGATCTGATGGAATACCAGTTTTCCCTTTAAGTGAAAATGACCACTACGTTGCCAAAGCCCACCATATATGTTTGCACTCTGTTCTCCATTCTTCTGGCTTGGAAAACAGAACAAGTTGAATGCAATCTCATAGTTCGCATTCACACAACAAAAATCAAAGCTTCCCAAGCCAGCACTGGGGATAAAATGATGATAAATGGAAACTAGCTTTATCATCCAAAAATACCCCCTCAAATGCTGAAGAAATATTGATAATAACACTCCATCTGCTGAATAAATCAGAACAAGACTGGAGATTCTACTCAACATTGTTTGAGTATGGAGGATAGCCAGTAAAGTACTAGGGTTTCATGAAAACTGATCTCAGGAGAACTGACATAAATAAAGCATGTCAAAGTTTAAAAGAGGAGAATGAAAATAAAAGGAATAGCAGAAATGTTTTCTGTTTGTTATTATCTTCATTGTAAAGAACTATTGTAGAAAGAGCACAGGTCTAGAAATGAAGATGCTTGGCTTCTAGTTCAGTCTCTACCACTGATTCCCACCTAAACTCAGTAAAGTCACTTCACCTCTCTATACAGGCTACCTTATTTGGTGACTGCGAGGCTTCAATAAAAAATAAAAAAGGCACTTAGGGAGAAGAAAAGGTGTCTAAAGCTTAAGATGCTATGTGAATAAACTGCATGGTTATTATGAATAATAATAGTAAAATAATTCTTCCAAGTACCGTAGTAAAAGAGCCCAGAGAGGCAGCTGCTGTTTTAGGGCACCCCCTGCAGGTGGACCCAGAAGTTGGCACCAGCATAGAGACCCAGATTTCCAGCCTTTTGGACCTTCAAGGGAACTGCGCTCAGCCTGGGCAGAGCAATGAGACTTGCAGTGGAGACGGATGGGGGAAATTGAAATAGCCCAGTTTAGTCTTTACTGTCAAGAGGCCTACAGCAATATTATTAAGGTCCACTAGGGTCTCCTCCCCACCCCACCACCAGACTCAGATCTTTTGGATAAGGTCGATTCCTAAAAGTGAGGCTGTTAGTTCTCCTGGCCTCTCACTACCAATGTAAATACTCTGGGGAAGTGCCCAGGTTCTCCCAAAGTCATCTTAAAGTGCAGGGTAGCCCTAGGTGACTGATGGTCGGTTGGTATTTGGAGTTGGAGTCCTCAGGTTTGAAAATCTCCACCAGGTTGCAGAACTCTTGGCTTATATAGAGAGTCTCAGTTCCTCAGGTGAATATCTGTGAGTTCCCCACTCCCAAACAATGTAATAAATGGAGCCTACAGTCTAAATTACTAATCAGCCGTATAAATGGACCAAAATATCTTCTGAGGTTAAAGTAATAACAGCTGTAAATATTATAGTACATAGTTGGAAACTTAAACTGGGATAAGTCCAATAATTTATAGGTATCTCTGCATGTTTACATAAATGTGGTCAACTGCCAGGATTGCTATTATATACCATATGGAAAATAAAAATCATTCTTTTTTAGGGGGAAGGGATGCTGTCTTAGATATTCTATCTTGGAAAGAACATGAAAATACATGGAACATGAAAACAGAAAGTAGGGCATGCAATCTGAACTACATACAATAATCTTTGGGAGTTCAACAACACAAAAAATTCTTTATAAAATTTATGATTTCTGGCTTTCTCCTTCTCTTTATCCTTCTTTCCCAGATCCTTAGCTTCTGATGCTAATAAAATTTCTGAATTGCCACTGCAGAAGCATACCACTATATTCTCAGGCTTCTGAAATTGTGAGTGTGGAAAAAGGAAGTGTCAAAAATTGCGTTTGACTTTCTAATATCCAAGGTAAAGAAATCCCCAAAGATAAAGAAAAGGGGATTAAGCTATTACTCTGCTTGTTAATCCTGATATAGTCGATTTGCACAGGTTTCTATAGAAAATTTTTGGAGAAGAACATTGGATTATTTGAACAAATGAGGTATTTCAAAGAATCATAGAATTTTAGCAGTAGAGGGAAATTTAAGAATTATTTTATTTGACAGATGCAGAACTATTTTCCAAAGAGATAAAATAGCTTGTTTAAAATGTACTAGTATCAGAGCCATTGTCTTTCATTTGAAAATGGGAGAGAAAAAATTAAGCGAAAGAGGAAGAGGCAAAGGAGGGAAGATACTGATTTAGCAGAAAAAGGTACACACAGAAACAGAGATAGATACATATAGAAGGAGAATAAAGAGAGAAGAAAGAGGCAGGAGAAAGAGAAGAAGGCAGTCTTGTAAAAGGGCAGAAGACAGAGTGGTTGATGCACAAATATGAGAAAATGCCATCGTATATATTAGTAGTAGCCCATGCTTCCCTTTCTGGACATTCTCTACATAAGGAACCTATCCTCCAACTTACTAAATGGGACATCTTATAAGAATCCAGATTTCTGGGCATTCCTGAGCATTGGGAAGCTTGCCACCAGCTTAAATAAATTGATCCTAGTCTAATTTGGACAGTGCAACTTAATATAAATGGCTGGATGAGACCTGAGCAATATCTGCTCATTTTCTGTTCTTTGTTTTAGTTTTTTGTTTTTTCCCTCTAGCACACTTAAACCATTCCAGAGAGATAAAACTCTTTAGTGATTTTATTCCCAGAAGGAAGCTGAATGCCTTGAAGCATCTGGCCTGATGTCCTCATGTTTTCATAGCTCATAGCTCATCTTTCTTTGTGCCCTGGGCAGCTGATCTGAATATAGAGTATACATGAACTTCGAAGGAAGCTGGCAGGATGGAGTTGGGGCCTCACTGTTTTAATCAAGATGAATTCAAAACCTTTGCGTATCGAGTAGAAAACTTGAACCAGCAATGGAGAAACAATTGACACCAACGGAAAAGGAAATGGCAATCAAAAAGGTGCAGGGAGCGTAATAAGATTATATTTAACATGGTTATACCCTCCTAGCAGATGATCATGGATTAAATTACTTGTTGCCTCCATAAATAATTTCAGCATGTGGAATAAGATTGCCTCCTAGAATGTATAAGATAAGAAGTTCAGGAAAATATGCAATAGCTCAAGACAAAACCACGGTTTCCACCTGTATATCATGGTAATGATGTTTCTCCCTCCTTGAGCTGGGGGCTCCCTGTCCAAGCTTCTCCAGTCAATGTGGGGAACCGCATCACTAGTCACTCCCTCATGACTCTGCACCTAGCTGGGCATCACTGCACACTGCATTTGCCTCTTCTCTTCTGGGGCTCTACTTCATATGGGGGCTATCCACATGGGATATATCAAGTGATGACTTGGGTTCGGAGTTATTTTTCTCCAAATTGCTCTCCTTCAGGAAAGCACCGAATCTGGCATATGGCAAGTGCTTGAAAATGTTTTTTGAAAGAAATAAATCCATTATTCCTGAACCCCATTCCCCACATCCAGTACAGTGCTAAGCACATAGATAATATTTGAGCTTTTTTTTTTTTTTTTTTGAGACAGAGTTTTGCTTTTGTTGCCCAGGGTAGAGTGCAATGGTACAATCTCGGCTCACTGCAACCTCCGCCTTCCGGGTTCAAGCGATTCTCCTGCCTCAGCCTCCAGAGTAGCTGGGACTACAGGTGAGCACCACCATGCCCGGCTAAATTTTTATATCCTCCTTAGTAGAGATGGTGTTTCCCCATGTTGGCCAGGCTGGTCTCAAACTCCTGACCTCAGGTGATCCGCCCGCCTTGGTCTCCCAAAGTGCTAGGATTACAAGTGTGAGCCACTGCTCCTGGTCAATATTTGAGCTTCTTTCATTGCCTATGTTGTCCTAAGGAACATGGTGGAGAGCCTAAGGCGCAAGCCTAAGGAGTTTACTTTGTCCCTTGCTAAGAGGATACCTGAGAGCCACTCAGAAGCCTTCCAGTGACAAGGCAGGAAGGAGACTCTGGGGAAAGGAAGATGAACAAAGGAAGAGGTACTTGGAGCCAGTCCTGGTCATGAATGCCTCAGCAACCTTTCCATGGAATACTTCTCTGAGTCCTCTCCATCCAAAACAAAGAAAAATGATTTCTGGGACCACCACTTCCTTCTCACCCTCTAATAGATATCGAAGGACAAAGTATTCAACATAGAACCCAAGGAAAGAGACACTAACAGATTGGGTGTCTTTTATCCTCACTCAGGGAGTTTTCTCAAATCACACAAACAAGAACAGCACCCACTTTCCCCACCCTCAGCCCCGCTTTGAATCTGCTGCTGCTTCTGCTGTGCGGCCTTCTTCATGTAAAGATGAGATCAAGGAGCAAGGATGCAGAACACTCTTGGGACTTTCCCCGATATTCCAAGGCAAAAGAAGAAACCTAGAGAGAATTAGTAACAGCAAACACATCTCTCTAGGAATGTGTATAGTACTTTTTAAAAAAGATTCTCCAAAGAAGATACATAAGTGGTCAACCAGCACATGAAAAGATGCTCAACATCATTATTCACGAAAGACTATGCAAATCAAAACCACAATGTGATACTGCTTCCTACAGGTACGATGGCTAAGATTTAAAAAGACAGAAAGTAAGAAGTATTGGTGAGGACATGGAGAAACTGAAACCCTTCTGCCTCGCTAGCTGGAGTATGAAATTATGCAGCTTTTTTTTGGAAAAGAGCTTGCCAGTTCTTCCAAAAGTTAAACAGAATTTTATGACCTAGTAATGCTATATATATCCAAGAAAATTAAAAACACATATTCACATAAAAACATATACAGAAATGTTCACAGAAACATTATTCATAATAACTGAAAGGTAGAGATAACCCAAATTTTTATCAACTGATGAGTAAATGAATAAAAAGTTCTACATCCAAATTATGGAATATTATTCAGCCATAAAAGGAACAAAGTACTGATACATTCTACAACATGGATGCACCTTGAAAGCATTATGATAAGTAAAACAAGCCAGATATGAAGTCCACTTATTATGTAATTCCATTTAAGTAAAAATCCCAGAATAAAAAACAGAGTCAGAAAGTGGATTATTAGAGGTTGTCAGGGTTGGGTGGAGTGGGGTGGGAGAATGCAGAGTGCCTGCTAATGTGTCAGGGTTTCTTTCAGGAGCAATGAATATATTCTAGAATTACACAGTGATAATAGCTGCACAACCTTTTGAATATATTAAAAGCCACCGAATTGCATACTTCAAAACAGTAAATTATAGACAGGTGAATTATACATCAATTAAAAAATTATAAGAAGAAGCCTTTAGAATTGTTCAAAGGACCCTGCTAGAAACTCTAATCTCAACTCGTTCTGCTAGACTACTTGCCTCTTCATCTCACCCCCTAACTCACACTCCAAAGCAGCCCCAAACCACAGTCCCTAGCTACTACTAAAGGAAAAAAATAGAAGAGACACCAGTCAGCATTGGAGGAGACTTGAGAAGCATTTGATGTTTGCAGACATTCCCTGTAGGGGGTAGGGAAGAAGGTTGAACATAGGAACGTGAATTAATGGAAGATGAATTGCCCCATCTCCAGAAGGGATCAGATGCTGATTATGAAAGGAAGCCAAAGTGTCTCCAGAGAGGCCTCTTTTTAATACCTTCCCATGTGTTAACTATAAGGGAGTGTGGCCAACAGAATCCTCATTACACACAAATGTATTTGACTTGAAGAGGAAAGGTCACCCTGAGCAATTCTGAGGCTTGCTTGCTTACTGGGATCCTCCACGGGTCCCAACATTTTTGTTGGCCTAACTTCTCCCCTGACTCAGAGGCTGTGGGTTTCCTCTCCTTGAATCCTTTCTCCCCATGTGATGTGTGTGAGAGAGGAAGAAATGTCAAAGTGTAACATGAGTGGTTGCCTATTTAACTACTTTAAAATCAGCTCTAAAAAACCAAATTGATTCTAACCAACAGTGTGCAAGATTTTCAATTTTGCCATACTGATGATGGGAATCAATTTGGTACAGCTACTGTGGAAAACAGCATGGATGTTCCTCAAAAAATTAAAAGCTTAACTAAATCACATACCATATTATTCAGCAATCCCACTTCTGGATATTTATCCAAAATAATCGAAATTAGGATCCTGAAGCTATGTTGGCACTCTCCTGTTGATTGAGACACTATTCACAATAGCCAAGATGTGGAAATAACTTTGATATCCATCAAAATATGAATGGATAAAGAAAATGTGATATATACATACAATAGAATACTATTCAGCCTTTAAAAAGAAGGACATTGTGCAATATGCAACAACATATCAACCTTGAGGATATTTCGTTAAGTGAAATAAACCAGTCATAGAAAGAAAAATACCGTATGATTCTTCTTATATGAGGTATCTAAAATAGCCAAATTTATAGAAGCAAAGGGTAGAATGGTGGTAACCAGTAGCTGGCAGAAGGGAGAAATGGGGAGTTATCAATCAAGAGGCATAAAGTTTCAGTTAAGCAGGATGATAAACTCTAGATATCTGTATTATAATATAATACATACAGGCAACAATAAGGACTTGTACACTTTAAAGTTTCCTGAGGGTAGATCTCATGTTGTGTTCTTACCACAATAAAATAAAATTGTCCCCATCCCCTCTTCCACCCCCTGCCAAAAAAAAACCCTAAATTGATATCTTCAGAAGATGCTAGGGAACCAACTAGTTTTTGGAAAATTGGTAAATAATAGTTTAAAAATTTTAAGGTTCCCTTTTGTTTTTACTATGCAAAGTGTGCCACTGAAGAAACAAAAACCACATGAGTACTTAAATTTCAACAAATTCGAGTTCTCTTTCCTTGCAAGATGATGGGTGAAAAAGTTGAGAAGCTGCATACTAAAAAGAAGACCGAAGCCAAGAAGGCTAATGCTAGTGGCAAAGTGGAAAGGGGTAACTTCAGGGCTAAAAAGCCCAAGAAGGGGAAGCCCCATTGCAGTTGAAATCCTGCCCTTGTCAGAGGAATTGGCACATATTCCTGATCTACTATGTATTCCAGAAAGGCCATGTACAAGAGGAAGTACTCAGCCACTAAATCCAAGGTCAAAAAGAAAAATAAGAAGCTTCTTGCAACGGTTAAAAACCAGATAGTGGTGACAAGAATGGTGGTATCTGGGTGGTTAAACTTCACAAAATTCCTAGATATCCTACTGAAGACGTGCCTCAAAAGCTGTTGAGCCACAGCAAAATACCCTTGAGTCCGCACGTGAGGAAACTGTGAGCCAGCATCACCCCCAGGACCATTCTGATCATCCTCATTGGACACCACAGGAGCAAGAGGGTGGTTTTCCTGAAGCAGCTGGGTAGCGGCTTTGTTGCTACTTGTGACTGGACCTCTGATCCTCCATCGAGTTCCTCTACAAAGAACACACCAGAAATTTGTCATTGCACCTCAACCAGAATTGATATCAGCAATGTAAAAATCCCAAAACATCTTACTGATGCTTACTTCACAAAGAAGCAGCTGCAGAAGCCCAGACCTCAGGAAGGTGAGATCCTTGACACAGAAAAAGAGAAATATGAGATTAAAGAGCAGTGCAAGATTGATCAGAAAGCCGTGGAGTCACAAATTTTGCAAAAATCAAAGCCATTAAACATCAATGACTACTGATGTCACAAAAAGAGAGACACTGAGACATACATAACCTCTAAGGAAGAGCACCTAATAATAATGTCCTAATGCTTTAAAACAAGAAGAAGGAGGAGGAGGACCTGGATTGGTCACTTAGATACAATCAGAAACACAGAGACTAAAGGAACAGAGTAAACTTTACTGTGGGGAAGCAACCAGCTAATTCCAGACTGTAGGAAACTCTTTAGATTAAGTGTTCCAATTCTTTCAATGAATAAATTGTAAGGAAAAATAAGGAGATGAAGGGGAAGCCTATGGACTAAAAGGCACTTAAAAGATGTTTATAAAAAACAGGCAAAGCTAAACAAGTGTTTAGGAATATACACTTAGGTGATAAGACTATTTTTAAGAAGTGAGAAGTGGTTGCAATAAAAGGACAATGATTACTTTTGCTGGAAGAGGAGAGATGTTTGAGAGATGGGCATGTAGAGGGCTTCTGAGCTGGCTGGAAAAATTCTCTTATCACGGGTAGTGTTTACAAGAGTTATAGCTTTGAAACCATTATTTTAACTTGCACATTCTCTTTTTATGGCTTTTTGGTACTTACAATATATTTAACAATAAAAAGTTTTTAAAATAAAAATTAAGTAAGCTTTGATGTGAGAAATGGGAAAGAAAAAACAGAAAACAGAGAAAAATATTAGGACTGTAAGAGAGAAAAGGGTCACATTTGTGACCCCACATCTATTTTTTATAGCAAAAACAGAACCCATTTTTTTTTTTTATCACAAAGATGATTCTGAGTGTCACCTAGGACCTCCCTCTTCAAAATGCAGTTAATTTTGGCCACCTATGACCCTGACAATGAAATCCAGGAGGAGGGGGAAAAGCTGGTGGAGAAGAGACTGGAATTGAGACTGGCTAGCTGATTGTGCACGTGCTGGCTGGAAGAATGGGAAACCAACATCTTAAGACCACCATTTGAGAGAGGCCAGAGTGGCAGCGCAGCCCCCAAGAAAGAATGTGGAATAGTGTCTTCAGTGACCCCATCAGAGAGACACCAGCATCCCCAGGAGCAGCTGGAGAAGTCAGGACCCACGTAGGGAAATGTCAGCTGTGTCAGAACCATGGGAGCAGAGAAGGAAGGCCTCTGTAAGAGAAATCTTTCTCTGCCTGTCCACATGTCTGTCAGCATGACATTTTGGGTCAATAAATATTCATCAGGATGCACCATTCCAGCTGACCTATGTTACCCCCTCCACTGGAGGAGAAAATAAACAGGACGGTGGGTGCAGAAAACGTCTGCCCCCTTCAGAGCTGCCTTTGTGCTCTGTGTGAGCCAAGAGTTCAGATGAATGTTTGCCTCCTTGAATCCTTTGGGACTTGTGCATCTAATATCTGGTATGGAGCCAGCTCCTTCTCTGTGTGTTAAACAGCAATGCAGTGCCATCAACATTCTCAACTGTGAGAGAATAACATCCAAGCCAAGGTTAGCTAATCAATGAGCAACTCTTTCTGTTACCTGCTAATGGGAGGGTTCCCAGGTGGAGTTTGTTTCTTCCTTTTTTGTGCTCCCAACATCTGTTTTCATACATCTGTTTTGGCTTTTCCTCTCATTGCTATTGTCTATGTATCTGTCTCCACAGTGAGACTGGGAACCTCTCAATAATTTTATCAATAAATATTGATTGAGTAACTCTTATGTACAAAGCATTATGCTAGCTAAAGTGGCAAACAAAGGAGTAAGTCCTAGAGCTAAGAGGCAGATATTAAACAATGACACACAAACACATGCATAATTATAGATTATGTGAGTGCTGAGAAAGTGAAGGGTAAGATGAATGATTACCCAGGGCAGTCTGTTGGATAGTTCCACATAGGAAATGCATCAGTGAGAAAGAATGTGGAGGGATTGGCCAGGCTAGGGACAAGGGAGTGTGTTTCTGGGCAGGGAGTATGTCCAGAGCAGCGGGTGAGCGGAACCCTGGTGCAAGCCAGGGATGGAGAAGCAGGGCTATAATATAAAGAGCCTGGTAGACCATGATAAGGATCTTAGAGTTTTAACCTAAATACCACAGGAAGGGGTACATGTTTAGAAATGCGGAGATCACTTATTACACTGGACAAGCAGAATGATGATGGAGGCAGAAACAAGAGTGAAGAGGACAGTGATGAAGAAGTCAGCAGATCTGAGAGGTATCTGGGTGACATATTTGGTAGTGTTCTCAGGCGGATGCAAGCAGTAAAGGGTCATTCCAAAACTTCTGGAATGAACATGAAGATAGATAAAGGTGTCATTTATGAGCATAACTCAATATCAAAATGAGACAAGACTAGTACATACACACACACACACACACACACACACACGGCATGACTAAACTCATTAACAATTATCAATACAAAACTCATTTACTATTATCAATACAAAAACTCTGAATAAAAAAATTAGCAAAGGTAACCCAGTAGCATAATACTAGTAGCTAACACTTAATGAAGTATTACTATTTACCACAGGCCAAACACTGTTCTAGAATTTTATTACCTCATTAAATTAATATTTGCTCATAACATAATTACTTGCATTATCTCTATCTCCACAACCACCATATGAGAAAAGTACTATTATTATCTTCATTTCACTGATTGGTGAATTGTAGCTCAGAGAAGTGGGCTGTTTTTCATGAATCAGCATAGATGACATTCCCAGACATAATGGCTCCTTTCCATGTAGGATTCCATTTATATGAAGACGCAATACTAATCCATGGTGTCAGGACAGTGGTTACCTCTATGGAAGGTATTTACTGGGGAGGAAAATGAAGGCCCTTCTTGGGTACTAGAACTGTTATTTGCTAGATCTGGGTGATTGTTATGTGATATATGCATACGAAATTGTAAACTTAAGACTTGCACACTTTGCTAAATGTATTTTTTATCTCAAAAGAAAAGGTATGTGGAGGACATATAGAAGACAAATATTCAATATCTTTGTATATGACAAGCTCTAAAAACCAATGAAAAGTAACCATCAATCCATTAGTGGATGAAGGATATAAACATGGAGCTCACAATAAAGAAATATAAGCGGAAAATAAATTTGTGTGAAATATATGTAAACAGTAAATAAAGAAATGCAAGTTAAATATTAATGAAATATTTTTCTCCTAGCAAATTGATCAAAATAAAAAAAAGGTCAATAATACTCACTGTCAGTGATAATATGGGGAAACAGACATGCATATACTGTGGTAGTAGAAATTGTTACAAATTTTCTGAGGCTAATTTGGCTGCACATATGAAAGTCTTTTCAGTTGTTTATACTTTGAAATAGCAGTGATTCTAGTTCTACAAAGTCATCATAAAGAATTACTTGACCAGGCATGGTGGCTCACACCTGTAATCCCAGCAGTTTGGGAGGCTGAGGCAGGTGGACTGCCTGAACTCAGGAGTTAGAGACCAGCCTAAGCAATACTGTAAAACCCCATCTCTACTAAAAAAATACAAAAATTAGCTGGACGTAGTGGTGGGCAACTGTTGTCCCAGCTACTCGGAAGGCTGAGGCAGAACAATTGCTTGAACCCTGGAGGCGGAGGTTGCAGAGAGCTGAGATTGTGCCACTGCACAGAAGTCTGGGCAACAGAGAGAGACTCCATCTCAAGAAAAAAAAAAAAAAGAAAAAAAGAACAAGCTCCATTCCAAGATGGCAAAATAGGAACAGCAATGCGCTCCATTCCAAGATGGCCGAATAGGAACAGCTCTGGTCTGCAGCTCCCAGCATGACTGATGCAGAAGACGGGTGATTTCTGCATTTCCAACTGAGGTACCTGGTTCATCTCATAGGGACTGGTTGGACAGTGGGTGCAGCCCATGGAGGGCGAGCTGAAGCAGGGCAGGGTGTCGCCTCACCCAGGAAGCACAAGGGGTCAAGGGATTTCCCTTTCCTAGCCAAGGGAAGCTGTGTCAGACTGTACCTGGAAAAATGGGACACTTCCACCTGAATACTGCACTTTTCCCAAGGTCTTAGCAACCGACAGACAAGGAGATTCTCTCCCGTGCCTGGCTTGGCGGGTCCCATGCCAATGAGGCTTTGCTCACTGCTAGCGCAGAAGTCTGAGATCAAACTGCAAGGCGGCAGCCTGGCTAGGGGAGGGGCATCCACCATTGCTGAGGTTTGAGTAGGTAACCAAAGCAACTGGGAAGCTCGAACTGGGCAGAGCCCACTGCAGCTCAGCAAAGCCTACTAACTCTATAGACCCCACCTCTGTGGGCAGGGCATACCTGAACAAAAGGCTGCAGACAACTTCTGCAGACGTAAACAACCCTGTCTGACAGCTCTTAAGAGAGCAGTGGTTCTCCCAGCATGGTGTTTGAACTCTGAGAATGGACAGACTGCCTCCTCAAGTGGGTCCCTGACCCTCGTGTAGCCTAACTGGGAGACACCTCCCAGTAGGGGCTAACAGACACCTCATATAGGTGGGTGCCCCTCTGGGATGAAGCTTCCAGAGGAAGGATCAGGCAGCAATATTTGCTGTTCTGCAGCCTGCACTGGAGACACCCAGGTAAACAGGGTCTGGAGTAGACCTCCAGCAAACTCCAACAGACCTGCAGCTGAGGGACCTGACTGTTAAGAGGAAAACTAACAAACAGAAGGGAATAGCATCAACATCACAAAAAAAGGGCATCTACACGAAAACCCCATCTGTAGGTCACTGACATCAAAGATCAAAGGTAGATAAAACCACAAAGATGGAGAGAAACCAGAGCAGAAAAGCTGAAGATTCTAAAGACCAGAGCTCCTCTTCTCCTCCAAAGCATTGCAGCTCCTCGCCAGCAACAGAACAAAGCTGGATGGAGAATGACTTTGATAAGTTGACAGAAGTAGGCTTCAGAAGGTCGGTAATAACAAACTTCTCTGAGCTTAAGGAGCATGTTCAAACCCATTGCAAGGAAGCTAAAAACCTTGAAAAAAGGTTAGATGAATGGTTAACTAGAATAAACAGTATAGAGAAGACCTTAAATGACCTGATGGAGCTGAAAATGATGGCACAAGAACTTCTTGACACATGCACAAGCTTCAATAGCCGATTTGATCAAGTGGAAGAAAGGGTATCTGTGATTGAAGATCAAATTAATGAAATAAAGCAAGAAGACAAGGTTAGAGAAAAAAAGTAAAAAGAAAAAAAAAGAATTATGCCAAAAATGTATTTGGTTATATAGAAATCATCATAACTCTCTTGATAAAAGCAAAAATTTGGAAACTACCTGTGAATATGTGATTAGTGAAAAAAGTATTTTATAATCATATAACAGCACAATATGCAGCCATTAAAAGTGATAATGTTGATCAATATTTATCGGCATGAAAATATGGCCGTGACATATTATTTAAATTTTTAAAATTGAGGGCCAGGCACAATGGCTCATGCCTGTAATCCCAGCAGTTTGGAAGGCTGAGGCAGGCAGATCACTAGAGGCCGGGAGTTCAACACCAGCCTGACCAACATGGTGAAACCCTGTCTCTGCAAAAAATACAAAATTATTGTGTGTATAATAATATATAAATAAAATTGTATATATGTATGATATAGGTATATATATCTAATGTATATATAATTATAGCTACATTGGATGGTTGGCTGGATATGAACCAAAATGGTAAGAGTAGTTGTTGGCTGGTAGAATTGCTGGGCGGCACTTCTTCTCTACTTCATGAATTTTTTTTAATTTTAAGTTCTGGGATACATGTGGTGAACATGCAGGTTTGTTATATAGGTATACATGTGCCATGGTGTTTTGCTGCATCTATCAGCCCGTCATCTGGGTTTTAAGCCCTGCATGCATTAGGTATTCGTCCTAATGCTCTCCCTCCCTTTTCCCCCCAACCCCTGATAGGCTCTGGTGTGTGATGTTCCCCTTCCTGTGTCCACGTGCTCTCATTGTTCACCTCACACTTATGAGTGAGAATATGAGGTGTTTGGTTTTCTGTTCCTGTGTTAGTTTGCTGAGGATGACGGTTTCCAGCTTCATCCATGTCCCTGCAAAGGACATGAACTCATTCTTTTTTTATGGCTGCATAGTGTTCCATGGTGTATATGTGCCACATTTTCTTTATCCAGTCTATTACTGACAGGCATTTGGGTTGGTTTGAAGTCTTTGCTATTGTAAATAGTGCTGCAATAAATATACATGTGCACATGTCTTTATACTAGAATGATTTATAATCTTTTGGGCATATACCCAGTAATGGGATTGCTGAGTTAAATGGTATTTCTGGTTCTAGATCCTTGAGGAATCGTCACACTATCTTCCACAATGGTTGAACTAATTTACTCTCCCACCAACAGTGTAAAAGCGTTCCTATTTCTCTACATCCTTGCCAGCATCTGTTGTTTCAAGACTTTTTAATGATTGCCATTCTAACTGGCATGAGATGGTATCTCATTATAGTTTTGATTTGCATTTCTCTAATAAACAGTGTTGACAAGCTTTTTTTCCCATGTTTGTTGGCAGCATAAATGTCTTCTTTTGAGAAGTGTCTGTTCATATCCTTTGCCCACTTTTTCATGTCGTTCATTTTTTTCTTGGAAATTTGTAAGTTCTTTGTAGATTCTGGATATTAGCCCTTTGTCAGATGGATAGATTGCAAAAATTTTCTCCCATTCTGTAGGTTGCCTGTTCACGCTGATGATCGTTTCTTTTGCTGAGCAGAAGCTCTTTAGTTCAATTAGACCCCATTTGTCAATTTTCATTTTTGTTGCAATTGCTTTTGGTGTTTTAGTCATGAAGTCTTTGCCTATGCCGATGTCCTGAATGGTATCGTCTAGGTTTTCTTTTAGGGTTTTTAGGATTTTAGGTTTTACATTTAAGTCTTTAATCCATCTTGAGTTAATTTTCATATACAGTGTAAGGAGGGGGTCCAGTTTCTGTTTTCTGCATACGGCTAGACAGCTTTCCCAGCACCATTTATTAAATAGGGAATCCTTTCCCCATTGCTTGTTTTTGTTGGGTTTGCTGAAGATCAGGTGGTTATAGATGTATGGTGTTATTTCTGAGGCCTCTGTTCTGTTCCACTGGTCTCTATATCTGTTTTGGTACCAGTATCATGCTGTTTTGGTTACTGTAGCCTTGCAGTATAGTTTGAAGTCAGGTAGCATGATGCCTCCAGCTTTGTTCTTTTTGCTTAGGATTGTCTTGGCTATATGGGCTCATTTTTGGTTCCATATGAAATTTAAAGTAGTTTTTTCTAGTTCTGTGAAGAAAGTCAGTTGTAGCTTGATGGGAATAGCATTGAATCTATAAATTACTTTGGACAGTATGGCTGTTTTCATGATATTGATTCTTCATATCCACGAGCATGGAATTTTTTTCCATCTGTTTGTGTCCTCTCTTATTTCATTGAGCAATGGTTTGTGGTCCTCTTTGAAGAGGTCCTTCATATCCCTCATAAGTTGTATTCCTAGGTATTTTATTTTCTTTGTAGCAATTGTGAATGGGAGTTCACTCATGATTTGGCTCTCTGTTTGTTATTGGTATATGGGAATGCTTGTGATTTTTGCACACTGATTTTGTATCTGAGACTGCTGAAGTTGCCTATCAGCTTAAGGAGTTTTTGGGCTGAGACGATGGGGTTTTCTAAATATACAATCACGTCATCTGCAAACAGGCAATTTGAGTTCCTCTTCTTCCTATTTGAATACCCTTTTTTGCCTTCTCTTGTCTGATCATGAATTTTTATAATACAAATTTTATAGTCATATATGTAATATATGTTCAAAAAAAGATAGCACATTTATCTAGATATTCTAGCAATTTTTATTTTTAAGCTTCATCTACCTTGTTTTTCCTCAAATCATAAAACAAGCTTTAAAATGCAGTAATCACCATACACACAGTGCAGGAGTTCTTACTTGGGGCTTTGATTCTCAACGTTGATCTCTCTTAGTTTGAGAATGCCTAATATGTTCTAAACATCTTTTATGAGTTTGGAGAGTTTTCCACATTGTAACATTGTTCCAGGCTCCTTTGCTGCTGACATCAGAGCATGAGTCTTTGCATCCATGTGAGTCCCAGCTTGGAAGGTAATGCTACAAGAAGGTAGACATGCATGGTATCCATCTCAGGTGAACATGACCCCAGGAGCTCAATGACTGAGCTCCTAGCATCTAGTTCCAAGCATTATCAATGCAAGCTACAGTGTCTCTGCAAGAAGCAGAGTTGTTGCCAAGCATTGGCAGTGACGATGTTTTCGATGGAGCAGATTGTACAGTGTGATTTGATGTTGTTTCTGGCCTGATACTTCCTAAGTCTGCTTCTCTTGCCCTCCAGGAGATTCTGTGAGTTGCTTTATATATATATATTTGCCTAAACTAACTAGAGTGGATTCTATTATTTGCAAGGAAGAACTATGCCTAATAGTATTACCTTCACCTCCATTTTACAGATGAAGAAATTGAGCCTTTTTAAAAAATGAAGAAAATTTCCTAAGATTACAACAGCTAAAAAGTAATGAGGCAAGACTTAAGTGTAAGACCTTTGAGTCAAAGTCTAGGTTCTTCCTACCATGCCATGCTGCTATCTGGAAGACATGTACATATATTTTTACAAAGATTATTAATAATTAAACAAATAGATACTAGTATGGGATATCCCAGAGGAATTTAAAACTAAGATATTCCAATACTGACCATGAAGTCAGGTCATTAATAAAAACAAATGTTACCACTTCACAAATAATTACTATGTGCCAAAACTGCCCATCAGCTGTGGGAGGGATCCCAGAGATTAACCACTCTCATTTATAGATGAGGAGCTTGCAGCCCAGAAACATGATAGAATTTTCCTGTTTCAGTCAGTAGGGTAGAGTGAGGAGAGAAAAGCAATTTGTTGACTCCCTTTTCCTTTATATAAGTGGAGGGTGAAACCACTTATTAACCTGTTTAGAAATGCTTGTATCACACAAGTTCAATGCCTAAATGAAAATCTTATTTAAATGTTAGAAGAAATAAATATTGAATCTATGAGGAATAACCACATTTAAAATATTGCCAACCAGTTCCAGAGATACCCTAGACTACACTATCATCAGCCCTTCGGGGTGTGTAACTGAGAAGCCTAAAATAGCTTTTGAGAGAAACCTCATGAAAACATCCCCGGGGGAGCTGAGATCACATTTCCACCCAACTCTGAAACACAGGATTTATTTGACCAGCTTCGAGGCAAGAAAATTGTTCCTTCTGCAGAAATTGGGGAAAATGTGAAATCCCTTGTGAATCCATGGAAAAATGTAAGATTTAGTGTCTAAATGTTTTAAAATAAAAACATTTTATAGTAGACATTACTATCTCCATGTTCATAGATAATATTTTTTGTTTTAATAAAATCTAAGATGTGTTTTACCCTAAGGGCCATTTCTATTGAACCTGGAGGGGGAGAATAAAACCAACTTGAGTTACACAAGGAAAACTGAACCTTTACATTTCTGATTCGTTTCCCCTTAAATCATCCAAACATTGCTTTTTATGGGCTGTGTAATAGCAAAACAGTCTCTGAGAGGGTGTTAAAGCATTTCAAGCCTTGCTTCCCTTAAAAATAAAATAATATAAAATAAGTTTTAAAAGGAGGAAGCAGGCTTCAAGTGAATCTAAAGGGTTTACAAAAGGTCTCATCAGGCCAATATCTAAAATGTTTTAGTGAATTTTTAATTTAAAAAATTTTCCTTTTCCTGTTTAATAGTGGAATCTTGCATGAAGATTGCCTTGAATGCTTAAAATATGTCTTCCTATCAGAATAAGAATAAACTTGGTCACTAAAAAGAGAGCACTCTGCTTTTCTCCATTAGAAATCACCGTGAGATATTTTAGAGTGAAGGAATTGTACCAATTTAAACCATATGCTTGTTTACATCTAATTTATCAGATAACTATTGGAAAATTTTACCTAACTAAGAGAGTCTTCTTTTTCACAACCATTGGGTGATTCAAATAGTGGAGTATGCAGTTCACTTAGGGCCAAATGTAGAATCACATGTTAATAGAATTTGACTTCTATTAAGACTTCTTCCTCCCTTTTTTATCTCTATTATTGAGATGACTGTTGAATGAAATCAGGTCACTTTTGCCTTAAGCTCTTTTTTATTTTAGTTCTCCCATGAGCCTACTTACATGAATAATAACTTAGGTAGTTTGGAAAGAAAGTCTAAGAAAACTAAGAATGGCCGGGCGCGGTGGCTCATGCCTGTAACCCCAGCCGTTTGGGAGGCTGAGGCGGGCAGATCACCTGAGGTCAGGAGTTTGAGACTAGACTGACCAACATGGAGAAATCCTGTCTCTACTAAAAGAAAAAAATTAGCCGGGCGTGGTGGCACATGCCTGTAATCCCAGCTACTTGGGAGGCTGAGGCACTTGAACCTGGGAGGCAGAGGTTGAGGTGAGCGGAGATCGTACCATTGCACTCCAGCCTGGGCAACAAGAGTGAAATTCCGTCTCAAAAAAAAAACAATAACAAAACAAACGGCTAATATTGAATGAAGCATTTTCTCAAAAATAGTTTCAGACATTGCACTAGTTTGCAAAGCAGAAGAAATCCACCATACATTGTGCATTTCCAGGTAATTAGTGAGTTTTCCATTTGAAGTTTTAGCTGGTTAAATTTTTGGCTGCCTTGAATCTGAAGAAAGACTGGCAGAGATAACAACATAGTATTTTAAGCAGAAATCTAAGGAAGCCATTCAGAAATTCATCCATTCATTCCACCATGATTTATTGAGTGACAACTATGGGCAGGCAAGATGTTTGGGACTGGAGGTATAACAGCGAACCATGGAGACAGGTATTTTCAAAGAAATTGGATGACAAGAGATCTGTTTGGGAGGGCCATAGTTTGGCGACAACAAATACTAATTCTGGGACTCATTTGTAGCATGTTTTATAATTTCAGAGAAAGGAAACATCAAAGTGCAAATAGTGAGATCTCTTCATTTTCAGTCCTGTGATATTTGGCCAGTGTTTTGCATAGCCTGAAGAGCAATTCCTATCTGAGATCCAATAACTTCACTCACTAGAGCACATATGATACCCTGGAACATTTATCATTTACCTTTAGTGTGCATCTCACCTCTATTCTACTTGCTCCCAGCTTTGTGTCTCTGCCTCCTACTTCACTATGAAAACTGAAGTGATTGAACTTGTATTCTCCCAAGTCTTCTTTTTGCCACCTTCAAATTTATATATGTCCTATACATTTAATGCAATTCCAATAAATAGTATCTCCAATATTTAAGAAGGAACTTGCAGTTCATGCAGAAAAATAACGTGAGAAAACTCAGAGAAATCTTGAAAATAAAAATGAGAGATAGATAGTGTTACTAGACAATGCAATATATTTTGGAATTCCAATAAGTAAAAAAGTTTGATATTAGATAAAAAGTGAAAAATCCATGGAATAGAATAAAGAGTTCAGAAATAGATTCAAATTCTATGAAGGTTGGGCTTATGACAAAGGTGCCATTTCAGACTGGGTAAGGAAGGAAGGGAAGAATTCAAAATATGATGTTGGACAACTGGCTGACCACTGGAAAAAATATTAAAATGGTATTTATCTCATCAAAAATAAATTCCAGATGGATTAAAGACATAAATGTTAAAAATAAAAGATTTTGAAGAAGGCATGAGAAATAACAGGGACCATATTTACCTTCCTGTCTGAAACAACTAAGAAAAAAGACAAAAAATACAATGATTTTAAACCATTAGACAATAGGCAACAAATGACAATGATCCTTGAGAGACAGGAAACAAACTATATGAACCCTATTATTGCCTCAGCCCACTGCCTGGAAAGAGTTTTGAGGCCACAGCATAGGGAAGGGGGAACCAGCTACAGCCCAATGATCTCAAGAAATTTAGGAGCTGGAGCTGGAGCTGAAGTCCAGGAAGGCCAAAGCAGCCGAAGCAAACAGGGCAGAGTACCAGAGAAAATCTGCTGTCCAGAGAGAGAGCCCTGGAGATCTTCAGAGGATCCCCTTGCAGTATTCAAATCAGTACTACTCAGCAAATGTGTGTGAGTAAACTAGTAGAGGACCCAGACACTGGGAAACAACCATCTGAAAGGACTAAAGAGAACAGTGTCTCACAATGGACTGGAAATAGTTCCTGTTCCCATCAACCAGACTGAAACACCTCAAAACTCAAAAGGCATCATGTAAAGTACTCATAAGAGTTTTGCCTCATGATTGGGGGGAAAATATCCCTACTAAATGCTTATCTGGTCTTGCCTAACAGCTTAAAAACAAGACTAAAATGAACCAGAAAAAACTCAAGAATATTCACAAGATTACAAAAATAATAAACATCCAACAAGGTAAAATTTACAGATCTGGTATCCACTAAAAAGTTACCAAGTAAGCAATGAAGCAGGAAAATGGACCCATAATGCCAGTGGTTAATTCTGACGAACCAAGTAGTAAAAGACTTGTTTCATTGTATTTCCTTCAGTCTCTTAAAATTATATAAATATATACAAATGTATTATATATTTATATATAAGATATATGTGTTTTATGTATGCAAATGTGCATTTATATATACTATATATATATATACACACACACACATCTGCTTCCTCCTGTCTACCTACTCCACAGATTATCTAGAAATATAGATGGAGAAAAAATATACAAGAGATGATAGCAGACATAGAGAATATAGTGAAAAGTTTGACAAGATGTCAATTGTGAGTACCATATGGAAAAGGGAAAGCAGAAAGAAATGGCTGAGATTTTCCTAGAACTCATAAAAACATCCACAGGTGTAAGAAGCAGCCCAGGACTGCCCTAGTGGGTTAAGGATACATATATACACATATACACACACACACATATATATATTTTATATATATATATAATTTGAAAGGATCTAAATGTTCATTAATGTGGACTGTAAAATTACAGTACATTTATGTTATAGATGCTATGTAGCCATAAAGTGTACTAAAGGAGCTATTTATGTCAGGATATGGACCAACCTCCTAGTCTCCAAAATATACTGCTAGGAGAAAAGGCAAGGAGGAAAGTAACACATAGAGTATGTCATCATTTGTCTGGAAATGGAGGTGGAGTCACATTCACACACAGATATAAATACCTATTTGGCTGTAAATGAACAAAACATTTCTGGTTTGATACACATAGAAATAAGTAATAATGGTTGCCTCTGCAGTGTTGGATAGGCTGGGTGACAGGAATAGAAGGAATATTTTGTTCCTTGCATATATTTTTGCCTCTGAAATTGTGCAGGAGGTGCG
Organism: Macaca mulatta; assembly: GCF_049350105.2. NCBI lineage: Eukaryota > Metazoa > Chordata > Mammalia > Primates > Cercopithecidae > Macaca > Macaca mulatta. The sequence goes on from NC_133406.1 coordinate 121,125,160, forward strand.
ACTATCACCCATGTAGATCAACCAATAAGAAAATTTAAAAGCAAACCCCAGCACAATCAAAATGGCCTTCAGCTCTGACCAGTTAAGTCCTTTTCCCTTTAACTACTTTCTCTGGCCTTTTACAGTCTGTCACTTCTTGGAAAAACTGGGAATTGAGAATTTAAAAGCATGAGGATATCTTTCCTCTATAAGCATCAAACCCAAGGCTGGAGCTCTGTATGGGTTTGCAACAGACTGCTTTTAAATCCACAGGGTGGAGAATTTAGCTTATTTTTAAATTAGGTGGAATTCAGAAAAGAGCTGCCAAAATGATTAAATAGACTGGAGAGACTGGTTTATAAAGAAAGATGAAAAGACCTAAATGTGTGTAATTTGGCGACATGACAGCAGGCCTGGCCTGTGGTTAACACATACAAGTACTGAACTTGATGAGTTCAAACACCAGGAAAGGAGCAGAGTAGTTGAGGATATAAGTAGGAGGAAAAAGGAGAAAATATGAAAAGAAAAACAAAGTGAACAGATACTCAAACAAAAGTCTTAGTCAGCCTGTCTGTCTCTATCTCTAGAGAGGCCTCTCCAGGGAAGCAACTGATGTCTTGTTTCTTGGATACTATCCTAGAACATCTTTACCTTCTCAGCAATTATAAGCTGAAACCAGCTGCCAGACCAGGGGTTAGAGGTCACCAGAAAGACTTTTATTCAACTTAAGCTCCCCTTTTGCACTGCCTTCTCCCTGATCTGGCACTTTGCTGTATTCGAGTGGCTACTTTGCTTCCATGTGCATAACCAATAAGGGGCAGACAGCCTTTTAGGGAGGAGTCTATGCAGAGTACATTGATCATTCAGTCATATGTCAAGTTTTACTGGGTGTCTATGATAGGTTTGAGAAAGAAGATTGCAGTTCCCTGCTACTATCAAGGAGTTTGTGGTAGTTCACAATAGTTCTATCAAGAAGGGATAAGTGAGATGGCCAGGTGGACACAGACCAGCTTAGCAGCAGCACTGTGAGCACTGTGCTGTGCATTGGATGGTCCCATGTCCCTAATCAGCCTCTCACTGAGCCTATCTCTAGAGAGTATTAAAAAGTCACACTATTGCTATGCCACTGAAAATGAGTACCATCAGGGGTGACTTTTCTTGCTTGTAATGTAACTACTCAGTCTCTTCACCTGCTATATCTAGTCTATTCCTTTTATTTCATATTCACTAATCCTTAGTCCATATTTATGTGGGCTTGCAAATTAACTTGCCAGAGTATATGCTCAAGGGTGTGCAAACTGATATGGGAGCATATATAAAAATCTACATTCGTATGTATAAATAATCATGCACAAGTCTGTATGCATTTCTGGATTCATATCTCTGTGTTGCTGTGTATATGAGAAAATGCACATATGGGTAAAATGAACGAAAAATTAATTTAAGAAACAATCTGGTAGGGATTCCAAAACTAATACATAAGAGAATGTTTTAAAAACCATTCTTGGTTTATGTTTATTTTAAATTTTCTCCATTTTTCAAATGAAGGAACTGAACTGTGGCTGGAACTTGATCCTGATGTGCTTATTACTGGCAGCATTAGGTGAGGCCATTCCCCTGTGGGCAGAGAGTAGGGTCGGAGGGAATAATCATTATAACTCTCAATTATTCTGGACAAGAGGCAGCTTCTGGGTCAGGAGATGAAAAGTTGGCAGCTATGTCTTAGACTGTGGGTAAGGAAAGAATTACTTCTCTCTGGGCTCCGGTTCTCTTGTAAAGAGGCTCTGAGGGGTCCAGACATGCTAAAGGCCTTTCCCATGTGGTGGAGAGAAGCTGAACTCTGCCATATGGAACTAGGGGAGGAGATAGGCTCATAGCTACGGTGCCATGATTAGGTTTGCCTACAGATTACAGAAACCCCAAAAGAACAGCGACCTAAACAAAAAGTCCAGGGATACTGTGGTGGCTTCACTAGGTAATCAGGAACTCCATCTCCTCTCTGCTCTGCCATCCTTGGCAGCTGCTTCCAGCCTAAAGACCATCACATGTTCCAGGATGGCTGCTGTAACCTCTGTCATCACGTCCTTTTTTGGGCAGCAGAAAAGACAAAAAGGAGGCATCTCCCAGTTTTTTTCTGTTGTATTAGCCAGAACTTAGTCTTGCGACCATATGTAACTGCAAGAGAGGCTGGGAAAGATATCCTTATAGCCTGGTTCATCACCATCTTGAATAAAATTGTTTTTCTGTAACTAAAGAAGAAGGAGAGAATAAATATTGGGGGGAAAAGTGTTCCCTGCAACAGTTGGGCAAAAATGTGGCCTAGAGAAAAGCCCATAAGGATATGTAGTTGCCAGCCGAAGCATAATTTTGGTATATGCTTCCTTTTGGTGATACCTGAGGCTGTACCAAAAAAGTGATACTAGCTGTTATAAGCTGTTCTTGGTTATGCTGTGGGGTATTAAAGAAAGTGTCTGTGTCCACTCTTGGGCAAAGGAGACAGCAGCACTCAGAGGCAAGTATGGTGTGTCTGCAGTGACCTCAGGGAGCACTGGCCCACAGAGAGAACCACAGAGAGCTTTCTGGAGCAACAAAATCACTTCATGCTCATAGGCAATGTGCCTGAGTCACGACAACTGGTGGGGAGGACACAAGCAAGAAACATCCTAGAGACTCCCTGGGAAATACCAGCTGTAACAATACCTCAAAAGTGGGGCTGGGGTCTTGCTGTCCCACAAGTGAGGGTTACAAGGTCAGTAAGCTGTGCTGAACCATGTATATGACCTCATTTATAACCATGGACAGGTAAGGCCAGGGGATTATTTGAGTGACAAGAAATAAAGAATATATTTCAGAAGTATTTGTTTTGTAAAGAGAGAGTTGGTTAAGAAAATGTGGATGCATGCATTTTAGACCACGCTTCAGCTTTTTAAAGTGAACACCAATGAGTGAGCATGATGATTTTCAATGCATATTTCATGGAACTCTCTAGTTTCATGAAGTGAATCAGAGTGCCTCCAAGACCAGAGAGAGACCAATGGGCTAGACTCTGGTCCCCAACCTATGCTGATGACATCATATTCATATTATTAGATTTCAACATAACTTCTCATTTGAAAAATTATTTCTACTGGCCCCACCATTAGAAATTAATGGTATAGGTATTAAACTTAGTAATGGTAATCACCTAACAATGTTGATCTCACTATCTTAAACTAAGAAATACTGCAGAAATGCTATTTAATAAAAGGAAATAGATATGTTAAATCTGCTCCTCTAAAAAATTCCAGTCTATCAAGGATATAGAGAAAATGAAACATTTATACATTGTTGGTAGGCATGTAAATTTAGTTCAACCCCTACGGAAAAACAGTATGGAGATTTCTCAAAGAACTAAAAATAGAACTACCGTTCAATTCAGCAATCCAACTACTGTGTATCTATCCAAAGGAAAAGAAATTGTTTTATCAAAATTTACCTGCACTCATATGTTTATCACAGCACTATTCACAATAGTAAATTCATGGAATCAACCTAAGTATACATCAATGGTTTACTGGATAAAGAAAATGGGGTACATATATACCATGGAATACTATGTAGCCATTAAGAAAGAATAAAATCGTGTCTTTTGCAACAAAAAGGGTGGAGCTGCAGACAATTATTCTCAGTGAAATAACCCAGAAATAGAAGATCAAATGTTCTTACTTATAAATGGTAGCTAAATGAAGGGTACACATGGACATAAAGATGAAAATAATAGACACTGGATGCTCCAAAAGTGGGTATGGTGGGAGGGGACTGAGGTTGAAAAACTGCCTATTGGGTACAATATTCACTATTTGGGTAATGGGTTCAATAGAAACCCAAACCTCACCATTGTGCATCCATCTAACAAACCTGCACATGTATCCCCGAATCAAAAATTTGATAAATAACAAACAACAACAAAAATTCCAGCCTATACCTACATGAGCTGACATATGCAATATTGGTTACCATGATTAATTCACTAACAAAGGTTCTAGACATCAATCAAAACATTTACGAAAAGAAGGGATTCTATATGAAGACAGGCTTTGAAAATTCTATTTTTTTAAAAAAAATTTGTTATTATACTTCAAGTTCTGGGATACATGTGCAGGATGTGCCGGTTTGTTACATAGGTATACATGTGCCATGGTAGTTTGCTGCACTCATCAACCTGTCATCTATATTAGGTATTTCTCCTAAAGCTATCCCTCCCCTAGTCCGCCACCCCCGTCAGGTCCCAGTGTGTGATGTTCCCCTCCGTGTCCATGTGTACTCGTTGTTCAACTCCCATTTATGAGTCAGAACATGTGGTGTTTGGTTTTCTGTTCTTGTGTTAGTTTGCTGAGAATGATGGTTTCCAGCTTCATTCATGTCCCTGCAAAGGACACGAACTCATTCTTTTTTATGGCTGCATAGTGTTCCATGGTGTATATGTGCCACATATTTTTTTATCCAGTCTATCACTGATAGGCATTTGAGTTGGTTCCAAGTCTTTGCTATTGTGAACAATGCCACAATAAACATACATGTGCATGTGTCTTTATAGTAGAATCATTTATAATCCTTTGGGTATATACACAATCATAGGATTGCTGGGTCAAATGGTATATCTGGTTCTAGATCCTTGAGGAATCGTCACACTGTCTTCCACAACGGTTGAACTAATTCACACTCCCACCAACAGTGTAAAAGTATTCCTATTTCTCCACATCCTCTCCAGCATTTGTTGTTTCCTGACTTTTTAATTATTGCCATTCTTACTGGCATAAGATGGTATCTCATTGTGGTTTTGATTTGCATGTCTCTAATGGCCAGTGAGGATAAGCTTTTTTTCATGTTTGTTGGCTGCATAAATGTCTTCTTTTGAGAAGTGTCTGTTCATATCCTTCACCCACTTTTTGATGGGGTTGTTTTTTCTTGTAAATTTGTTTAAGTTCTTTGTAAATTCTGGATATTAGCCCTTTGTCAGATGGAAATTTTCTCCCATTCGATAGGTTGCCTGTTCACTCTAATGATAGTTTCTTTTGCTGTGCAGAAGCTCTTTAGTCCCATTAGACCCCACTGGTCAATTTTCACTTTTGTTGCAATTACTTTTGGTGTTTTAGTCATGAAGTCTTTGCCCATGCCTATGTCCTGAATGGCATTGCCTAGGTTTTCTTCTAGGGTTTTCAGGGTTTTAGGTCTTACATTTAAGTCTTTAATTCGTCTTGCATTAATTTTTGTATAAGGTGTGGAGGCCTAGTCTCCTCCACACCTTATACACCTAATTCTTCTGCATGTACACCTCCACACCTTATTCTTCTGCATGTGAACATCCAATTTCCCTAGCATGGTTTATTGAAGATTAGCTGGCTATAGTGCATGAATTTTTTCTGGGATCTCTATTCTGTTCCACTGGTTTATATGTCCATTTTTATGCAAGTACCATGTTGTTTTGGTTACTATAGTTTGGGGTGTGTGTATATATATATACACACATATAAAAAATACATTAATATATAACATATATGTTATATATAAATTAAATTTATAAATTAAAGTTAAATTTTTAAAAATTTTTAAAATGTATATACATATATATATATATATATAATGAGATGGGGTCTTGCTATGTTGCCCAGGCTGCCCTTAAACTCCTGGACTCAAGCGATCCCCCTGCCTTGGCGTCCTAAAGTGCTGGAAATACAGGCGAGAGCCACCTTGCCTGGCCTGGCTTTGTAGTATATTTTGAAGTCAGTTAACATGATGCCTCTAGCTTTGTTGCTTTTGCTCAGGATTGCTTTGGTTATTCAGGGTCTTTTGTAGTTTCAAAAGAATTCTAGGATTCTTTTTTTCCTATTTCTGTAAAGAATGTCATTGGCATTTGTATAGGGATTACAATAAATCTGTAGATAACTTTGGGTAGTATGGCCATTTTAACAATATTAATTCTTTCAATCCATGAACACAAGATATCTTTCTAATTATTTATGTGTTCTTCAATTCTTTCACCAGTATTTCAAGGATTTTTCATTGCCTTAGTTAAGTTCATTCCTAGGTATCTTCCTTTTCTTTATACTATTGTAAATGAAATTGTTTTCTGGATTTCTTTTTCAGATACTTCACTATTACTATATAGAAATGCTGTTGATTATTTTTACCCTACAAGTTTACTGAATTTGTCAGTTCTAACAGGTTTTTTTGGTAGAGTCTTTAGGGTTTTCTATATATAAGATCATGTCATCTGCAAAAAGGGACAATTTGACTTCCTCCTTTTCAATTTGGATGCCTTTTATTTCTTTCTATTGCCTAATTGCTCTGGCTAGGACTATGTTGTCTTTCAACATTATGTTACATAGAAGTGGTAAAAAGTGGGCATCCCTGTCTTTTTCCTGATCTTAGAGGGAAAGCTTTCAGCTTTCCCCCTTCAGTATGATGTTAGCTGTGGATTTGTCACATATGGCCTTTTTTTGTGCTGAGGTACATTCCTTTTATATATAATCTGTTGAGAGTTTTTATCATGAAGGAATGTTGAGTTTTGTCAAATGAATTTTCTGCATCGATAGAAATAACTATACGGGTTTTGTCTTTCAGTTAATGTGGTATATCAAATTTATTGATTTGTGGATGTTCAGCCATCCTTGCATCCCTGGAATGAATTCCACTTGATCATAGTGAATGATATTTTTAATAAGTTGCTAAGTTTGATTTGCTAGTATCATTTTGGGAATTTTGCATCTATGTTTATCAGAGATATAGGCCTGTAGTTTTCTTTTTTTTGTTGTGATCTTGTCTGATTTTGGAATTAGAGTAATGCTGGCCTCATAAAATGAGTGTGGAAGTATTCCCTCCTCTTCCTCTTTAGCTGTCTGAAAAGGTTGAGGGTCAGTATTAGTTCTTCGAGTGTTTGGGGAATTCAGCAGTGAAGTTCTCAGGTCTTGGTTTTTTCTTTGATGAAAAACGTTTTATTCCTGACTCAATGTCCTCACTACTTATCAATGTGTTCATATTTCTATTTTTTATTATTTAATCATGGTAGGTTGTATGCTTCCAGGAATTGATCCATTTCTTGTATGTTATCAGATTTGTTGGTGTATGGTTGTTGTTCATAATACTGTCTTATAATCTTTTTAATTTCTGTGGTGTGAATTGTAATGTATCCTTTTTCATCTCTAATTTTATTTACTTGAATATTTTTTCTTAATCTAGCTAAAAGTTTATCTATTTTATCTTTTCAAAAAACAAATCTTCATTTTATTGATCTTTTCATTTATTATTTTTTTAGTCTCTGATTTACTTCTACTCTGAGCTTTAGTATTTCTTTCCTTCTACCAATCTTGGGTTTAGTTGTTACTGTTTATCTAGTTCCCCAAGGTGCATCATTAGGTTTTTTATTAGAAATATTTCTTCTTTGATATGGGCATTTATTACTATAAACTTCCCTCTTAGAACCGCTTTTGCTGTGCTCCACAGGTTTTGGTATGATGTATTTCCATTCTCATTCGTCTCAAGAATTTTTTTTAATTTCCCTTTTTATTTCTTTATTAACCCATTGGTTATTTAGGGGCATATTGTTTAATTTCCATGTATTTATAAGGCTTCTGAAGTTTTTCTTGTTTGTTGACTTACAGCTTTTTATTAAAGCTACCTCTATTGCTGAAATTCCAGCAGGGAAAAAAATTATTATTGTAAATCCAAGTCTCTATCTTCCAGCACTTTGTTGTCTTCTGAAACAATGGGATTTGGGGGTGGGGACACACGAAGTTCCTTAGGAAGTTAACTATTGCACTACAATAGAGCTGCTTGCAGTTGGGAGCTTTTAGTGGGCAATATATCATAATCAGCAGCAGAAGATGTAGATTCATGAAAGTAAATCAGTGAGATGTGACTCAGGCTGCTTCTGGAAAGACAGGAGTAATTTCCTTAAGACAAGGTCTGCTCCAACACTGTGAGAAGTGGAGCTCTTCGCAGAAAAGATGAGAATTGCTTCTGAATTAAAAAGCTGTGAGTGACCTTCCAAGGTCACCTAGTTTATTCCCTTCAGGCAGAAACCCCTAGTAATGTGATGATAAGGTGGCCTGTTTTACAGACCCTGAGAGAGAGCACATACATTCCAGAATCCCACACTCCAGCACGAAGAACCTTCACTAGCAAGAAATTCTTCTTGGGTGTAAATATAATTCCTCCTGCTATGGCTAGTTTGCTTTTGCTTTTGCTGTCTATTTTCTCTTCCTGAGAGACAAATAAGCTGGTCAAGTAAGACTAAGGAACCAAAGAAGCACGACTTCACAACTTGCCCAGAGTTGGTGAATTCAAAACCAGAGAACTCATTATGGTATCCGTTCTTATTCCCAGATCTGAAGAACAGTGAATGCCTCTCTTGGCAGATAGAGAGCACTGGCAGGAGGCAGTTGATCTACCTACTTGCAGATAACTAAAAATCTTTAAAGCTCAAGGTACTACTCACCAGGGAATCAACTGTTAGTTCCCCCGTAACCCCCCCACAATAAAAGGTTAAAAAAAAATAAAGGGAAGGAAAACAGCAATTTAAAAGTCTATAAAAGTGCCAGTTGCATGGTCTGAGGCTAGTGCTTGAGAGTAAGGGTGAGCAGGAGGTCTCTTTCACCCAGGTAATGACTGTATGAGCCCCATAAGGAGATGGTTAAATCAAACACTGAGATGACTGCTCTTAAGAGGGGAAAAATATGTCAATCACACTTTGCCTTTGACACAAGGAAATTCCTTGAAACTGAGAATGGAGAGTGGAAGGGAGGGAGAATGTCTCCTGATGTGGGTGGCCAGGAAATCAGGGGCCAGAAAAGCATGAGAGGAGAGAGGAAGAAAGAGACTGAGAGGGAAAAAAACACAAGATTGAATTCTAATCAAAATGCTATGAGGCGTTCACACCAGGCCTTGGGAGAATATTAACAAGGTTACCCAAGGGGGGGCCTTTAGCCCCAGGAATTATTAGTGAATATGGAATTATATTTGCACAAACACTACCAGATGCAAGGGGCTAAATGTCCTGCAGATGTGGAAGGAGCCAGTGTACGTTCCAATAGGCGGCAGCTTTATTTGTTTTACCCTTCGTCCAAAAGTCTGGGCAGCACGTTTCTGAGGGGTTGCAATTCTGGAATGACCACCACATCACTAGGCCCCTGTTTCCCAACTGCTGCTTGCACCAGCTCCAAAAGTATCTCTGCCTAGGACAATGTGGAGTGGCCCTGAGTTAGGTTTGACAAGCTTACCAGCTGACCTCTACCATTTTTTTTGTGTCGGGGGAAGGGGATAATAGCAGTCCTAAAAGAGATTTTCTGAAAGATGAAAGAGTTCAGAGCCAGGTGAATCACAACAATTTCAAAGAGTAGTTTTGAACTCAAATTTTAACGAGTCAGTGTTGGGCAAAGAATATACAGCAAAACAAAAAGGGTACAAAGGGTCTCCTCATATGAACCTTTAGAGCCCCACAACTCGCTTTTATTTAGATTCGCCGCTGCTGAAGGGGACATATATCATCTCTGTGGTTGGATGAGATGCTGCCTTCAGGGGGTCTCCTGAATGCATGACCCCAAACCACGACCACCATCTTGCTCGCATTGAGCAATGATTGCCAGTCTGGAAAGAAAGAACTGCTCAGCACACTGATAAGACATGTAGAGGCAGTTGACCCTGAAGCTAATGCCATGAGCCCCTCCCACATCCCTCATAGGGCCTCTATCAATATGTATGCATGGCTATATGTTTTCATAAAGTTTACGAAATTAAGGTATATAACACCAATTAGTTAATACAGCCCTGATTTCCCCTCTGTCACATTTCCCTTTGTGTAGGGTGGCATCAGAGTTGGGTTGAAGATATACTTAGCTTGAGTGGAATGAAATGTATTACATGGTTTGCATCAGTTTTGTGTAGGGCTGACTGCTAACCACCTGGTTGTATAAATGGATTCCATAAGCACTTCTATCATCAACTGCTCACCAGTGAGCTGGGTGACCAAGGGACATCATGTTGGGATTACCAGCATCCTAAGATGCTGATCCTATGATGAATTCTGATGTTACGTAAATACATCCTACAATGCCCAGCCCTGAAATTAGAATAGTGGAGGAGAAATAAGATTTGAAATGTGCAGAGCCAGAAGCTAGTCATAGAAGTGTTATCTAAATCTTACAACTCTTACATGTAAAATCTTGATAAAAGTTTTTCCAAATTTGACAACAATTGTAAAATTTTGCGTGACATTGCAAGCAACAAAATGTGGTATTGAAGAAAATTTCCCTAAACTATCAACAATAAAACACAAATTTTAATGAACCATACTAAAGGAAAGTTGAACCATGTTTCTATTCTCTCTATACAGTATGGTATTACAAAATTGTCATATAAAGAAGCAATCAGAATCTGTACAACTATATGTGTATATATTAGAACTATATATATAGTCCACATAATAGAATATATTACATATTCATATATTATCTAATATATATTTTACACATAATAGAATATTATTATGTATTATATGTAATATATTACATATTTATTTTATATTAAATTTTATATTTTATATATTTATTATGTATTACATGTAACATATATATTACATAATATATTACATATTTATATATCATATCTAATTATATATTATCATATATAATAGAATTATTACATATTATATGTAATATATAATACAATATATAATTAGAGATATATAAGTAACATATATAGTATGTAATATATACAATAGAAATATTTCAGAGAGTTAATAAATAAAAGCAGCATGTTGTTTTCCTGGATTTTGTGATTTTTGTAATATTTGGCAGCTTTCTTTTTCAATTCGTGATTTGTTATTTATTTATTTTATTTATTTGTTATTTGTTTTTTGAAATGGAGTTTCTTTCTTGTTGCCCAGGCTGGAGTGCAATGCTGCAATCTTAGCTCACTGTTCACCGCAACCTCTGCCTCCTGGGTCCAAGTGATTCTCCTGCCTCAGACTCCCGAGTAGCTGGGATTACAGTTGCTCACCATCACGCCTGGCTAATTTTTTGTATTTTTAGTAGAGATGGGGTTTCACTCTGTTGGCCAGGCTGGTCTTGAACTCCTGACCTCAGTTTATCCACCCACCTCAGCCTCCCAAAGTGCTGGGATTACAGGCGTGAGCCACTGAGTCCGGCTGATTTGTTATGATTTCTTTTTTTTTTTTTTTTAATTATTATTATACTTTAAGTTCTAGGGTACATGTGCATAACGTGCAGGTTTGTTACATATGTATACTTGTGCCATGTTGGTGTGCTGCACCCATCAACTTGTCAGCACCCATCAACTCGTCATTTACATCAGGCATAACTCCCAATGCAATCCCTCCCCCCTCCCCCCTCCCCATAATAGGCCCTGGTGTGTGATGTTCCCTGTTCTGAGTCCAAGTGATCTCATTGTTCAGTTCCCACCTATGAGTAAGAACATGCGGTGTTTGGTTTTCTGTTCTTGTGATAGTTTGCTGAGAATGATGGTTTCCAGCTGCATCCATGTCCCTACAAAGGACACAAACTCATCCTTTTTTATGGCTGCATAGTATTCCATGGTGTTCTTACTGTAAAACATATTCACTTTACTACCTAATTTTATATCCAGAGTTGTGTATTCTTTTTCTTAAAGAAGGCCTCCAATATTATATAAGCTTCAAACCCTATATAACCTGGATTTGCCTTTGGTGCCATGTACCTTCTAATCATTTTTCAGACTTAAAATTTTTACTCCTCAGCTTATAAGGTAGGCCTTGTTTATACTGTTTTACAAATAAAGAAGCTGTGACTTTCAGTCATATAGCTTCTAAATGGATTTGAATGCAATGTCTGTCTTATGCCAAAGGAAGTGGGTTAGCTCTAGTCCCTAATTGTATTCCCTGCCCCCATAGCCCCATGCTGATTCCAAACTTAAACTTTCTCTGCTTTATCCAGTCTGATTCAAATGGCTTCCACTGAGATCATTCTCTCTACTGTTCCACCCATCTGTCCCCTGAAATACCTCATTATGAACTGATCTGAAAGATATCACTGTCAGAAAACTTTTCTTCATTTATTTTCCATTATTCTGAAATATGCCCTTGTGGACCCCCCTGGCAATTTCTCTTTCTTGTGATACTTGCCAAGTTTTATGTAGTGTTTACCTTAATAGAAAGAACCAGGAAAAACATTTCAAAGCATCTTGCCCGAAGGATCTTTGAAATATTTTTTTAAATTGAAATTCAAAACACACTTCCTCCAGGAAGCCCACCAGATTAATTCCAGGTGGCAAGTCCCCATGCCATCCTCTTCCTCTGTAACTGATTACTAGCTATTCACAGCCACACTGTATGTACTTGCATATACAGTATTCTCTTTCTTATTAGAAAACTCATGATCAGCAATGCTTTAAAATCTTTACTACTTAAACTTAAATGCATGTTTGGATTCCAAAAACTTTCTGGGAACTCAGCAGAATTTTCAGACTATGTAATGTAAGGAGGTGAGGTCTGATTTTTTCTTCAGCACACCTCAGTATCTATCCTGTTGCTTTCAAAATGAAAAATAAGCAAGTTCATTTAATGCAAAAACAGAAAACCTCAGTTCTGTGGTGGAGCAAAAACTCATCAGACTCCTGGCCTGGTTCCCCTGAATTCTAATGCATGGCTTTAGCTCTTTCAGTGTGTAACCTCCACAAACAACATGGCTTCTATTTCTCTATCTGTAAAATAAGAATTGTATTATTTCTTTCCCATTTACTTCACAAAAGTCTCATGGGAACAAGAGTTAAATGATTAGTGACTGAATAAAAATCATCCCTCGTTGCCACAGTGATAGGCACCAGTGACCTGATGCTAAACCTTGACTGAGACTGAAGGCAATTCAGATCAACTCTGGGCCCTGTCTATGATTCCAGGCTGCTTTTCTCCTCATGAGGACAATCTGGGCTCATGAATCTTGACTTCTTTCACTGACAGGCCCCCTGCTCATGGCCCTCCCTGCTCAGGCCCAACCCCCAAATAATATGAAATCTGGCTTACTGGTTGTAGGGAAGCAACATGTAGGAAATTGTAACATGTGCAATATAAATTTATTCTCTCTTTTTCAGCTTATACTACAATATTATTTAGAAAATTATTTGAGATCAAAGCTCAGCATTTCATCTAGTTTAGGCCTTTCCAAAGAGAAGCTCCTGCATAACTCTGTAAAGGGTTTCCAAGTCAAACAAGTTTGCTGTCAGGACTGAAATAAGTGGGGTGTGCTTGAGGAACAAATACATTTCTATTGATGGAAATTTGTGAAGGTTATTTTAAAGGAAACAAGGGATTCTGGCATATTTTCAGTCAATTGTGCTTATTGAACATAATCTATTTCTGGTCTTCAGGTATAAAACAGCCATGGGAAATCACCCTGAACTTGAATCTGATCCCTGAATAAATTCAGAAAACTCAAGATGCATAATTACTCTACCAACCCTGATGCCTAGAGTACTATCTTGTCCTAAAACAACTTTCTTTTTATTCTCTCCTCTAAGATAATGAAAGACTAAATGAGGGAGTTTGTCGGAGAAAATAATCACTAAGCTTTGCTATGTTTCATGGTAACAGAGGACAAAGCAACACAATGTGCTTGAGTTTTGGAATCAGACAGACCTGGATTTGGAATCCCAATAGTACTAGTTCCTAGTTGTAGAACCTTGAGCATATTATTTAATTTCCCTGAATCCGTTTCCTCATCTACAAAAAAGGACTAAAATTGTACAGGTAGAGAAATAAAAGCAATGGTTGCCACTGTTACATATTCAAAGAGCTAAAGCCATACATTAAAATTTGGGGGAATCAGCCCAGGAGTTTGATGAGTTTATATTCCATCACAGAAACAATAGTGATGATTGAATTAGATACTGTATACAAAGTGTCTGGCAGATTGCCTAACTTATAGTACACAATCAATACATAATAGATATATTAATCATAATAATGAAAAAAATATATTCCTGGTCTACCAATAAGTCTATTATAGTCAAACAAAAAATAGTTTTTGAGGATATATATGCTGGGCACTATAGGAAAGGGAAGTACAATGACTTAGATAAAATGTAACCTACTTTCAAAGATCTGACTGTCAGAGGCATTTGAACAAGAGCAGCTCTATCTTGAATAGCGGCTGGGTAAAATAAGGCTGAGATCTACTGGGGTGCATTCCCAGGAGGTTAGGTATTCTAAGTCACAGGATGAAACACGAAGTCAGCACAAAGATACAGGTCATAAAGACCTTGCTGATAAAACAGGTCGTGGTAAACAAGCCAGATAAATCCCACCAAAACCAAGATGGCGATGAGAGGGACCTCTGGTGGTCCTCACTGCTCATTATATGTCAATTATAATGTATTAGCATGCTGAAAGACACTCCCACCAGTGCCATGACAGTTTGTAAATGTCATGGCAACATCAGGAAGTTACCCTACATGTTCTAAAAAGGGGAGGAACCTTCAGTTCAGGTAATTGCCTACCCCTTTCCTGTAAAACTCATGAATAATTCACCCCTTATTTAGCATATAATCAGGAAATGACCATAAAAGTAGGCAGCCAGCAGTCCTCAGGTCTGTTCTGCCTGTGGAGTAGCCACTCTTTATCCCTTCACTTTCTTAATAAAGGTGTTTTCACTTCATGGAATCACCTTGAATCCTTTCTGTGCAAGATTCAAGAAGCCTTTCTTGGGGTCTGGATCAGGATCCTTTTCCGGTAACACAACCATCTAGTTTAACTTTTTAAAATGTTATTAAATATCTGTCTTTATGTATTCTCTGACTTTGCCTAAAGTATATGCAAATCATACATTTCAATTGCACAGGTTCTTTAATTGTATAGGCTATAGCTGCTATACCACAATATATGCATTCTTCAAAATCATTGCCTACGATAAAAGTTCATGTTAAAATAAAAGAGAATGAGGATAAACGTACTCAACTTTGTAACCAGAGCACTAACAAAAATGGTAATTATTACCTGGGAGATAACTTGAAAGTTTCCAGGAAAGCAGATCAGTTGGCACTTGCCTCTGGGGATATTTTTAAATGCATAAAAACAATAGTGTGGTCTGCTGGATGCAGTGGCTCACGCCTATACTCCCAGCAATTTGAGAAGCTGAGGCAGGAATATCCCTTGAGGCAAGGAGTTCAAGATCAGTCTGGACAACACAGCCAGACTCTGTCTCCACAAAAAAAAATTTAAAACAATTATCCAGGCACGATGGTGCATGCCCATAGTCCCAGCAACTCAGGAGGCTGAAGCAAGAGAATTGCTTGGGCCCAGGAGCTTAAGGCTGCAGTAAGCCATGATCGTGCCACTACACACAAGCCTGGGCAGCAGAATGAGATCCTGTTTCTAAAAACAACAATAACAGCAAACAACAGTGTGGGACTTATGCTTCCAGCCAAGATGGAGTAACAGAAATTGGATTTACCTTCTTGCGTAAAACACCTGAAAAATCCCTTGGACATCCTAAGCTAATTAATTAGAGAACTGAAAACCAAATACCACATGTTCTTACTTATAAGAGGGAGCTAAAGACTGGGTACTCATGGACATAGAGATGGTAACAATAGACACTGGGGACTACTAGTGGGGGAAGGGAGAGAGTAGGGGAAGGGCTGAAAAACTGTTAGGTTTTTACTATGCTCAGTGCTGGATGGCAGGATCATGAGTACCCCAAACCTTAACATCACACAATATATACCCAGATAACAAACCTGCACAGGTACCCACTGAATCTAAAATAAAAGTTGAGAAAAAGACCCATCAAAATATCTGTACAAAACCTGGACAAATATATAAAATTACAGCTCTCAAGATATTGGAAATAAACAATGAAGGACAGTGGTCTCTGAGTGAAGGAAACAAATGAGGCAAACTTTAGAATTTCCCAGTTTACTCTTTAAAAAGAGTTCCCAGGTCATGATACAAAGAGGGCAATACAGGTAGAGCCCAGTGGTCTCCCTGAGGTGAGGAGATGGAGCTGGGAGTCCAGGTAAGCCAATATGGCTAGAGTTCTCAGAGCAGAGAACCAAAGAAGAAAGTGTGTGGAGAGTGAGTGAGATTTACAGAGGATCCCCTTCAAGATTTCCATTGAGAACTGATCAAGCATTGAGAGGAAACTACTTGAGACTAGGGAATAAACCACAGTAAAGGATAAGAGCAAACTACCCCAGGTCTCATACGGGGCCAGGAATAGTAGCTATTTTCATCACCCAGAGAGAAAAACCTCATAATTCATGGGGCTTAGGTTAATAATACGAAGGATTTTGACTCAGTAGTGAGAAAAAATCCTAGGGTAAATGTTGCTCTGATTCTGCCAAACAAAGCCTAAAAGCGTGACCCAAAAGTACCCAAGTATTTCTCAATAAACTGACCACATTCCAGAACAAAGTGCAAGAATATTTTTAATAAAACAAAAATATACAGCATCTCTCAAGATAAAAATCACAATGTTGTGCATCTAAAAAAAAATGACCAGGCATACAAAGAATCAGAAAAATCAAACTGATAGTGAGGAGAAAAAAATAATTTATCAAAATACTTTTAAAATGACATAAATTATAGCACTAATAAATAAGAGTAACACAGTTATGATAATGGTATCCCATATGTTCAAAAGTTTAGAGAAAGATTTAACAAATTAAGTAAAGATATGTAAAATGTTTTTAACAATGAACTTCCACAGATAAAAACTAAAATGTGTGAAATGAAAAACACACTGGATGGGATAAACATCAGATTAGACATCACAGAAGGAAAGATAAATGAACTTGGAGACATAGCAATAGAATCTATCCCAAACGAAGCACAGAAGATTTAAAAAAAAAAAAAAAAAAAGACCAAGAAAAAAAAATAAACAGAGCATCACTGAACCATGGGACAACTTCAAGCGGCCAAATATGTGTGTAATGTGCAATGGGAGTTGCTAAAGGAAAGAAGGCAAGGAGGGAGTTGCAAAATATTTGAAGAAATCATAGCTGAAATATTTCCAAATCTGAAAAAAATGTAAACTCATAAATCCAAAAAACTCAATAGACTCCAAGCACAAGAAGCATAAAGCAAACATGAGAACATGGGGATACACCATAATCAAATTGCTTAAAACTAGTGATAAAAGGAAACTTTTAGAAGAAACCTGAGAAAAAGGACACTTCACATAAAGAGAAACAATAATAAAGATGACTTAGATTTCCTGTCAGATACTATACAAGCAAGAAGATAGTGTAGCAATATCTTTAAAGCACTCAAAGAAAGGCCAGCATTGGCTAGGTGCGGTGGCTAACTCCTGTAATCCCAGTACTTTGGGAGCCAAAGGTAGGTGGATCACCTGAGGTCAGTTCGAAACCAGCCTAGCCAACATGGTGAAACCCCGTCCTACTAAAAATACAAAAATCAGCCAGGTGTGGTGGTGCATGCCTGTAATCCCAGCTACTTGGGAGGCTGAGGCAGGAGAATCACTTGAACCTAGGAGGCAGAGGTTGCAGTGAGCCGAGATCACGCCATTGCACTCCAGCCTGGCAACAAGAGCAAAACTCTGTCAAAAGAAAAGAAGAAAGGAAGGGAAGGGAAAGGGAGGGGAGGGGTGGGGAGGGGAGGGAAGGGAAGGGGCGGGGCCAGCATTATCCTGATACCAAAGCCAGACAAGAGCACTGCTGCAAGAAGAGAAAATTACAGGCCAATATCCCTGATGAACAAATATGCAAAAATCCTCAACAAAATACTAACAAACAAAATTCAACAGCACATTAAAAGGATAATTCACTACAACCAAGTGAGATTTATCCCTGGGATGTAAGGATGGTTCAACACATGTAAATCAATAAATGTAATATACAACTTTAACAGAATAAAAGACAAACCCATATGATAATCTCAATAGATGCAGAAAAGATACTGAACAAAATTCAACATCCTTTCATAATAAAAACTTTCCACAAATTATTTATAAAAGGAATGTACCTCAACATAATAGATGTCACATATGATAGGCCCATAGCTAACATCATACTGATGAAAGTCCATAGCTTTCATAAATAGTGAAAAGATGAAAGCTTTTCCTCTAAGATCAAGAACAATACAAGGGTTAGGTGCAATGGTAATCCCAGCACTTTGGGAGGCAGAGGCAGGTGGATTACTTGAGGTCAGGAGTTTGAGACCAGCCTGGCCAACATGGTGAAACCCTGTCTCTACCAAAAAGTACAAAAACTATCAGGGCATGGTGGCACATGCTTATAGTCCCAGCTACTTGAACAGCTGAGGTGGAAGGATCACTTGAATTCAGGAGGCAGAGGCTGCAATGAGCTGAGATCGCAATGCTGCATTCCAGCCTGAGTGACAAAGTGAGACCCTGTCTAAAAAAAAATAAAAAGAAAAGAAAGAAAAAAAAAGAACAATACAAGGATGCTCACTGTCACCGCTCCTGTTCAACATACTACTGGAGGCCGGGCGCGGTGGCTCAAGCCTGTAATCCCAGCACTTTGGGAGGCCGAGACGGGCGGATCACGAGGTCAGGAGATCGAGACCATCCTGGCTAACACGGTGAAACCCCGTCTCCACTAAAAAATACAAAAAACTAGCCGGGCGAGGTGGCGGGCGCCTGTAGTCCCAGCTACTCGGGAGGCTGAGGCAGGAGAATGGCGTGAACCGGGGAGGCGGAGCTTGCAGTGAGCTGAGATCCGGCCACTGCACTCCAGCCTGGGCGACAGAGCGAGACTCCGTCTCAAAAACAACAACAACAACAACAACAAAACATAGTACTGGAAGTCCTAGCCAAAACAATTAGCCAAGAGAAAGACATGAAAGCCACACAAAGGGCCCAAAACTATAAAACTATTATACTAGGAGAAAACAGGGGAAATGCTTTAGGACATTGGTGTAGGCAAAGATTTTATGGGCAAGACTTCAAAAGCATAGGCCACTAAAAGAAAATAGATAAATAGGACTATATCAAACTAAAAAGCTTCTGCACAAGAAAGGAAAAAACAGAGTGAGGAGACAACATATAGAATGAGAAAAAAATATTTGCAAACAATTTATGTGACAAGGAACTAATATCCATAATATATAAGAAACTGAAACAACTCAAGAGCAAAAAAAAAAACCAAAAAACAAAAAACAAAAAAACAAATAATCCCATTAAAGAGTAGATAAAGGATCTGAATAGATATTTCTCAAAAGAAGACATACAAATGACCAACACATATATAAAGAAATTCTCAACACCAGTAATCATCAGGGAAATGCAAATCAAAACCAGAATGAGATATCATCCTACTCTAGGTAAAATGGCTACTATAAAAAACATTTTAAAATAACAAATATTGGCAAGGATATGGAGTAAATGGAACTTTTATATACTCTTGGTGGAAATGTAAATTTGTAGAGTCATTATGAAAAACAGTATGGAGGTTTTTCAGAAAAATAAAACTATAACTATTATATGGTCCAGCAATCCCACTGAATATTTATTCAAATGAAAGGAAATCAATATATTGAAGAGATAATCTGCATGCTGATGTTTATTGTTATTACAATAACAAAGATATGGAGTCAAACCAAATGTCCATAAATGAATAAATGGATTTTTAAAATGTGATACATATACACAGTGGAATACTATTCAGCCATAAAAAAGAATGAAATCTTGTCATTTGTGGGAACATGAATAAGTCTGGATGATATCATGTTAAGTGAAATAAGTTAGGCATAATAAGATAAACAACACATGTTCTTACTCACATGTGGGAGCTAAAAAAAGGTTGAACTCATAGAAGTAGAGAGTAAAATTGTAGTTATTAGAGGCTGGGTAGGGCGTGGGGGAAGGGAGGATAGAGACAGGTTGGTTAATAAATATTAAATTACAGCTAGATAGGATAATACTAGATAAGTTCTAGTGTTATATAGTACTTTAGGGTGATTAGCATTAATAATTAATTGTATAATTTCAAAAAGCTAGAAGAAAGGATTTTGAAGGTTTTTAACAAAGAAATAATAAGTGTTTGAGGTGATGGATATGCTAATTACTCTAATTTGATCATTACATATATATATCAAAACATCACTCTGTATCCCATAAATATCTGTAATTATTACATGTCAACCAAAAATAAAAGGAAAGGAAAATAAAAAGACACAAATATTTTGTTTAAAAAAACAAATGCACTCACATTGGAAAGGAAGAAGTTAAACTGTCTCTGTTTGCAGATGACATGAAAACTCTAAAGACTCTACCAAAAATGTTGGCACCAATAAACAATTTCAGCAAAGTTGCGGGATACAAAATCAATAACAATAAAAAATTAGTAGCATTTCCATGTTCTAACAATGAACTATCTGAAAAAGAAATCAAGAAAACAATCCCAACTACAATAGTCACCAAAAAAAAAAAAAAAAAAAGTGTAGGAATAACATTGATGAAAAAAACTGAAGAAGGAACAAACATTTTGTGTTCATGGATTAGAAGAATATTGTTAAAATGTCCATACTACCCAAGGTGATCTACAGATTGAATGCAATTCTTGTCAAAATTCCAATGACATTTTTCACAGAAATATAAAAACAATCCTAAAATTTATTTGGAACCACAAAAGACCCTGATAGCCAAAGCAGTCCTGATCAAAAAAAACAAAGCTTCTGGTATCACATTACTTGATTTCAAAATCTACTGCAAATCTATAGTAACCAAAACAGCATGGTACTGACATAATAATAGACACACAGACCAATGAAATGGAATAGAGAGCTCAGAAATAAATCCATACATTTATGATCACTTAATTTTTGACAAAGGTGCTAAGAACAAACAAGGGGGAAGGGACAGTCTCTTCACTAAATGCTGCTGGGACAACCAGCTACCTACTGACAGAAGAATTACATTAGACCTTCATACATTTGAAAAAAATGGTTAACATCTAAAATATATAAGGAACTCAAATAACTCTAAAAAGAAAACAAATAATTGGATTGAAAAATGGCAAAAGTTAATGATCATGCTTTTGAAGAAAACAACGAAAGTAAATAAAAAGAAAAAAAAATGGGCAAAGGATCTGAATGGATATTTCTCAAAAGAAGATATATCTTAAAAGAAATAGATATATCTTAAAAGAAATAGATATTTCTTAAAAGAAGGCAAACAGCTACATGAAAAAATGCTCAACATCACTAATCATTAGGGAAACAATAAGCTGTCATGTCACACTTGTCAGAATGGCTATTATTAAAAAGACAAAAGGTAAGTGTCGGTGAGAATGTGAAGAAAATAGAACCCTTGTATGCTCCTGGTAGAGATGTAAATTATTGCAGCCATTATGAAAACTGTATGGAGGTTCTTCAAAAAACTAAAAATAGAATTATCATATGATCCAGCAATCCCACTTCTGGGTATTAACCCAAAAGATCTGAAATCTTATGTCAAAGAGATGTCTGCACTCCCATGTTCATTGTAGCATTATTCACTTGGCAGTTATGGAACCAACCTGAGCGTCCACTGATAGATTAATGCACAGAGAAAATGTAGTATATGTACACAATAGAATACTAAAAGGAAATGCTGGCCAGATGCTGGGGCTCACACCTGTAATTCCAGCACTTTGGGAAGCTGAGAGGGGAGGATCACTTGAGCCCAGGAGCTTGAGACCAGTCTGGGCAACATAGTGGGACCCCCAGCTCTACAAAAAATAAAAAAAAATTGGCCACGTGTGGTGGCACCCATCTGTAGTCCCAGCTACTCAGGAGGCTGAGGCAGAAGAACTGTTGAGCTTGGGAGGTCGAGGCTGCAGTGAGCTGTGATCATGCCACTGCACAACAGCCAGGGCAAAGGAACAAGAAGAACCTGTCTCAAAAAATAAAATAAAATAAAATAAAATAAATAAAATAATGGAAACTATAAAGGAAGAGATTTTGTCATTTGCAACAACATGGATGGAATTAGAGAACACTGTGCTAAGTGAAATAAGCCAGACATACAAAGACAAATACCATATGTTCTCACTTATATGTGGAATCTAAAGCAATCAAACTTACAGAAGCAAAGAGTAGAATGATGGCTACCAGAGGCTAGGGGTTTGGGTGAATGGGAGATGACTGTCAAAAGGTACAAAGCCTCAGTTGAACAGGAGGAATAAGTTTTTGCTTTTTGAAATCTATTACACCAGCATGATGAATATAGTTAACTCTCATGTATTGTACATTCAAAATCACTAAAACAGTAAACTTCAAATGTTCTCAAGACAAAAAAATAAGTACTTAAAGTGATAGATATGTCAATTTTATTGATTTAATATCAACCTAGATTTAATTCTTTCACACTGTATTAATAAACCATAACATTGCTTTGTACCCCATAAATATATACAACTATAATTTGTCAATTTACACACAAAAAATTTTAAACTGGACCCGCATCTCACACTTTGTAAAAAAGTCAACTCAAAATGGATTAAAGACTTAAACATAAGACCTGAAACTGTAAACCTACCAGAAAAATAAACTAGAAAAAAAGCTCCATGACATTGGACTTGGCAATGATATTTTTTAATATGACCCAAATCGCTTCTCAGCCTTTTGACTAAGATCAATTATGGGTATATCCCCCAAATGACAAGCAACAAAAGCAAAATTGGACAACTGCGATTCTATCAAACTACAGAGCTTCTGCATAACTACAAAAACAATGAACAGAGTAAAGAGACAACCTGCAGAATGAGAAAATATATTTGCAAACCAAACATCTGGCAAGGGGTTAATGTCCAAAATATTTAAGGAATTGAAACAACTCAATAGTAAGAAAGCAAATAACCTAATTAAAAACAGGTCAGAGGACTTGAATAGAATTTCTCAAATGAAGACATACAAATGACTAGTAGGTATATGAAAAAAATGTTCAACATCATGAGTCATCAGGGAAATGCAAATTAAAACCACAATGAGATATCACTTCATGTCTATTAGAATGACTATTATCAAAAACACAAAAGATAAGACATGTTGGCAAGGATGTGCAAAAAATGGAACCCTTATTCACTGTTGGTGGGAATGTAAATTAGTATAGTCCTTATGAAAAACAGTATGAAGGGCAACCCCCTTTGGGTCCCCTCCCATTTTATGGGAGCTCTGTTTTCACTCTATTAAATCTTGCTACTGCACACTCTTCTGGTCCGTGTTTGTTACAGCTCAAGCTGACCTTTCGCTTGCCATCCATCACTGCTGTTTGCTGCCATCACAGACCCGCAGCAGACTTCCACCCCTCCGGATCCGGCAGGGTGTCTGCTGCACTTCTGATCCAGCCAGGCGCTGCCCATTGCCACTCCCAATCGGGCTAGAGGCTTGCCATTGTTCCTGCACGGGCTAAGTGCCCAGGGTTCATCCTAGTCGGGCTGAATAGAGCTATAACACTCACAGCAGGGCCCAAGATTCCATTCCTTGGGATCTGTGAGGCCAGGAACGCCAGGTCAGAGACCAAGAGGCTTGCCGCCATCTTGGAAGCGGCCCGCCACCATCTTGGGAGCTCTAAGAACAAGGACCCCCTAGTAACATTTTGGCGACCATGAAGGGACCTCCAAAGTGCTTTCGCTTGCTATTCTGTCCTATCTTTCCTTAGAATTGTAGGAAAATACCGGGCACCTGTTAGCCGGTTAAAAACGATTAGGGGGCCGGGCGCGGTGGCTCAAGCCTGTAATCCCAGCACTTTGGGAGGCCGAGACGGGCGGATCACGAGGTCAGGAGATCAAGACCATCCTGGCTAACACGGCGAAACCCCGTCTCTACTAAAAAATACAAAAAACTAGCCGGGCGAGGTGGCGGGCGCCTGTAGTCCCAGCTACACGGGAGGCTGAGGCAGGAGAATGGCGTGAACCCGGGAGGCGGAGCTTGCAGTGAGCTGAGATCCGGCCACTGCACTCCAGCCCGGGCGACAGAGCGAGACTCCGTCTCACAAAAAAAAAAAAAAAAAAAACGATTAGGATGGCCACCAGACTTAAGACTCAGGTGTGAGGCTGTCTGGGGAAGGACGTTCTAACAACCCCCAACCCTTCTGGGTTGGGAGCATTGATTGTTCTGCCTGTAACCAGCTTCCACTTTCAATTTCCCTGGGGAAGCCAAGGGCTGACTAGAGGCAAAAAGCTGTCGTACCAAACTCCCAGCATTAGCCGGTTGAGATCATGGCGCAGCCAGAAGTCTCTACTCAACAGTCGCCCATGCGTGCACCCCTACCTTTCCTTCTGACCCATACCTCCTGGGTCCTGACCATGACTTTCTTGAAAGTATAGCCCCAAAATTCTCCTTACCTCTGAATCTGCTTCCTCCGATCCCTGCCTCCTAGATACTAATGCTTCAGACTTTCACTTCCTCTGGCAAGTATTAGTATCTCCAAAAGGATCTAAGGAAGCTCTCCGCTGCATCCTTAGGCCCCTAGGCTATGAACCCAGGGAGTCTTGTTTCTGGTGTCCCTCCCAATTTAGTCATACAGCTCTCGACATGTGCAGTTTTGTGGGACCCATTCCCCACCACCCTTGCCAGGGCCTTGGAACTGATAATCCAGTACTGTAACAACTGGAACTGGGTCTACAACAACATAATACATCAGGATGAAAGCAAATTGAGTAAATAAAAGGGAGGCGCATATTCCTATAGTGGCAAATGGGGGCAACGAGTGAACATCCTTCCACTGTGTTTCCAAAATCCATCTACAAAGACAGAAAGGAAAAAGAGAGAAAGAGAAAGATAGAAGTAGAAAAGAAAAAACAGTGTACCCTATTTCTTTAAAGGCCAGGATAAATTTAAAACCTATAATTGATAACTGAAGGTCTTCTGAGTGACCCTGTAACACTCCAATACCACTCTGTTGTCAGTGTAAACAAGGGTGTTGGCTGAAAGCACTGAGGCCACTGACAACCAGTAGCCTTCCTATCAAAAATCCTTAACCCAGGAACCAGCAGATGGCCCAAATGCATTCAATCTGTAGCAGCAACTGCTTTGCTAACAGAAAAAAGTAGAAAAATAACCGTTAGAGGAAACCTCATTGTGAGCGCACCTCGCCAGTTCAGAACTATCCTAAGTCAAAAAGCCAAAAGGTAGCTTACAAACTCAAAAATCTTAAAGTATGGGGATATTCTGTTAGAAAAAGGTGATTTAACATTAACCACAGCAAATTCCCTTAACCAAGCAGATTTCCTAACAGAGGATTTAAATCTTCATTACCATACAAAGGTCCAACCAGACCTAGCAGAAACTCCCTTCAAGACAGGATGATACATATTTCCTCCGGGTGACTAAGGAAAAACAAAACACACACAATGGGTATTCAGTAATTGATAGGGAGACTCTTGTGGAAGCAGAGTTAGGAAAATTGCCTAGTAATTGGTCTGCTCAAACGTGGGCGCTGTTTGCACTCAGCCAACCCTTAAAGTACTTACAGAATCAAAAAGCCCAGTGTAGACTCTCATTGGGACGCAGAATACATGGAGATTGGTGCCGCAGACATTTACTAACTTGCATGCTAGAAGGACTAAGGAAAACTAGGAAGAAGCCTATAAATTATTCAATCGTGTCCACTATAACACAGGGAAAGGAAGAAAATCCTACTGCCTTTCTGGAGAAACTAAGGGAGGCACTGAGGAAGCATACCTCTCTGTCACCTGACTCTATTGAAGGCCAACTAATCTTAAAGGACAAGTTTATCACTCAGTCAGCTGCAGACATTAGAAGAAAACTTCAAAAGTCTGCCTTAGGCCCAGAGCAAAACTTAGAAACCCTATTGAACTTCGCAACCTCGTTTTTTTTAATAATAGATATAAGGAGGAGCAGGCGGAATGGGACAAACGAGATAAGAAAAAGGCCACGCTTTAGTCATGGCCCTCAGGCAAGTGGACTTTGGAGGCTCTGGAACACAGAAAGGCTGGGCAAATTGAATGCCTAATAGGGCTTGCTTCCAATGCAGTCTACAAGGACACTTTTTAAAAAAAGATTGTCAGAATAGAAATAAGCTACCCCTCGTCCATGCCCCTTATGTCAAGGGAATCACTGGAAGGCCCACTGCCCCAGGGGACAAAAGTCCTCTGAGTCAGAAGCCACTAACTAGATGATCCAGTAGCAGGACTGAGGGTGCCCGGGGCAAGTGCCAGCCCATGCCATCACCCCCACAGAGCCCCAGGTATGCTTGATTATTGAGGGCCGGGGGTTAACTGTCTCCTGGACACTGACCGTCCTTCTCAGTCTTACACTCCTGTCCTGGACAACTGTCCTCCAGATCTGTCACTATCTGAGGGATCCTAGGACAGTCAGTCACTAGATACTTCTCCCAGCCACTAAGTTGTGACTGGGGAACTTTACTTTTTCCACATGATTTTCTAATTATGCCTGAAAGCCCCACTCTCTTGTTAGGGAGAGACATTCTAGCAAAAGCAGGGGCCACTATATACCTGAGCATAGGAAAAGAAACACCCGTTTGTTGTCCCCTGCTTGAGGAAAACATTAATCCTGAAGTCTGGGCAACAGAAGGACAATATGGATGAGCAAAGAATGCCCATCCTGTTCAAGTTAAACTAAAGGATTCCGCCTCCTTTCCCTACCGAAGGCAGTACCCCATTAGACATGAGGCCCAACAAGGACTCCAAAAGATTGTTAAGGACCTAAATGCCCAAGGCCTAGTAAAACCATGCAATAGCCCCTGCAATACTACAATTTTAGGAGTACAGAAACCCAACGGACAGTGGAGGTTAGGGCAAGATCTCAGGATTATCAATGAGGCCCTTGTCCCTCTATACCCAGCTGTACCTAACTCTTAAAATCTGCTTTCCCAAATACCAGAGGAAGCAGAGTGGTTTACAGTCCTGGACCTTAAGGATGCCTTTTTCTGCATCCCTGTACATCCTGGCTCTCAATTCTTGTTTGCCTTTGCAGATCCTTCGAACCCAATCTCTCAACTCATCTGGACTGTTTTACCCCAAGGGTTCAGGGATAGCCCCCATCTATTTGGCCAGGCATTAGCCCAAGACTTGAGCCAGTTCTCATACCTGGACACTCTTGTCCTTTGGTAAGTGGATGCTTTACTTTTAGCTGCCCGTTCAGAAACCTTGTGCCATTAAGCCACCCAAGTGCTCTTACATTTCCTCACCAAATTTCCTTTCCATGGCTACAAGGTTTCCAAACCAAAGGCTCAGCTCTGCTCACACTAGGTTAAATACTTAGAGCTAAAATTATCCAAAGGCACCAGGGCCCTCAGTGAGGAACGTATCCAGCCTATCCCAAAACCCTAAAGCAACTAAGAGGGTTACTTGGCATAACAGGCTTCTGCCAAATACGGACTCCCAGGTATGGCAAAATAACCAGGCCATTATATACACTAATTAAGGAAACTCAGAAAGCCAATACCCATTTAGTAAGATGGACACCTGAAGCAGAAGCGGCTTTCCAGGCCCTAAAGAAGGCCCTAACCCAAGCTCCAGTGTTAAGCTTGCCAACGGGCCAAGATTTTTCTTTATATGTCACAGAAAAAAACAGGAATAGCTCTAGGAGTCCTTACACAGGTCCGAGGGACCAGCTTGCAACCCGTGGCATGCCTGAGTAAGGAAATTGACGTAGCGGCAAAGGGTTGGCCTTATTGTTCACAAGTAGTGGCGGCAGTAGCAGTTTTAGTATCTGAAGCAATTAAAATAATACAGGGAAGAGATCTTACTGTGTGGACATCTCATGATGTAAACGGCATACTCACTGCTAAAGGAGACTTGTGGCTGTCAGATAACCATTTGCATAAATATCAGGTTCTATTACTTGAAGGGCCAATGGTGCGACTGCACACTTGTGCAACTCTTAACTCAGTCACATTTCTTCCAGACAATGAAGAAAAGATAGAACATAACTGTCAACAGGTGATTGCTCAACTTATGCCGCTTGAGGGGACCTTCTAGAGATTCCCTTGACTGATCCTGACCTCAACTTGTATACTGATGGAAGTTCCTTTGTAGAAAAAGGACTTCCAAAAGTGGGCTTTGCAGTGGTCAGTGATAATGGAATACTTGAAAGTCCCTCACTTCAGGGACTAGTGCTCAGCTGGCAGAACCAATAGCCCTCACTCGGGCACTAGAATTAGGAGAAGGAAAAACGGTAAATATATGTACAGACTCTAAGTATGCTTACCTAGTCCTCCATGCCCACACAGCAATATGGAGAGAAAGGGAATTCCTAACTTCGGAGGGAAGACCTATCAAACATCAGGAAGCCATTAGGAGATTATTATTGGCTGTACAGAAACCTAAAGAGGTGGCAGTCTTACACTGCCGGGGTCATCAGAAAGGAAAGGAAAGGGAAATAGAAGGGAACTGCCAAGTGGATATTGAAGCCAAAAAAGTCACAAGGCAGGACCCTCCATTAGAAATACTTATAGAAGGGCCCCTAATGTGGGGTAATCCCCTCTGGGAAACCAAGCCCCAGTACTCAGCAGGAGAAATAGAATGGGGAACCTCACGAGGACATAGTTTCCTCCCCTCAGGATGGCTAGCCACCAAAGCAGGAAAAATACTTTTGCCTGCAGCTAACCAATGGAAATGGCTTAAAACCCTTCACCAAACCTTTCACTTAGGCATTGATAGCACCCATCAGATGGCCAAATTAGTATTTACTGGACCAAGCCTTTTCAAAACTATGAAGCAGATAGACAGGGCCTGTGAAGTGTGCCAAAGAAATAATCCCCTGCACTTCAGGCCATACATTTCAATCCCTGTATCTTTAACCTCCTTGTTAAGTTTGTTTATTCCAGAATTGAAGCTGTAAAACTACAAATGTCCTTCAAACAGAGCCCCAGATGCAGTCCATGACTAAGCTCTACCACGGACCCCTGGACCAGCTTGCTAGCCCATGCTCTGATGTTGATGACATCAAAGGCACCCTTCCCGAGGAAATCTCAACTGCATGACCCCTACTACGCCCCAGTTCAGCAGGGAGCAGTTAGAGCGGTCATCGGCCAACCTCCCCAACAGCGCTTGGGTTTTCCTGTTGAGAGTGGGGACTGAGAGACAGGCCTGGCTGAATTTCCTAGGCTAAGGATCCCTAAACCTAGCTGGAAAGGTGACTGCATCCACCTTTAAACATGGGGCTTGCAACTTAGCTCACACCCGACCAGTCAGGTAGTAAAGAGAGCTCACTAAAACGCTAATTAGGCAAAAACAGGAGGTAAAGAAATAGCCAGTCATCTATCGCCTGAGAGCACAGGGGGAGGGACAATGATCGGGATATAAACCCAGGCATTCGAGCCAGCAATGGTAACCTCCTTTGGGTCCCCTCCCATTTTATGAGAGCTCTGTTTTCACTCTATTAAATCTTGCAAATGCAAACAAACAAACAAACAAAAAACCAATAAAACCCCACTATGGAGGTCCCTCACAAAATTAAAAACAAAACTACCATATGAGCCAGCAATCTTACAACTGAGTATATATCCAAAGGATATGAAATCAGAATGTTGAAGCGATATCTGCACTCCCATGTTCACTGCAGCATTATTCACAATAACCAAGCTATGAAACCAACTTAATTGTTCATAAACAGATGAATGAATAAAGAAAATGGAGTACATATACACAATGGAATAGTATACACTCTTTAAAAAGAAGGAAATCCTGTCATTTGCTGCAATGTAGATGAACCTAGAGGATATTATGTTAAGTGAAATAAGCCAGATACAGAAAAACAAATACCACATGATCTCACACATACGTGAATCTAAAAAAGTTGAGCTTGGCTGGACACAGTGGCTCATGCCTGTAATCCCAGCACTTTGGGAGGCTGAGGCGGGTGGATCACTTGAGGTCAGGAGTTTAAGACCAGCCTGGCCAACATGGTGAAACCTCATCTCTACTAGAATACAAAAATTTCAATTTTTAAAATAAAAAATTTCAATTTCTAATTGCTGCTATTGTATATAAATACTATTAAATTTGTAAATGTACAATAACATCAAAAAATATGAAACAGGGATAAACTTGACAATAGATGTTTAATATTTGGTTACTGCAAACTACAAAATATTGCTGAGAAAAATTAAAGAAGATATGAGTAAATGAAGTGATACATTGCATTAATGAATAGCAAGATTCTGTACTGTTAAGATGTAAACAGTACTCCCCAGATTGATCTATGGATTCAAGGTATACCCAGTAAAAATCTACATAGGCATTTTTTGGAGAAATTGACAAGGTGATTCTAAAATTTATATGACGATGGAAAGGCACTGGAATACTCAACACACTTTGAAAAAGTAGAACAAAGTTGGAGAACTTATACTACCTGACTTCAAGATATTATAAAGTTATAACAATCAAGACACTGTGGTATTGATGTCAGAAAGATAAATAGATATATGCAACAGAATAGAAAGTCAACCGATTTTTAATAAAGGAACAAAGGCAATTAAATAGACAAAGGAGAGCTTTCCAATAAATGGTTCTGGAACAATTGTATATTCATAGGCAAAAAAAGTGAACTTTAATCCATAATTCACACCATATAACAAAAAATAACTCAATTTGGATTATACACCTAAATGTAAAACCTACAATTACAAAACTTTAAGAAGCATTTGCTGAGTCATTTAAGTTACAAACATAACATTTCAACCCTAAGTACTTCAGCATATATCTGAAAAATTGATTATTGTATTTATTCATGTTATTGTTATAGCCAATAAAGTTAAAGCTGACACCATAACATTACCTAATATATAGTCTATATTCAAATTCCCTTAACTGACCCAGTAATATTCTTTTCTTGCTATTTATTTCAACCCAAGATCAAATCCAGGGTTACGGACGAATTTAGTTTTCAGGTTTATCTCTTATAATATAGAACCGTTCCCTCCTTCCAACCGTTACTCATTTTGTGACACGGACATTTTTCAAAAGCCCATATCCATAGTCTTAAAGAGTGCTTTACAATCTGGATTTGTCTGATTGGTTATTGCTGTTTGGATACAGATTAAATATTTCAGCAAGTATACTACATAAGTGATGTCGTACACTTCCCATTACATCCCAGCCAATACATCTAACATCAGTTTGTCCCACTGGTAATGCTAAGTGTTAATCATTTAATTAATGATTTAATTAGGTGGCATCTGCTGAATGTCTCCATTTGGAAGATGCCTTTTCCATTTGTAATCGACAGCAATCTGTGATGTAACACTTTGAGATGTATGAATAATATTTTGCTCTCTATTAGCAATTTGTCATTGATTATTTTTACCTGAATCTGTTATTGCATAAACGTTGCAAAATGGAAAATCTGTAAATTTATCATCCTTCTACATATAATAGTTGGCATTCTTTTGTAAAGAAGAATTTTCTTCCCTTCTCCTGTCTTTTCTTTAGTGTCACTATGGACATGGATTTTTAAAAATTCAATGTGTTATATCCAATTATATTATCATTATATATAATAAGTAATCACATATTATAATTAATGTGTTATATGCTATTCTTTGAGATTCTCAAACTGTCTCAAATGTGGCCACTGGGAGCCCCATCAATTCTGTTCCTGTGTTCTTTAGACATCTTTTTTTTTTTTTGAGACAGAGTCTGGGATCTGTCATCCTCGCTGGAGTGCCGTGGCGTGATCTTGGCTCACTGCAGCCTCCAGCTCCCGGGCTCAAGCCATCCTCCCACCTCAGCTTCCCCAGTAGCTGTGACTACAGGCACGCACTACAATGCCTGGCTAATATTTTGTATTTTTTGTAGAGATGGAGCCTTGCCATGTTGTCCAGGCTGGTCTTGAACTCCAGGACTCAAGCAATCTGCCCATCTCAGCCTCACAAAGTGCTGGGATTACAGGCGTGAGCCTCCACATCCTACCTAGACGTGTCTTTTCCAGTCTTTGAGCACTCCCTTGATTTCTGGCACTAAATATTCCAGGGTTGTCTTGTGGTTTCCTTTCTCCAAACTTAGAATTAGCCATTTGCCCAAAAAGTCCTGTTGTCTTTAGTGAAGAATGATATCTGGAAACCAAGATCGCATTTCCAGGTGTGCTTACTGCTACTGGTACAGAGCTCATCACAGTACCCTCCAGTTTCAGAGTTCCTCCTACCTGTTCCCCATCCATATTTAAACCTCTTCTTAAACAGGGAAAACCTAAGTTCCCGACTATCTGAAAACAATTTTTTCTCTATCCTGCAATACAAATAAAATAATTTCAGTACT
The DNA here is from genome assembly GCF_049350105.2 of Macaca mulatta. Lineage (NCBI taxonomy): Eukaryota > Metazoa > Chordata > Mammalia > Primates > Cercopithecidae > Macaca > Macaca mulatta. The sequence continues at coordinate 121,157,368 of NC_133406.1, forward strand.
CTAATGCCACTCCTAATAACAAATCTACTATTTCAGATTTTATTGCAGATCTTTCAGTCCATAGACGGATCCCATTCAGACTCCTGTCTTCAAAAGTTATGTTCATTCTTTTTACCTGCATCATTATGTCATTAACTTGACAAGTGGTTAGGTTTTTTTTTTTTTTTTTTTTTTCTGAATGTATTCAATTGTAAGGTTTGCTTCTTTCAACTTTTCAATTTATTTTTGAAATTGTAAAACATTCATACAACTCAGAAATCCAAACTGCATAAAAATATATACTCAGGGATATCACACTCCCCTCCCTGTCTTATCTAGCTCATTACCCCCGCCCCCCAGTCACCTCGGGTCATTATTTGCTTTTTTGGTTTATCCTTCTGGTGTTTACTTTTTACAAAAATATGCAAATGCGTACACATATTTTTATTTCTCCTTCTTTCTGACATAGATAAAACTTACTGCATATACTCTGTGGCACGTTGCTTTTTTCCACAAGAGTATATCCAGGAGATTGTTTCATATTGGGACACAGAGGCTTTCCACAGTATTTTTTTTCTGAGTCGGAGTCTCACTTTGTTGCCCAGGCCAGAATACAGTGGCACCATCTCAGTTCACTGCAGCCTCGACCTCCAACGTTCAAGCCATCCTCCTGCCTCGCCCCCCACCCCCACCCAAGTAGCTGCGACTAAAGGCTCATGCCACCACGCCCGGCTAACTTTGGTATTTTTAGTAGAGATAGGGTTTTGCCATGTTGGCCAGGCTGGTCTCAAACTCCTGAGCTCAAGTCATCCTCCCTCCTCAGCCTCCTAAAATGCTGGTGCGCCACCACGCCCAGCCAGCTTTCCTCAGTTTTTTTGTGGGTGCATCATACTCCACTGTGTGAATATATCATAGTTCACCATTCTCCTTGGCAGGGAATTAGTTTGTTTCCATTTTTGTTCCTTTGTTGTGAATAATTTTGACTGTATATATATGTGTATCTATGTGTGTGTGTGTGTGTTTGTGTATATATATATAATATATATATATATTACTTTTTTGAGATGGAGTCCTGCTCTGTCACCTGGGCTGGAGTGCAGTGGAGCAATCTCGGCTCACTGCAACCTCTGCCTCCCAGGTCCAAGCAATTCTCCTGTCTCAGCCTCCCGAGTAGCTGGAACTACAGGTGCCCACCACCACACCCAGCTAATTTTTGTATTTTTAGTAAAGACGAAGTTTCATCATATTGGTGTGGCTGGTCTCAAACCTCTGACCTCAGGTGATCCACCTGCCTCGGACTCACAAAGTTCTGGGATTACAAGCATTTGTTTTTGTGGAAGTATGTTTCTGAAGTTATATGTCCATGAGTGTCTGAATCTGCTAGGACTGCCAAAAATACCACAGACTGTGTGGCCTAAACAATTGAAATGTATTTTTTCACAGTTTTGGAGGCTGGAATTCCAAGATCAAGGTGGCAGCAAAGTGGATTTCTTCTCAGGCCTCTCTCATTGGCTTGTAGATGACCAATGTCTCCCTGTGTCTTCTCTTCACATGTTCTCTGTGTATTGTCTGTCCCCTAATCTCTTCCTATAAGGACACTAGTCATATTGGATTAGGGCCCACCCAAATGATCTCATTTTACCTTAGTTAACCTCTTTAAAAGCCCTGTCCACAAACACAGTCACATTCTGAGGTACTGGGGGTAAAGATGTCAACATATAAATGTGACAGGAACACAATTCAGTCTTAAAGAGTAAATGCTGGTATTGTTAAATTCACTTCATTGGGTTTATTCAAGTTTGCACTATCACCAGCAATCAAGTGCTTCTTTTTAATTTTTTAAAAAATATGGCTGAACAAAGTACTGCTTAGCAGTAGCCACACTAAAAGTATTTACTTTCATATTAGAGGCTATAATTTTGTTTCTTCTATTTCAGCTCTCCTTGCCTAGACGATCATGTTTGAATTTCACAAATTTCATGTTATATTGACATAATTTTCCTTTTCACGAATTGCATATGAGGTACTTAATGTTACAGAAACACTTTTTGTGGTAGGCCAGGCTGGATTTTAAGTTGTCGTGACTCAGATGTTTTCCCTTGAATCTGGATGTTGTTTCCCAAAGAATCCTTGCCTTGAATATCTCCTCTACTGTAATAATGATTCTGAGAGTGGGACACGTGGGTTTTCTAAACTAATGAAAATGTGTCAACCTGGAGTTGCATCCTAAAGTCGCTGAGTTTTGAAGTCTATGTGAGGAAGAGAGGAAGAGAGGAAGTGAGTACACTGTATTCTAGAAGGGCATAAAATGAAAAACATTTCAGGGTACAAGAAAGACTAAGTGCGGTACTTCCTTATCATTGTCCCTTGCATTATTGGTGTATCGTGAAAAATAAATTCTCATTCTAGGGATTATGACTTCATGGGGAGGCAATAACACTGCAAGAGATTTATAGCTATCTCTGGTCTCCTGCATTTTGATACCACAGGGTTGCCTTCTCCAATTCTCACAGGTGAGTTCTCTTTAAGGCCTGTTCCTTTCCCTGCCATCAGCTTGCCCTTATTAAATAGAACTTTACCTGTAACTGCTCCCTACAATGGTTTTCTATTGATGAATAGTCTCATATTCTAGGTGTTTATTTTCCAAGTGAAATTTCATTCCAAAACCAGTTACAAACAAGTGTTCTGAATCTCTTTAATCTCTTTTAATTACAAAAGAAAACATCCTCACTATATCAAGTTTGCATAGTACAGATGTCTATGAAAGTAAAAAGCAAAAGTTATTCTTTAACTCCAGAGGTAACTTATAATAGTTTTTATATGTTTTTAAAAAAATCTCAGTGAGGGAGCAGTTGGGAAATACACTGTCTTGCACTGTTGCTGGGTGTATATGTTTGTTAACATCTCTGGAGATGCACATAATCTCAGAATTAGTGACTCACTTTCAGAAATTTACTCTGCAGGTATAAGATTTATTCTCATATATACAAATATATATTTACAAAAGTTCACTGGAAGCATTGTTTGCATTAGTAACTATCTAAACACAAGCCAAATGTCCACCAAAAAGAGGTTGTATAAACAAATAATAATACTCTTACTCAACAGAATACTATAAAGCTTTTTTTTTCTTAAAAGACAGGGTCTTGCCAAGATGCCCGGGGTAGATTAGAATTCCTGGGCTCAGGGTATCTTCCTGCCTGTCTGCCTCCCAAATAGCTGGGACTACAGGCATGCACCATTACACCCACCTATTGATTTTTTTAAACTGAGGTGTACATGTTTACTAATATGTAAAGATGCTCAAAGCACAGTAAGGAGAAAAATCAAGTCACAGAGCTTGTAAGAAAGCATGTGGGTATTTGTGACATCTCTGTGATATGCATAGAATTCTTCTAGAAAGATGCACAACAAATGACTGTTTCTCTTGGCAGTGGGATTCAGGAGTTGGGGTAGTAGGTTGGAGGGCAGAACTTTTACTTTTTATTTTGTAGTCTTCTTTAGTTTGAGGGGTTTTTTTAAACCATGTGAATGTATGACTTTTAAAATTGAAAAAAAATATATTTTAAAGAAGCAATTTCCATGGTCTGGACTTGACTTCTATTTACAGTCCCCTGTTAAGCAGATCATGATGCATTAGTTTCCCACTGTTTCCTGAAAAATTTTTTTCTACATCCTTTCTTTTTAATAGCCACTGTACATAATGAAAGAAAATGATTGAATTTTGTCTAAGTTATAGTACAATTGGTAGGGAAAAGAAAAACAAGTTGGGCTTTATATTACATAATTCTTTGTTCTGTTGTGGTAACACACGTAAACTCCCAGGCAACATACCAAGATATGCTTAAGCAAAAAGGAAAAGAGCAAGAAATCTGAAGTGGAGAGCTTAGGCTGGAGACATGTAGAACATTTGACTACCCGATACCACATTCCTAATTGTTTGTTACATGTTTACTTTCTAGATCCTGGAGACCAGGAAATAGTTTTCTCATGCCAAAATTACATTATAGTTGTAAAATGTGAATGCTTAGTTACTTAGTTTTTGGGAAAGATTTGACCACTATTTATTTGAGAAAGATCAAGAATGATTAGAACTCAGTAGATTGAGGTTTTATGAAAGAATATATTACCATCTTAGACTTACAAAATGTTTTACAGTTACACAGAGTGAAGTATAGGCTAAGTCTTGTACAGCTGGCCACAGTGAAAATCACACGGCATTGGACTGCAGGACCATCAGCTTCTGATTCTGAGAATTTCTAGCTCTATCTCAGAGTTGCAACATATTATTGCTGGTCATGTCATTCCATGGTACTGACATCTTCTAAAAGTATTGGATGGCGCATGTAAATTACAACAAAATGAATATTTAATTTCATTTTTAGAATATTTAGCAATATTTTGCAATTCCCCTGGAGAACTGGCGGCTCCATGGGCTGCTGCAAAGCCAGGGCTAGCAATCCCTGCCAGAGAAGACCACTAGCATCAACCGCTTCTAAGAAGTCAGGAATGGTATGAAATGGAAGCAGAATGTGTCACTGTCACTGTTTTGATTTGATTTTTTAAAATCAAGAATTGGCTTTCCCAAGTAGGTACCAGAACAGTGCTACTGTTCAAATATTTCTTAAAACTCTGTACTGTCGATTATGGGAAAGCAAAGCCTGGGCACTTCCCCTGCCTTCCCTGACCAATTCCAGCAAGGAAAACCATCTGTGTCCTGGCAAAGCCCAGAACAACTGAATGCTCTGTGCAACAAGAAACAGTTCCTCCCACCATTCCTCTGCCTCATCCAAATACAGCTGTTTGCTTCAGTCTGCAAGTGCCTGAATGCACAGGCGGTTTCTGTGTCCGTTGTGTGAAAACCAACTAACATTTGCAACCCACTTTAGTTTTCAAAGCATTTTTCCCTCTTCTATATCCTGTGCTCCTTCTTCACACACGACCACAAGTTAGAGGTAAACTGAAGTTTTTATGATGTACTCAAGCTTCCCCCCTCCTCAGAGTGTCAAATCAGGTTGAAAATGTAATTGGTAAATATTTATTTGAGAATTGTAGGAACATTTTTATGTTTTCTGAGAAATAATCGATTAAAATTGAATCACATCCCCGCCTTCCAAAATGAGAGTTGAACTTCTGATGTTTTAAAATTTGACCAAACTAGTATCTGTGGTGTTTTATTCTATTCAGTTCAATGGCGCAGTTATTTACTGAGCATTCACTGTGCACAGGGTATATGCCATACAACCTCAAGCAAGGCTGTTCATGGCTCTAGAAGGATCTTAGGGGTCCGTGGAGAACATTAGACAGTGAGGAAATGGGCTAGGGTGTGAGTGATCCTTTGAAAGGTGGGAGCACAGGGTGCTGAGGGAGCTCCAGGAGGGACACTAACTCCATCTTGGGAGAACATTTCTCATGCAGCTTCACATCTTCACAGTATGTTAAGGAGAAACATACTGTTTGGATTACAGACAGTGGTGTGAAAGCATCCTGTTTGGGAAAAGCAAACAAAAACATGCATATTTTCCCCCCTTGGCTTTGTCCATGTTCATCATGTTTTCCTCCAAGTTCCTCCTCTTATCTCATCATGGGCTTATGACTCCTCACGAGCTGCACAGGATGCTGGCTGTAAACAGAATCTTGGGACAGGGTCTGAAAATGCCTGTGTCATGCCAGGGCGTGGGAGGCAAAGAGTGAAGGGTCCAGCCGGGGACACCGGGAGAGAGGAAAAGACACCCACAACACAGCTGACTCTGGTTAGCAAAACAACCAAGGCCAGGGTAGGCAAGGCCAAAGGGCCCGAGGCTTGCTAAGGATCAGACCGCTCAATTGAGATGTTACTTTTGGGAATCTCTACTTGATCCTCTCTACCCCAGTACTGTCCTCCAAGTAGGGTTGGAGGACCCCTCTGGGCCTCTATAGAAACCTTGTTGCTCTCTCTAGTCATAAGAGGTCACAAGAGCTTCGGGTGGGGCAATCCCCTGTTCACTTGTCACTCCTATTAAGCTGTAAGTGTCCAGAGTTCAAGGCTGCTCTTTTATCTTCAGTGTCTTTCATACTACCTGGCTCAGACAAGCTTTCGGAAAATGTTTCCTTTTTTTTTTTTTTTTTTTTTTCCTGAGAAGGAGTCTTGCTCTGTCGCCCAGGCTGGAGTGTAGTGGCATGATCCTGGCTCATGCAACCTCTGCCTCTGGGGTTTAAGCAATTCTCCTGCCTCAGCCTCTGGAGTAGCTGGGATTTATAGGTGTGTGCCACCATGCCTGGCTAATTTATCTTTTGTATTTTGGTAGAGATGGGGTATCACCATGTTGGACAGGCTGGTCTCGAACTCCTGACCTTGTGATCTGCCCACCTCGGCCTCCCAAAGTGCTGGGATTACAGGCATGAGCCACCATTTTTTTAATTAAAAAAAAAAAAATACTGGACTGGGTGCCATGGCACACACCTGTAATCCCAGCACTTTGGAGGCTGAGGTGGGAGGACTGCTTGATGCCAAGAGATCAGCCTGGGAAACACAGGGAGAACCCTTTTCTAAAATAATAAAATAAAATAAAATAAATTGCCTGGGTGTGGTGGCACATGCCTGTAGTCATAGCTATTTGGGAGGCTTAGGTGGGAGGACGACTTGAGGCCAGGAGGTTGAGGCTACAGTGAGTTATGATTTTACCTGTGCACTCTAGCCTGGGTGAGACAGTGAGACCCTGCCTCAAAAATAATTAATTAAAACATGAAAAAATACTAGAAATCTTCAAATTAAAGCACACACAGACACTTAATCCTACCGCTTTTTTTTTAAAAAAAATTACATTAAGATGTGAAAGTTCCCCTTTCATATCCTCCCTGTCTTCTTTGCTAAAACAGATATATCAATGTATACAGTAAATGTTGGTTGAGTCAATTAATAAATGAGTGAACAAACACTCTTGTCTGTGTTGAGATTAAATCCTGGAAGGAGGCTCCCAGTTTTTGCATCTGGAAGTCTAAGCATTGGTCTCAAGTTAGGTGCAAATCCTACCCCCTTGAATTCAAGGCTAGCCATTCCCTAGCCATAGCTGTAGCTGCTAGCTAGTAAGCTTCTGAGAGCACAAATTATGTTCTTTACCTCATATTACTACACACAGTGTTCCACCAAAAAAGTGGGGAGGGGTGCTCAATAGCTAATTATTAAATAATGAATCAACAAACTGTCCCCACCTCACCTGCCCAGCATTTTTCTCTGAAGATGCAGTGAATAGAAGTTGTATTAGTTTCCTATTGCTGCTCTAACAAGGTATCACAAACTTGAAGGCTTAAAACAACTCATATGGTTGAGTGCAGTGGCTCAGACATGTAATCCCAGCACTTTGGGAGGCTGAGGCAGGTGGATCACCTGAGGTCAGGAGTTCGAGAACAACCTGGCCAGCACATGGCGAAACCTCGTCTCAACTAAAAATACAAAACAATTAGCCGGGTGTGGTAGGCGCCCGTAATCCCAGCTATTTGGGAGGCTGAGGCAGGAGAATCGCTTGAGCCCAGGAGGCAGAGGTTGCAGTGAGCCGAGATCGCTCCACTGTACTCCAGTCTGGGCAGCAGAGCAAGACTCCATCTCAAAGAAAACAAAAACAGAAACAAATGTATTAGCTTACGGTTCTTGGGGTAAGAAGCCCTGAAATCAAGGTGGAGGCAGGGCTGAATTCCATCTGGAGGCTTTAGGGGAGAATCCAGGCTTTTCTTTTCTACCTGCATTCCTTGGCTCTGGGTCCCCTTCCATCTTCCAACCTCTGTTTCCATCATCCCATTTCCTTCTCAGACTGACTCTCCTGCCTCCCTGTTAGAAAAACCTCTCGGATTACATTGGAGAATAAACCAGGATAATATTCTCATCTCAAGATTTTTAATCACATCTGCAAAGTTCCTTCTGCCATATAGTCATCTTCAGGGCCCGTCATTCTGTCTACCATAAAGCCCTTGGGGTAGAGACACAGAAAATCTGTGCACGTTCTGGTCCACACTCTCCTAAAGAGCAGTTTGACTTCATTTGCATTCTCTTTGATCTTAGTTTCCTTATCTGTAAATAAGAAAATGTATTTAACAAATACATTACTACACATGCACATTCTGAACTTTGATGATACATAATAAAGCAGACAAAAGGCCATGCTCCTATGCTGCCTATATTCTAGAGGAGAAAATAAAGTAAAAGATTTTAGGTGGTAACTGGTGAGCATTGGTGAGGAGACCAGCACGTCTGGAGTAGAGCAAAGCAGGGGAGAAGGCAATGGGGAAAGGGCCAGAAAGAGAGGTTGGGATGGGAGATGCAGGTCACTTAGGTCTTACAGGTTTTGAGAACTCTGGATTTTTTCCAAATGACATGGAAAGCCACTGGAGGGTTTTGGGCAAAGGAGTGACCATGACCTGACTTACATTTTAATAGACCACTCTGGTGGCTGATTGAAAATACACGGAAGAGGGTGAAGGTAGAAGCAGGGAAATGTGTTGGTACCTTATTCTCTTTACTCCCACCTTTCTTTATGCCCTATTCATTTGCATATCCTTGCTTTCTTCATGCAGTTCTCTGTTCTAAGGGCACCCTGCTCCTCTTTCCAATTCAAAATTCTATACAGACACTCCTTCAAGACTGAACTCAGTATTCATTTTAGAGCAGTAAGGAAACTTGGGGAGCTTATTCTTTGCCCCCATCTTCAGATGAGGACACTGGGGTCCAGAACTCTTAGGAAGCCTGTCCAAGGTTATACGAATAGCAAGCAGTGGGGCTAGGATTGCTCATAAAGTGTGATTCTAAGGAAATCGAAAGGGATTCCTGATACAAAGATGTTTCTCTTGAATTTTTTTTTTTTTTTTTTTGACAAACCCACAGCCAACATCCTATGACTTGAAATTCTGTTTGCTGTTTGCCTTCTCCCTAATTAAACTGAGATCTTGAAGAGCATGGATAGTATCCTATTCAGCTCTGTGTATTTAGCACAGTGCCTGGCACAATAGACACTCAATAAGTATTTGCTAGGTGAGTAAATAATGGAATGTCAAGCTCTTGAAAATCTGTTTGTGTGTTACTAGTCTCATGACCTCCCCAACTCCACCATTTCATGGTGTTAAATGTCAGTTGGACAGGTCTAGAAACCTATGAGCTGGGTGTTCTAGAAAAGGAGACCTTATTATTGTCTTAAAAAAAAGGAGTGGCAACATGATTAGAGTGGGGATCTTCCCAACAGAGTAAAGGTCAGAGCTAGAGACCCTCTTCTTTTCTTTCCCTCCTTAATTCTCAAGCAGTTCTGAGATAAGAGGGATGACTAAGTTCTAAGTGAGTGTCACTCTTTGAGGAGAAACCACAGTCCTATGACCTTCTGTGCACTAGGCATGGTAGTCGTTTTTACTGACGTAATAACTAGCAGTGACAACGTAAGTGATAAGTGTACCCCTGCCTCTTACTCGTGTGGTGGGGTTGTGCACGTAGACCAGGAGAAAGGCCCCAAGAAGTATGTCCCTGTTTTCACTGTCAGTGGTTGTGTGGACTCATACTAAATTATCTAGTAGCTAATATTTTTAAAAATAGGGAACTTGGGCCGGGCGCGGTGGCTCAAGCCTGTAATCCCAGCACTTTGGGAGGCCGAGACGGGTGGATCACGAGGTCAGAAGATCGAGACCATCCTGGCGAACACGGTGAAACCCCGTCTCTACTAAAAAATACAAAAAATTAGCTGGGCGAGATGGCGGGCGCCTGTAGTCCCAGTTACTTGGGAGGCTGAGGCAGGAGAATGGCGGGAACCCGGGAGGCGGAGCTTGCAGTGAGCTGAGATCCGGCCACTGCCCTCGAGCCTGGGCGACAGAGCGAGACTCCGTCTCAAAAAAAAAAAAAAAAAAAAAAATAGGGAACTTGGCTGGGCGTGGTGGCTCATGCCTGTAATCCCAGTACTTTGGGAGGCTGAGGCAGGTGGATCACCTGAGGTCAGGAGTTCGAGACTAGCCTGCCCAACTTGGTGAAACCTCATCTCTACTAAAAATACAAAAATTAGCCAGGCGTGGCAGGCGCCTATAATCCCAGCTATTCGGGAGGCTGAGGTAGGAGAATCGCTTGAACCCGGGAGGTGGAGGTTGCGTTGAGCCGAGATTGTAACACTGCACTCCAGCCTGGGCGATGGAGTGAGACTCTGTCTCAAAAAAATAAAATAAAATAAAAATAATAATAGGGGACTTGAGTTCATACTATCATGCTCATGCTCTGGAATGGCACCTATTTTCCTATTGTATTTCTTAAGTTTTTAAGAAATCCTCCCTGCAATACTCAGCTTTTCTATGGTGGGATCCACGTTTTAATCCTCCATGAAGCGCCAGCATCCTAGACACAACCATGTTAATCGGAGTTGGTCAACACATGTGGGCAGGATGGCAGTGAGGGAGGGAGGAAAGAAAGGTGGTTTTCCAATTGCATGTCTCTGAGGTTTTGGAGTGGGAAATAGGAAACTAGAGCCAAGAAAAGGTGATACATTTGATAATACGTAAGAAGTATCGTATGTGGTACTCGGATAACATAAAAATTACCTTTTCAGTGCTTTAGTTTCATGGACATGCAGTAAGAATGCATTAAATGATTTTTTTTTAAATGAGTGAACAGTATGAATGAATACAAGTACTAGTGCCTTTGCCTGACAAGCTTTAGTGATAAATGGTTTTCCCGTCTCTTCCAGATCTTACTCTTCCCTCCAGGCTCTCTCCCACAATACTAGCTCCCAAACTGTGCCCCCCTCCAATCCCCACCAAGAGATGCACGTAATAATATTAGAAGACTCTTTATTTCTCCTTTATTTTGAATTTATTATCTAATGTTTTCTAACAAAATTTTTTCTTCTAGTCATAATTTGATTCAATTCCTCCAACGCTAGACTATCCAAGACACGGTTTCTGGGTCTTCCACAAATTCATGATATAACAATCAAAGAATCATTGAGGTGCCAGTGGGATCCTCTATCAAAAGAGCAGGATAATTCCACTCAGTAACCTGTATTTCCAAAGTACTGGGCAGTCCTTGGGTTAGAAATGCAACAACACCTACATGAGCATAAGCTTATATGTTAATGGCTAGAAGGAACCTTGAGAGGCATTTGGTTCAAACATTCTCACTTCTTTTCAGACACATACGTGCACAAAAAGGTTCAAAAGTTGCCTGGGCCCTGTGGCTCATGCCTGTAATCCCAGCACTTTGGGAGGCTGAGGCAGGTGGATCACTTGAGATCAGGAGTTCGAGACCAATCTGGCCAACATGGTGAAACCCCATCTCTACGAAAAATACAAAAATTAGCCAGGCATGGTGGCAGGCATCTGAAATCCCAGCTACCCAGGAGGCTAAGGCAGGAGAATTGCTTGAACCCAGGAGGCAGAGGTTGCAGTGAGCCCAGATTACTCCGCTGCACTCCAGCCTGGGCAACAGAGTGAGACTCAGTCTAAAAAAAAAAAAAAAAAAGTGGCAAAGTTCAGGACTTTCCAATGTCACTTTACTTGCTACAGCAGTGTTAGGACGGGAATAAAGTCCCATCTTCTTTTCAGTGCACCCATTGCCTTCTGGGACACATTTTCTCCTTTTCTGCTTCAATCCTCCTAGTGGAAGTTTACCCTCTTAGATTACAACTGATATGAACAGATCCTTAAACACAGAACTGGCACACAGAGAACTTGATGATAAATTGGAAAATGATGCAAGCACAAGGACTGAATCCAGAAATAAATCATATCTTCACATAATGTTTAGAGAAATTGCATTTTGAAAAATTTCCATAGAAATTATTTTACCCACCACAGGAATGCTACTCTCTCCCACAGGGATTTGACCAAACAGAAAGGGAAGCAGAATGGAGGAAGAGTAGTAATTTAGATTTATATGTGAAACATTATTTGGAACCTAAGTAATAACCCTTAACTAATCAGAATGTTTTATGCATTCTGCTTTTTAGCAGAAAGAGCAAACCACAAGAAAGCAAGCATGTAGTAGAGAATTAAAAAATGCTTCCAGGGTTTCTTAGGCTCAAAAAAAATTTTTTCCCAACTCTCTGCACTATCTAAAATATCCCATTGCACATTTCCCTCCTCTCCCTCGCATGTGTTTTGTTCATTTAACCAGTTTGCCAATATTTATTGAGCTCCCTCTTTTTTTTTCTCAGTTTCCACGTACAGCACTGATGAGTCCGTCTTGGATGTGCCTAGTACTCTAAGTCAGAGATGAAGATAAAGTTCTTTCCTTTAAGAAGTTTAATGCCTGTTTAAAAAGTTATCCTAAGATGATTTTGGTTTTTATCATTTTTAGTTATATTCCTAGTTCTGTAAATAGATAGCTCTACAGTGAATATTTTCATTCAGATCCATTGTCTATCATTTTGCATTTTGTTCTGTGCATCTGGGGAAGGGGCTGGCAGAGGGACTGACCTTTACAGACTGGATAAGTCATACTCCTTTGCTCTGAGGTTCATCAAATGGGAGTAACCAAAAGATCAGAAGATCAAAGTGTGAGAGAGAGGCAGGGGTAATTTCCCACCCACCATCTCTCCAACACACATATACTTTGTTCTCCACACCTACAAGCTGTGGGTAGACAGTGGTTCCATTCCTCTTCTAAATGCCACAGCACCTGTTAGGTAGCCCTCTTCTGGAACTCTCTCTTAGGCTAGCAGCTGGCACACAAATCATTGTGACTGCCGATTACAAAAGAAGCATATTTCTGAGAACAAGCCAAAAGTAATACAGTTGGGAGCTAGAGGACCTGCTACAGAGAACGAAAACAGGTCAAGATATTCTTCCCACCTACCCTTCAAAAAGAGATCTGTGGAAAGCCACTTCATATTCAGGTGGCTGAGAGTTGCATATTCTCTGTCTTTCATAAATGGAAACCTGCTATGCTAGGATGACAAGCAGGGGCAATTTCACTTGGTTGAACATAGCTTCCTGGAGCACAGTCTTGAGAAAAATTTTGAGGCCCATTCTCAGAACCTGCATCTCAGTATCTTCCACAGACATGGGGTCAGCAGATATACTCTAAAATGTGGATTCTGACTATAATACCTATTTCTGTATTTCTAAATGACTGTAATCTGAGACAAGGCAGAAACGAGTGTCTTGAAACACAAGAGTTACAATGGTGTCATGTAGCCCTCCTCTTTCTTCCCCTCACTTTACACACAAGGAAAAAGAGGCACATACACGGAAAAAGAAGCATGTGAAGGGTGAATGGTTCACAGATCAGTAATGCATGCTGATTTTCTCCAAGATCATGCTCAGTTCTACTTACTGAGGAGAAAAAGTAAAGAAAAATATGGTTGATTGCAGTTGTCAATGAATCTGGGGAAGTCCAGTGAAATCTCATGGGCTGAAGTGGAATTTGACTGAGACAGTTAGGTCAAGACCCTACTTTTTTTTTTTTTTTTTTTTTTTTTGAGACGGAGTCTCGCTCTGTCACCCAGGCTGGAGTGCTGTGGCCGGATCTCAGCTCACTGCAAGCTCCGCCTCCCGGGTTTACGCCATTCTCCTGCCTCAGCCTCCCGAGTAGCCGGGACTACAGGCGCCCGCCACCTCGCCCGGCTAGTTTTTTTTTTTGTATTTTTTAGTAGAGACGGGGTTTCACCGTGTTAGCCAGGATGGTCTCGATCTCCTGACCTCGTGATCCGCCCGTCTCGGCCTCCCAAAGTGCTGGGATTACAGGCTTGAGCCACCGCGCCCGGCAAGACCCTATTTTTAGAGAGGCAAAGATATCTTTTAATAATGTTTTTATAAATATCAAGATCTAAGCATTATGTTTTACTTTCAGTAGTCACACCTAGGATCATAGCATCATACTAGAAGACAGGGTGTTGGATGGAATCTAATGTAGTTTGATTACAAAGACAAACAGAAAAGAGCCTATCTAAAAGCCACTTGAGGGAGCTTTTTGGAGATCTTGTTAAAGTTCTTTTTGTAAAAGATAAGCTTTGAATTGCAAACCCTGCTCCCCCTAGTTATAAAGTAGCTGGGAGCAAAGGATGGTGATTTTAAAATAGAGTAAGTGTACAGATAGTATAAGGATCTTGTCTTTAGGGCCATACCAAGTAGAAAAGATACACCATGCAAAGAGAGACAACAAAATAAAATACACTTTCAAAAGTTTAATTTTGCTCATTTTAAAGTTGTATTTCCTCTATGGGATACACGTCCTAAGACTGAGGATGAAAAATGGGGATAAGGAACACTGAAATAGTCTTACAATTCTCCCAAATTATTCTCTATTCTAGATCCATACACAAGGGAGCAATTCTCTGCCTTTTTAAAAGACCTGTTCTCTAATGTTGAAATGACCATTTGTAAGAGTATGGAGAGAAAATATTAAATATAAACAGGAATCCTGGGGCCTGTAACATTGCTATGTAATCAGTATTCCTCCTGGTTCTGCACACTAACAACTCTACATGTAACGGAGTCAGTTTTCATGCATGTTATTCATTTGTATCTGTTCTGACTCTCTACCCACCTTCCCCACCTTAACTCTCATCAAAATATCTTCACTGTTGTGGGGTGGAAAACTGTCCTTAAGGCAAGAAGTCGAACCTGGCAATACAGAGTGTGGCCTTGCGCCTTAATTTTAAGAAAAAAGTACTCTGAGAAAAATCCCATTTTGCTATTCACATCACTTAGTCTCTTCTTGCATTTTGCTCTTTCTTCCAGAAATAAAGTGATAATGATGGCTCCCTAAAAAACCCTTTAAGCCTTCCCAAAGATAAGATGAGCTTCTGATTATTGTCCTTACAATAAGATGCTATAATTTGCTCTCTCCCAAAAACTACTAGGGAAAGACAACATCTTTTTACATTAGGGGTGGAGATGAGAGTATCAGCCTTTAAAAATAGGATACTTGCTTGTTCTGACTTTGAAGCCTAACACAAGGATGTGGCTTTATGTGGAACCTTTCCCCATTTGGACTGGCCCTAGCTTTAGCCTCTTCAGCTTTACCATGGTGTCAAAGTAGAACACTCATCTGGAGATGAAGGTTCTTCTTTTTTTTTTTTTTGAGATGCAGTTTCGCCCTTGTTGCCCAGGCTGGAGTGCAGCGGCACAATCTTGGCTCACTGCAACTGCTGCCTTCCAGTTTCGAGTGATTCTCCCGCCTCAGCCTCCTGAGTAGCGATTACAGGCACCTGCCACCACACCTGGCTAATTTTTGTATTTTCAGTAGATGGGGTTTCACCATGTTGGCCAGGCTGGTCTCAAACTCCTGACCTCAGGTGATCCGCACACCTCGCCCTCCCAAAGTGCTGGGATTACAGGCATGAGCCACTGCACCCGACTGAAGGTTCTTTTCATTCTTGCTTTTACTTGTGTGATTTTGGTCAAGGTACTTAATATCTGTGGATCAGTTTTCATCAGTTATAAAATAAGAGGAGGAACTAAAGTTAAGCCAAAGGTAAAAAAAGAATAACCATTATTACAGCTTCCCACATACTTTAATGACTCTTGGAAGTTATCTCACTCAAAAGCAGGATCTGCCTTACTTTAATTTGGGTCCTTATAATAGGTCCAGCATAAGATGGCATGGTCAGAGAACATGTACAGAGAACTGTACCCCATAATTATGAAGAGAGAGGTTTGTTTGCTTTTATTATGGAATCTCTTCTATATTTGAAAAAACATATTCAATATAAATGAAAGGTCAGGGGTGAATGAATTGTGCTTTAAGTAAGTTTTGAAGACAACTGCCATCTAGTCTTTGCAGTCTGCAAAATTCTTCTTTAAGTGAATAAATGTGAGGGCAAATCTCCATCACCTTGATCAGCATCTAATACCAACCTGACACTTAGAATTAAATTAGAGAAACAAAATTGGATACTTTGAGACTTGAGGGCTGATTATACTGCTTGAGCTAAGAATGGATTTAAACTCTTCCCTTATCCCATTTAAATCTAACTAGGTATAAACTCTCCATTACTAAGGAATAGAGGTGTGTCTGCAGAGGTGGAGGTTCCCCTTGATGTTCTTGGACAAGGAAACCTAATCCTTTCTTCTGACACACATGGTTGCAATAGAAACCATTTCCCAACTGCCAGTCTGGTTTTAATCTGTTGTTTCTAGCAAGAGAGGATTTGCAGGGAATGTTAAGGAGAGAACAAAATTACCAGAACTTACTATAAAGTAAAAGTGTTGATGAGAAATCAAAATTTAAACAAGTGTTCAAAATTGTAAGCATGAACATATGCAGACACATAGTTCATGCTATAAGAATAGGACTATAGAAGTTTTTAATCTTAGGTATGTTTAAAGTCTGCTCTCAACACAACATTTATATCTCACTTTACCAAAGTTCTTTAGCTTACTCAAATGATAGCAGTGGTAAAATACTGTCATTAAATACAGTGGTGCTTCATTTAAACAACACTGGTGGAGAAAAAAGTATTCCATAGGAGAATTTTCCATATAACCAACTGCATAATACACACTTTTCTTTCTTTTTTTTTTTCTCTGAGACAGTCTTGCTGTGTCGCCCAGTGTGGAATGCAGTGGCTCAGTCTGGCCTCCCTGAAACCTCCGCCTCCCTGGTTAAAGCAACTCTCGTGTCTCAGCCTCCCGAGTAGCTGGGACTACAGGCACACACCACCATGCCCGGATAATTTTTGTATTTTTCGTAGAGATGGGGTTTCACCATGTTGGCCAGGCTGGTCTGGAACTCCTGACCTCAAGAGATCTGCCCACCCCGGCCTCCCAAAGTGCTGGGATTACAGGTGTGAGCCACCATGCCCAGCCCATGATATATATACACTTTTAAATGTTAACCATTTTGTATGAAAACATTTCAAAAGTGTATTACGGGTTTTTTCTTTAAACATACATTGAATAATATATCTTTCCCAGAGGAGTCACGGTTACCATTATTAAAAACTTATTAAAATAAGTTAAATATACTGAGCTGAATATATTCCTCCTCTTAGAAGATGGTGAGCTTTGTAGTCATACTTTCCCCAACACCAAAACGCTTACTGTGAAAAAGTACAAAAGTAGACAGAACTGGTTCATTTTTAATACATCCTGTGTCTTTTCTGTTAACTTCCTTCCAGTGGTTAAAAGCATATCAATCGCTGACAATAAGCTGTGTAATTTGTTCAAATCCAATTTACTTTTAAAAGAGGTGCCTACTCTGCACAAGAGACTATTCTAGGTGCTGGGGGAGATGTTAGAAATATAAACTATAGTCCTTGTCCAAGAAGCAAGGCTGACTGAGTGACACCTGAGAGTTACCAGGTGACCACCAAGGTGCAAAACACAATTTATTACTTCTAACAAAGTCTAAAAATTAGCAAATATTTCTGATTTTAAAAATCAGAATACTGAAGTTATCAAACTTGTGGTCTGAAGTTCCACCTTTTTTAGTGGGACTATGTCTTGGAAATACGTCCCACGAAAATATTATTGGTCATGGGAGTCTGCAGATAAGACTAAGAACTACTTCTTGAAGAAATAAAGTAGGTATACACTTTGACAGCTTTTGGTGCACCATAGTCTTATTGCTAGGTTTTATCTTGCTATCTAGATGGCTAAGGATGTCAGAAATCTAACCTTGCTAATTGCTAGGGTCATATAATCTAATTAATAAAATATATGTAAAAAACTGTACTATAATGCTTTCCTCTATGTATGAGTAAAACATGTAGGGCATTTATTAAACTGCATTTTACAAGGGATAACATACATCCCCTTTCCCCTGGCAAGGTTTGTTTCCAAGGTCTCAGTAATACCACATTCTTTGGGTTCTACAACACCTCTTGGCTCCTTTATTCCCATCATCTGGCTGCTTTCATTCCACAAACTCTATCTGGTGGTCTCAAGGATTTCCTTGGTTTCAAGTACCATCTGTTCTGTAGTTCATATCGCTTCTGAGCTTCAGACCCATGTATCTATTTAATGGGCACCACATTTTGGAAGTACTACAAGCACCTCAAATTTAACAGCCAAAACCAAACTGATGAGTTTTGTTGAAGGCTGTAACTTGATTTCCTAGGTTTTTTTTTTTTTTTTTTGCCTCCATCCCTTTTCTGCTCACTTCTAAATTACACCAATTATACTTGAACTTCACCAGTACTTTGTATACCTACAAGATTATACTATACGGTTTTAATTTACTGTTTTGTCTTACCCTGGTAGATTTCAGCTCCTTATCTCCTACCTCTCCTTGGTAATTTTCAGTAGCTGGCTGAATTATAACAAAACACATAAAGGAATCCTCATTAATTTCTTCCAGTTATATTTTTACTGAAACACTCGTAAATCTGGGCGATTTTTAGGTGAATTAACAGAAGCAGGAGAACTGTATTAAATCTTATCATAACCCCAAACAAAACAATTTCTTCCATCAGGTATAACCTTCCTGCAGTCTTTCCTAATTAGGTTGAAACACCCCAGTCCTAACCACTCCTCCTCAAAACTTGGTGTTTGCTTCTTTAACACCTATTAAGTGTACATCATTTATTTATCCGATACTCTATTAGACTGTGCACATCTTGAAGGCAAGATATGTCTTTCTCTGTACTTTCAGTGCCTAGCACATTACGGTAGGGTTCAACAAAGTTCACAGGACGAATGAAATAAGGCCACATATGCCCAGTGCGGTGGTGCATGCCTGTAATCCTAGCACTTTGGGAGGCCGAGGCAGATGGCTTGGCTTGAGCTCAGGAGTTTGAGAGGGCCTGGGCAACATGGTGAAACCCTGTCTCTACCAAAAATACAAAACTTAGCCGGGCGTGGTGGCGCACCCTTGTGGTCCCAGCTACTCAGGAGGCTGAGGCAGAACAGCTTGAGCCTGGGAGGCGGACGTTACAGTGAGCCGAGATCGCGCCACTGCACTTCAGCCTGGGCGAGAGTGAGACCTTGTCTCAAAGAAAAAAAAAAGGGGAAATGAGGCCACATACGTCTAAAAAGACCACTTACATTGCCCTCTAAAAGAACTGGGAGTTCGTAAACAAACTTTTTTAAGGTTGCCTTCACAAAGCTAAGATGAGAAAGGCAGCCTACTTGACTTTCTTCCCAGTCTAAAGCGCTGCTACTAATAATCCCCAAAGAGATTCTCCTTCCAGGAAGGCTGATGCAGACATGGAATCCAGGGAAAATCACTAAAGCCCCACCTCGTTCCTGTCCCCACCTGCTCGGTAAAAACTGCACTCCGCCTGATAGCGGCTGCGCCGCGGAGCCTGGAGGCCCGGGCCGCGCCCAGCAAGCAGGAGTCGCGAGACTGGGATTGGCTCTCTGAACAGACGTCATTACGAACAAGACGGCTCCGCCCTTCTCAAGATGGCGCTGCACTCAATGCGGAAAGCGCGTGGGTGCTGGAGGTTCATCCGGGCACTTCATAAAGGATCCGCAGCTGCTCCCGCTCCCCAGGTAACCAAAGACGGCCCTTCCCTCCACGGCTTCCCACGCGCGAGGTTCTTCTCATCCCACTGCCCTCTATTTCTCTCCTCCCGCTTCTTAGGGAAAGTACGTGCCTTCTCTCGCCTAAGGTCTACTCGCCTATGACTGCCGGCCTACTCAGAGCGTAGTGACGTTGCAAGGATACGTGATGACGTAAAGGTCCCTTGGTGGAAAAAGCGCGCCGCTTCCTGACGTCTTGAGGCCGCCTCCAGTTCTGGGAGCCGAGCGCCGCCGCTGTTGCCGGGCAACGCGGTGAGGCTACCCTAGCTGTGATGTTTTCAGAGACCGGTTGTTTTAGAGACTGCTCTTCTTATCGTGGTCCTATTACTGTTTTTACCCTCCTTACCCTAACAACAAGCTAAGGGGCTAGCGGAGAGGTTAGGGAAGTCTTGTTAGGCATTGGGCGGCTTAGGTCCGGGCAGCAGATTGGCAGTGTGGTACTTGAGCAAGTGTCAGTCCTTCTTCCATTCTGGTTGCTTCTCGTGACTCCACAGCACTGCTGTATCTAGCAGGTGAAAGAGTGACCGCAAGCTGCCACAGAGTTCGTCCTGTCCTGCGCTTGACAGCACTGCCATTACCATTAATCTCGTCGTATGGAGACCATGTCACGGCCTGGTCTTATTGGGATTTGTCTTAAATATTTGGAATTTTACCCTCAAAGCAAAAAAGTCAGGGGGAAGGGATACTCTTTCTGTTATTCAGGCTTTTACCAAACGTCTTCCAAGTGCAGTCTCAGTGGCAAGCACTTTGACATACGATGTCTACGGGAGATAGCTTCTGGGAACTAGAGGGAAAGGAGAGAACGTGATAATGTAATTTCCTGGCGTCGTTTGCATATTCATTGCTATAATGCGTAGGTGTGAGGATGTCACACCTATTGTAACTGTTGTGTTGAGAGCTAGACTGGAAGGTAGCCTAGAGGTCAAAGGTTTGGTCTGCCGCTTGATAGCTGTGTGAGGAGTCAATCTCTTTGGGACGTTTTTTCTTCTTTTTTTTCTCATATTGAGTGGAGGAAGAGTTGGACTGATTGACATGTTAATGTTCCTTCAAGCTCTGGGAAATCTATAGTTCCATGATTATGAAGCCAAAACAAAGCCAATGAGAGTAATTATGGAAACCAAGATTTAAGTTCAACTTATTTTTCTAATCATGTCATAAATTTTTTTAACTTCCGTTTTTTTATTGATGTGAGCCTCTCAAAATTCTTATAAGCTAATGTATTAATATATTACCAGAAAGCTCCTTGTCAACAAACAACTATTCAAATGTTACTTTAATTTTCAGCAGCAATGCTAGGCAAGACAATTAGATAAATTTATCAAAAATTAGATAAATTTATCAAGAATTCCTCTTCTTGCAATTTGAGGGTTTGATTCTGCAGAAGCAGAATTAGCTGATTATTTATAATTAATAGCACATTAACACCTGTGTTATCAAAGTAGCTAAGCCTTATTCCAAACTAAAGAACTGAAGATGTCTTGAGAATAGAGAATCAAAGAGAAAAAAGAAAAAAAGAAAAAAACTACAGCCTGCTAAAGACTGCCCAGGGAAGTTTAAGACACTAAGTCATTATAAATGCTAAAGAAAAAATTTCTTAAACCTCTACTATTGTTGCAGTGGCATTTATGAATAGGGCTATTAAAGTTAATTATTAATCTAGATTGTTTCAAGATGTAGAATTTCCAGTACAGATGAATGTTTCTAAACATTTAATTTAGCTTTGAGTAGAATAAGAATTAAATGTGGGAGTATTTTTTTAAAGTGTAAATCTACATATAATTTCAGTCATTGAAAATGATGGTTTGAAAAATTAATGTGGTCTTTCAAAAGACTAAGACACAAAATTGTGTTCATAGTGTTATTACAGTGTTATGTTTATATATAAGTGTTTATATAAACATATACGTAGAAAAAAAGACTGGAAGGGAACAAACTTTTTTAACTTTTAAATTTTGCTTTGGCCTTCCTAAATAGTGAGTTAAAAGTTATTTGTTTCCTTTTACAGCATTCCATATTTTTCACATGTCTAAATTGAAGACACACTTTTTTATAACCAGAAAAAAGTTTTGAAATCATAAATCTTTGTACAAATCTTTAGTCATTAATACCATTTGTGATATTTTAGGTTTCTGGGGAAGATACTTGTCCCACAGTGCCATTATTAAAATGGCCTTAGAAAAGGACTACTAAAAATTTATGGCCACTTTTCCTGTATGTATCTTCTTTTTCTCTTGAAAAGCTTCCTTTGAAGTCAAAGGGATTTTGTGAACAGATGCAGAAATATGTGAAAGAGGCACTGGATTCTTAAACCAGATGCATTAGACATTTTTATTATATCTCATAACCTTTGTAGAAAACAAAGATTATTTTGCAAGACTAGTATAATGGGAAAAAATGTATATTTATCATATGAATGGTTCTATCAAAAACCAAGAAATAGCCACGTTAGTTTTTATTGGCCTTGGCTGTGCACTTACTCCCTGAGTTGTGAAGCAAAAGTGAATGAGCCATAGCAGTGCTATGTTAGAAACTCTAACTAATAAAGTATTGTGATTCCTAGGTTGTTTTAATGGTTTTTAGTGTTTTCCTTTTTTAAAACAAAATCTTGGGTGAAAAGCTTGACATAGGGCATTTTTTCTTATCTCAGATGCAGGCTTTTATCTCTCAAGGCCAGATGTAAACTGAAGTTGAAAATAAAAATTAGGGAGAAACAGGAATAACAGCACATCACTCCATACTCATTATGGGATGTCTACACTTTATATGAAAACAGTTTATTTTGCCAGGTGTTGCCTGACAGAAAACTGTTGAAATCTGACAAGATGAGCGTAGTCATAGAGTCAGAGGAATTAAGACTTGACATGTTCTGTTTAAATGTTGATGGTATTAGGTAAATTTAAGCCTGTCATCATTGGCCAAACACAGAATCCATACTTCTTTAAGAACTAAGTCATGATGGTGTTGTGCAAAGAGTGAAATACTGATGGTTAGATTTTTGCAAAAATATTTGTTATTCAGTTGAAGTGTGATAAAGTGTCCACATTTTATTGCAGTTGAACATGCTTCATTATTAGCAGTGCCTAGCCTGGGTTTGGCCAGTATTCACATAATGTTCTTGCTGTTAACAATTGCCAAGTATAGCCATTAGATGAAGAATTATGCCTTAAAAAAAAGCATGGTTTAAAATTTTGGACCCTGTATTTAATTCTCACAAGACTTAAATTTTTTTAATTTAAAAATAATTTTAGATTTACAGAGTTGCAAAATTAGTACAGAGAATTTCTGTGTACCCTTCACCAAGCTTTGTCTTGAATAATCATAATACAGTTATCAAAATCAAGAAATTAATGTTGGTACAAAAATAGTAATTTAGCTACAGACTTAGTTCAAATTTCACTAGATTTTCACTGTCCCTTTACTTAGTCCAAGATCAAATCCAGGATCCTACATTGCATTTTGCTTTCATGTGTTTTCTAATCTATACATTTTCTCTTTCATGACCTTGGCACTTTTGAAGAGAACTGGTCAGTTATTTTGTAGAATGTCTCTCAGTTTAGGTTTATCTGATTTTTCTTTGTGATTAGACTGAGGTTATGGATTTTTGGCAAGAATACTGCGAAGAGATATTGTTCATAACAAGACCTTGAGGCAGGTATTGCCACCTTATTGCAAACGTGAAGAAATAGTCTTTAGTTAAGTAACTTGCCCAATGTCACACAATGGTGGAATTAGGATGGTAAGATTTAATGTAGGCATTTCATTCCATATTTTGCAATTAGTATTTGTTACTGTAGGTTTCTGCATTGTTAATGACATTAAATTGGGGTAGTGTTTCCACTGACTTTTAGCTTTTCTCTGCCATGTATTGTTCATGCAACATGCAACATGAGCTAATCGGCATGGTATGTGTTCAAGAGCTACTACAACCATCTGGGAATTTTGCTAGTTGATTACTCTGACAATTTGATGAGGTTACTTCATCTCTCGTGGCAAATAAAGGTGTTGCATGGATCCACTCTAAAGCTCCTTTTAATCTCAGTCAGTGAGTCTGTTTGTTTAAAGTGTTCTTGTGGTTGGTTGCTTTTGTGAACTGACCTAGTTTATTATAAATGATAATAATATTTAAATTCTTTGCAAAATAGCTTTGAGCAGCTAATGAAAACTACTGATAGTAACTGTTGAAAATATAGACGAAGGAAGAACTGTAGCTGAATGCTAAGGATTTATGCTAGCAGATAGTATGGCAGCCATGGCCTGGAAATGCTAAAGAGAGTGATGCTGCTGACCTCCAAATTCTTGCTCAGTGTATCTTTTGAATGACTGCAAGTTATAGAAGAGTTGTCTGCAGAATCTTCTGCAACTATATCTGCACACACACAGAGACAAAAAGATATATATTTTTGTATAAATATATTTATACACATTTATTTATTTATTTATTTAAACATCTATTGGCCAAGCACTGTGGCTGACGCCTGTAATCCCAACACTTTGGGAGGCCGAAGCCGGTGTATTTCTTGAGCTTAGGAATTTGAGACCAGCCTGGGCAACATAGTGAGACTTGTCTCTATAAAATATTCAAAAAATTAGCCGGGCTTAGTGGCATATGCATGTAGTCCCAGCTAGTCAGGAGACTGAGGTAAGAGAATCCCCTGAGTCCAGGAAGGCTGCAGTGAGCAGTGATTGTGCCACTGCACAGTTAAGATCCTGTCTGAAAAGCAAACAAAAAAGCCCCCCAAATCCATCTGTCTGTCTGCCTGTCTACCTCTCTCTCTCTCTCTCTCTCTCTAATCTATCTATCTCTATATTCCTTGTCTTTTAGAAAAGGAACTAACAGCTAGTGCGTGCTATGTGCTAAAGCCTCATGGTATGTGTTACACATACTTTGTCTTATTTACTTCATACAACAATTTGTAAATATTATTCTTCCCATTTTATAAAAGAGGAAACTAAGGTTCAGAGAGTTTAGGTAATTTTCCCAAGTCACAGAGTAAGTAAATAGCAGTAACACAGTTCAAAGCTAGTCTTGCCTATGCTTTTCCCACTTTACCAGTAGTCTTTTATCAAATGAAATCTTACGTGAATCCCTGTTATATAAAACAGATAAAAGCAAAGCTTTTCTGATTTAAGAAGCAGAGGAGTATTTTTAGCCCTGCTTGTTTGATTTCCCTCCCCACCTTACCCACCCCACTCCACAACCCATGGGCTCCTGAGACAGTGCCACACGATTTTGGATTTCTTAAGATGTAGTTTGAAAAGTACTGCAGCTTCCATAAATATCCAAGTAAGTTTGTTGATCAGGACCACATATGATGGATGGATTATTTTTAAGGAGCTGCACTGTAAATGAGTTTGAGAGTATTTACTTTGATGTGTATGTATTTTATAACTAAAAGACAGTATTCTATTGATCTTAAGCTACCTGAGAGTACGTGAGATAATAGCAGTCAAACAACTTTCTTTCCTTTTCTTGCCTTCTTTCTTTTTTATAGCTTAACTTCTGCCTAACATGCTGATCTTTGTGCCCAAAGGTAATGCTTTGGATTCACTCTGTCACTGTTGTAACTAACCTAGCCTCTAGCCTCCTCACAGAGAACACTTATTCTCGTTCTTTTCTGGACTCTATTCTACTGCCACCATTCAGGAGTTCAAGACTTTCTCTTCTGAAGATTACAATATGAGGCCTAAGTCTTCCTCCTAAATTTCAACAGAGAAATTTACTCCTTTAGGGTAGATGCTGCTCAGCCACACTGTCAGACCCTTGATGCCGAGAGATAATTTATAGGTACAGAGGTGATATGCTGACTCCAGCTTGAGTTAATTTAACTCTGCTCAGGCATTTACAGTTTTCTCTCTCTACCATTTCTTAACAATATCCTATCTTTTTTTCTCCAGTTCAGAGGCTTCACAGATTTCCTTAACTTCTCTGCTTACTGAGCATAGCAAGGTCATTTATAGGTCTTCGCACTGACCCATCACCTGAGTTCTGTTAGGTTTCTACTCATTAACCAACATTCATCTGTAGCTTTCTTTTTTTCTTGCCATACAGTCTTCTGTTTTTTTCTAGAGCTACTCCTCCATTTCTAATTGAGAAAGTTCTAATTGAACTGACTTCTGGTTGGCTAAAGAACTGTTTTTTGTTTTTGTCTTTTTTTTTTTTTTTTTTGCCCTTTTACCTCCTAAAAAGCAGAGTGAAACCAATCTGATTTTTAATTCATGGATATTCTTACAACTGCGGCTTCTACATCCTTTGCATTCTTTGCGGATGCACCAAACAGCATGCAAGAATGTCAGTTTCTTCTTCACATTCTTATCTTCATGTTCTGACTGTGACTCACTGAGGATGGATCCCTGAATAACCTTGGTTAGGTTGCTTCTTATCCCATTTTCTTGAGATGATAGGTGTAGATTTTTCAGTAAGGTAGTTGAAAGTGTAAAATAAAATAACATCTTACTTTGTAAAACATTTTAAAGTGGAATCTATTCTCTTTAATAATATCCTATTTTAATACAGCATTTTGTAGTTTTCAGAATGCTTCACATTCTCGTTTACTCTTGAGTATAATATACAAAGTTCCTCTGTTTAGCCATCAAAAATTTTTACTCATTGATTAAACTTTTATTGTGCCTTCCCATGTTTTTTAACCAGTTTTGCAATGATGATGAATATAAAGTAAATATCCGTGTTCTTTCAAGTTTTACTTCAGCGACTATTATCCTATTTGTACAAAATTAATTTAATGTTTAATTCATTTTTGGGCCCTGGTCTGATAGTATTGTGATAATTTCAGTTATTACTAAACATGATGGTAATGGAGGTGGTGGTGATAATAGCAAACATTCATTGGATGCTTACTATGTGCCAAGCATGGTTTTAAGTATTTGACATTCATTAACTCATTTAATCCTCATAACTCAATGAGGTAGGTGTTATTAGCCCCATTTTATAGATGGTGATTTTGGGAGGTTAGATAACTAACCTAAGGTTACATAGCTAGCAAGTGCCGGAACCAAAATGTAAACCCAGCTAGCCTGATTCCAAACCCTGTGCACTAACTACAATGATGATAAATTCTGAAACAAAGTACACATGTTAATTTGCTGATAACTGCCTTGTAACTTTTAAATCTGTTCTATGAAAGCCACTTATATATCTTGCCATGGTGACATGTAGAGTAGAAATTATAAATCATCCTTTGTTGTTGCTATTCTTACAGTCTTGTTTGGCTCAATGAATTATGAGAAAGAAGCAAAGCTGTCTTGTAAATTTATCTCCATGTCTCTATTTGGCTACTACCACTAGGATTACCTTGTATAAAATAAGAGCTTTTAACACATGAGTCCCAAGGTGCATGTAGGAAGTTCTATTTATACACAGTCTATAGCTAAAAGGTCAACCTGCACAGAGCCCTGCAGGCAGAGGAGAGGTGGTGAGAGCTAAAGCTGATGGATGACCAGGGGACCAGTATCTAGGGTCTAGTTGGGATTTATGGCTAGAGTGCTTTCTTCAAGAAGTAGCAGAAGTACAAAGTGAAAAGGTGGGGAATATGAAAATAGTGTTGTGGGCCATTTCTGCAAGGGACAAGGAAGAATTTGATTCTAAAAGATTGTCCTTTGAAGGAGTTCTTAAAGAGGTCTAAAATTCATTAATTATAGAGTATTAAGGTGAGTGTATTAATATATTAGAATGATGATAAGGCTTTAAAATTAGCAATATTGAACAGAATTCATTTTATACATCAAACAAAGAGCTTCTCATGAACTTTTTGTCATACTCCTCATGAACAGAGACTTTGCATGGAGTGGTCAACTTTATTATATGAATAAAGCCTACTCTTTATTCACCATGTCACTTTGGACCCTTTTGGAAAGCAGGAGAATATAAAAGTGAAGGAAAATGGAGCTGTTTGTTCAAATCCCAGATTTGGATTCCTGTCCTCCCATGGGGAGAATGTTCTGAGCAGCCAGTTCATAAATTTACTGGAAAAGAGAAGAGGCCTCTTGGGCTGAGGGTGAGTGTGCAGTGCGAAGTTGGAGTCCCAAGGGAGATGTTAAGGACCAGACTGTGTGGAACCCTTGCCAGTTGGGGGGAGAGAGCCAGATTGGCCCCCCGACTATGGCTACTAGTTACCTGGCAAACTTTGGCTTTTCCCATGGCTGGCAACCTTCTAGCTACTCCCATGCCACTAAGCTATGAGACATCCAGACTCAATAACTTATTAGAGACCCAAGTTCATCGGGGATAAACATTCACACAAACATTGTACTAAGTTGACTGGCTCTTCATTAAGAGGAAGTGTGGGAAAGTAGATCATGCATGACTATTTGGATCAGCCAGGCCTGGCTCCACCACCACATTTTAAATGTGATTCCAGGCAGTTTTTTGACCTCACTAAACCTAAATTGTCTCATGTGCAACATGTTAATAATACTCCTCACATTGTAGGAATTTTATGTAGATTTGAAATCCTACCATATATAAAGTTCCTTGGCTATGGCACAGCACCTGGTAGGTCCTCCCTGCTTGATGATGACTTCTTCAATAATATATAATTCTATCCAGCAACCTTTCTCTTTTTATCACTCTTAGTAGGATTTTTCCCATTGCCATACTATTCTTTCCCCCCCTAAAACGCCCCCCAAAATCAGTCTGACTATGTTAATCTCCCAAAAGCAGGGTTCTAATTATGTTGTTCCCTTGCTGAGAAGCCTGTGGGGGTTTCTGATAAAGTCCAGACTTCCCACAGAACGTTTAAAACTTTGCACAGTCCAGATCCAAAATACCTCTCTAGACCATTGCTATCTTACATAGATCCTTTGCCCTAGAGTTCACAAAATTTCCAAGTTTCCTCAGAGCGACTCCCTTTTACTTCCTTATTAATGCCATTGCCTCTTCTTGGAAAGGCCTTTCTTCTTATCCTTATCTGTCTGTATTCTATCATTCTTTAAAAACAAAACAGAAATATGTACAGCTTTCTGCAGTATCAATTATGCCACAATGAAGTGTTTTAAAACAGCAACAAAACAAATCTCATGTATAGGTTCTAAAAACTTTGTTCTGAAGCTGGAAATGATTGCTTCCATTTTGAAATTTTATAGGACATTGTGTCTTTCTTATAGAAAAAAAAATACATCGTTTATACTCTGTCTTTGTGTATAGGCATTTGCTTTAAGATAGATGGAAGAGCATGCTCTTTTTCATTTGGACCTTTTGTGAATACCTCAGCAGAAAACAGTTTAATGTGCACCATACCACAGGTACAGCATAGGTTGCTACTCAACAGGCAGACCTCACCAGGCAGTATGTTTCTAGAGGCCACCACCAGTCATGAAAGATAGGAAGATTCTTCCTGTTGAGCCCTGGCTGTGATAACTATGTGTGTGAGAAAATGAGTTACTATAATAATAAAGATTTAATTCTTAAATCTTTGGCATAATAACTCCTATTACAGGAGGAGCTCAATAAGTATTTAATGAGTGAATGAATTCAATAAAAAAAAAATCAATGACACAACACATGAGACAGTGCATGGCATTGTCATCAAGGAGACTGCTGAACTTAAACCATACATTTTTGTGTGCATTTTTATTTTTTTAATTACAAAAGATGTGTAATGTTTGCTGCAGTTAATAAGTGATCTTATTGCCCCAAGTATCCACATGTTTATAAATGATTGGAAGGTCATACTAATCATTTAGAGAAAATTTAGAGAAAATTTATTTCAACAATTTTCTCTAAGAGGGTATGAATTTCAAACTTCTTGCTTAACTGACTTTTATTGCCACTCTGGCCCTAATAGTATTTTTCACAGGTACCACTAATTATACTAGGGTTTGCCACCTCTTTATATTATACTGAGGTTTGTTACATTTGTATATAGAAAAGTGTAGACATACTCAGGATTAAGATGAAAAGATTTTAAGTATGGTTTTGCCTCAAGGAACTGTCTAGTTCATAAATGTGCCATATTATCTATATAACCACTGATGTGGTATTTGCTTTTATAATCCAGAGTATGCTTTCTTCCACTTATAAAGCAAATAAAAAGCTCATTGATTGTATTGACATTGCCTTTTTTTTTTTTTTTCTCATTTACCTACCTTAAGCCCCGTTTAAGCAACCTGTCAAACCATGCCTAGCATTTTTGCTCTGTAGATCTTGGTATGCCCTGCATAGATCAAGAAAACAGCCCTAGGTCTCACTGCACCGTTACGTGATGTAGATAGGCCATTTGTAAGCTAATGCAACTTCATTTTTCTTTGCACCTTGATAAATGCAGAGAAATGTGTTTCAAACAGATTTTATATCTATATAACCAAGGTTTTGCAAAGAATTTATATTTTCTTCTTTTAAAGTGGCCAGTGATATTATAGTAGTTGGTCAGGAAAGCTTTATTGCAATGCTTGCTTACCAAATTGTCATTACATGTTTAATAAAACCTTAAATCGTGCTATATCATATCTGTTAGAGAGAATGGGATTCTTTTTTTTTTTTTTTTGAGATAGAGTATCGCTCTGTTGCCCAGGCTGGAGTGCGGTGGTGCAGTTAGAGCTCACTGCAGCCTTGATGTCCTGGACTCAAGTGATCCTCCTTGTGATACTCACCTTCCTGCGTAGCTGGGACTACAGGCACAGGCCACCACATTTAGCTACTTTTTTTGTTTTTTATTAAATGCAAGGTCTCACTATGCTGTCTAGTCTGATCACAAGCTCCTGGGCTCAAATGGTTCTCCTGCCTCAGCCTCCCAAAGTGTTGAGATTACAGGTGTGAGCCTCTCTGCCTGGCCAAGAGGACAGGTTTGGTTGCAGCATCTATCTGGTAAATCTATGTCTAACTGTATTCAGGCTGCTATAACAAAATACCATAGACTGTGTATCATAAACAACAGACATTTATTTGTCACAGTTCTGGAGGCTAGGAAGTCCAAGATCAAGGTGCTGACACATTCCATGTCTGGTGAGGGCTTCCTTCCTGGTTCATTCTCTGAGATCTTTTTTATGAGGGCGCTGATCACCTCCCAAAAGCCCCACCTCCTAATGCCATTACATTGGGAATTAGGTTCCAACATATGAATTTTGGGAGGACACAAACATTCTCTTGCAGTCTGTGACTACAGTGGCCAGACATCTTGTAAAATCCAGAACCAATTATACTTTATAACCATAAATCTTTAAAGTGTCTTTGAAATTTCAGTGTTTCAGCATCCACCTGACATCTCCTGCACTGTGTCTCACATTCTAAAATAGAACAAAACTTCTTTAGCAGACCACATTCCCTTAATTTTGATTGAAAATATATTAACATATCTAGGACTAAAATAGAGACACAGCTTGCCCTCTTGTCTGTCTTTTCCATCTAGCTAGCAGGGATTTTGGTCAGGCTTCCATTATACCTGTCTTTTGAAAGTCAGATGCTTACCTTTAGACCAACCATGTGGATATAGGGTCAGCCAGTTTCCATTTTGACCGCAAGTTAGAAGGAATGGGGAATGAGAGGGGTGGCTATTCAAAAAGGAGTAACAAAGCCATGACCACTGATGGGATTACTGTCAGCTGAATACCATTTAAATTCCATTTTCTACAGGGAGATCATTAAGAATAAAGCATGTACATTGCAGGGGTGGGGGGATGGGAGTGGGTGGGTGGCGGGGAATGTTAAATCAAGCTTTTAAAAATTTCTCTCAGTTCAAACCCTGGGGAGGAAACCAGAGTTGAGGAATTAAAAAAGGGAGACAGAGATGGCAGAAGAATCGTTAGAGTGTAGATCTAAGGATTCCAAGGGGGTAGAGAATGTCAAGAAGAAGAAATGAAGAGCAAGATAGTGACATGATAAGATAAAGACTAAAAATTATCCATTAGAATTTAACCTATAATCCCAGCACTTTGGGAGGCTGAGGTGGGTGGATCACCTGAGGAGTTTGAGACAAGCCTGGCCAACATAGTGAAACACCATCTCTACTAAAAAATACAAAAATTAGAGGCCAGTGGTTGTGGGTGCCTATAATCCCAGCTTCTCGGGAAGCTGGGGTAGGAGAATAGCTTGAACCCAGGAGGTGGAGGTTGCAGTGAGCCAAGATCGCACCACTGCACTCCGGCCTGGGCAACAGAGCAAGACTCTATCTCAAAAAAAAAGAATTTACAGTTGGTATTATCACTAAAGACATTAGCAAACAAAAGTTTTAGAAGAGTTATTGGTGAAGAAGTTCAGTTACAATGAGAGAAAACGTGAGAAAGTGAGTATTGCTCGTTTGAAGATCCTGATTGAGAAGGGAGTGAGCAGGTGAAGGAAGCTACAAAGAATGGCCTTCCCAAAAATTTTCTTGAAGGTAAGGTCTTTTGGGATGAAAGAAACTTGAACATGACTGTTAGAGCAAGTAAAGATGGAGAGATTGACGATACAGGAAAGAGATGGAAAGAAATGGGAAAAAATTTGTCCAGAGCAAATGATTGAACACTAGGAGAGTGGGAGAAAGGTAGAGATAGGTGTGGGTCTAGGTAAGTTTGCTGAGAATGGCGTGGGAAATCAAGGAGCTCCAAACACTGCTGAGCATCATTCTCTCAGATGGCTTTAGTCCTGAGGTGATGGTGTATGTTAGTGGGTTTGTGTATGGATTCTGCAATCGGTCTCCTTGCATTCAAACCAAAGTTCTTCCATTCAATAAATGGGTATCCTTGGGCAAGTTACTGAGCCTCTCTGTACCTCATTTTCGTTTATAACATGGAGAAGAACATTGAGATAAAAGCTTGAGCTAGACTGCCAGGATTTGGAGCTAGTAAGCTCTACTGCTTACTGGCAGTGTGACCTTGTGAAGTCACTTGATTTTCCTGTGCCTTAATTTTTTTTCATCTGTAAAACAGACCATAATAGTATATACCTCAGTTTTTGGCTCTCTGAGCAGCACCATGGCAGTTGGCAAGAACAAGCGCCTAATAAAAGGCGGCAAAAAGGGAGCCAAGAAGAAAGTGGTTGATCCATTTTCTAAGAATGATTGGTATGATGTGAAAGCACTTGCTATGTTCAATATAAGAAATATTGGAAAGATGCTAGTCACCAGGACCCAAGGAATCAAAATTGCATCTGATGGCTTCAAGGGTTGTGTGTTTTAAGTGAGTCTTATTGATTTGCAGAATGATGAAGTTGCATTTAGAAAATTCAAGCTAATTACTGAAGACGTTCAGGGCAAAAACTGCCTAACATCCATGGCATGGATCTTACCCGTGACAAAATGTGTTCCATGGTCAAAAAATGGCAATGATTGAAGCTCACATTGATGTCAAGACTACTGATGTTTACTTGCTTCATTTGTTCTGTGTTGGTTTCACTAAAAAATGCAACAATCAGATATGGAAGACCTCTTATGCTCAGCACCAACAGGTCCTCCAAATCCGGAATAAGATGATGGAAATCATGACCTGAGAGATACAGACAAATGACTTGAAATAAGTGGTCAATAATTGATTCCAGACAGTAATGGAAAAGACATAGAAAAGGCTTGCCAATCTATTTATCCTCTCTATGATGTCTTCATTAGAAAAGTAAAAATGCTGAAGAAGCCGAAGTTTGAATTGGGAAGACTTATGGAGCTTCATGGTGAAGGCAGCAGTTTTGGAAAAGTCACTGGGGACAAGACAGGTGCTAAAGTTGAACGAACTGATGTATATGAACCACCAGTCCAAGAATCTGTTTGAAGTTCAGACTTATAATAGTGGCAAATAAAAAATCCTCTATTTGTGGGAAAAATATCCAAATAGTATCTACCTCAGAGTGTTACCATGAGTGTGAGAATTCAATGAGTTAATATTTGTAACTATGTAGAACAGTGCTAGGCACACTGTAGGTATTATGCAGGTTTTTAAAAAGGGTTTTATAAGCAGGGTTGAGAGCCTAATTGAAATTAGAAATTGCAAATTAGATTTGGAACAAAATTCTGCATTATTTTGAGATTTTCCCCCCCCCCCCCCAAAACTGCTCAGCTAGTAAGGGGTATAAGTGAAGAATGAGTTCTCTACCCTTGATCCACGATTGGAGTTTTTGTCTTGGCTAGGGGAGCTGAGGTTGCTCGGGAGAACATAGTCCAAGTGATGACCTTGGGGCCAGGCTGGGTAGGGAAGAAGAGAAGACAGGTAGGGAGTGCTGTATCAGCAAAAAATGGAAAAATCAAAGGCTGTGATTTCTAAATAAGGTTGAAGAGCACATATAGTGGGAATTAGAGAATGAAAGAGTTAAAAGGTAGAAGGTTGCAGACTGAGTAGAATATTGACATTTATGATTTCAAAAATGGAAAAATTCTGTGTAATGGCAAGGCCCAGGGTATAACATGGGAATAAAGGATTGAGGTTGAGGAGATGCAACAAATGTATTGAATGCTAGTGTATTGGATAGGTAGTCTACCTGACAATTGAACTCTCTTGGAGAATAGAATTTGAGGCAGAGAGACAGCCAGCTTCCTAATCCTTTAATCAGTTTAGAAGAATATTCAAGAGGTGGAAAGATAACAACAGAGGCTGAATAAGTGTAAATATCTACTCTTCTCTCGTTTATGTAGTCATGTAAAACTTTTTGGACCCATTGTCTTCTGAATGATTAGAAGACCCTGTTCAGTGGAGGATTATTTGAATATGTCACCTGGTGAATTCTGTCCTCATCTCTAATTCATGAGAGTAATGAAGTTGTGAGTATTTTATAGTATTGATTCAACAAGTATTTAGTGAATACATATTATGTGGTAGGTATTGGAGATAGACCAGTGAAAAACAGAAATCTTAAATTCCAGTAGGAGAGACAGACAAGTAATTAAGATATATAGTATGTTAGATAATAGTGATATGGAGAATGAAACAAAGCAAAGCAGGAATCAGGAGGTGGGTAGCCAAAGGGTACCACAGTTGTAAATTGGGTGGTCAGCAGAGGCCTCCAAGAAGGTGACTTTTAATGGAAGACCTGAAGGTGGTGAGAACATGTACAAAGTAGATATCTGAGGGAAGAGGATGCGAGGAAGAGGAAAGAAGAATGGAAAAGCCACGAGGTGGGGGCTAAACTGTCATGTTTGAAGACCAGCATAGAGGCCAGTATGGCTGCAGGAGAGTGAGCATTTTCTGTAACAAATACTATATAGCACTTACTATGTGTTGGATACTTTTCTAAATACTTCACAAGTATTAACTCATTTAATCGTTATATCAACCCTATAAGACGGTACAGATGAGGATCTGTGAAACAGATGTTAAGTAACTTGCCACACAAGCAACAGAATGCACACAGCTAACAAGGGTGAAGAGCCAGGACCTTAACCTTGGGGTGGTTTGCATTATGCTGTTCATTATAGTAATAATATACGAAGTCAGATGGCTAATAGGAGGGTGGACGTGGGGAGGTCAGTTGTATAGAACCTTAGAATAAATTGTAAAGACTTTGACTTTTTCTGGCATTAAATTGGGAAGTCATGGGAAGGTTTTGTGTGGGAGAATAGCGTGATATGATGTAAGTTTTAAAGTCTCACTCTGGTTATCATGTTAAAAATAGAATATAGAGGAACAAGAGTAGAAGCGAGGAGACCAGGTAAGAGGCTACAGGATTCAAGCAAAAGGTGATGTTGGCTTCGACTAGGGTGAGTGGTGAAGATGGTTTCATGAGACGTGATCAGGTTCTGGATATTTATTTTATTTTTGTATTTTATTTCATGTCATTTCATTTCATTCCATTTTTTGAGACAGAGCCTCACTCTGTCACCCAGGCTGGAGTGCAGTGGCGCTATCTCGGCTCACTGCAAACTCCACCTCCTGGGTTCAAGCGATTCTCCTGCCTCCGCCTCCCAAGTAGCTGGGACTACAGGAGAGCGCCATGCCTGACTAATTTTTGTATTTTTAGTAGAGACGAGGTTTCACTGTGTTGGTCAGGCTGGTCTCGAAATCCTGAGTTCAAGTGATCTGCCCACCTTGGCCTCCCAAAGCATTGGGATTACAGGCATGAGCCACCACACCCGGCCATGGATATTTATTTTAAAGCTAGAGCAAATAAGATTTTCTGACTAATTAGATGGAAGATGAAAGAAACAAAAGAGTCAATGATGATTCCAAAGTTTCTGGCCAGAGCAACTGAAAGAATGAATTTGCAATTTACTGAGATAGAAAATAATGTAACAGTAACAAGATTTTGGGAGGGAAGATCAGGGATTATCAGGAGTTAAGTTTTAGGCAAATTGAGTTTAGATGCTTAGTGAACATCTAAGTGGAAATGTCAGGTAGGCAGTTACACATGTGAGACCAAAGCTTAGGGGAGAGATATAGATGGAGATGTACATTTGAGAGTCCTCTGTATAGACTGTGCTGAAAGCCTTGAGATAGGGTATGATTATCTGTGCAGTAGGTTTAGAAAGAGAAGAGAGGAGTGGAGGGGAAGGATGGGAGGGGAGGGTGAGAAGGGAGGGGTGGTTCCAGTACTGAGCCTGTGAACATTCCAACATTAAGTGGCTGGGATGATGAGAACCAGACAAGATCTATTATCCAGATAAGTATAAGATAAGTAGGAAGTGGTAACATGCTGGAAGCCAAGTTAGGAAAATGTTTTATAGACTAACATTAATGTGTGTGTGTGTGCGCGCATGCACACAAGTGCATGCTCTTGCACACAGTCAAAAACACCCTCCCCCCCAAACACACATGTCTTATATGTAGATGGAATGATGAGGAGTATCAACTACTTTTCTTCAATAATTACCATAGTCTGTACTTGCAGGCAGATTTAACTGGGAAGCCAAATTATTAAGTAAGATAGCTTGATGGGTATGGAATCAGAGCAAAGGGAGTTCACTGAAGCACGTCATTGGCTAAGGTAATCAAGCTATCATTATTCAAAGATCCATCTCCAGTATGGGACACACCTGTTCCTTGAGCAACATATTGCTGGCCTGTGCCATAGTGCCAACTCACTTGGGCAGTTCTTTAAAACCCAAGGCCAAAGTTTTCCCAGTAGAGCTTCTTTTTTAAAGCTTCCACCCCTCAAGGGGACATATTCTTTCTTTAGATATGTTGATGTGCCTCATTTTGTTTCTATAAGTGTATTAAGTCTTGTCCTCAGAGTTCTTATACTTTTTGAGGGGGGTGGGTGGGGTCACTATTTACTTTGATTAAAATGTTGACCTCCTATCTTGAAAAATGTGTATATGCATTCTCAAAACTGCATACAGTTTCACAAGTTCATAAACCCAAGTTAAGAACTCCTAAATTTTTTTTCCTATCCTCAGCTGATTTTTTCTTCTCAATTTCTCTTACTATTCTTTTTTTTTCTCCCTCACCCTCCTCGCATCCATTTCCCCAAATCCCCAGAGTCCATTCTGTCATTCTTATGCCATTGTGTCTTTATAGTTTAGCTACCACTTGTGAGAACATACTGTGTTTGATTTTCCCATTCATGAGTTACTTCACTTAGAAGAGTGGTCTCCAACTTCATCCAGGTTGATGTGAATGCCATTATTTAATTCCTTTTTATGGCTGAGTAGTATTCTATGGTATATATACCACATTTTCTTTACCCACTTGGTTGATGGGCATTTAAGCTGGTTCCATATTTTTGCGATTGTGAATTGTGCTGCTGTAAACATGTGTGCCTAGATGTCTTTTTCATAAACATGACTTCTTTTCCTCTGGGCAGATATCCAGTAGTGGGATTGCTGGATCAAATAGTAGTTCTGCTTTTAATTATTTAAGGAACCTTCATAGTGTTTTCCATAGTGGTTGTACTAGTTTACATTCCCACCAGCAGTGTAAAACTGTTCCTTCTCACCACATCCACGCCAACATCTATTACTTTTTGATTTTTAAATTATGGCCATTCTTGCAGGAGTAAGGTGATATCACATTGTGGTTTTGATTTGCATTTCCCTGATAATTAGTAATTTTTATTTTAGCATTTTTCCATGTGCTTATGGCCATTTGTATATCTTCTTTTGAGAATTGTCTATTCATGTCCTTAGCCCACTTTTTGATGGGATTGATTGCTTTTTTCTTGCTGATTTGCTTGAGTTCTTTGTAGATTCTGGATATTAGTCCTTTGTCAGGTATATAGATTCTGAAGATTTTCTTCCATACTGTGAGTTGTCTGTTTACTCTACGGATTATTGCTTTTGCTGTGTAGGCACTTTTTAGTTTAATTATCTTGGTTTTTGTTCCGTTTGCTTTTGGGCACTTGCTCATGAATTCTTTGCCTAGGCCAATATCTAGGAGAATTTTTCTGATGTTATCTCCTAGAATTTTTAGGTTTCAGGTCTCAGATTTAAGTCTTTGATCAATCTTGAGTTGATTTTTGTATAAGGTGAGAGTAGAGGATCCAGTTTCATTATTCTACATGTGGCTTGCCAATTATTCCAGCACCATTTGTTGAATAGGGTGTCCTTTCCTCACTTTATGTTTTTGTTTGCTTTCTCGAAGATCAGTTGGCTGTAAGTATTTAGCTTTATTTCTGGGTTCTCTATTCCATTCCATTGTACTACGTGCCTGTTTTTATACTAGTACTATGCTTGTAGTAGTTTGAAATTGGGTCATGTGATGCCTCTAGATTTGTTCTTTTTGCCTGGTCTTGCTTTGGCTATGTGGGCTCTTTTTTTGTTACATATGAATTTTAGGATTGTTTTTTCTAGTTCTGTGAAGAGTGTTAGTGGTATTTTGATGAGAATTGCATTGAATTTATAGATCGCTTTTGGCAGTATGGTCATTTTTACAATGTTGATTCTACCCATTCATGAACATGGGATGTGTTTCCATTTGTTTGTGTCATCTCTGATTTCCTTCAGCAGTATTTCATCGTTTTCCCTGTAGAGATCTTTCACCTCTTAGGGTTAGGTATATTCCTAAGAATTTTATTTTATTTTATTGCAGCTGTTGTAAAAGGGGTTGAATTCTTGATTTGATTCTCAGCTTGATTGCTATTGGTGTATAGCAGTGCTACTGATTTATGTACGTTGATTTTGTATCTGAAACTTTACTGAATTCATTTATTAGATCTAGGACCTTTTTAGATGAGTCTTTTTTTTTAATTTTTTTTTTTTATTATACTTTAAGTTCTAGGGTATATGTGCACAACGTGCAGGTTTGTTACATATGTATACTTGTGCCATGTTGGTGTGCTGCACCCATCAACTCATCATTTACATCAGGTATAACTCCCAGTGCAATCCCTCCCGCCTCCCCCATCCCCGTCGTAGGCCCCGGTGTGTGATGTTCCCCTTCCCGAGTCCAGGTGATCTCATTGTTCAGTTCCCACCTACGAGTGAGAACATGTGGTGTTTGGTTTTCTGTTCTTGCGATAGTTTGCTGAGAATGATGGTTTCCAACTGCATCCATGTCCCTACAAAGGACACAAACTCATCCTTTTTTATGGCTGCATAGTATTCCATGGTGTATATGTGCCACATTTTCTTAATCCAGTCTGTCACTGATGGACATTTAGGTTGATTCCAAGTCTTTGTTATTGTGAATAATGCCGCAGTGAACATATGTGTGCATGTGTCTTTGTAGCAGCATGATTTATAATCCTTTGGGTATATACCCAGTAATGGGATGGCTGGGTCATATGGTACATCTAGTTCCAGATCCTTGAGGAATCGCCATACTGTTTTCCATAATGGTTGAACTAGTTTACAATCCCACCAACAGTGTAAAAGTGTTCCTATTTCTCCACATCCTCTCCAGCACCTGTTGTTTCCCGATTTTTTAATGATTGCCATGCTAACTGGTATGAAATGGTATCTCATTGTGGTTTTCATTTGCATTCCTCTGATGGCCAGTGATGACGAGCATTTTTTCATGTGTCTCTTGGCTGTATGCATGTCTTCTTTTGAGAAATGTCTGTTCATATCCTTTGCCCACTTTTTGATGGGGTTGTTTGTTTTTTTCTTGTAAATTTGTTTGAGTTCTTTGTAGGTTCTGGATATTAGCCCTTTGTCAGATGAGTAGATTGCAAAAATTTTCTCCCATTCTGTAGGTTGCCTGTTCACTCTGATGGTAGTTTCTTTTGCTGTGCAGAAGCTCTTTAGTTTAATGAGATCCCATTTGTCAATTTTGGCTTTTGCTGCCGTTGCTTTTGGTGTTTTAGACATGAAGTCTTTGCCCATGCCTATGTCCTGAATGGTACTACCTAGGTTTTCCTCTAGGATTTTTATGGTATTAGGTCTAACATTTAAGTCTCTAATCCATCTTGAATTAATTTTCGTATAAGGAGTAAGGAAAGGATCCAGTTTCAGCTTTCTACTTATGGCTAGCCAATTTTCCCAGCACCATTTATTAAATAGGGAATCCTTTCCCCATTTCTTGTTTTTCTCAGGTTTGTCAAAGATCAGATGGCTGTAGATGTGTGGTATTATTTCTGAGGACTCTGTTGTGTTCCATTGGTCTATATCTCTGTTTTGGTACCAGTACCATGCTGTTGTGGTTACTGTAGCCTTGTAGGATAGTTTGAAGTCAGGTAGCGTGATGCCTCCAGCTTTGTTCTTTTGACTTAGGATTGTCTTAGAGATGCGGGCTCTTTTTTGGTTCCATATGAACTTTAAAGCAGTTTTTTCCAATTCTGTGAAGAAACTCATTGGTAGCTTGATGGGGATGGCATTGAATCTATAAATTACCTTGGGCAGTATGGCCATTTTCACGATATTGATTCTTTCTATCCATGAGCATGGTATGTTCTTCCATTTGTTTGTGTCCTCTTTTATTTCACTGAGCAGTGGTTT
This sequence comes from Macaca mulatta, assembly GCF_049350105.2. NCBI lineage: Eukaryota > Metazoa > Chordata > Mammalia > Primates > Cercopithecidae > Macaca > Macaca mulatta. The sequence continues at coordinate 121,197,471 of NC_133406.1, forward strand.
GTAGTTCTCCTTGAAGAGGTCCTTTACATCCCTTGTAAGCTGGATTCCTAGATATTTTATTCTCTTTGAAGCAATTGTGAATGGGAGTTCATTCATGATTTGGCTCTCTGTTTGTCCATTACTAGTGTATAAGAATGTTTGTGATTTTTGCACGTTAATTTTGTATCCTGAGACTTTGCTGAAGTTGCTTATCAGCTTAAGGAGATTTTGGGCTGAGAGGATGGGGTTTACTAAATATACAATCATGTCATCTGCAAACAGGGACAATTTGACTTCTTCTTTTCCTAACTGAATACCCTTGATTTCTTTCTCTTGCCTGATTGCCCTAGCCAGAACTTCCAACACTGTTGAATAGGAGTGGTGAGAGAGGGCATCCCTGTCTTGTGCCAGTTTTCAAAGGGAATGCTTCCAGTTTTTGCCCATTCAGTGTGTTATTGGCTGTGGGTTTGTCATAAATAGCTCTTATTATTTTGAGATACGTTCCATCAATACCGAATTTATTGAGAGTTTTTTGCATGAAAGGCTGTTGAATTTTGTCAAAGGCCTTTTCTACATCTATTGAGATAATCATGTGGCTTTTGTCTTTGGTTCTGTTTGTTTGCTGGATTATGTTTATTGATTTGTGTATGTTGAACTAGCCTTGCATCCCAGGGATGAAGCCCACTTGATCATGGTGGATAAGCTTTTTGATGTGCTGCTGGATCTGGTTTGCCAGTATTTTATTGAGGATTTTTGCATCGATGTTCATCAGGGATATTGGTCTAAAATTCTCTTTTTTTGTTGTGTCTCTGTCAGGCTTTGGATTCAGGATGATGTTGGCCTCATAAAATGAGTTAGGGAGGATTCCCTCTTTTTCTATTGATTGGAATAATTTCAGAAGGAATGGTACCAGCTCCTGTTTGTACCTCTGGTAGAATTCAGCTGTGAATCCATCTGGTCCTAGACTTTTTTTTGGTTGGTAGGCTATTAATTATGGCCTCAATTTCAGAGGTTGCTATTGGTCTATTCAGGGATTCAACTTCTTCCTGGTTTAGTCTTGGGAGAGTGTAAGTGTCCAGGAAATTATCCATTTCTTCTAGATTTTCTAGTTTATTTGCGTAGAGGTGTTTATAGTATTCTCTGATGGTAGTTTGTATTTCTGTGGGGTCGGTGGTGATATCCCCTTTATCATTTTTTATTGCATCTATTTGATTCTTCTCTCTTTTCTTCTTTGTTAGTCTTGCTAGCAGTCTATCAATTTTGTTGATCTTTTCAAAAAACCAACTCCTGGATTCATTGATTTTTTAGAGGGTTTTTTGTGTCTGTATCTCCTTCAGTTCTGCTCTGATCTTAGTTATTTCTTGCCTTCTGCTAGCTTTTGAATGTGTTTGCTCTTGCTTCCCTAGTTCTTTTAATTGTGATGTTAGAGTGTCAATTTTAGATCTTTCCTTCTCTCTCTTGTGGGCATTCAGTGCCATAAATTTCCCTCTACACACTGCCTTAAATGTGTCCCAGAGATTCTGGTATGTTTTATCTTTGTTCTCATTGAATTCAGAGAACATCTTTATTTCTGCCTTCATTTCGTTATGTACCCAGTAGTCATTCAGGAGCAGGTTGTTCAGTTTCCATGTAGTTGAGCGGTTTTTATTGAGTTTTTTTAGTCCTGAGTTCTCGTTTGATTGTACTGTGGTCTGAGAGGCAGTTTGTTATAATTTCTGTTCTTGTACATTTGCTGAGGAGGGCTTTACCTCCAATTATGTGGTCAATATTGGAATAAGTGTGATGTGGTGCTGAGAAGAATGTATATTCTGTTGATTTGGGGTGGAGAGTTCTATAGATGTCTATTAGGTCCACTTGGTGCAGAGTTGGGTTCAATTCCTGGATATCCTTGTTAACTTTCTGTCTCGTTGATCTGTCTAATGTTGACAGTGGGGTGTTGAAGTCTCCCATTATTATTGTATGGGAGTCTAAGTCTCTTTTAAGTCTCTAAGGACTTGCTTTATGAATCTGGGTGCTCCTGTATTGGGTGCATATATATTTAGGATAGTTAGCTCTTCCTGTTGAATTGATCTCTTTACCATTATGTAATGGCCTTCTTTGTCTCTTTTGATCTTTGATGGTTTAAAATCTGTTTTATCAGAGACTAGGATTGCAACCCCTGCTTTTTTTTGTTCTCCATTTGCTTGGTAGATCTTCCTGCATCCCTTTATGTTGAGCCAATGTGTGTCTCTGCATGTGAGATGGGTCTCCTGAATAGAGCAAACTGATGGGTCTTGACTCTTTATCCAATTTGCCAGTCTGTGTCTTTTAATTGGAGCATTTAGTCCATTTACATTTAAGGTTAATATTGTCATGTGTGAACTTGATCCTGTCATTATGATATTAGCTTGTTATTTTGCTCGTTAGTTGATGCAGTTTCTTCCTAGTCTCGATGGTCTTTACATTCTGGCATGTTTTTGCAATGGCTGGTACCCATTGTTCCTTCCCATGTTTAGTGCTTCCTTCAGGATCTCTTGTAGGGCAGACCTGGTGGTGACAAAATCTCTAAGCATTTGCTTGTCTGTAAAGGATTTTATTTCTCTTTCACTTATGAAACTTAATTTGGGTGGATATGAAATTCTGAGTTGAAAATTCTTTTCTTTCAGAATGTTGAATATTGACCCCCACTCTCTACTGGCTTGGAGAGTTTCTGCCGAGAGATCTGGTGTTAGTCTGGTGGGCTTCCCTTTGTGGGTAACCCGACCTTTCTCTCTGGCTGCCCTTAACAGTTTTTCGTTCATTTCAACTTTGGTGAATCTGAGAATTATGTATCTTGGAGTTGCTCTTCTCGAGGAGTATCTTTGTGGTGTTCTCTGTATTTCCTGAATTTGAATGTTGGCCTGCCTTACTAGGTTGGGGAAATTCTCCTGGATGATATCCTGAAGAGTGTTTTCCAACTTGGTTCCATTTTCCCCCTCACTTTCAGGCACCCCAGTCAGACGTAGATTTGGTCTTTTCACATAATCCCATACTTCTTAAAGGCTTTGTTCATTTCTTTTTCCTCTTTTTTCTTTAGACTTCTCTTCTCGCTTCGTTTCATTCATTTGATCCTCAATTGCTGATACTCTTTCTTCCAGTTGATCGAGTCCGTTACTGAAGCTTGTGCATTTGTCACGTATTTCTCGTGTCATAGTTTTTATCTCTGTCAGTTCGTTTATGGCCTTCTCTGCATTGATTAGTCTAGTTTTCCATTCTTCCATTCTTTTTTCATGATTTTTAGTTTCTTTGCACTGGGAATGTAATTCCTCCTTTAGCTCTGAGAAGTTTGATGGACTGAAGTCTTCTTCTCTCAACTCGTCAAAGTCATTCTCCGTCCAGCTTTGATCCGTTGCTGGTGATGAGCTGCGTTCCTTTGGATGGGGAGATGCGCTCTTATTTTTTGAATTTCCAGGTTTTCTGCCCTGCTTTTTCCCCATGTTTGTGGTTTTATCTGCCTTTAGTCTTTGATTATGGTGACGTACTGATGGGGTTTTGGTGTGGGTGTCCTTCCTGTTTGTTAGTTTTCCTTCTGACAGTCAGGACCCTCAGCTGTAGGTCTGTTGGAGATTGCTTGAGGTCCACTCCAGATGCTGTTTGCCTGGGTATCAGCAGCGGAGGCTGCCGAAGATAGAATATTGCTGCACAGCGAGTGTTGCCATCTGATTCTTGCTCTGGAAGCTTCGTCTCAGGGGTGTATGCAGCCCTGTGAGGTGTGAGGTGTTGGTCTGCACCTAGTGGGGGATGTCTCCCTGTTAGGCTACTCAGGGGTCAGGGACCCACTTGAGTAGGCAGTCTTTCCATTCTCAGATCTCAACTTCCGTGCTGCGAGATCCACTGCTCTCATCAAAGTTGCTAGACAGGGACATTTACCTCTGCTGAGGTTTCTGCTGCTTTTTGTTTAGCTATGCCCTGTCTCCAGAGGAGGTGTCTACAGAGGCAGGCAGGCCTCCTTGAGCTGTGGTGGGCTCCACCCTATTCGAGCTTCCTGGCGGGTTTGTTTACCTACTTAAGCCTCAGCAATGGCGGGCGCTCCTCCCTCAGCCTCGCTGCTGCCTTGCAGTTAGATCGCAGACTGCTGTGCTAACAATGAGGGAGGCTCCATGGGTGTGTGACCCTCCCGGCCAGGTGTGGGATATAGTCTCCTGGTGTGCCATTTGCTAAGACCCTTGGTAAAGCGCAGTATTGGGGTGGGAATTACCCGATTTTCCAGGTGTTGTGTGTCTCAGTTCCCCTGGCTAGGAAAAGGGATTCCCTTCCCCCTTGCACTTTCCAGGTGAGGTGATGCCTCGCCCTGCTTCAGCTCTCGCTGGTCAGGCTGCAGCAGCTGACCAGCGCTGATTGTCCGGCACTCCCCGGTGAGATGAACCTGGTACCTCAGTTGAAAATGCAGAAATCACCCGTCTTCTGTGTCGCTCGTGCTGGGAGCTGGAGACTGGAGCTGTTCCTATTCGGCCATCTTGCTCTGCCCTCCTGTATTCTTCTTGGATGAGTCTTTGGGTTATCTAGGTATGCAATCATTTCATTGCCAAAGAGCAACAGTTTGACTTCCTCATTACCAATTTGGATGCCCTTTATTTCTTTCTCTTGTCTGATTACTCTGGCCAGGTCTTCCAGTACCATATTGAATAGAATTGGTGAATGTGGGTATCCTTGTCTTATTCCAGTTCTCAGGGGAAATGCTTTCAACCTTTCCCCATTTAGTATAATGTTGCCTGTGGGTTTGTCATAGATCTCTTTTATTACTGTAAGATATATCCCTTCTATGCCAATTTTCCTAAGGGTTTTAATCATAAAGGAATGTTAGATTTTGTCAAATGCTTTTTCTGCATCTGTTAAGATGATCATATGATTTTTGTTTTTATTTCTGTTTATGTGATATATCATTACATTTATTTACTTGTGTATGTTAAACCAACCCCGCGTCCCTGGTATGAAACCCACTTGATCATGGTCAATTATCTTTTTGATATTGTGTTGTATTCATTTAGCTACAGAAGATTTTTGCATCTGTTTTCATCAGAGATATTGGTCTGTAGTTTTCTTTTTCTTGTTATGTCATTTCCTGGTTTTGGTATTAAGGTAATGATGGCTTCATAGAATGATTTAGGGAGGATTCCATCTTTATATTTTTCAGTAGTTTCAGTAGGATTGGTACTAATTCATCTTTGAATGTCTGATAGAATTCAGCTGTGAATCCATCTGGTCCTGCACCTTTTTTTGTTGACTACTTTTTTTTATTACTGTTTCAATCTCATTACTTTTTTTTTTTTTAAGAGTTTTTGTTTCTTTCCGGTTTAATCTAGGAGGTTTGTATATTTCCAGGAATTTATAGTTTATATAGTTTATATACTAGGGTTTGTAGTTTATGCACATAAAGGTGTTCATAGTGGTCTTGAATTGTCTTTTGTATTTCTGTGGTGTCAGTTGTAATATCTCTCATTTCATTTCTAATTGACCTTATTTGGATCTTCTCTCTTCTTGATTAATCTCACTAATGGTGTATTGATTTTGTTTATCTTTTCAAAGAACCAGCTTTTTGTTTCATTTATCATTTGTATTTTCGTTTGTTTCAATTTCATTTAGTTCTGCTCTAATCTTTGTTATTTTTCTTCTGCTGGGTTTGGATTTGGTTTGTTCTTGTTTCTCTAGTTTCTTGAAATGTGACCTTAGATTTTCTATTTGTGTTCTTTCAGACTTTTTGATGTAGGCATTTAATACTGTGAACTTTCATCTTAGCACTACTTTTGCTATATTCCAGAGGTTTTGATTGGTTGTACCACTATTATCATTCAATTCAAATAATTGTTTAAATTCCATCTTGATTTCATTGTTGACCCAAGGATCATTCAGTAACAGATTATTTGATTTGCATGTATTTGCATAGTTTTGAGGGTTCCTTTTGGAGTTAATTTCCAGTATTATTCCACTGTGGTCTGAGAGAGTACTTGATATAATTTCAGTTCTCTTAAATTTATTGAGATGTGTTTTGTGTTCTATCATATGGTCTATCTTGGAGAATGTTCCATGTGCTGATGAAAAAAATGTATATTCTGCAATTGTTGGGTAGAATGTTCTATAAATATCTGTTAAGTCAGTTTGTTCTAGAGTGTAGTTTAAGTCCATTTTTTCATTGTTGACTTTGTCTTGACCTGTCTAGTGCTGTCAGTGGAGTATTGAAGTTCCCCACTATTATTGTGTCTATCTCATTTCTTAGGTGTAGTAATAATTGTTTTATGAATTTGGGAGCTCCAGTGTTAGGTGCATATATATTTAGGATTGTGATATTTTCCTGTTGGACTAATCCTTTTATTATATAATGTCTCTGTTTGTCTTTTTTAACTGTTGTTACTTTAAGGTCTGTTTTGTCTGATATAATAGCTACCCCTGCTCGCTTTTGGTGTCCATTTGTATGGAACATCTTTTTTTCCACTCCTTTACCTTAAGTTTATGTGAGTCTTTACGTGTTAGGTGAGTCTCTTGAAGACACTAGATACTTGGATGGTGAATTCTTATACATCCTCCCATTCTGTATCTTTTAAGTGGAACATTTAGGCCGTTTACATTCAACATTAGCATTGAGATGTGAGATACTGTTTTATTCATCACTGCTAGTTGTTGCCTGAATACCTTGGGTTTTTTAAATTGTGTTACTTTTTTATAGATCGTGTGATATTTATGCTTTAAGGAAGTTCTATTTTGGTGTATTTTGAGGTTTTGTTTCCAGATTTACGACTCCTTTTAGCAGTTCTTGTAGTGCTGGCTTGGTAGTGGTGAACTCTCTCAGCAGTTGTTTGTCTGAAAACGGCTTTATCTCTCTTTCATTTATGAGACTTAGTTTTGCTGAATACAAAATTCTTGGCTGATAATATTTTGTTTAAGGTGGCTAAAAATAGGACCCCAATCCCTTCTGGCTTGCAGCATTTCTGCTGAGAAATCTGCTGTTAATCTGATAGGTTTTCCTTTATAAGTTACTTGATGCTTTTGCTTCACAGCTCTTAAGATGTTTTCCTTCGTCTTGACTTTAGATAAACTGATGACTATGTGCCTAGGTGATTATGTTTTTGTGATGAATTTCCCAGATGTTCTTTGAGTTTCTTAGATATTGATATCTAGATATCTAGCAAGACCAGGGAAGTTTTACTCGATTATTCCCTCAAATACGTTTGCATACTTTTAGATTGCTCCTCTTCCTCAGGAATACCAATTACTCTTAGGTTTGGTCATTTAACATAATCCCACATTTCTTAGAGACTTTGTTCATTTTTAAAATTCTTTTTTCTTTGTCTGTGTTGGATTGCGTTACTTCAAAAGCTTTGTCTTTGAGCTCTGAAGTTTTTTCTTCTGCTTGTTCGATCCTATTGTTGATACTTATCAGTGTGTTTTGCATTTCTCTAAATGTGTCTTTTATTTCCAGAAGTTGTGGTACTCTTTTCCTTACCATATCTATTTATCTGGGAACTTTTTCATCCATATCCTGTATTTTTTTTAAATGTATTTAAATTGGTTTTCACCTTTTTCTGGTGCCTCTTTGCTTAGCTTAATAATCAACCTTCTGAATTTTTTGTCTGGCAATTCAGAGATTTCTACTTGGTTTGGAGCCATTTATGGGTGTTATAGAACCTTGTTTTATCACATTACTAGAATTTTTTTTTGGTTCCTTCTCATTTGGGTAGACTGTTTCATTGGAAAGATATGGAACTGAAGGGCTGCTCTTCAGGTTCTTTGGTCCCACAGGGTGATCCATTGATGTGATGCTCTCCCCGTTTCTCTAGGGATAGGGCTTCCTGAGAGCCAGACTGCAGTTATTGTTATTGCTTTCCGGGTCTAGCCACCCAGTGGGGCTACCAGGATCCAGGCTAGTGCTGTAAAGAGTGCTGTGATGTGACCCATCTTCAGTTCTCCCAGCTGTGGATACCACCACCTGCTCTGGTAGAGGTGGCAGGGGAGTGAAGTGGACTCTTTGGAAGTCCTCGGTTGTAGTTTCGTTTAGTGCACCAGTTTTCTTGAATACTGGTTATGCTCACAGTGAAGTTGTCACGTGGACAGACTTAGGACCTCTGGTTAGCCAGGGTGTTGCACATGGTAGAATTAGCTGTTGTTTTCTCTTTCTTTGGAGCAGGGTTGTTCTGCTATTAGTTGAGTTGGTTGGCCTCTAGCCAGAGGTGGCACTTTCAAGAGAGTGCCAGCTGCAGTAGTAGAAGGGGGATATAATCTTGCCCTACATTGGCCAGGATGAGTACTCCGGTTTCTCAGGTGATGGGTGGGGCCATGGAGCTCCCAAGAGATTATGTCTTTTGTCTTTGGCTAACAGGGCCAGTGGAGACAAACCATCAGGTGGGTGCAGGGTTAGGCAAGTCTGAACTCAGACTCTCCTTGGGTGGGGCTTGCTGCAGCCACTATGGGGGATCGTGGGGGTGGTTCTCAGGCCTGTAAAGTTGTGTTCCCAGGGGGATTATGGCTGCCTCTGCTGCATCATACAGGTCACCCGGGAAGTGGGGGAAAGCTGGCAGTGACATGCCTCACCCCACTCCCATGTAGGCAGCAAGGCCATTCTCACCTTCACCATGCCTCCCTAACTGCACTGAGTTTATATCCAGGCCGCAGGAGAGCAGAACTGAGATCTTGCCTTGGCCTAAAAGCCTTCCAGCTGAGAAAGCAAGCAGGGCTCTCAGTCCTTACCTCCCTGCCTGCCGGAACCTTTGGCTGTGACTTCTGCGTTTATATCTGCACTTCCTGTTCACTCCTCTCCCCTGCCCTGGATTCTGCTCAGGGAAGTTTTGCTCAGTTGAAATTATTACAGAGTTCAGCTAGGAGCTTCCTTTACCCTGTGGCCTCTCCCCAGTTCCACTGGCTGCCTTTCCTTCTCCAAGGACCTCTGTGAGATAAGGCCAGGAATGGCTTCCCTGGGGCCTGAGCTGAGGACTGGGAATGCCTACAGGGCTCTTTCTGCTACTTCTACTTTTATATTTCACTTGGCTCCCTAAATTCATTTTAGCTCTAAGTATGGTTAAATCCTCCTGTGATCTGGATTTTTAGGTTCCCCAGTGAGGATGTGTGTTCAGAGGCTGACTTTTTCCCCTTTCACACTTTGGGACCTCACAGTTTTTCGGCTGTCTTGTGGCACGTGCAGCAGGAAGCCACTTCTTTCAAAGGGTCTGTGAATTTTTTCAGTTTTCCTGGTATATTCCTGCGATGGTTCTTGGAGCCAAAGTTCACCGTGTGAGTCCCCAGACACTGTTCTGTTCTTTCTAAGTGGGAGCTGCACGTTAGTCCTGTCTCTTACCTGCCATTCTTCTTTTCTCCCTAACAACTCCTACTTTAAGTTGACCTATCTTTGTTTTATGGAAGAACCCAGAAAGTAAACGTATTTATTTCTTTCAAATGCTGAGCTCTCCTCCTCATTGTTGCCTCCTCCACTTACTAACTTTACTTACTCCACTTCCTAACTACAAAGCTGGTCTGATGCTGTATACCATAGGACTTTTATGTGAATAACTAGGTATTTCTAGTATGACAGAAAGTCAAATCTTCAATAAGTAACGTCTGGGAGAGTGAGGCAGACTTTATATAATATTTCTTACTGTACAAATGTACTTAGAGTGAAGGTCTAGTGTACACAGTAGCACAAACGTGTAATGCTTATGCTAGCCAATTCTGAAATCCGCCTTTAGAGAGGGTGTGAGAATCTTTCTGTAAGACAGTGCTGCCTAAACATTTGGGAACACACACACACACACACACACACACACACAATTTGGTTAATGTTTTGAGGGAAATCCTGAAAGAGTAAAAATATTTGCCTGAAGGGAGAGAAAAAAGCTTTTCAGGATATAAACAGTAACACCCATCTGAACTTCACAGAAAGTGTCATGGGTGTCAGTGATTAGAACTCATCAGATATTTGGCTGTCCTTTTCAACCAGAAGATCGATTTGAACCAGATTACCACATTCATGGTTTAGTTTTGAAGAGAGAAAGAAAGAGAGAGAAAACTAATTATTTGTGTCTTTGTTCAAAGGCCTTTTTGTATTGTATATCCCTGAAAAGCTCATAGGGGAGCCAGCCTTCACATCCATTAAGGTTAGTCCTGAAACTGTTGAATTTGATCCCTTCCATTTGCCATCTGGATACAGTAGAGAAAAAGCTATGCTGCATTGGGTTGCTGGACACTATCCAGAAAATAACATGTCAGGGCATCAAAGGCTTGAGGCACTTGGTCCGGTCTGTCTAATGATCACAGGCAGGGTCTGCTCTCCAGTTTTGTAATATGTTTTATTTTTTCAGTGACAATATATATCCCAGTAAAATAGATCACAAGGGTTACTGCCAACTTGTCAAAACTAGGATACTTCCATCATAGACTTCAAAAAAAGACCATATTTTAATTGGGAAAAGCTTCATTGCCACAACTGAGGAAGCTCCATCTCCCTTATCCTAGTATATCCCCTTTCTTACAGACAGCACATACTGCAAGAAGGATTCTGATTCATAGATTGTTTCATCCCATCCCCAAGTCCCAAATTTAAAATCTCATTAATATTGACATTATTTAAAATTGTATTAATTATCCTGTTTGTAAGTGGGCCTAGTATCTGGCTAGTTAATGACCATACTGGCAGCTTTCCAGAAATCTGACAACCACATCTCATTATTCACACCAACTGGAGCCAATTGAAGCTGATTTTTTTTTTCTGTTATTTTAAAATGTGGATGGGAAGCAACAGCAGTGGCATGTCTTCTAGTCTCCTCTGAGATTGGGGAGGAGGCTTGCATAATAGGACTTATAATATCAGGGAGCATATGGCTACATTTTAAGGTAGCTGGAAGCCATCTAAGCTGTGATAAAACAGGCTTTGGTTTAGTTCTCTGCAGGTTGTACTTAGGAATTCATTTATAGCTTCTGCAGTAAGCACAATTGTAGGGAATTGCCATTTTGTCTCTTACACAGGAATGAGATGGCAAGAAGAGTTGCCAAATCCTAACCGTGAAAATTACTTTTCTTGTGGACAGGAATGGTCCTCAACTGTACTCTGATTACTAGGACAACTAAATCTCCTAACCTGACCCAGGAAGCTGAAGAAACCTTGCTAAGTTGTGGCTGGGTTACTAAAAGGGGTGTCGTGTACCTTGTTCAGGTTATCTGGAAGGTCCAAAGTTGTTATATTCTGCTCCAAACTGATACTGTCAGTACTCCTATCTTCTCATCATTTATGAACTTTACTCAATAACTTTCTTGTTCTTCTTTTCTTCTTTTAGATCCTGGTATTGAAAACAAACAAAGTCTCCTCCAAACTATAAATCAAGCAAAGCAGTGTTAATTCTTAGCAATATTATCCCTGCTAAGCATTGTACACATACTCATAGCTTTCATTTGGCCACTTTCAGACTAGCCTGTCCCTTTCTATAGGTTGGTGACTTGTTTTTCCTTTAGTGTTTACCTGCTCTCAGATCCCCTCCCTGGTTTAAAAATAAAAGAGGAAAGACTGTGATAAGTCATTACTAGAGCCAGACTTCCTGGCCCCACCATCTCCTACCTGAGTTACTTAAACCCTTCTGTGCCTTAGTCACCTTATCTGTAAAATACGAATATTAATAGTGCCTATGTTATAGGTTTGTGTTGATAGCTAAGTAAGGTATATAAAGAAAAGGGCATAGTGTAGGAGAGTGCTCAGTACTGCGTATATTTACTATTGTTGTTTCTTATTAGATATAATTTAGAATAGACAGGTTTACTTATTTTTACCTCAAGCAAGTATTTAGCATGTTAAGCCTTTTATTACTTATTGTAAATGAAAAGAGCTTCAGGTCTGCTGAAAGAATTACAGAGATTAGCAAGCAGGAGAGTTGAAGCAAGAGAGATCCTTAAAATTATATTATTGTCTTACTACAGTTGAAGAAATAGCAGAAGCATAGAGTGTCATAGTCGAACTTACCTAGAAGAAGGCAAATTCCTAACTTCAGCCTCCTCTAGCCATCCTGTCTCACCTAAGAGGGGGAGAGAGATGAAAAAATAAGCTGAAAACACTTGTGAGTTTCACAGTTCAGGGTCACAGGTTCACCAAATCACTGAGACCTAATCATAAGACTATACAACACTTCATCGCCCCCTACGACTTGCCACTACACTATTGAAAGCCTGTTTACTGAAGTTCCTTTTACCTAGTAGATTATGTCCACCTTTGAACAAAAAATTACAAGACATACTAATGGGTAAAAAACACAATTTGAAGAGAATAAACAACCTCAGAACTAGAGTCAGATATGTCAGGTATATGAGAATTATTAGACCAGGAATTTTTTTTGACTATGATTAATATGTTAAGGACTTTAATGGAAAAAGTAGACAACATGAAAGAACAGATAGGTAATTTAAGCAGGGAGATGGGAATTCTAAGAAAGAAGTTTTAAAATGCTAGAGATCAAAAACACTGTATTAGAAGTGAAGAATGCCTTTGATAGGTTCATTAGTAGGGTGGACATAGTCATTGAAAGGACCTCTGTGCTTGAGACAATAGAAACTTCCAAAACTGAAAATCAATGAGAAAAAAAAAAAAAGATAAACAAGAAAAGAATATCCAAGAACTATAGGACAACTATAAAAGTTATAAATACATGTAATGAAAATACTTGATGGAGAAGAAAAAGAGAAAGGAACAGAATCAATATTTGAAGCAAAAATGATTGAGAATTTTCTCCATATTAATGTTAGACAGCAAACACAGATCCAGGAAACTCAGAGACCACCAAGAAAGATAAGTGGAAAAGCAAACAAATAAACAAACCCCCCAAAACTATACCTAGGCGTATCATATTCAAAATGCAGAAAATCAAATATTTAAAAAAAATCCTGAAAAAAACCAGAGGGAATAAACACCTATAGAGGAACAAAGATAAGAATTACAATTGACTTCTCTTCAGAATCCATGCAAGCAAAAAGAGAATGGAGTGAAATATTTAGTGTTAAGAGGAAAAAAAAAATCAATCTGGAATTCTGTACCGTGTGAAATTATTATTTAAAAGTGAAGAAGAAATAAATACTTTCTTAGACAAATAAAGATTGAGAGATTTTGTTACAGGACACCTGCCTTGCAAGAAATATTAAAAGAAGTTCTTCAGAGAAAAGGAAATTGATATAGGTCAGAAACTTGGAGCTACATAAAGAAAGAAAAAGCATCAGAGAAAGAATAAGTGAAAGTAAAATGGAAACTTTAATCTTTCTTATTCCTAATTTAGCTAATAGATAATAATTTGTTCAAAATAATAATAGCAACAATCTATTTGATTACATATGCATATGTATATACTTATTTATGCTTATATATAAGGGAAATGAATGACACCAATGATACAAGGGATGGGAGGAAGGAATTAGGAATATTTTGTTATTACTAGGTATTCGTACCCCCTGTGAAGCAGTAGGTGTTATTTCAAAGTCACTTGGATTAGTTGTAAATTTATAGTGCAAAGTCTAGGGCAATCACATAGAAAAGTAAAAAAAGCATAATAGATATGCTAAAAAAGGAAAGAGAATTGAATCATATAAAATGTCCAATTAAAAACTACATAGGCAGAAAAGTATGGAAGACAAAAATAAGAAGTATGGAAGACAAAAATAAGAACAATAAGGCCGCAAGTAGAAAACAGTAGCAAATATGGTAGATATTAATCCACCTATATCAATAATAATTTTAAATGTCATTGGTCTAAATATACCAATTAAAAGACAGAGATTGTTGAAGTGGATTAAAAAAACCAACAAGAATCAACTTATGTTGTCTATAAGAAATCCACTTTAAATATAAAGACACATACAGATTTAAAGTAAAAAGATGGAGATATACCGTGATAAAACTAAATGAAAGAAACTAGCTAAAGGGGGATCAACTGTGTTAATTTCAGACAGAACAGACTGAAGGTCAAGGAAAGTTATCAAGGATAAAGAGAAACATTACATAATGATAAATAGGTCAGTTCTCTAAAAATACATGGTAATCCTTAATGTGTATGTATGTGCCTAACAACAAAGTGTAAAAATGCACGAGCAAAAACTGATAGAACTCCAAAGAGAAATAGATGATGCACTCTTACAGTTGGAGAAATGGACAGATCTAGCAGGCAGAAAATTAGTAAGGCCGTAGTAGAACTCAACACTCCATAAATCAACGGAATACAATTGACATATATAGATGATTTGTATCTAACAATAGTAGATTGCACATCTTCTTAAGCTTACATGGAATATTCACCAAGATAGACCACATTCTGAACCGTAAAACAGATCTTAACAAGTGTCAGCGAATAGAAATCTTACAGTGTCTGACCTTAGACCATATGGAATTAAACTAGTAGTCAGTAACAGAAAGATAGCTGGAAAATCCTCAAATACTTGACGATTAAACAACAAACATATAATAACACGGTGGTCAAATATAAAATTTCAAGAGAAATTCTAAAATATTTTGAATTCCATGAAATTGAAGGTACAACTTATTGAAATTTGTGGGATGCAGTGAAATCAGTGCTTAGAGGGAAAATTAGAGCATTAAATGAATATATTTGAAAAGAAAAAGATCTAAAATCAGTTATTAAAACTTTCACTAGCAAAATAAAAGCACATTAAGTTGAAAATAAGCAAATGAAAATGAAAAATAAATTGGAGCAGAAATCAATGAAATTGAAAATGGGAAATCAATAGGAAAAACCTACAAAACCAAAAACTAGTTCTTTGGAAAGTTCAATAAAATCAATAACATGCCTCCCCCAAAAATAATAATAAAATCACCAACCCTTAGCCAGGCTAAGAAATAAAGAGAGATGACACAAATTACCTATATCATAAATGAAAGAAGGAATATTACTATGGATCCCACAGACATTAAAAGGATAATAAAGGGATGTTATGAACAACCCTATGCCCACAAATTTAATAACCTAAATAAAATGGGCCAATTCCTTGAAAAGCACAATTTGCTAAAACTCACAGAAGAAGAAATAAACAATCTGAATGGGTCTAAATCTGTTAAATCAATTGAATCAATAATTTAAAACCTTACAAAATGTAAAGTACCAGGCCCAGATGGGTTCACTGATGAAATCTAGTAGATGTTTTAAGAAGAAATTATACCAATTCTCTGTAATCCCTTTCAGAAGATAGAAGCAGAGGGAATACTTCCAAACTCATTCTGTGAACCCAGGCATTACCCTATACCAACAAAAGACAAAATACAAAGACATTACAAGAAAAGAAAACTATAGATCAGTATGTCTTATGAATATGGATGCAAAAATCATCCACAAAATACTAGCAAAGTGAATCCAACAATGTATAAAAAGAATTATACACCATAATCAAGTGGAATTTATTTCAGGTATGTGAGGCTGGTTTAATATTTGAAAACCAATGAGTGCAATCCATCACATCAACAAGCTATAAAAGAAAAATCACAAGATCATACCAATAGATGAAAAAAAGCATTTAACAAAACACAACACTCATTCACGATAAAAACTCTCAGTAAACCAGTAATAGAAGGGAACTTCCTCAACTTGAATGCCTGTGAAAGACCTGCAACTAACATCATACTTAATGCAGAGAAACTTGAAGCTTTCTGCTAAGGTTAGAAACAAGACAAGGATGTCACCACCCCTTTTCAACATTGTGTTGGAAATCCTAACTAATGTCTCTCTCTCGCTCTCTTTCTATTTCTCCAGCTATAAGAGTGCATTCATCTAGAGGGAGAGAGAGAGAGAGGCATTATGTAGGAAATAGAAGGAGACTGTATCAGTTGACTATATATGTATGTACAGTCAAAGCAAAGGCAATACAATGGAAGAAAGAGTCTTCATCAAATGATGCTGGAATGATTAGACATCTGCTTGAAAGACACGAATCTAGACATAGACGTTACACCCTTCGCTTAAATCAAAATGGATCCTAACACTAAATAGTAAAATGCAAAACTATAAACCATGTAGGAGACAGCATAGGATAAAGTTTACATGACTTTTGGTATAGCAGTGACATCCATAAATGAAATAATTGCTAAACTGCACTTCATTACAATTATAAACTTCTGCTCTGCAAAACACAATGTCAAGAAAATGAGAAGTCAAGCCACAGACTAGGAGAAAATATTTGCAAAAGACAAATCTGATAAGGGACTGTTACCCAAAAATATACAAAGAACTCTTAAAACTCAATAATGAGAAAATGAACAACCCAAAAACGGGCAAAAGACCTGAACAGACACTTCAACAAAGATATACAGATGACAAGTAAGTGTATCAAAAGATGTTCAACATCACTTATCATTAGGGAATTGCAAATCAAAACAACAATGAGATACGACTGCACACCTAATAGGATGGCCAAAATTCAAAGCACTAATGCTACCAAATGCCGGCAAGAATGTGAAGTGGCAAGAACTCTCGTTCATTGATGGTGGGAATGCAAAATAGTACAGACACTTTGGAAGACAGTCTAGCAGTTTCTTACAAAACTAAATATACTCTTACCATGCAGTCTGGCACTCATGCTCCTTGGTATTCACCCAAATCAATTGAAAACTATGTTCCAAAAACCCTGGATGTGGATATTTGTGGCAGCTTTATTTATCATTGCTAAAAGTTGGAAGTATCCAAGCTGTCCTTTAGTAGGTGAATGGATAAATAAACTGTGGTACATCCAGACAATGGAACACTCTTCAGCACTTAAGAGAAATGAACTCTCAAGCTATGAAAAGATATGGAGGAAATTTAAATGCATATTACTAAATAAAAGAAGCCAATCAGAAAACGCTACATATTTTATGATTTCAACTATTTGACACTCTAGAAAAGACAAAACTATGGGGACAGTAAAAAGCCTAGTGGTTACCCAGGCTTTGGGAAAGGGAGAGATGAATAGCCACAGCACAGAGGATTCTTAGGGCAGTGAAACTCTCCTACACGATACTGTAATGGGGGATACATGTTATTATACATTTGTCCAAATCCATAGAATATACAACTCCAAAGGGAAAACCCTAGTGTAAACTATGGAGTTTGGGTGATTATGATGTGTCAGTGTAGGTTCATTGTTAACAAATGTTCCACTGTAGTGTAGGATGCCAATAGTGGGGAAGGTGATATATATGCGGGGACAGAGGATATATGGGAACTCTATTTTCTGCTCAATTTCGCCATAAACCTAAAACGTCTCTAAAAAATAAATTTATTAATTAAAAAAAACTGTTAATACTTTCTCTACTTCTGACCTTCTAAAACAGCCTATTCCAAGTTGGTTTTTATTCCATTCTCTTCCTTCTACCTGTTTCTTACCTATCTTTCTTATTAAAATCTTTAGTAACGTTCACATTGCCAAATCCAGTGGTCAATATTTAGTACTTACATTCTTTGATCATTCATTAGCATTTGACACAGTTGACTCTACCCTCCCTCCTAATACACTTTTTTTTGTTTGTTTGTTTTTGAGATGGAGTCCCGCTTTGTTGCCCAGACTGGAGTATAGTGGCTCTATCTCAGCTCACTGCAACCTCCACCTCCCAGGTTCAAGCGATTCTCTGCCTCAGCCTCCTGAGTAGCTGGGATTACAAGCGTGCACTACCACACCGGCTAATTTTTGTATTTTTAGTAGAGACAGGGTTTTGCCATGTTGGCCAGGCTGGTCTCGAACTCCTGGCCTCAAGTGATCCGCTCACCTTGGCCTCCCAAAGTGCTGGGATTACAGGTGTGAGCCAATCGCGCCCAGCCTAATGTGCTTTTTTAATGTCTTGGTTTCCAGGACACCACATACTCCTATTTTACTCCTACCTCCCTGGCTGTACTTTTTTTGTTTTGTTTTGTTTTTCCCCCAGCATGGCACTAATCACATTCTGTACTCATCATTGTTATTTGCTTTCTTATTTTTCACATGTCTCTTTCTGGAATTTATGCTCCACAATACCAGGGCCACGTGTTAGATGCCGAACACATATTTGTTGAATGAATGACTCTCCCACTAATTTGGTGTTCTTGGGCAATTTGTTTAATTTCTTGAGACATCAGTTTTTTCATCAGAAATGTGTTGCTGTTTGCCTTTTGATTTTTAATATTCTTATGTTATATGATTCTCAAAAGGAAGAAAATGGAGGCAAGGAGACCAGTCAAAGGTTATTATAAGATTATAGGTATGAGGGGGAAAGGATCCTAATATTATGGGTATTAGATAGTTTAAAAAGAATTTGTTACATCTATATATATTGACCTGGAAGGATGTCTATGGTATATTGTAAGATGGAAATAAAAGCAGAGTAATATATGGAAATATGGAAATATATGGAAATATGGAAAGTGGAAATAAAGCCTGGCTCAGTGGCTCATGCCTGTAATCCCAGCCCTTGGGGTATATGAGGTGGGAGGATCACTTGAGCTCAGGAGCTTGAGACCAACCTGAGCAATATAGTGAGATTCTAATTAAAAATAATACATTTTTTAATTAAAAGAAAATATTTTTTCTTTTTAATTAAAATAAATATATATTTTTTCTTTTAATTAGAAAAGTAGAAATAAAGTGCAGAGTAATATATGATCCCAATTTTGTTTAAAAATGTGCCCTACATATGTAAATTGTTTCATATTTTTAAATAAAGGTGTAGATATATACACTTGAGTCTTAATGTTGATGGCTTTATTTAGGGGTAATATGAAGGAAGAACAAATTTTTTACCTTTTATTTTATATAGTTCAATATTATTTGAACTATATATACTATATAAACTACCAGAATTATTTGACAGTTTTTAAAAATCTAGTATGGTGAAGAGGAGTAAAAAGATGACATTATGGCCTGAAGTTTCAGTATGAAAAAGTTAAAGTACAAATTCTCCTTTAAACCACAGGATTCCTTTTCCAGAGTTTTTAAAGGAACTGTTGGGGCAGTGGCATATGATAATTAAAATAGTATATTATTAACTAATAGATATGGGCCTGATATTCCCATGTCTAGCTCTTATAAACTTGATTAGGCCCAAAGCTCTTGACCCAAACCCAAATGTTGGGATGTGAATTACCACCTATCTGAGGTAATGGGTACCAGAGACCAACCTGAGCCCCTGCATGCGGGAAGAACAAGTCAAGGGCGCCAGACCTGGCTCTACCATAGGCTTATAGGGATAACAGAAAGGGCAAGACTCCTCTGGTGAAAAAGAAACAAACAACCACACACACACATACAAAGAAAAAAACCAGCCAACCAACAGACAAGCAAACAAACATGGACTAGTCATGGTCCTTGAAGCTGATCAATTCGATGAGCAATTCTTTGACACAAGTGTTAAACAAGATCAGATAAAGAAAGTAAGCTCTCTTGTTCTCTTTTCTGTGAATATTACCTGTCGTAGCAGAAAAAAAAGTAGAAAACTGCTGCTTTAGATCCCCATTTACTAAGTGAGAATAAAAAATGAGGAATCAACAAAGACAAAATTAGAGAAATCAGAGTGTAAAATACAAACAACACAGTGTAGCTTCATGAAAATGAGAGGGGAGTGTTTTGTAGATGATAATAAGCAGTGTCAGTTGATAGATTGAAAGAGATCATTGAAGAACAGCAAGACAAAAACAGCCTATTGAATTAAAGGATTAGGAATCATTTTTTTAATTTTAGAAGAGCTTTAGTAATTCTGTGGGTAAGAAAGCAGATTTGTGGAGAGATTAAGGTAGAGGGTAGCTTATGGGGAGTTAAAGTGGTGGTGGCAGGTATGAAGTTCTTACAGGAATATTTGGGAAGAGTAGGAAAGGGAGAAATGACCCAAGATGGAGGTAAACCTTTTTATATTTCCATAGAGTAGGAAAGACTTGAAGGATCTGATAAAGAGGTAAAGATTAAAGATGGAAAAAGCATAAAACCTGATAGAGAAATATTCTGAAGAACACAGAAAGCATAGAATTAGTAGCACTGTGGGAAAGGGTTAATCTTAGAGGGACCCCTTTCTGTGAAGTCAAGGAGAGGATGGTTATCTATGTGGAAATATTTGGAAGTACGAAGTAGAAAAGTTGGTACAATGTGCTGAATTCATTAAAGC
The DNA here is from genome assembly GCF_049350105.2 of Macaca mulatta. Lineage (NCBI taxonomy): Eukaryota > Metazoa > Chordata > Mammalia > Primates > Cercopithecidae > Macaca > Macaca mulatta. The sequence goes on from NC_133406.1 coordinate 121,217,527, forward strand.
AAGACCTGAGGTTACCTGTTAAATAGAGAGAAGCTCTTGGGAGCTTAAGCAGACTGGAGATTTAAAATTAGTTCTAAGTAAAATAGAACAATGAATTAGGTGTGCTTGGCATGATCATGACTGTACTATAGACTTCTCAAGGGATTTACTATTTCATGACTGTTGTGTTCCCATTCCTCAACACAGTGTTTGGTACATGGCTAGTGCTCAATAAATGTAAATGGATGGATGAATGAATGAGGATTTGGTATTTTTATTTTAATTGAATCAAACTATTGCTCCCCCTCCCCAACCCCGGCCACTGCTTCCAACAAGGGCTTGAGTGAAGTTAAATGTAATCATTAAACTAAGTCCACAGTGGTCTAAAGTTTGTAAACAGGACTTGATACAATAGATGATATCTTTTTTATAAGCCCAAAATCGTGTGTGTTAGCTTTCTTAGGATAAAGGGTAGCAGTAATATTTTATTTTGGCAGTGCTAGATAAAAAGGGGGAGTTGTTAGATCTAGCACACATTGTTCTGCAGCTAGTAGCTCTGGAATATTTGTGGTTTCAGTGGCCCCTAAGGAGCCTGCTCTTTCCTGCTCTTGGGTCCTCATCAGAATATTCCAGTAAGTTTGAGATCATTCAGATCTCCCTATTTAAAACTGAAGAAATGACTAGCATGTTTGTTAGAGAGGCTTGGGAGCTTGTGTTCAGGAATCCTGTTAGAGGTCATAAGTGAACACCAAGATTGCAGATTTGAGCACGTATGGGTTTACTTCAGTAAAAGATTTTGATGAAAAAGAGGACAGGGACAGACACTGCTTGAAAACAGAAATAGGCTTATAGTCTTTTATTTTTCTGTGAGGATAAAGAGGAAAGTAATTATGAAATTTTATCATTTACTCATTTATTTAATAAGTATATATTAAGCACCTGTATTATGCAGAGAAAAATGTTAGTAAAATGTGATTTGTTAACTGGGAAACATTTTGAGTATCTTTCAAAAAAAGAATAGCATGACTCACATTATTTTTATTTTATTTTTATTTTTATTTGTACAAATTTATGGCATACATGTGAAGTTTTGTTACATGTATATAATATATAATGTGAAATTTTGTTACATGTATATAATATGTAGTGATCAAGTAAGGGTACTTAGGGTGTCCATCATCCAAGTACAATGCATTTTTGTTAACTATATTCACCCTACTCTGCTGCCAAACATTGAAAGTATTCCTTTTATCGAACTGTATGTTTGCACCCTTTAACCCACTTCTCTTCATCCTCCCTTCTCACCCACACTCATCCCTCCCAGTCTCTGTTATCTATCTTTCCACTCTCTGCTTCCATATGATCAAATATTTTAGCTCCTACATATGAGTGAGAAGATGAGATGTTTGTCTTTTGGTGACTGGCTTATTTCGCTTGCCCCAAACGTGGCTCACACCTGTAGTCTCAGCACTTCAGAACGCCAAGATGGGAGGATCACTTGAGCCCAGGAGTTCGAGACCAACCTGGGCAACATGGTAAAATCCCATCTCTACAACAAATACAGAAATTAACCGGGTGTGGCTGTTCAGGAGGCTGAGGTGGGTGAATCACTTGAGCTTGGGAGGTCAAAGCTACATTAAGCCGAGATCAGGCCACTGCACTCCAGTCTGGGTGACAGTGAGACCCTGTCTCAAAACAAACAAAAACCCCCCAGTTCTATCCACATTGCTGTAAATGAAAGGGTTTTATTTTATTTTTTAATGTTTGTGTAGCATTCCATTGTATATATGTACACATTTTCTTTATCCATGAATCTGTTGATGAACACTTAGATTGATTCCATAGCTTTGCTATTGTGAATAGTGCTGCAATAAACATGCGAGTGCAGGTATCCCTTTGATATATTGATTTCTTTTTCTTTGGGTAGATATCCACTAGTGGGATTGCTGGATCAAATGCTAATTCTATTTTTAGTTTCTTAAGAAATCTCTGTACTGTTTTCCACAGCAGCTGTACTAGTTTCCATTCCTACCAGCAGTGTATAAGAATTCTCTTTTTTCCACATCCTCACCAACATCCATTATTTTCTACCTTTTCTGATTTGGGTAAGATGATATCTCATTGTGGTTTTAATTTGCATTTCTTTGATGATTAGTAATGTTGAAGATTTTTTGAAATACCTGTTTGCCATTTTCATGTCTTCTTTTGATGAATGTCTATTGATTTCCTTTCCCCACTTTTTAATGGGATTGCTTTTCGTTTGTTTGTTTTGCTGTTGAGCTGAGTTCTTTGTATATTCTGGGTATTAGTCCCCTGTCAGATTAATTGTTTGCAGCTATCTTCTCCCATTCAACAGGTGTCTATTCACTCTGTTGATTATTTCTTAAACCAAAATTAAGCTTTTAAGTTTAATTAGGTCCTATTTGTCTATTTTTGGGTTTGTTGCCTGTGCATTTGAGGACTTAGTCATAAATTCTTTGCCTAGACCAATGTCCAGGAGAGGTTTTCCTGGGTTTTATGCTAGTATTTTTATAGTTTCAGGTCTTTTGTTTAAGTTTTTAATCTATTTTGAGTTGATTTCTCTATATGGTAAGAGATAAGGGTTCAGTTTCATTCTTCAATATGTGGCTCTCCAATTTTCCCAGCATTATTTATTGAAGAGCATGTCCCTTCTCCAGTGTAAGTTCGTGCTTATTCCAAATTTATTTCCTAATGAAAGTTGAAATAATTCTGATACTAAACCACACATTTATCCTCTACTAACTAGATGACATTAGGAGTTTGCTGTTTCTTCCTTACTGCTTAAGTCATTAGTAAGATCAAAGCGTTTTCCTCCATATTGCTTTTGGTTCTTAGGAATCTCTGCAGTGGAAGGAAACTGTGACCCCCTTGAACCAGAGCAGCAGCAGGTGAGCAGAAAAGGAACTCGATTTCAAAATATTTTGTTTTAAGATGTGTTTTGTTGTATTGAAGTCATCATACATCTGATATTGATTTTGAGATTCTTAATTCATTCTTTTTAAAGATTGAGATTAAAAAACCTAAACACATTTCCACTCAGTTTTCCCATAAATCCCATCCATTACCTCAATTCAAAACATCCTGATCCTGCAGTGTTGTGCTATGTTTCAGCCCTTGCTGAATTGGGAGTGCTCTTGGGTGTCTCGTGGGGTATGTGCAGTACTGTCTTCCAGAAAAGAGAAAATGACGCTGTATTACAGGTTCAATGTATGCTCTAGCTAAGGGCAAAACTATTCAAAAGCCAAACTGAATTTATATTGAATTTCCCTATATACTTGTGAATGCCTCTTTCACAGAACATTATTAAAATAAATATCAGGGCTGGGCATGGTGGCTCACGCCTGTAATCCCAGCACTTTGGGAGGCTGAGGTGGGCAGATCACCTGAAGTCAGGACCTCAAGACCAGCGTGGCGGACATAGTGAAACCCCGTTTCTACTAAAAATACAGAAATTAGCCGGACATGGTGGCATGAGCCTCTAATCCCAACTACTCGGAAGGCTGAGGCAGGAGAATCACTTGAATCCAGGAGGTGAAGGTTGCAGTGAGCTGAGATCACGCCATTGCACTCCACCCTGGGTGACAGAGCAAGACTCTGTCTTAAAAAATAATAATAAAGGCCAGGCATGGTGGCTCACGTCTGTAATCCCAGCACTTTCAAAGGCCAAGGCAGGTGCATCACCTGAGGTCAGGAGTTCGAGACCAGCCTGGCCAACATGACGAAACCTTGTCTCTGCTAAAAATAACAAAAGTTAGCTGGGCGTGGTGGCAGGTGCCTGTAATGCTAGCAACTTGGGAGGCTGAGGCAGGAGAATCACTTGAACCCAAGGGGCGGAGGTTGCAGTGAGCTGAGATCATGCCATTGCACTCCAGCCTGGGCAACAAGAGCTAAACTCTGTCTCAAAAGAAAAATAATAAAATAAAATAAAATAAAATAAAATAAATATCAGGAAATTATCACATAACATCTACTCTGAACTTTAAAGTGAGATTGCTTGCACTTTAAGGAGAGTTGAGGAACTTTATAGTTTATGAGGTAGCTTTTAAGCACTTATTATTCTAAGAGTGTTTTATTAAATTAATTTTAATGTATTAGGCATTTTTTTGTTTTGTTTTGTTTTGTTTTGAGACAGTGTCTTACTCTGCTGCCCTGGTTGGAGTGCAGTGGCGTAATCTCAGCTCACTGCAACCTCCACCTCCTGGGTTCAAGCGATTCTTCTGCCTCAGCCTCCCGAGTAGCTTGGACTACAGGCACGTGCCACCATGTCTGGCTAATTTTTGTATTTTTAGTAGAGATAGGGTTTCACCATATTGGCCAGGCTGATCTCGAACTCCTGACCTCGTGATATGCCCGCCTCGGCCTCCCAAAGTGCTGGGATTACTGTTCTGATAGTTGTAGGTATTGTTACCTGAAGGATGGCCAGCATTTGGATAGGCAGTCTGGGAAGGGATAATTTGAAAATTTTCCCTACTCATTTTGGCAAATGGCCCGCCTCCATCTTCATCCATCGTGAGGACTCTGAGTGTCATGGGATTTAAGATGAGACTTCAGCTCCTGCATTTCATAAGCCTCATGTATTATTCATTTCTACTTCATTCATATGCATATATTGAATCCCTGCCCTGTTGGTGTTAGGGATAACAGCATGGTTCTTTCCCTCGAGGATTTCACTGGCTGGTGAGGGTAGTGGGCATGTAGGAAAAGTGAGTTACAGTACAACTATGTGCTATAATAGAGGGAGGACAAAGCATTGTAGTTGCTTACAGGAGCAAGTGACTCATCTTGTCCTGGGGATTTGTAGAGTGCTCCACAAATGTGGTAACAGCTGCACCGGGTCTCAAAAGATATATTGAAATTTGTTAGGTCAAGAAAGGGATGCCAGGCAGAGAGAATTGCAAGTGCAAAGTCTTGGAAGTTAGCAAGAGTATGGAAGTAAAAGAAGTGTACAGTTCATGGAGTGGAATGGTAGAAGAAAAAGGCTGAAAAAGATAGACTTGATTCTTATTAACCCAGTAGTGCCGGTGGGGTGGGAGGTCAGCAAAAAAGTTAAAATTGTTAGAAATATGAGACAACTTGAAAAATACTTTGTTATATAAAACATTGGATCGGTAATTGGGCTCTTTTTTCTGCTACAGTATTTTTTAAAAATCACATATTTCTCATCAAGATAGAAAATAAAGAAAATCACTTCAGTATAACTCAACTGATGACATTTCAATAGCATTGTTCTTACCCAACTGGGGTTCCACCTGTCCACACAAAACAGCTCTGTTCCACTTGGTACATACATTTCTCACTGTCTTTACTGTTTGATGGTCCAGACATGAGCATTTACAGTTACTTTCTCAGTAACTATAATTATTTGGTAGTAACAGCAAAACAAAAGTCTATGTTATTTTTCCCAAAAATGTCCAGGAGTTTACCAGTTGAGGTAAGCAATGGTATCACTTGTGGTACCAAGTATTTTATCATTAATAACTTTTCATGGTACAGTAATTTGTCATCTAAGTAGATGAAAAGTAATGCACTTTCAAGATACATTTTCAAACCACGTGTTTGAAATTGTCAAAAATAAGAGCACTATTTTATTTTTTAAATAGAAACATTGTAATTGTACATATTTATGGGGTGCAATTTAATATTTTAATACATATGTATATAGTATAAAGAGCTATATTCTCTTTATGCTAATTATTTTATCTGTTCAAATGTACTATAGAGAAGAATTATGTACAACATGTAAAAATTTCCAGTTGGGGAAGAAGTCTCAAAAACTCGTAAGTAAATTGCATTTAAAATTTTTACAGTTTGAGTGTGAGTGTTGATTTTATGGTGACTATTAAAAATTATAAGTTATTGACTTAAAGCCTATTTGCAAAAGTAGAATATACCCATATAAAGCTATAAAATATATAAAAATCAGAATTGAAAGTGTATTGTTTACTGCAAAAGGGACATGGTAAATATTTCGCTGGTGAATAAAGTAAACTTGTTCTAGTTGTTAGAAAAGCAAAATAAGGCCGGGTGCGGTGGCTCACCCCTGTAATCCCAGCACTTTGGGAGACTGAGCGGGGCGGATCATGAGGCCAGGAGATCCAGACCATCCTGGCTAACACGGTGAAACCCCGGCTCTACTAAAAATACAAAAATTTAGCCAGGCGTGGTGGCGGGCGCCTGTAGTCCCAGCTACCTGGAAGGCTGAGGCAGGAGAATGGCGTGCGCCCGGAGGCGGAGCTTGCAGTGAGCCGAGATTGCGCCACTGCACTCCAGCCTGGGCGACAGAGCGAGACTCCATCTAAAAAAAAAAAAAAGAAAATATAAAGAAGAACATTATTTTGACCTTTACATTTACAACGTGATTACTACAAGAATGCTCCTCTTCCAAATGAAATAATTTACATTAGAGAAACAAAACCATGGTGCTGCATTACTTTACAAGTGAAATAAATATTTCCTCAGTGTATTAAACAATACGTTATAAGCTAACTTAATAACAGTTTTAAAATTGCCATCAATTTATGCAAGCAATCAGGAAACAAAAGGCTCTCTTAATTAAAGAAATGTCCTTGAATTTTATTAGGCACAATAAGACAACTGACTAGGAGTGTAGAGTTATTTTATAAACATATAGACACACAGACACACACAGAGCAAGTGCAAATTAGAACTGTGATGGTGCCACTAAACATGAGTGGAAGGTTCAATGTGATGGTAAAATTTTAGAGGAAGAACTAAGTACTCGATTGTGTCAAATTTTAAGGTTTACCAGTAAGTTTGAGAAACTTAAAACTCTTCAGTGTCCCCCAATACTGACACTTCCTTGATAACACCCTCTCTGCATTTCTATATAGATTGCCGTTTCTTTAAAACTTGTATAAGAGGCTCAAAGATATGACATGCAGTAAGCTGTGTGGTATGTCAAAAATATATTGGACTACTGGCCGGGTGCAGTGACTTGCTGCTGTAATCCTAGCACTTTGGAAGGCTGAGGCGCATGGATCACAAGGTCAGGAGTTCAAGACCAGCCTGGCCAAGATGGTGAAACCCTGTCTCTACTAAAAATACAAAAATTAGCCGGGCGCGGTGGCAGGCGCCTGTAATCCCAGCTACTCGGGAGGCTGAAGCAGGAGAATCCCTTGAACCCGGGGGCGGCGGGGGGGGGCCGGGGGGCGCCGGGGGACGCGGAGGTTGCATTGAGCCTAGATCGCCACTGCACTCCAGCCTGGGCGACAGAGTGAGACTCCGTCTCAAAAAAAAAAAAAAAAAAAAAAAAAAGAAAAGAAAAGAAAAGAAGGAAGTCTTTAGTTCACAGTGAAAGGAATGTTGACTTTGAAATTATGGATTTATATTAATGTCACTATAAACCAATGGGAATGGTAATATTTAAACAAACTTGCTAAATATTGAGAGACTAAACTACAAAGTTAATAAATTACATATAGCAGTGTAGCTTTTCGCTCTAGATGGTGTCTCACAATGGATTTCTGTTGCTTGACTATTTTCTTAGTGAATATTTAAACTAAGGTAGTGACTGAGATTTAGTGATCTGGCTAAGTATTTTGAAAGACATTTTGAATAATATAGTTTAGTGTTAACAGGGAATTAAATATGATTTTTTTTCTTACTCATTTCACCTTCCCTGTACTGTGTATTTGGAATTGATCATTTAAAAAACTCCAAAAGAAAATTAATATATATAGGACTATTTGTTCCCTAACCTTATAGACTGTCATTCAGAGCTTCCAGAGATTACTGAGATAATCTTTTAAACATAAAGAGGGATGGTGAATTAATGATTGGCTGATACTGGTTTGTAAATTTGAATTTTTCTTTCTTTTTTCCTCTGAGGTTATTTTATTACATACAAGAATTCTTTGTAAAGGATGAAATGGAGAGATGTAGGTCAGAGGATGCAAAGTAGTAGATATGTAGGATGAACAAGTCTAGAGATCTAAATACAACATGAGGACTATAGGTAATAAAATTGTACTGTATTTGGGATTGATACTAAATAAGAATTTAGCTGCTTTTGTCATAAAAACAAAAGAAATCGATAACTATGTAAGATGATGGATATGTTAATTTACTATAGTAACCTTTTTGGTATCTGTATATATCCCATAATATCATGCTGTATACCTTAAATATACACAATAACATTTATTTTTTAGAAAAGAAGTTTTTATAAAGAACTTCAAAGAAAATTTAAAGGCATATTTAATTGTTTTTTTAAAGTAAAAGAAATAGTTTACTGCTTATTTAAAAAAAACAAAAAAACCCCACATATCTCAAAACTGTTTGGGCTGGGGTAATTATGCCAAAAAACAATCTCAAGATTTCAAAGGGAAAAAAAAGTCCTTTTGGAGAGCAATAATCGATCATGGAAGTTGAAATAGCACATGCCATACTACTTCATCTGGAAAATGGTATACAATCAATATATATATATATTTTTTTTACCAAAGGATATAAGTATTTGCTAAGTTTAAATTTACATTTTTGTGAGCAATTACAGCATAATGAAAATTTCAGGAGCTACTGTTTAAATGAAAGAAATAAATGGAGCAAAGTCAACTATGTGCAGTAATTTTACGGAATCAATGCAAATGTGATCCTAGAACTTTGATCCCAGAACAAAGTAACAGCAAATTCATCTATGATTACAGCCCCTTAGTTGATGGCTGTTTGTTTATTTGACATGGTCTATGTAATAATGCTTCCTGCCTCTCAGCACCACTACCTACATACAGTTGTAGTTGCGGTTGTGTCAGTCACCATAACAAACAGTGCAGAATACCTTTATTCTACTCTGCATTCCTGAGCTACTCTGCATTTCCCCAGGGCTTGCACAGTCTTGGAAGAGAAGGCCAGTGTCCTGGATGTGAATTTCTTACAGAAATAGTAACCAGATTACAGATCCTGAACAACTGACCTTACTTACCTTACCAGTTTAAGACATTAGTCAAGTGTGCTGTTAATAGTTTTCTAAGGCTGCCATAACAAAATACCACAAACTGGGTGGCCTGAAAGAACAGAAATGTATTCTTTCACAGTTCTGGAGGCTAGCAATCTGACACTGAGGTGTTGGCAGGGCATGCTTCTTAAGACTTGAAGGAAGAACCCTTCCTTGTCTCTTCCTAGCTGCTGGTGGCTCTTGGCAATCCTTGGGATTTTCTTGAATTGTAGCTGCATCACTCCAGTCTCTGCCTCCATTGTCACGTGGCCCTCTTCCCTCTATGTGTCTGTGTCTTCTCTTCTTTTAAAGACACCAGTCATTGAATTTAGAGCCCACTATAATCCAGTATGACCTCATCTTAACTGATTACATCTGCGAAGATCCTATTTCCAAATAAGGTTACATTCTGAAGTTCTAGGTGGACATGAATTTTGGAGGGACATAATCCAACCCACTACACCAAGCAATGGAAGTACAGTACATTTAATTTCCCCTAGAATAATGACATGTCATTTTGTTTACGTTTTAGGCTTTAATTTATAGATCCTGAAGATTACTCAGTGGTTTTTTGGTGAATATGATACTTAATCTAGTGTTAGGATAATCAATGAAAAATAGCATGTTATAAAATGTTAAATGTAAAACTTGAACCCTGAATTTCTCATAAGACTTCTCACTTGCTTAATTAATGTTGATTCATGGGGATAATTGCCCTGACTATGTCTCAGTAATCTACATGTATTTGAAGTCAGATTATGAAGGATTTTATACACTAAATTAAGGGTTTGGATTTGACTCTGTGAAAAAGGAAGAATCAGTGGAGATTCATTACTTTTAAATGATAGTTCAGGTAGTAGTATAGAATAAACTCTGAAAAAAGCTATTGAAACAGCACAGGTGAGATGATTGTGGTTTAGATTACATTGATGGAGATGGAGAAATGAAATTGTATTGAGAAATATTTCTGATGATTTAGTACTTGATTAGATGATGAAGATAGCTAATATTTATTAAGTATTTTCTATGTGCCAGGCACCAATCTAAACACTTTTTATGTATTAATTTAATTCTTGCAATTCTCCTATAAATCAGTACTATTAAAATTTTTATTTCAGGTGATGAAACTGAGGCAAAAATACTTGCCAAAGATCACATAGCTATAATTGGAGGAGGCAGGATTTGAACCATCAGAATCTGGTAAGGGAAAGGAAGGAGTTGGAGATGAATCTTAAGGTTAGGAGATTAGGTAGATGGTTGTATCATTAGCCAGAATTGAGAATACAGTGCAGAATAGGGGAGAGTTGACCTGAAGGTCATGAGTCAGTAGATTTAGTCTGGGATATAGTATTAAGTTTGAAGAGCTACTCATGAGAAGTAGGACAGGTGATAGTAAGTACTAAAAATAATATTTGATGTTAATTAATTTTTTAGATTAATTTCCTTAATAAAGATAACGTCATTTTAAATGTATACATTATGCAGCTATGGTAAAACGTGAAGAATTGGTGATGCTGTCTACTAGTCCTGAAAAGCAAGAGTGCTTTAACGGTGCAATTCCTTGTGATAACGCATTCTCATATCATCCCTACATTAAGTTAGGTAGGCAAATAACTATCTTACTTGGAACTTTGTGAATGTTTTGGTCAGTCAGAGAAAGTAGAGGAATTCCTAAGTTTGTACCCAGCCGGTCATTAGTGAATTTACTTCATTACAAATTCCCTTTACACTCTTACTCTTTGATTCACGCATCCCACCAAATATACCCCTGCATTGCTCTAACCACGGGGAATTCTAGTTCAAACTGGGCAGTTTATGGGAACTGCTTTTGTTGAAATGATTAAATAAAGAAATGCCTGTGAATTCTCCTTCCGAAGCACCGCCTGTTTTCTGTGTCATTTTGGTCTCATTAATCAGTGTTGCAGCCAGGCAGACACTGTGCTGTGTATTTTACTGTCCTCAGCACAGCGGCTTCTACGTCTCTGCTCCCAGGCCGACACATTGGGGAAAAAGAGAGAGGGAAACCATCAATCTTCCCAGTTGCACATGTCAGCAGTGATTCCTTCCCCCTTCCTGTTGGCTGTCTCTCTCACCACCTGTGTTTAGAATTAGCACTGAAGCTGCTGCCCAGATGAATGAGAACCACTGTCCTTGTCACCTGCCCTGGTACGGGCCACCACTTCTCAATGAAACAAGTATATCAAGCAGTCAGTTATCTTTAGCGTGAGCTGTGTAAGAGAATCACACACCCCTTAGAAGTTTATTATAACATAAAATTAAAATTTTAGGCCATACATTCTAGTGAATCAAAGGGACAAAAGCAAATAATTTCTTGAGTGCCTTGCTATCTTCACATAATCTCCCTCTGAAGTACATATGGCTGAAATTGATGGACCTGGGTTCAAGTCGTGGCTCCACTATTTGCTAGCTATGGATGACTCCTTTAACCCTTCTGTGCCTCAGTTCCTTCATTCTTGTGAAACAAGGATGATAGTACCTCAGAGTTTTTATGAGGATCAAGTGAGATAATACATTTATAGCTCTTGCTATAATGCTTCCCATGTAGTAAGCACTCAATAGATGTTAGCTATTATTACCATTAACCCCATTGTCCAAATAATAAAACTGAGTTTCAGAGAGGTTACATAATATGCGAAAGGCACTAGGAGGCATAGAAGGAATCTGAACCTAGCACTGTCTGATCCTCAAAACTCATGTCCTTTAGATTACACTGCATTGTTTCTATTTTAGTTTCATTTTACAAATAACTTAATATCTGAACTTAATAAATCATTTAACATTGTCTGTGTCTTATTTTCCCATTACTTAAAATGAAAATGGTAATAACCAACATTCCTGTTAGTATGAGACCCTTTTAGTTACATATCAAGTAATTCGATCAGACCATATGCCGATAAACTAGGCCTATTTTTCTTTTGAGACAGGATCTTCCTCTGTTGCCCAGGTTGGAGTATGGTAGCACAATCATGACTCACTGCAGCCTTGATATCCAGGCTCAAGCAATCCTCCCACCTCAGCCTCCTGAGTAGCTGGTACTACAGACCTGTGCCACCAGGCCTGGCTAATTTGCCTTTATTTATTTTGTTTTGTTTTGTTTTGTTTTATGTTATGTTATGTTATGTTATGTTATTTTATTTTATTTATTTTTCTGGTAGAGACAGGGTCTCCCTATGTTGCCCAGGCTGGTTTCAAACTCCTGGTTCAAGTGATCCTACCACCTCGGCCTCCCAAAGTATTGGGATTACAGGTGTGAGCCACTGCATCTGGCCCAGGCTTATTTTTAAAATTTGGTGACAGAAAAATGACATGCATTTTTAAAAATGTTAAACAATACAAAAAAGTCAAAAAGGAAGTAATTACTCCCATTTCCTTGTATAACCACTAGTAAGTTAGGTATGTAGGCTGTCTTCCTTGTCAGCATTTATCTATTTAACAAGTGTCTATATAGAACCTTCAGGGGAGTACTGTCATTCCTCCCATTTTACAGCTAAGGAAGTTCCCTGTTTTGCACAAGGAAGCACAGCTGGTGCACAAGAAGGCTGGCACTGGACTCATGTCTGACTCTAGATTTGGGCTCCTCACCTCCACCCTGTGCCAATTCTCAGTACTGAACAGGACCTACCTTCTTATTTATTCCATAGTATTTCATTATATAAAAAGAAAACTATAACTTATTTACTATTTCCCCTACTGATGGACATTAGTTACTTATAATTCTTTTTTTTTTTTCCTTCAACTTTAAAGCTCAAGGCTATATGTGCAGGATGTGCAGATTTGTTACATAGGTAAATGTGTGCCATGGTGGTTTGCTACACAGATCATCCTGTCACCTAAGTATGAAGCCCAGCATCCATTAACTATTCTTCCTGATGCTCTCTCTCCCCAACCTGACAGGCCTCAGTGTGTGGTGTTCCCCACTATGTGTGTCCTTGTGTTCTCATCAGTCAGCTCCCACTTATAAGTAAGAACATGTGGTATTTGGTTTTCTTTTCCTGGGTTAGTTTGCTGAGGATCATGTCTTCCAACTCCATCTGTGTCCCTGCAAAGGATATGATCTCATTCCTTTTTATGGCTGCATAGAATTCCATGGTGTATATGTACCAGTATAATTCTTTCATAATTAAATAATCAGGGGGAACACCAGATCTTCTTACATTCTTGTGTGAGTATTTCTATAGGAAAGATTTCCATACATTGAATGGTTGGGTCAAAATAAAACAAAATTTTGATCTCCAGAAATGGTCAGATTACTGAGAGCTTACTCTGTGCCAGGGTTATACTAATAAACTTGTCACAGTCCTCCTAACTACCCTACAAGATAGGTACTATTATTATCCCTATTTTATATGTGTTCAATGCCACGTAAGTAATTGGGCAAGTCTTGAATCCCAACAGTGTGGCATTAGATTCTGCCTCTCAACCATGGTTTATAACCAAGCTAGTTATCACAATCATATTTTAGTGCTTGGTTTTGTCATTCTTCTAACTTACTATAAGGTTGAGTTAACAATCTGAGCTGACAGAAGGGTCTGAACTGATGCAAATGTGGTCTGTCTACCTGTAGTCTTATATCAGTCTATAGGTTGGATGAGAAAGGGAGCCATGATTAGCTGGAACATGAGACTTATTTGCTCTTGGAAGAGGTGAAATAACAATCAAAGAAATCCCCTTTTTTGTAAACTATTTTATGCCAGGAAAATAACTTTAGAAATGTTTTTTTCCTGTTCGTATTGTGGGTACTTTGTAAGAAATTCACGCTGTCTCTCAAAGGTTCAGAACACTTGAGATAGTCATGGAATTACATATACATTATGTATAAGAATTACTGGGCATCTCAGCTTCACTTACCCAAGGCCACCTGGTGTTAGTCCAGGACATGGCCAACCGACTGAGCTAACCGTGAGACCCACTTACAGTGCTTGACTGTTGAATCCAGACTTTCTGGTAGGAAAGATCAGAAGGAAGTAGGGAGTTTGCCAAGCAGGGACATGGGCAGAAAAATATATCTATGCAGAGATAATTTTGTCTCCAATCCATTACAGTTCTGATATTGAACACTCCTCAGTGGTATTACTTCCTTGGTGATGTCCAGGCTATATGCTTTCTAAATCCCTGAGCCATAGAGATTTATGGACTTGGACTTTGCCGAGTAAGTCTCTCTAGGCATCGAAGATGACGTGCCTACTTGTTGTCACAGGTGTCTTCTCTCACCAGCATAGAGGCTATGACCACAGCTTCATAATCTTCTGCCCTTCATGGCTGCCGCATTAATATCCAAACTGCTGGGAGCCAAAGCGGCCTCTGCCCATACATGATTAAATCACTGCCTTAGAGATTTCATTATCTTGAAATGTAAATTACTAGCAAGTGAACTTACTCCTCATATTTTTCGTCCTTTTATTTGTGTGTGTGTGTGTGTGTTTGTGTGTGTGTGTGTGTGTTTCAGTGTTTCCTAGCAGGTTGGCAGCTTTGGAAGATAATTATGTAGCAGTTGGCTTAGAACAGTGGTGTCTCATTCATGGCCTCATGTTAGAATCACCTGGGGAGCTTTTAAAACTCCCATTGCTCACGCCAAATCCCAGACTGATTAAATCAGAATCTCTGGGGGTGGTGCCCAGGCATCAGTATTTTTTAAAGCTCCCAAGTGATTACAGTGCAGCCAAGATTGAGAACTGTTGGCTTAGAAGGGACCTTCTCTTTTTCATTCATAATGTTTTTATCTGTACCTCATTTTCTGCAGTTGAAGTGAATTTTAAGAATAGATTATTGGTGCCCAAAAACCTCGCTCAAACTTTAGCATACATCAGAATCACTGGAGAGGCTTGTTAAAGCAGGGTTGCATAAATGTTCTCATTTCTTCTCTGATAAGCCCCACTCTTAGAATTCTTGATTTAGTAAGTCTGGGTTGGAACCCAAGACTGCATTTTTAACAAGTTCCCAAGCCGTGATGATACTGCTGGTCCTGGGAACACACTTTGAGAACCTCTGCTCTAATCCCTTCCTCTCACCTTCTTTCTGCTCTTTTCTTTTCCACCAGCGGTGACCAGGGCTGCCACCTCTGGCAGTCCATACAATATCAGTGTTAGGAAAGGCAATGAATGCATAAGGATGTTTAACCTGTTACCCCACCTCAAAGTAATCATACAATTTAAAAAGAATTTACTGTATATACAAATACAATTTCCTCTGCATGCATAATTGCTCCCCTTAAGTCCTTTCTAATATAAAATCAAAGCCACCACTGAATAGATTTCTGGTGTCCAAAATGGACCTTGGATTCCGCCTTCCTACAGAAACAATTTTATGGATGCTGGTTAGGTACAGATGAAATCATGCTGTTAAAACCATTCTTCAAGAATATTATAGGCTCAAAGAGACTTTGATGGTCTGCTTCCCATTTAAAGAATTCAATTTCTGAGTTTCAAAGAACCCATTTTTAAACAAACTCTTAGAATGTAACTTAACAATTGCCTGCAACTGAAACATTTGGCTTATTTTGTTTATAGTTATTTTACCCTTTACATTTGGAGCTAAAGTATGGGAGAAAGGATTTGTCATGATTCAGTTAACATTTATTAGGGGACCACAATGTACCTGGCACTGTGCTATTTACTGGGTATATAAAGAGGGAAAAGATAGCCCCTGCCCTAGAAGAGCTCATATTCTAGGCGGGAAAATAAATCTATGGAGCAAATAAAAAAAAAATTACCAAGTTACCAATGTGATATGTTCAATAATGAAGAATTGATGAAGGAGGCATCTGTTCTTCTGAGCAAGAGAAAGAGAGACATTGATGGTGTGTGTGGTGGAGCATGGAGCATGTGTGGGTGTGTTTAGTAAGAGGAAGGAGCATGTTTAAGAGTCTTAGAATCAGGGAGAGATTGTTAGGGCCTAATAACGAAGGGGGGTTCCCCATGCAGAAAAGAGGGTAAAGGGCATTCTAGGATGATGGAAGAGTGTGAATGCAGAGGGTAATACTCTACAGAAGAAAGGCAAGTAGTCAGCTGCGTTCCCCAGGAGGTATGATTGGAGAATGACTGGGAAGGGCATTGACCACCCCACAAAGTCAGAGTCTTATCTCAGAGGAAGAAATGAGAAGAGTTATGCTAAGTCAGCATATGTGATATTTGCACCTCTAGCCCATATTTTACTATCTTTCTTCTCCTGTATATTCCCCAATATCGTGAGGAAGACAGTTTCAATTTCAACAAAATATTAATACTTTGAAAATGTCTGAAGGTGGTTTTCAGACTGTGCTCTGAGAAGCCCCCTTGTGCTTGTCTGGGGTGAGGTCAAAAGAGCAGTCGGGACCCAACAGAGCTCCCCCACTGACTCTGCTATTATCCATCTACCTCTCAAGCTTTTCTTTGGAAAATTCCACTTATTAGGCACATCTAAGAATATTATATTTGAAAAGGGTATACAATTAGAAAAGTTTTAAAACCAATGTGATTTAATCCTCACATGTTTAGTAACAGTCTGCCAACTTGGTGTGGATAGCCACATCTCTCAGCTGCTGGCCAAAGGATAAATGTTCTCAGATAATTAGCTGAAGAGGGGAATCAGGCAGGTGTCAATATGGATGTGTGAGCAGTGATAATTGTTGGTATGATAAGCGTTTAGTTGGCCACAAGAGATAATGACAATATCATATACCCCCAGAATGAACACTTGAAAATCAATGTTAGAATTTTCTTATGAATGCCAGGTGCAATTGCTCACAGCTGTCATCCCAGCACGCTGGGAGGCCAAGGCAACAGGATCACTGAAGGCTAGGAGTTTGAGACCAACCTGGGCAAGACAGCAAGACCCCGCCTCTACAAGAAATTTCAAACATTAGCCAGAGTATGCACCAGGCTGCCTTGCCTGGGCACTGATACCTGAATGCTGAGCGCAAGCCTACGGAGGTGAACCCTTTTACTAAAGTGAAGCTGATCAACGAACTGAATGAGTGAGAGGTCCAGCTTGGGGTGGCCAATAACATGTCCTAGCACTCCTAGTACAAGGACAGCACCTGGATCTTCCTGGGAGGGCTTCCTTATGAGCTGACTGAAGGGGACATCATCTGTGTGTTCTCACAATATGGAGAGATTGTTAACATTAATCTCATGTGGGACAAGAAGACTGGGAAATCCAAGGGATTCTATTTCCTCTGCTATGAAGACCAGAGGAGCACAATTCTGGCCGTTGACAATTTTAATGGGATCAAGATCAAAGGAAGAACTATCTGAGTGGATCATGTGTCTAACTACAGGGTTCTAAGGACTTAGAAGAAATGGACGATGTGACCAAAGAGCTCCAGGGGAAGGGCTGTGGGGCTCGTACCTCCTCACCAAGTTTGTCTGAGAGCTCTGAAGATGAAAAGCCAACAAAAAAGCGCAAAAAAAAGACAAAAAGGAAAAAAGGAAAATAAAAAGAGAAAACTGACCGGGAGATACAGGCAGAGCAACCATCCTCTTCGTCACCCAGAAGCAAGACAGTAAAGGAAAAGGATGACCCTGGCCCTAAGAAGCACAGCAGCAAGAACTCGGAGAGTGCTCAGAAGTCAGTGCCCAGGGAGGGGCGGAAGCTCCCCAAGGCCAGGACTGCCTGCTCTGGTGGGGCAGAGAACCTAGAGAGGGAGCTGAAGAAGGAGAAACCACGCACCAGCGCAGGTCCTCAAGCAGGAGGGAGGCAAGAGAAGAAAAGACCAGGGATAAGGACAGAGGGAGGAGCTCAGACACACTTTCTAGCCCGTACAACGGGCGTTCTGAAGGGCGTAGTCATAGAAGTCCAAGTAGGAGCCGAGATAAATCCATAGGCATGAAAGGACCCGGCGCTGCCCGGAGCAGGAGTCTTCGAATCCCAGTGACTGTAGGCGTCACTGAAGATTGTTAAGCTGCTCAGTAGATTTGGAAATAATTATGTTTTCTAAATGCAGTCAAGTTCAGTTGGGTTGTTACTATTTTTGTATCTAAAGCTCCTGGGGCTGGATTCTTTTCACCTCTTGAGTATTAGAGTCATTGAGAGGGCTGCAGTTTCAACAGCTACATATCCTGGATATTCTTCCTACCATTCATTGTCCCTGAACCAGAGTATGTGTCCTGAATTTTGGTTCATAAATATGGCTCTTGAACCCATAGACCCCAGTTAAAGATGGAATTTTCAGGAAAGGGAAAATACCAGATAATTCTAGAATTCTAGTTTTGTGTTTGATATTTAGAGCTCAGCATCGTGGGACCTTTCCAGTTACTAGGTTTGGACAGCTTGATGTGAATGAATGGGATAGGATTTGTAACATCAACCAGCTCCATGCCCAAAACCACCTGTTTAAAAACATGTTTAATGTCTTTTCTTTTTCATTACAACTTTTTTGTTTGATAGGCCTCTTTCCAAATTTTTCCTTGCAATGTATTTATTATTTATTTGTATTGAGGTGAAATTCACATAACATAAAGTTAACCATTTTAAAAGGAACAATTCAGTGACATTTGGTACTGAAAATCCACAATGTTGTGTAACCATCGCCTCTGTCTAGTTCTAAAACATTTTTTATCCCAAAATGAAACCCTATACCCATTAAACAAGCTCTTCATTTCCTCCGTCCTCCCCGTCCCTAGCAACCACCAATTGACTTCCTGTTTATGGGTTCGCCTATTCTGAATATTTCATATACATTGAATTATACACACACAAAAAATTAGCCAACGTAGTTGTGTATTCGTCTAGTACCAGCTACTTGGGAGGGTGGGCGAACTGCTTGAGCCTAGGGGTTTGAGGCTGCAGTGAGCTCTGATCATCCACAGTACTCCAGCCTGGGCAACAGAGAGACACCCTGTCTCAAAAAAAAAAAAAAAAAAAATTCTTATGAGGAAAAACTAACTTTTAAAAACATTTTATATCATTTTTTATACTTTTAAAACTGTAGTGCTTCTTGATGTATTACCTGTACTTACTGTCCTGTTCAAGATAAAAATATGCTGTGTTAGTTAGTGTGTTATGGCAAGAATATGACACTTGCTGATTTGGTTTAGCAAGTAGTGTTATTAGGAATTAAAATATTTTGCACTGCATTTAATTTTCTAATTATTTATGTCATGTTTAGATAATTGTTAATTTAGTTTTAATCATCTTTCTAAGAAAAAAAAGGACTTGCCTCCTTATTCTTTACTTACGTATAAACTTTGCGTTTAAATATAGATTAACTGCCCTGAGGTGATGATGTCATCCTTCCTGGGAGCCAAAGCTTCATGACTTTATATTTCATCATTTCTGTCTGCTGGGGAGACAGAAAAAAAGACCTGAAGAAAATAGCCCGAAGAGATGTTTAGGTACAAAAGAAATAGCTACAGGAGAAAAGAACAGTGTAAAATTAAAAACCTGATGTCTTAGTTCACTCGTACTGCTGTAACAAAATACTACAGACTGGGTAATTTATGTAGAACAGATATTTATTTCTTACCGTTCTGGAGGCTAGGACGGCCCCAAGAGCGAGGCACCAGCTTTGGTGTGTGGTAAGGGCCTCTCTCTGCTTTCAAGATGGCACCTTGTTGCTGCATCCTCCAGCAAGGAGGAATGCTGTGTCCTTACATGGAAGGGGTGGAAGGGCAAAACAGTGTATACTTTCTCTAAAGCTTTCTTTTTTTTTTTTTTTTTTTTTTTTTTTGGAGATGGAGTTGCGCTCTGTCACCCTGGCTGGAGAGCAATGGTGCTATCTCAGCTCACTGCAACCTCTGCCTCCCAGGTTCAAGTGATTCTCCCGCCTCAGCTTCCTGAGCAGCTGGACTATAGCCATCTGCCACTACGCCTGGCTAATTTTTGTATTTTTAGTAAAGATGGGGTTTCACCATTTTGGCCAGGTTGGTCTGGAACTCCTGACCTCACTTGATCCACCCGCCTTGGACTCCCAAAGTGCTGGAATTGCAGGTGTGAGCCACCACACCCAGCCTGAAGCTTCTTTTATAAGGGCATTAATCCATCCATGAGACAGAACCCTCATGACTTAACCACTTCCTAAAAGGCCCCAGCTTTTAATACTACTACAGTGGGGATTTCCAATTTGAATTTTGAGGGGGTCACACCTTCAAAACATGGCATCTGGGGAAGAACATTTTGTGGTGTGGTGGGCAGGGCACTGGAGTTCTGAATTCTGGCCCCAGCTGTGCCATTAGTTGTGTGCCCTTGGCCTTTTGATTAACATCTCCATGGTACACTTTCCCCTTCTGAGAAGTGTGTTGGGGAGAGGAGTTGGGTGGGAGTGGGAAGCTTGAAGCCAAGAAGTTGTAAATTGCATGCAGTTCAATGTGATGGAAGGAATGTAGAACTTGGAGTCCAGTGGCAAGAGCTCAGATCCAGATCTGACTCACCTGCCTGTGACTTTATGCAGGTTATTTAACTTTGCAATGTCCTTCCCTAGAAAATGATGCCTATGATTCCTACCTTCACTACATGAGATGAAGAACATGAAAGGGCCAGGGCATGTTTCTGATAGCTAAATTTCATCACGAGAAGGAAAATACATCTGCAAAAGCATTCCATTATATGATAGAAGGATGGTAGGTACATTGCATGTAAGGAAAATAGATGCGTAACTCTTGAAATTTGAAAATGGCTTAAATAAGCCTGTGGGGAATATTTTTTAAGAATTAAGTTGATTCCTTTTAAACTGTTTTACTGAACTGACAATACATATTAAGTGCTTATCATTTATGCCCTTTAGGCGCTCACAGTCTAATTGATTAGTCACTCCTTTTTCTTTCTTTTAAAAAATAATTTTCCTTCAGTTTTACTTGTTGGCCTAGATATTTCTTCTTACTTGGAGGTGATATAGGACCTTCTTTCTCTTATACTGAATTAATATTTACTCTATTGATTCCCAGGTCTGAGCATCTGGTTTTAGTTCTAAGCAGAAATGAACCCATTTTTCTTGGTGCTGAGTGAGCATTTCTTGACAGACCAGGACTCTCCAGTGCTTTTTGGAGGAAAGAGCTGACTATAGAGAACAATGCTGAGGCATTGCCAAACCTTCAGAGGAGCACCTGGCTCCTCCCAGCCAGTGTCACGCCTGGTCTTCTCTGTTTCAGCTCTTCAATCCTTAACTGCCAGTAGAGGCATTTTCAAGAAAATGTTGAAGATAATTTCAGGAACTTAGGATTGAAATAGTAGAGCGATGTAAATGATAGAATTGAGAAGCACTAACAGAGCTAAGGAGTGAGAGCTTTAAACAGTATTTTTAAATTTATATACAATTAGAAGAATAAATAGACTTATAGAAATAAATAGACAATAGAAGAATAAATAGACAATAGAAGAATAAATAGACTTTTCATCCCAATTAGCTGGGTAATGTTATTGAATACTTTTTTATTGTAATCTGTGATAAAATGCCATTTATGTAACCAATAAGACATAGTGTGGCCGTTGAGCCAAGTTTGTGGTTTACCTTTGACCGTAGTTAAAACAAATGTGATCAATGAACAATTGGTGTTACAGCTGGATACAAGCAGGACTTTGTAAGAAGAGTCTTGAAATCTTTAGCTGAAGTCTTTCTCACCACTGTACTGAAGCTGAAAGTGTTTCAAAGCTAGTAGGCAGCCTTCTTTAGATGTATCTTATCCACTTGAAATTAAAGACAGAAGCTCTCCTAATCACAAAAATTCTTTTGCCATAATTAATAACTTGGGATTTTTAAATTGCTTTTGAGTACAGTAAGAAAATTAAGGAAATTACACATTTTGGATGTGCTCAGTACCTTACAACAGGAATAGTTTCAGCTATGTCTGTCAAAATGATAGGTATGCTCTACTTTTGATTTGAATACCCACTGTCTCTTCTGGTATATATCAAATCCCAGAGCTGAAGCTCCTCAGGGATATGGTACTGCTGGTTCTGTTATAAAAATGAGTCAATAAATGTATAGGCTGGAAGTGGCATTTACCAAGGAAATATGCCTGAAATGAAATGAAGACCTACTTTCTAATGTGCTTCTTTTTTAATCCTCTGCATACTGTGATGGAATCATAGGTTGATGCTCCAGGCTTCCCCTTGAATGAATGCCTGTGGGCTAGGCTAGAAGCTGTTTTCTTTGAGGTTTGTCTCCTGTCCAAACCCATGGGAAGCCCAAGCTCCTTTCGTTTTCATTCTTTTCTAACTCTAGTGCTTTTGAACACAGAACCTCCATCCTCCCACCACCCAAACTCCACATTCCAACCCCGTGATTTCATGGTACCCAGCATGTCTCCCCTGCCATGCCGTCAGGCCGCCTGCTGACTCTTGCAGAGGGAACAGACGGGAACATAAACTCACTGCAGAAGAGCAGGACACTCTGTATATTTTTAAGACCAGGTATCCAGTTCCCATTTAGAGGCTGTATTTTTTAATAGTGCCTTGAAAATTGAACAAAACACTTCTTGTTAGTCTCGTTGCTTGATAATATCATTCCCTCTGCGCTAATGTATAGAGGGAACTAGAGAATGAAAAAGATGTATTAGATCATTTCTAGCCCATTCCCACTGGTCACGATACTTTTTTCCCACAGTCTCTTCTCTAGTGCTTTTCTCTTCTAGTTTTCTCAAAGATTTGTTTTCTCGATTTCTCCTGGGGAATAATTTCTGAGTTTGAAGATGGAGAAATATATGTGAAAATATTCCTATTTTTTTCAGCTTAAAATTCTTAGTCTTTATAATCCTTTACATTACCATAAACAGTCCCTTATCTTCCTAGGTCAAGTGTTTCAGGATGGTATTTTTTTCCTTTCCATTTATTAACTTCAGAGTTTGTTTTTCTGCTTTGCTTTCTCCCTTCATCAATCAGTCCCTAAAGCCCATTAATCATTTCTTACTGCACTGAAAATTCCTTTGCTTATTCCCATATCAGGAATCCAAAGCTGGTTAAGGTCCCTAGGTCCTGGAGGAAGCCTCAATAATAGGTACTCATTCTATGCTAACTTCTCTCTCTGTCTCAATTCTCAAGTAGGAATTATTTTTAAAATACTGTTTCTAGATTATGATCTGGGGATTTCATCACTTGAAAGCCTTTTATGTGTGTGTTTGTGATTTTGAGTGTAAGATTATGTTTGTTCTCAATTACCTGAAGGATATTTTTCATATCCTCAAAGCCAGAAATCATTTGGGTCTCCTCCTGAGTTCTTGGATCAAGCACAATTCTGGACCATGGAACTATGATGTAGCATTCTGTTTTAGGGCTGCCATCTTAGGAGTTGAGAGGAAAATAGACTGTACTTGTAGGATTTGGAATACTTGGGGAAAAGGTAGTGCCAAATTTAAGTAGCCTTGGCACTCACATATCAAAAGTAGATTAGCTCTCAGGAGCTAGCATTAGGTATAAAAAAGACTTCACATGGCTTGTGGCTTCCTGGATTGGAGGACTTAATATTATAAAGATGTCAGTTCTCCCCGAAACAATCTTTAGATGCAGTGTGATCCCAGTCAGCAACGTCAACCAACACTTGCAGCTTCTAATCTGATCTAAAAAGAAGAAGAAAAAAATGAAAAGGATTTTTTATTTTTTCCCTCTTGGGACTTGACAAGATGATTCTAAAATATATTGATACATATAAAGGGCCAAGGATGAATAAAGTACTCTTGAAGAAAAAGAAGGTGGAAAGCCTTGCTTTAGTAGGTCCCAAGATGTATTTTTAAAAAGCAATGTGATACTGACACAGTTACAGACAGATAGACTAATGAGTCAGAATTGAAAGACCAGACCCTTTCCAGATTCTTCTTACAGGGATCCTTGATTTATGATGGCGATGGCATTTCAAAGCAGTGGGAAGAGACAGTCTTTTCAATAAATGGTGCTAGAATAATCAGATATTCATATAGGAAAAAAAGAAGAAATTAGATGCTTACCTCACACCATATGCAAAAAACTCCAGATGGATACAGACCTAAATGTGAAGAGTAAAGATAAAACTTTAAGGCGCACACACACACACATTGTATATATGCATGTGTATGTGTCTAGCTATATGTATATAGCCGTATATGCACACACACCCCCCCCCCCACACACACACGTGCACCTTCATAACTGTAGGGTATTGAAATATTTCTTCTATGATACAATAACCTGTTATCAGAAGTTATGTATTTGATTCATAAAATTAAGTACTTGTCTTTATCAAAAGATAAGATAAAGAGAAGACAGCCATACAATAAGACAATATTTGCTCTACATGTAATTGAAGAATATTAGCATCTAGAATATGTACAGATTCTTAAATCAATAAAAGACAATCCAATCTGAGAAAAACAGGCAAAATAATTTAAATAGGCTTTTCATAGAAGAGGAGGTAAAAATAGCTAGTAATCATAAAAAGATTCCCCAACTTCTTTAATAATCAAAGAGAATTAAACCATAATGAGATTCTACCTCATTTCCATCAGATTAGCTAAAAATAAAAAGATTGCTAATACCAAGTGTTGATGAGGATATGGAACAACAGGAACTTGGTAGAAAGTGTATAATGTTACATACTTAGGAATAGTTCACCACATTGAAGTACTACAGTTGAAGATACATATACATACCTTATGACTCAGCAATTCTGCTCCTAGCTATATACACTAGAGAATCTTGGCTCACTAAGATACCTGTATAATAATGGTCTTTTTTGTCCCCGTAATTTTATTTTGCAGATTTTTAAACTGACTGAAAAATTGCAAAATTAATACAATGAATATGATAACATCTTAATAGATGGTAGCTAAGCAAAGCATAGTAGCTAGTAGAGAGAACGTACATGGGCTTTGAAGTCAGTGATATATGGCTTGAAACTTCAACTCCACCACTTACTAGCTGTGTGACCATGGGCAAGCTAATGAAATCTGTGAGCCTCATGTCTCTCATCTATAAACTGGAGGTAATAATATACCTACCATATTAGGTATTATAAGGATTAAATGCATTAATATATGTAAAGCACTGGGCATAAATGCTTGCAACATAGTAGTTCAGTAAATTATTGCTGCTTTTGTTTTTTTGTTTTCGTGGTGGTTAAAAATGATAATGATGCATTTTATTTTCTCAGGGCCTTTTAGTTACAGCATATTACTGATACATACTCATTTTTGGTTTTTCACGATGGAATGTATTACAAAATAATTCAGGGGAAAAATAGCAATTTTTTTTAGTTTGTATTGCGTTTTTTTTCTTTTCATTTTCCTATTATAACTTCAGCATTAGGAAGTACAAACCAAAGGGAAAATATGACCAGGGTGCAAATGTTTTTTATAATTTAAATAATTATATAGAATTAAAATTTCCTTTTGAAGAATTGAAAACCCAAATATGATTTTATTAAAAGTAAAAGGAAACCAAGGCATAGAAAATTTAAATAACCTTATTAAGAAGTAATATTAGAAATAGAGTATATATTTTCTAATTTCTAGCCCAAGATCTCATACACTAAATTATGATATCAAAAATATAAACAAAAATCTTAAGGCAATAGCAGTAGCCTTTAGCACTAATGCTAAGGCCTTCATTTCCTTAGCTGCAAAAGAAATTAAATCACATGAAAAACTCTCGAGGCCCCTTTAATCTCCAGTGAAATTTGATTCTAT
Organism: Macaca mulatta; assembly: GCF_049350105.2. NCBI lineage: Eukaryota > Metazoa > Chordata > Mammalia > Primates > Cercopithecidae > Macaca > Macaca mulatta. The sequence goes on from NC_133406.1 coordinate 121,243,066, forward strand.
GTCTGAAGGCCTCCTCATTGACCACCAAACCTCAGTTACCTTTTCCTCTTGGGAATTCCTCTCTGAACCCTATTCTGTATCATTCCAAACTGGTCATGATTATGTTACCATGTTATACCTTTACTTGCCTTTTCATAAACAATATCGTCTATCTCCTATTACATCACATTCTCTTGGGGATGCAGATCTTTTCCTTTTTTTTCTTTCTTTCCTTTTGTTTTTTGTTTTTTGTTTTTTTTTTTGAGACGGGGTCTCGCTCTGTTGCCTAGGCTAAAGTGCAATGGCATGATCTTGGTTCACTGCAGCCTCCACCTCCCGGGTTTAAAATTCTCCCACCTCAGCCTCCCAAGTAGCTGGGATTATAGGCGCACCACCACGCTCAGGTAATTTTTGTATTTTTAGTAGAGACCGGGTTTCACCATGTTGGCCAGGCTGGTTCCAAACTCCTGACCTCAGGTGATCCACCCTCCTTGGCCTCCCAAAGTGCTGGGATTACAGGCATGAGCCACCACACCCAGCTGCAAATCTTTTCTTATGTGTCTTTATATTTGTACACGTTTGAGTGCAAAAACATTTTTAATATCTATTTTTTTTTTGTCCCTAGTAGCACCTAGCATAGTGATTTACAGAGTAGGCCCAAAATAGATGGATGATGATGACTGTCAGATTGTAGTTTACAAAAATATAACTAGCTCCCATAGCTATGATAACATGGGCATAGGATTCATGGGATTCTGCCTCAAAAGCAAATATGTTTGTTTTCCTTTGTTCCAGAAAGACAGCAAGAAGCGAATATTTTCTGGCATTCAACCTACAGGAATCCTCCACCTGGGCAATTACCTGGGAGCCATTGAGAACTGGGTGAGGTTACAGGATGAATATGACTCTGTATTATACAGCATTGTTGACCTACACTCCATTACTGTCCCCCAAGACCCAGCTGTCCTTCGGCAGAGCATCCTGGACATGACTGCTGTTCTTCTTGCCTGTGGCATAAACCCGGAAAAAAGCATCCTTTTCCAACAATCTCAGGTCAGCTTCTCAGATTAGAACTGAGAAAACTTTTATTTGCAGATTATTTGAGGAAAAAATGTTGAATGGTTCACACAGCCCCTGCTTGTGATTTTTAAAAAGTGTTTGAAGGTGACTTTTTCAAATGTGATTTTTTTTTTCAGCTTAATGTTTTACTTGTGTTTATATCATTAACTATCATTATATTGTAAGAGTATTTTTCAGCTTTTCCTCTACTGTATTTGGTAAGTTTATGATGCTTCATATACCAAAGAGTTGTGTTTCATGAGTACTTCTAGCCCTGGAGTTGTTTTGCTATGCTGGGTTGCTTTCAAACTGATTACTTTGTATTGTTGACTAATCTCCTTGTGATCAGGGATAGAAATTAGTGACCAATAGTTTTATGTAATTCCAATGTTGCTTTATTAGATGTTGTATTTGGAAGGTCTGTTGGATAATTCCCACTGTTCATTCTTTGTTTTTGAGAAGATTTGATAGCACAAGTTGGGAAATTGGAAGACAAAGTTTCAGTGTCTTGTGTCTAGGCCAAGAAAGGCTTCATAGTAAAGCCAAAATATTTGACTCATATCTTCACTATGGATGAATCAGTTTATTCTTGGACAGGCAGATAGTCTGGTCTAGAGACAAGGCAATCAAGATACACCCTAGAAAAAGATAAAAATTCTAACTAGATCGTGCCTTCATTATGTATCTGCTTTAACCTTAGGACAAAGCCCAGCCAAGGAATGGTATGTTATACATGCTATGGTATATGTTAACATGCGTGCATATATGTAACCTTCTTTGATTGTACATTTCTATCATTATTTTTATATATGTTTTGTTATACATAAAACTTAATGTAACGATTCTTACAGAGCAGACTGTTAAAAAATATGTGATAAATGAAAAGAGTATAATGATCCCTTGGCATCCAAAGAGTGTTGGTTCCAGGACCACCAAAGCTACCAAAATCTGCAGATGCTCAAGTTCCTTATATAAAATGGAATCATATTTGCATATAACCTACACATATTCTCTCGTATACTTTAAACCATCTCTACATTACTTGTAATAACCTAATACAATATAAATGCTCTGCAAATAGTTGTTATACTGTATTGTTTTTTAATTTGTATTACTTTTCTATTGTGGTATTGTTATTTTTTGATGCCTAAATACACATTAATTTCATATATATATATAAATTTTTTAAATTTTTAGAGATTAGGAGGGTATATGTGCAGTTTTGTCACATGAATATGTTGTGTAGTGGTGAAGTCTGAGCTTTTAGTGTCCCTGTCACCCGAATAGTGAACATTGTACTCAATAGGTGATTTTTCAACCAACATCCTCTTCCCCACTTTTGGAGTCGCTCTGTATGTCCATGTGTACCTATTGTTTAGTTCCCACTTATAAGTGAGAACATGCAGTATTTGTTTTTCTGTTTCTGAATGATTTCACTTAGGGTAATGGCCTCTATTTCATGTTGTCCTCCATGTTGCTGCAAAAGACATGATTTCATTCCTTGTTATGATTGTGTAGTATTCCATAGTGTATATATAGTGGTGGTGTTATTTTTTATTTGTTGTTTTTTCCTAATATTTTCAATCTGCTGTTTGGTTGAGTCCATGGATGCAGAACACACAAATTCAGAGGGCCAACTCTATGTTTAAAAAATAAATGCAGTTATCAACTTTGTTGCCAGCTTGGAGATAATTTGATAAAATAATAGAATCTGATCATTAAAAGGACCATAAAGGCAATTTACTGCAACTCCATTCCTTATAGTTGGTCAGGAAGGCTTTACTTGCACATGACTTTTCAAATTCAGTGTTGGACAAATCCAGTTACTATAAAATACTTGCTTTTATTGACTGAATATCTACCTCCATATAATTTCCATTCGTTCATTTAATTTCTGCTCGGTAAAAAACACAATAAATCAACTCTGCTTCCACACAACTGCTCTTCAAATACTTGGAAAGACATTTATTATGTACCATTTGTATCTTACTCTGTAGGTCCTTACCGTATAGGTCTTTCCTTCTACAAACTAGCTATCCCAAGGTCTCTCGCCTTCTTGGTCATCCTCTCTCAAAAGCACTCTCATCTTCTTTCTGAAAAGAACGTGCCTCAAGCTTCACATCCATTGCCAGCGTTGGAGAGCTGTTCATCAGTAGAGCCACTTTTTGAGTCACCTAATGCATTTTGCAAAGCACATCATCTTCACTTCATCTAAGCTGTTTTTAATACAAGCTGGCTTTTGATCCTTATCAGATACTATTTCTAAAAATTATATTCCCAGCCACAAGTACCTATTTCCATACTTCTTGTGGATGAATGTCTAATCTCCACAAAGTAACCACTTGCCAGATTGCTTTTTAAAATGGTCTTTAATATTAAAGACTTATTTACAACTACATCCTATATTTGCACTTTGAACTCAATCTCTCAGGAATGATTACCATATTATAATTTTTTTCTACTTTGTAAAGGATTTTAGCAGTGACCTTCATAAGCATCTAAAATTTGCAATAATTGAGATATTTTCTTCCATGTGGTACTTTGTTGTTCAAAATAGCAATTGAAAAAGTAACCCACTATATGGGAGACTTTGTAAAGACTTCCCCATAAAGGAGGGACAAAATTCACCTTCTCTTAAAATGGAACCTAATGAGCTCATTGGGTCTAGGTCGGAGAGTGGAAGGGGCAGAGTTGACTGGTGTGTGCCTGTCTTCTCCTTATAGCTTTAATGCAGTTGTAAAGCTGTTTAATAATTCGCCTCTTTGCCATCCCTCACTTCAGCTCCATTGTGGAGAATTTTCATAGTTTGCCAGCAAAATTTAAGGGAGGCACTCATCTTGCCTACATTATACAATTTGTCTCACAAAGGCAATATGAAAAATTTCCTCAGGTGTCTTTGTAACCTAAGATAAACTTGGTTCTTAGCCATTTCATTCTTTGACTCAGGCAACCAACCTCATTACAACTCGATGGATGGATGGATGGATGGATGGATGGGATAGTTTATCAGGCTTTCTTTACCCCTTTTTAAAAAAATGTAATTTAATTTAAAAATGTTTTTAACAATTTATAACAGTAGAGAGAATAATATACTGTACCCCATCTCTTGTTAACATTTTGTTATTTATCTCACTGATGTTACTTTCTTTTCTTTTTTTTCTTTTCTTTTTTGAAAGAGAGATAGGGTCTTGCTCTGTTGCCCAGCCTGGAGTGCAGTGGTGTGATCATAGCTCACTGCAGCTTCAAACTCCTGGGCTCAACATCCTCCTACATTAGCCTCCTGAGTAACAGCTGAGACTTCAGGTGTATTCCATCATACCTGGCTTTTTTTTTTTTTTTTTTTCTTTGAGAAATGGGTCTCACAACGTTGCCCAGGCTGGAATCAAACTCCTGGGCTCAAGTGATCCTCCCAACTTGGCCTTCCAAAGTGTTGGGATTATAGGAATGAGCCACTGTGCCTAGTCGATGTTATTTTCTTTGTTGAAGTATTTCAAAGCAGATACTGCACATCATGGCATTCCAATTCCTAAATATTTTAGCGTGCCACTATAAATCCAGGAAATTTTCTTACATTACCATAATACTGTATGACACCTAACAATGATCATTCCGTATTATCATCTAAAACCCAAATTACCCTGACTCTCCCAAAAATGTATTTTATAGTAGGCTTGTTTGAGTGAAGATCTACCAAGGTTCACATATTATATTTGGTTATGGATCTTAAGTCTCTTTTCTTTATGCCTTTTGATTTGTTCATCACACTTTATTTCCTGTAAAGTTAGTCCTGTGCTTAAAAATAATTAAAACTTTGATTTTTTATGCTTCTACTTTTTTTCTCACCTTTGATGTATTGATCAAGTTTTCTTTTGTTTTCTATAAAGTTAGTTCTTTTGAACTTCAAAATCTTAGTTTTTTAGTTGCTTTCTCTTTACACTAATCTGTGTTAGCTGATGGTTAGTGACTATAAACTACTGTCCCACATAGTTGCTCATCACCATTTTCATTAATTTGAGTAGAAGCTGTGCTTATCTACTGCCCATGGATTACCTAGAAATGACCATTAGACATCAGCTCCATTAGAGTGGCCATAATGCTTCAGTTTGTTCATGGATGCTGATGGAAAGGTCCTCCTCATGCCTTATCTTTACAGCCATGAAGGCATGTATTGGCTTTTGCTTCTTAGAACCATTTTTCAGGTAGAAGTATAAGTGAATCAACCAGTCTTCTGGAAACAGTTCTTATCTTAGCCACATGACCCCATTATTTACAGAGTTCTAGTAGGTGAAAAATCATCATGGCGATGACTTAGGTTTTGTAATACAAAAATCAATAATCAATAACTGTCTTTTTTTCTTTTTCATTTTCTTCTTTTTAACAGGCAATGCTAGGAAGAATTTTTTCTTTTTTCTTTATTTTATTTTATTATTATTTTTTTTTTTCCAGATAGAAAACTGAATATGCTTTATAGCCAAGTAGCCAGATCTATTAATTCAGGGTAGGAAAAATGTAAGCATTTTATCTTTGCATGACAAAAAGAATCTGAGATAGAGCACATAAAAGCTAAAGCCCAGGATAAATTATTCAAAATATAAGAAAGATACAAGGAAAATTAATAGATGCCTTGAACAGAATAAGAGTGCTAAAGGTATATGACCCACCACACAGAAGGTTTCTTGAGGGGTGTCTGTAGCAACAGTAGTAATAGCACTGGCTGAAAGACATTTAGGTCTTCACCAACATCTGTTTGAGTAGGAAGCAGGGATGTGAAGGTGACAAAACTGGAAAGGTTCTGTTCTTTAAAACTCCCTATGAAGGAAAGAGATTCAGCAATCCTGGTCAGTTCTCAATATCTCTAGAGAAAGTGCCTCTGTTAAGTCATCCAAAGGGGTAAGGTGAGGTAATGCACATGATCTGTCAATTCATCAATATCATCACTTCAATAGTGGCTCAGGGATCCCAATGGTAGATTTCTGACTGGATTCCTGGAATTCTTTTTTTTTTTTTTTTTTTTTTTTTTTTTTTTTTTTTTTGGAGAGAACGTAGGTTTTGGAGACCAGGCTGGTCTCCAACTCCTGGGCTGAAGCAAGTCTTCTCCTGCCTCAGCCTCCAAAAGTGTTGGGATTACAGACATGAGCCACTGTGCTCAGCTAGGTTCCTGGGATTCTTCGTAATCTCTCTTTCACATTTTTTTATTTCTTTTTTTTTTTTTTAATTTATTTATTATTATTATACTTTAAGTTGTAGGGTACATGTGCATAACGTGCAGGTTTGTTACATATGTATACTTGTGCCATGTTGGTGTGCTGCACCCATCAACTTGTCATTTACATCAGGTATAACTCCCAATGCAATCCCTCCCCCCTCCCCCCTCCCCATGATAGGCCTCTGTGTGTGATGTTCCCCTTCCTGAGTCCAAGTGATCTCATTGTTCAGTTCCCACCTATGAGTGAGAACATGCGGTGTTTGGTTTTCTGTTCTTGTGATAGTTTGCTAAGAATGATGGTTTCCAGCTGCATCCATGTCCCTACAAAGGACACAAACTCATCCTTTTTGATGGCTGCATAGTATTCCATGGTGTATATGTGCCACATTTTCTTAATCCAATCTGTCACTGATGGACATTTGGGTTGATTCCAAGTCTTTGCTATTGTGAATAGTGCCGCAATAAACATATGTGTGCATGTGTCTTTATAGCAGCATGATTTATAATCCTTTGGGTATATACCCAGTAATGGGATGGCTGGGTCATATGGTACATCTAGTTCTAGATCCTTGAGGAATCGCCATACTGTTTTCCATAATGGTTGAACTAGTTTACAATCCCACCAACAGTGTAAAAGTGTTCCTATTTCTCCACATCCTCTCCAGCACCTGTTGTTTCCTGACTTTTTAATGATCGCCATTCTAACTGGTGTGAGATGGTATCTCATTGTGGTTTTGATTTGCATTTCTCTGATGGCCAGTGATGATGAGCATTTTTTCATGTGTCTGTTGGCTGTATGAATGTCTTCTTTTGAGAAATGTCTGTTCATATCCTTTGCCCACTTTTTGATGGGGTTGTTTGTTTTTTTCTTGTAAATTTGTTTGAGTTCTTTGTAGGTTCTGGATATTAGCCCTTTGTCAGATGAGTAGATTGCAAAAATTTTCTCCCATTCTGTAGGTTGCCTGTTCACTCTGATGGTAGTTTCTTTTGCTGTGCAGAAGCTCTTTAGTTTAATGAGATCCCATTTGTCAATTTTGGCTTTTGCTGCCGTTGCTTTTGGTGTTTTAGACATGAAGTCTTTGCCCATGCCTATGTCCTGAATGGTACTACCTAGGTTTTCCTCTAGGATTTTTATGGTATTAGGTCTAACATTTAAGTCTCTAATCCATCTTGAATTAATTTTCGTATAAGGAGTAAGGAAAGGATCCAGTTTCAGCTTTCTACTCATGGCTAGCCAATTTTCCCAGCACCATTTATTAAATAGGGAATCCTTTCCCCATTTCTTGTTTCTCTCAGGTTTGTCAAAGATCAGATGGCTGTAGATGTGTGGTATTATTTCTGAGGACTCTGTTCTGTTCCATTGGTCTATATCTCTGTTTTGGTACCAGTACCATGCTGTTTTGGTTACTGTAGACTTGTAGGATAGTTTGAAGTCAGGTAGCGTGATGCCTCCAGCTTTGTTCTTTTGACTTAGAATTGTCTTGGAGATGCGGGCTCTTTTTTGGTTCCATATGAACTTTAAAGCAGTTTTTTCCAATTCTGTGAAGAAACTCATTGGTAGCTTGATGGGGATGGCATTGAATCTATAAATTACCTTGGGCAGTATGGCCATTTTCACGATATTGATTCTTCCTATCCATGAGCATGGTATGTTCTTCCATTTGTTTGTGTCCTCTTTTATTTCACTGAGCAGTGGTTTGTAGTTCTCCTTGAAGAGGTCCTTTACATCCCTTGTCAGTTGGATTCCTAGGTATTTTATTCTCTTTGAAGCAATTGTGAATGGAAGTTCATTCCTGATTTGGCTCTCTGTTTGTCTGTTACTGGTGTATAAGAATGCTTCTGATTTTTGCACATTAATTTTGTATCCTGAGACTTTGCTGAAGTTGCTTATCAGCTTAAGGAGATTTTGGGCTGAGACAATGGGGTTTTCTAAATATACAATCATGTCATCTGCAAACAGGGACAATTTGACTTCTTCTTTTCCTAACTGAATACCCTTGATTTCTTTCTCTTGCCTGATTGCCCTAGCCAGAACTTCCAACACTATGCTGAATAGGAGTGGTGAGAGAGGGCATCCCTGTCTTGTGCCAGTTTTCAAAGGGAATGCTTCCAGTTTTTGCCCATTCACTATGATATTGGCTGTGGGTTTGTCATAAATAGCTCTTATTATTTTGAGGTACGTTCCATCAATACCGAATTTATTGAGCGTTTTTAGCATGAAGGGCTGTTGAATTTTGTCAAAAGCCTTTTCTGCATCTATTGAGATAATCATGTGGTTCTTGTCTTTGGTTCTGTTTATATGCTGGATTATGTTTATTGATTTGCGAATGTTGAACCAGCCTTGCATCCCAGGGATGAAGCCCACTTGATCATGGTGGATAAGCTTTTTGATGTGTTGCTGAATCCGGTTTGCCAGTATTTTATTGAGGATTTTTGCATCGATGTTCATCAGGGATATTGGTCTAAAATTCTCTTTTTTTGTTGTGTCTCTGCCAGGCTTTGGTATCAGGATGATGTTGGCCTCATAAAATGAGTTAGGGAGGATTCCCTCTTTTTCTATTGATTGGAATAGTTTCAGAAGGAATGGTACCAACTCCTCCTTGTACCTCTGGTAGAATTCAGCTGTGAATCCATCTGGTCCTGGACTTTTTTTGGTTGGTAGGCTATTAATTATTGCCTCAATTTCAGAGCCTGCTATTGGTCTATTCAGGGATTCAACTGCTTCCTGGTTTGGTCTTGGAAGAGTGTAAGTGTCCAGGAAATTATCCATTTCTTCTAGATTTTCCAGTTTATTTGCGTAGAGGTGTTTATAGTATTCTCTGATGGTAGTTTGTATTTCTGTGGGGTTGGTGGTGATATCCCCTTTATCATTTTTAATTGTGTCGATTTGATTCTTCTCTCTTTTCTTCTTTATTAGTCTTGCTAGTGGTCTGTCAATTTTGTTGATCTTTTCAAAAAACCAACTCCTGGATTCATTGATTTTTTGGAGAGTTTTTTGTGTCTCTATCTCCTTCAGTTCTGCTCTGATCTTAGTTATTTCTAGCCTTCTGCTAGCTTTCGAATGTGTTTGCTCTTGCTTCTCTAGTTCTTTTAATTGCGATGTTAGAGTTTCAATTTTAGATCTTTCCTGCTTTCTCTTGTGGGCATTTAGTGCTATAAATTTCCCTCTACACACTGCTTTAAATGTGTCCCAGAGATTCTGGTATGTTGTATCTTTGTTCTCATTGGTTTCAAAGAACATCTTTATTTCTGCCTTCATTTTGTTATGTACCCAGTAGTCATTCAGGAGCAGGTTGTTCAGCTTCCATGTAGTTGAGCGGTTTTGATTGAGTTTCTTAGTCCTGAGTTCTAGTTTGATTGCACTGTGGTCTGAGAGACAGTTTGTTATAATTTCTGTTCTTGTACATTTGCTGAGGAGTGCTTTACTTCCAATTACGTGGTCAATTTTGGAGTAAGTACGATGTGGTGCTGAGAAGAATGTATATTCTGTTGATTTGGGGTGGAGAGTTCTATAGATGTCTATTAGGTCTGCTTGCTGCAGAGATGAGTTCAATTCCTGGATATCCTTGTTAACTTTCTGTCTCGTTGATCTGTCTAATGTTGACAGTGGAGTGTTGAAGTCTCCCATTATTATTGTATGGGAGTCTAAGTCTCTTTGTAAGTCTCTAAGGACTTGCTTTATGAATCTGGGTGCTCCTGTATTGGGTGCATATATATTTAGGATAGTTAGCTCTTCCTGTTGAATTGATCCCTTTACCATTATGTAATGGCCTTCTTTGTCTCTTTTGATCTTTGATGGTTTAAAGTCTGTTTTATCAGAGACTAGTATTGCAACCCCTGCTTTTTTTTGTTCTCCATTTGCTTGGTAAATCTTCCTCCATCCCTTTATTTTGAGCCTATGTATGTCTCTGCGTGTGAGATGGGTCTCCTGAATACAGCAGACTGATGGGTCTTGACTCTTTATCCAGTTTTCCAGTCTGTGTCTTTTAATTGGAGGATTTAGTCCATTTACATTTAAGGTTAAGATTGTTATGTGTGAACTTGATCCTGCCATTATGATATTAACTGGTTATTTTGCTCGTTAGTTGGTGCAGTTTCTTCCTAGCCTCGATGGTCTTTACATTTTGGCATGTTTTTGCAATGGCTGGTACAGGTTGTTCCTTTCCATGTTTAGTGCTTCCTTCAGGGTCTCTTGTAAGGCAGGCCTAGTGGTGACAAAATCTCTAAGCATTTGCTTATCTGTAAAGGATTTTATTTCTCCTTCACTTATGAAACTTAGTTTGGCTGGATATGAAATTCTGGGTTTAAAATTCTTTTCTTTAAGAATGTTGAATATTGGCCCCCACTCTCTTCTGGCTTGGAGAGTTTCTGCCGAGAGATCTGCTGTTAGTCTGATGGGCTTCCCTTTGTGGGTAACCCGACCTTTCTCTCTGGCTGCCCTTAAGATTTTTTCGTTCATTTCAACTTTTGTGAATCTGGCAATTATGTGTCTTGGAGTTGCTCTTCTCGAGGAGTATCTTTGTGGCGTTCTCTGTATTTCCTGGATTTGAATGTTGGCCTGCCCTACTAGGTTGGGGAAGTTCTCCTGGATGATATCCTGAAGAGTGTTTTCCAACTTGGTTCCATTTTCCCCCTCACTTTCAGGCACCCCAATCAGACGTAGATTTGGTCTCTTTACATAATCCCATACTTCTTGCAGGCTTTGTTCATTTCTTTTTCTTCTTTTTTCTTTTGGTTTCTCTTCTCGCTTCATTTCATTCATTTGATCCTCAATCGCAGATACTCTTTCTTCCAGTTGATTGAGTCGGTTACTGAAGCTTGTGCATTTGTCACGTATTTCTCGTGTCATGGTTTTCATCTCTTTCATTTCGTTTATGACCTTCTCTGCATTAATTACTCTAGCCATCAATTCTTCCACTTTTTTTTTCAAGATTTTTAGTGTCTTTGCGCTGGGTACGTAATTCCTCCTTTAGCTCTGAGAAATTTGATGGACTGAAGCCTTCTTCTCTCATCTCGTCAAAGTCATTCTCCGTCCAGCTTTGATCCATTGCTGGCGATGAGCTGCGCTCCTTTGCCGGGGGAGATGCGCTCTTATTTTTGGAATTTCCAGCTTTTCTGCCCTGCTTTTTCCCCATCTTTGTGGTTTTATCTGCCTCTGGTCTTTGATGATGGTGATGTACTGATGGGGTTTTGGTGTAGGTGTCCTTCCTGTTTGATAGTTTTCCTTCTAACAGTCAGGACCCTCAGCTGTAGGTCTGTTGGAGATTGCTTGAGGTCCACTCCAGACCCTGTTTGCCTGGGTATCAGCAGCAGAGGCTGCAGAAGATAGAATATTTCTGAACAGCGAGTGTACCTGTCTGATTCTTGCTTTGGAAGCTTCCTCTCAGGGGTGTACTTCACCCTGTGAGGTGTGGGGTGTCAGACTGCCCCTAGTGGGGGATGTCTCCCAGTTAGGCTACTCAGGGGTCAGGGACCCACTTGAGCAGGGAGTCTGTCCCTTCTCAGATCTCAACCTCCGTGTTGGGAGATCCACTGCTCTCTTCAAAGCTGTCAGACAGAGTCGTTTGCATCTGCAGAGGTTTCGGCTGCGTTTGTTATTGCCCTGTCCCCAGAGGTGGAGTCTACAGAGACAGGCAGGTTTCCTTGAGCTGCTGTGAGCTCCACCCAGTTCGAGCTTCCCAGCAGCTTTGTTTACCTACTTAAGCCTCAGCAATGGCGGGCGCCCCTCCCCCAGCCTGGCTGCTGCCTTGCTGGTAGATCACAGACTGCTGTGCTAGCAATGAGGGAGGCTCCGTGGTGTGGGACCCTCCCGGCCAAGTGTGGGATATGATCTCCTGGTGTGCCTGTTTGCTTAAAGCACAGTATTGGGGTGGGAGTTACCCGATTTTCCAGGTGTTGTGTGTCTCAGTTCCCCTGGCTAGGAAAAGGGATTCCCTTCCCCCTTGCGCTTCCCAGGTGAGGCAATGCCTCGCCCTGCTTCAGCTCTCGCTGGTCGGGCTGCAGCAGCTGACCAGCACCGATCGTCCGGCACTCCCCAGTGAGATGAACCCAGTACCTCAGTTGAAAATGCAGAAATCACCGGTCTTCTGTGTCACTCGCGCTGGGAGGTGGAGACTGGAGCTGTTCCTATTCAGCCATCTTGCTCCGCCCCCCTTTTCTTTATTTTAAATTGACAAATAAAAATTGCATATATTTATGGTGTACAACATGATGCTTTGAAAGATGTATACATTGCAAAATGGCAAAATCAAGGTATATAACATATCTATTACCTCACATACCTATCTTTAAGTGATTTTCAGATATACAATACGTTATTATTAACTATGGTCACCATGTTGTACCAGAGATCTCTTGAACTTATTCCTCTTGTCTAACTGAAATTTTGTGTCCTTTGACCAACATCTTCCCATTTCCTCTTGCCCCATTCTACTCTGCTTCTATGAGCTCGATTTTTTTAGATTTCACATATCAGTGAGCTTATGCAGTGTTTGTCTTTCTGTGCCTGGCTTATTTCACTTAACAAAATGCCCTCTGGGTTCATCCATGTTGTCATAACTGACAGGATTTCCTTTTTTAAGGCTGAATAGTATTCCATTGTGTGTATATACTGTATTTTCTTTTTCGGTTCATCTGTTGATGGACACTTAGGTTGATTCCATATTTTGGCTATTATGAATAGTGCTGCAATAAACATGAGAGTACAGATGTCTCTTTGACATACTGATTTTCTTTCCTTTGTATATATACCCATTAGAGGGATTGCTGATTTATATGGTAGTTCTGTTTTTAATTTTTTTGAGGAACCACCATACTGTTTTCCATAATGGCTGTACTAACTTTCTCACCAACAGTGTGCATGGGTTCCCTTTTTGCCACATCTTTGCCAACACTTGTTATCTTGTTTTTTGTTTGTTTGTTTGTTTTTTTGAGATGGAATCTCGTTTTGTCAGTGGCACGATCTCGGCTCACTACAACCTCTGCCTCCTGGGTTCAAGCAGTTCTCCTGCCTCAGCCTCCCAAATAGTTGGGATTACAGGCACCTGCCACCAAGCTCGGCTAATTTTTGTATTTTTAGTAGAGACAGGGTTTCACCATTTGGCCAGGCTGGTCTCAAACTCCTGACCTCAAGTGATCTGCCCACTTTAGCCTCCCAAAGCACTGGGATTATAGGCATGAGCCACCACACCTGGCTTGTTATCTTTTTAATAATAGTCATTCTAACAAGTGTGAGGTGATCAATCTGTGTAGTCTCCAATAGAGGGGCTGCTGAAAAGAAAATAATATTTTCAGATCTATTTTTAAAAAACATGCTTATTAGGAGACTATTTATTTACGATAGTGTCTCACTCTCTCACCCAGGTTGGAGTGCAGTGGTGGAGTGATAGCTCACTGCATCCCCAAACTCCTGGGCTCCTCAAGCAGTCCTCTTGTCACAGCCTCCCAAAGTACTGGGAGTACAGGTGTGAGCCACTGTGCCTGGCCAGAAAACTATTTTTAAATGTGTAAGGCTGGCTGGACATGGTGGCTCACACCTGTAATACCAGCACTTTGGGAGGCTGAGGCAGGTAGATCACTTGAGGTCAGGAGCTCCAGATCAGCCTGGGTAACAAGGCGAAACCCTGTCTCTACAAAGAATACAAAAATTAGCCAGGCGTGGCATCGCATGCCTGTGCTCCCAGCTACTCAGGAGGGAGGCTGAAGCAGGAGAATTGCGTGAACCCAGGAGGCAGAGGTGGAAGTGAGCGGAGATCATGCCACTGCCCTCCAGCCTGGGCGACAGAGCAAGAACTTGTCTCAAAAAAGAAAACCACAATGTGTTAGTTTACCAAGCCATTTCATGTATATGACTTCTCTCTTAATCATCAAAACAGTCACAGGAATTAGATATTACTGTTATCTTTCACTAATGAATAAATTAAGGCATGAAGAGATTAAGTAAATTGCAAATGTACTTAAAATGATCTTTGAGGCCGGGCGCGGTGGCTCAAGCCTGTAATCCCAGCACTTTAGGAGGCCGAGACGGGCGGATCACGAGGTCAGGAGATCAAGACCATCCTGGCTAACAAGGTGAAACCCCGTCTCTACTAAAAAATACAAAAAACTAGCCGGGCGAGGTGGCGGGCGCCTGTAGTCCCAGCTACTCGGGAGGCTGAGGCAGGAGAATGGCGTAAACCCGGGAGGCGGAGCTTGCAGTGAGCTGAGATCCGGCCACTGCACTCCAGCCTGGGCGACAGAGCAAGACTCCGTCTCAAAAAAAAAAAAAAAAAAAAAAGATCTTTGAGCAGTATCTGGTACTTAGTAAATACTCAGCATATAGAACTTTTTCATTAGCTGCCTAAGGTCACCCAGCTCGTAGGTGGCAAAGCCAGGGCTTTTACAGTTTTCCCCTAAAGCACCACTTATGGAAGATGTACTCATGAGGCGGGAATCGTGTTCTGCCCCCTGCCTACGCACCCTACTCCAGCCCTCATGTCTCTGCCTCTGGAGATGCTGGTAGAGGGGAAGTGGGGAGTTGGAGCTGACCTCAAGGCCCTCATTATTTCTTACCTGAACAATTAAATTACCCTTTCACTCCTGCCCTAGCTTTATGGTTTGGCAGTTCATTCCCCACCAGGCAGCCATAGTCACCTTTCTACTAAAAATACATCAGCATCTCTCTCCTGCCCTCAGGTAAAAATCTAAACCCAGCTTAGCTAGAAATCCCTTAAAAAATGAAGCCCCAGAGTACACTAGACCAGTGTTTCTTCTACTACACCACTAAGTTATGCAGACCTTTTGTTATCAGTTTATTTTGTGTTTGGATGATCTGATTAACTTCTACCAATGACCCTTTAAAGCTGAAGCCAAAATACTTTCTTCTGGTTTAATTTTGAGAAGATTTGATAAATCAGTCCTTAAATTACAAAACAGATAAATTAGATATTATTTATCTACATTTTTAAAAGGCTTTTTGCTAGTTCCTTTATACTGGTAGGTTTATAGTGTACTTAAGTATTTAATTGATCATTAAATATGTAACAGAAAGGATAAGAATTTAGAAAACAATTTTATTTAATGTTTTGGGAGCCAATTCCAGTTACATTAGTTATACCCGCCTCCCCATCACACAATTATTTACAAGTAAAATTAAGAAGTTTTGAAATTATGAGTTAGAGAAAAGTATTATTTTATGATGTGCTTTCTTCAGCTATATTCATTGTGTTAAGCCAATTACTTACAGCTAAATTATAAAGGCTATTTTTCTGTGTGCTATTGTTGAACATCAGAAAAAGTTCTAATAATGGCTTGAAATAGGGAAAGGATTTAGCTATGTTACAATGTTGACTTTTACCAGTAATTTTCATCTCCAATCCTTTGCATTCTTTCCCAGCAGTCTGACTGGAACAATTCAGACTTACTGAAGATTTTTCTCATTATTTTCTTTTTCTTTCTCTCCCACTGGCCTCTAGTCATGTGCTTCCCCTAAAATATGTTCACCATATGTGCGGAATTTTATAGACCCTCTCTGCTCAAAGGTGTGTGTGTGTGTGTGTGTGTGTGTGTGTGTGTGTGTGTGTGACAGAGAGAGAGAGAGAGAGACACGTCGTGGGAAGGGGATCATGCCTATGTGTGTGTTTGGCAGAGGTTTCCATCCCTACGCCAGAGTCAATGGTCTTTTATTTCTAGCAAACCAGCAGGCCTGAGTGTAGATCCAATCTGAGTCCTACAGCTGCCTGTGGTACAGGCCTCTACATCGTTCACTGTTACTCTGCAGATGGAAGATAAAAGTGGAGGACCTAGCTCTAGGCACTGGATTTCTGCCAAGGCAAGGAGAAAAGGACAGTTGGGGCCACCAGATAATTGTGTTATGAGGGTCCAAAGAGACGAAGGAAAAGTGAGGGAGGAGAGGGGGATTTGCATCTCTGGAATGTGGGCTCATTCTTTAATTAGAGTTATGTTGTTTCCCAAGAAACAAAAATCAATAATGATAAAAGAAGAGAGACGATAGAGGAATTGGTTTCTGAATGATGGCCAAAGTAACTGACTACATAAATCTTGGCTTACTGTACATAAATAAAAGTTATACCTCACCAATTGTCCCTTGTCTTAGAGGTATAAAACCAAGGCCTTAAACTGGACAGAGAGTCTCGTGCTTCCCTTTATTCTGGTAATTTAGGAAACATATTTGAGTGTATTTATATTTGTTAAACTCTCAAAGTTGTTTGCTGCCAACATCAGGTGCTCTTTCAGCTCACAATGGAAAGGGAGCAAGTGTCTGCATAGATTCGTGGACTTGGAGAATATATTTGTAAAATTGGCATCACCTCCAAAGTTCCTAGGGGGAGATAAGAATCTAAATGGCCCATGGTATAAATAATAAGTTTGGAAAACTATTATATAATCAGACTCTGCATGTATTTCCTTCTCCACAGTTTCCAATAATACCACTTCCTTGCCTGGATCTATACTCCTCTGTGACATGATGAACAAGTTGCAGTACCTGTGTTACTTCTGTGCCGGACATAGGAACAGGTGATAGGTTAATTACACCTTCAAGAAGAGTTCTTTTCTTGCTGTCAAAACAATAGTGGGAAAAAAAAAAAATACAGGCTTTGAAGCCAGATATACTCAGCTTGAATCTTACTGTCACTTCTTTTTGGTTGTGAGACTATGGGCAAGTGGCTCAAGCTCTCTGAACCCCATTTTTAATGTCTATAATAGCAATTTAAATAAGATAATATATTTTGTCTAGCAAATGTTAACTTTCTATCACCCTCCTCCACTATACACAATGCTCCCACCCTAGGCTCCTTGATACTGAGAAGGATTTATATAAGGGTAGAGTGGGATTAGAAGATGGAGATAAAGTTAATGACAATGCCTCTTTTTATCTTCAATAATAAAGTATTTTCAGAAGAGTTTGTTGTCTAAGGTTTTTTGAGGACTTTTTAAGAAATATTTCAAACATTCATAAAAGTATGAAGATGAATGGCTGCCTTTTGAATTGCTTACCTTTTGGCATACTTGCTTCATGTGGTTTTTGTTTTTTACACATTAAACATTACAAGTATAATAGAAACTTTTCTGCTTAGCTCTAATGCCGTTTTCCTCTGTGCCTTCCCAGAGGTATTATATTGATTTGATATTCATGATTCCCACAAATGTGTTTCTATTTGTTGCATATAATATAGCCATTAACAATCTATATTATTTGTTTTGCATATTTTAAAACTATGTGAATGGTATCATGCTGCCCATATCCTCTTGCATCTATTTTTTGTGTACAGTGTTACATGCTTGGGATTTATTTAGTTTGACTGCTGTATAGTATTCCATTGTCTGCCTCCTTCACAGTTTATCGATTTTCCTGGCAAAGGATATTTGGATTTTCTTTCCAGCTTTTTGTTACTGCAAACAGTACTACAGAGGGCATACTTTTATCTGCCTTTTGTGCACATGTGAAAGACTTTTCTCTATTTTTTTTATATTGATCTACAGACTCCTCACAATCGCAATGAAAATTTCAACATATATTTTTATATAAACTGACACACTGAATCTGAAATGTATAAGACCATGCAAAGTACTTAGAATACTCAAAACAACTTTGAAAAAGAAAACACAACTAGAGGACTTATACTGCCTTTTGAAGCTTACTATACAGCTATAATAATTGAGAGTGTGGTATGGACATAAGAATAGACTTACAGGTCACTGAAAAGAAATAGGGAATCAAGAAGTAGACCCACATATATATGGTCAAATATTTTCAATGAAGGGTTCAAAGCAGTTCAGTGGGGAAAAGATAGTTTTTCAGCAAAGGACGTTAGGTCTCCAACTAGATGTCCATGTGAGGGAGAACATGAACCTTGACTCTCAGCTCATAGCATTTGCAAAAAAGATCAACTTAAAACCACCATAGACTTAAATGTAAAATCTAAAGCTATGAAACTTCTGAAAGAAAATATGGGGAAAATTTTCCAGGCCTTGAGAATAGGCCAAGATTTCTTAATAGTACACAAAATCACTTAATATAAGAGAAACTATTGATAACATTTAGTTTCATCAAAAGATAAAGCCTCTGTTCTTCAAAAACGCCATTAAGAAAATGAAAAGGTAACCCATAAAGTGGGAGCAAATATTCACAGTACATATATCTGGCAAGGCTTTTATCCAGCTGTATAAAAAACTCTTATCTCAGTAATAAGGAGAGAAACTAATTTTTTTTCTTTTTTCTTTTTTTTTCTGAGATGGAGTCTTGCTCTGCATCCAGGCTGGAGAACAGTGGCGGGATTTCGGCTCACTGAAACCTCCGCCTCCCGAGTTCAAACAATCCTCCTGCCTCGGCCTCCAGAGTAACTGGGGTTACAGGCGCCCACAACCATGCCTGGCTAATTTTTGTATTGTTAGTAGAGATAGGGTTTCACCATGTTGACCAGGCTGGTCTTGAACTTCTGACCTCAAGTGATCCTCCTGCCTCAGCCTCCCAAACTGCTGGGATTACAGGCATGAGGCACCGTGCCCAGCCATGCTAATATTTTAAATATTCACTATATTTGAGTAGACATTTCACAAACAAAGATAACAAATGGCACAGTGGCTCACGCCTGTAATCCCAGCACTTTGGGAGGCCGAGGCAGGTGGATCATGAGGTCAGGAGTTCAAGACCAGCCTGACCAATATGGTGAAACCGTGTCTCTACTAAAAACACAAAATTTAACCGGACTTGGTGGTGCACACTGTAGTCCCAGCTACTCGGGAGGCTGAGGCAGGAGAATCACTTGAGCCCAGGAGGCGGAGGTTTCAGTTAGCCGAGATCGTGCCACTGACTCCAGCCTGGGTGACAGTGCAAGACTCCATCTCAAAAATAATAATAATAATAGTAACAAATGGCTAATAAGCACATGAAAAGTTCAACATCATAGTCATCAGAAAAAAAACCATAGTAAGATACCAGTTCACCCACTTGGATGACCAAACTTAAAAATACTGTTAATACTATGCTTTGATAAAGTATGCTGAGAAACTGGGATTTTACATTGCTAATAACATTGCTAGTACCACTATATTTTACATTGCTAGTAACACTATAAAATGATAAATCTACCTTAGAGAACAGTTTGTCAAAGTTAAACGTATACTTACCACATGACCCAGCAATTCTACTCCTAGGTATTTACCCAAAAGACTTTACCAATAATCTACAAAAAGACTTGTACAAAACATGCTGAGTATTAAAGCCAAGCATAAGGGTTTATGTTATATAATTTCATTTAAGTGATATAGAATAAGCCAAACCAATCCACAGTAACAAAACTGATCAGTGGTTTCCAAGAGCAAAGGGTACAAAGGGACATGAGAGATCTTTTTCGGGGGAATTGAAATTTTTCTGTATCTTGATTGGTGTGTTGGTTACACATGTGTATAGATTTGTCAGAATTCATTGAACTGAACAGCTAAAACGAGTGCATCTTATTGTTTATAAAGTATGCCTCACTAGGCTTGATTTACTATATATAAATATATATATTTAGTCTATATATAATATATATATAGTCTATAGTCTTAAGTCTACAAATATATAGACTATATATATGGACTAAATATATACTAAAAATATATAATGTTTAAATGAATAGGCTTGTAGGATGTTGTTATATGAACCAAAAGAAAGAAGGAAAGCCCATGGAACTGTGTAGTGTAGGGAACACTGCAGGTAGTTTAGTGCAGCTAAAAAATTGGTATGAGCGAGGCGTGGTGGCTCATGCCTGTAATCCCAGCACTTTGGGAGGCCAAGGCAGGCAGATCACTTGAGCTCAGGAGTTCAAGACCAGCCTGGGCTACATGGCAAAACCCTGTCTGTATTAAAATTACAAAAAAAAAAAAAAACTTAACCAGGCGTGGTGGCACTTGCCTATAATCCCAGCTACTTGGTGGGGCTGAGGCAGGAGAATCGCTTGAGCCTGGGAGGTCCAGGCTGCAGTGAGCCGAGGTCACACCACTGCACTCCAGCCTGGGCAACAGAGAAACAGAGAGAGAGAGACCCGTCTCAAAAAAAAAAAAAAAAAAAAAAAAAAAAGTTACAGTATGAGATTTTCATCTGATCTTTGAATCATGGATTCACAATGCAGCCAAGAAACAGCCTGCTCAGAGGTTTATTCCGCAAACTAATTATTTGATTTGTTGATGTATCATGTTCCCTATACTGATAGTTCCTTTGTTTTAGTTATCAACTGCTTTTCTTTAATCCCCCAAAATTCTCCTCCAATCCATAACTGTCAGCTATTTCCTTTCAGATTTTCTTTCTCCTTTCAGATTTTCCTTCCTTCCTTCCTTCCTTCCTTCCTTCCTTCCTTCCTTCCTTCCTTCCTTCCTTCCTTCCTTCTTTCCTTTCTTCCTTCCTTCCTCCCTCCCTCCCTCCCCCGCCTCCTCCTCCTCCTCCTTCTTCTTCTCCCTTTCTCCCTCTCTCCCTCTCTCCCTCCCTCCCTCCCTCCCTTCCTCCCTTCCTCCCTTCCTCCCTTCTTCCCTCCCTTCCTTCCTTCCTTCCTTCCTTCCTTCCTTCCTTCCTTCCTTCCTTCCTTCCTTCCTTCCTTCCTTCCTTCCTGTTTTTCTTGCCTTTCTTGCCTTTCTTCTCTGCTTTTTTTTTTGGGGGGGGGAGAGGGGAACAGAATCTCCCTCTATTGCGGAGGCTGGACTACAGTGGCATGATCTCGACTCACTACGACCTCCGCCTCCTGGGTTCAAGTGACTCTTGTGCCTCAGCCTCCCAAGTAGCTGGGACTATAGGTGCGTGCCACCATGTCCAGCTAACCTTTTTGTACCACCATGCCTGACTAGCTATTTTGTATTTTCAGTAGAGATGGGGTTTTGCCATGCTGGCCAGGCTGGTCTTGAACTCCTGACCTCAAATAGTCCACCTGCCTTGGTTTCCTGAAGTGCTGGGATTACAGGCGTGAGCCACCATGCCCGGCCACCTCTCAGATTTTTTTCAGCCATTTTGTTTCTCTCTAATTGTAGATTTGTATTTCCAGCTATCTTCTAGACATCTCTATGTGACTATCTTCAAAGTCTCAAGTTCAGCGTATCTGAAACCGGACCTTTCTTTTTTGCCTCAAACCAGCCCTTCCATCTGACTTTTAAAAACAATTTGTTGAAACAAAAGTCACATAACATGAAATTTGCCATTTTTTCCAACTTGAGAAATATGTTTCATCTATATTTTTACATAGCTTTTTAAAAATTTTTGAAATTTATAAAACACACATTAAATTTATCATCTTAACCATTTATAAGTATATAGTTCTGTAATGTATATTCACATTGTTGAACAACCAATCTCCAGAACTTTTTCATCTTGCAAAACTGAAAATTCTATACCCATTAAACAATAACTCATTCCCCTCTTTCTCCGCCCAGTTCCTGGCAACTCCCACTTTACCTTTTGTTTCTATAAGTTTGACTACTCAAATGTATACCTCATACAGATAAATCATACAATATTGGTCTTTTTGTGGCTGGCTTATTTCATTTAGTATAATGTCCTCCAGGTTCACTCATATTGTAGCATGTGTCAGAATTTTCTTACTTTATAAGGCTGAATGATGTTACATCGTATGTTTTTGTCACATTTCATTTATCTAGTCATCTTATAATGGACATTTGGGCTGCTTTCATCTTTCAGCTATTGTGAATGATGCCGTTACGGGCATGAGTGTACAAATATTCTTTGAGACCCTGCTTTCAATTCTTATGTATATATACGAGAAACGGAACTGCTGAATCATATGGTAATTCTATTTTTAATTTTCTGAGGGATCACTATGCTATTTTCCATAGCAGCTGCACCATTTTACATTCCAATCAACAGTGTACAAGAGTTCTAGTTACTCCATATCGTCACCACACTTACTATTTTCTGGGAGCTTTATATATATGTGTGTGTGTGTGTGTGTGTGTGTGTATATATATATATATATCAACCATCCTAGTGGATATGAGGTAATATCACATTATGGTTTTTATTTGCATTTCCCTAATTATTAGTAAGATTGGGCATCTCTTTCATGTGTTTGTTGGCCATTTGTGTATGTTCTTTGGAGAAATGTCTATTCAAATCCTTTGCCCATTTTTCAATCGAGTTTATGTTCTGTTTTGTTTTTGCTGTTGATTTGTAGGAGTCCTTTATTTTAAATTTTTAATTTAATAATAATTATTGTTTTATTTAATAATTTATAATTAAATAAATTATAAATAATTTATTTAATATTATTAAATATTTAATCATTATTATTATTATTTGATATGGGGTATCTCTCTGTTGCTCAGGCTGGAGTGCAGTGGTGTTATCATAGCTCACTGCAGTCTTGACCACCCGGGTTCAAGCCATCCTTCTGCCTCAGCCTCCTGAGTAGCTGGGACTACAGGTACATGCCTCTATGCCTAGCTAATTAAAAAAAAAAATTGGTGGGGGGTGATAGATATGGGGCCTTCTTGTGTTGCCTAGGCTAGTCTTAAATTCCTGGGCTGAAACAATCCTCCTGCCTTGGCCTCCCAAGTGCTGGCATTAGTGGGTTGAGCCACCACGCCTGGCCTTAAGTGTTCTTTGTATAATCTGGATGTTAACTGCTTGTCAGACATATGATTTGCAAATATTTTTCTCCCATTTTATAGGTTGCCTTTTTACTCTGTTGATTGGGTCTCTTGATGGAGAGAAGTTTTAAATTTTGATGTAGCTCAAAAAACCTTTATTATTTTGTTGGACCTAAGTTCCTGGGGCTATCAAATATATCCACATAGAAGTTTTAAATAAAATCTTACTGAAAAGATAGGTTTGATAAAATATCAACTGTCTGCCATCAAGTTCTCTACAGGTCAGTTCTCTTATTTTTTGTCATGGTAGCTAATTTGGGGGATGTACTAGTGGTAGATTATTATTGTTCCCGATTATTCATTTTTATTTCTTGTAAGAGCAGAGATTATCAAACTTTCTGTGAAAGGATAGACAGTAAACATGTTAGACTTTGCAGGCAACACGTAGTCTCTATCGCCACTGCCATTGCTCCTATCTCTTCCCTGTTTTCTTTTTCTATTTCTTCCTCTCCTCTTTCTCCTCCTCCTCCTCCTCCATTTTTCCTCTTCTTTTTTTAAAAAAAATTTTTGATTACTCTTATGAAATGCAAACACCATTCTCAGCGCGTGGGTGGAACAGAAACAGTCCACAGGCCAGATTTGGCCTGGGAGCAGTAGTTTGCTGACCCCTGCTTGGGAGGATTGTATGTCCTCGCCCACTGCCTTGTGAATTCTCCTGTGGGAGAGGCATCTCTTTCTACCCCACTGATGTTGGACTTGTCCATGTGGTTTACTTTAGCCAGTGGAAAGTGAGTGGGCATGATGTACACCATGTCCAGGAAGAATCTTTAAGAGCCATTGCCTGTTTGCTCTAGCTCTCTTGCTCTTTTTCCTTCTGACATGAGAACAGAATGTTCAGATAGGGGCTATTTGTTCAATTTGGATCCTGAAATGAAAAGATCTATAAAGCAGAATTAGAGCCAATCTATAGGTACCAATATGTCATGTGAAAGAGGAAAAAACAATTTCTGTAAGCCACTTAAATTTGGGGGCTGTCTGTTACGCTGTATAGCCTAGCATGATCCGATGAATATATTGTTACAGGCAAACACACACACAAGCACAATAGGCAATAGAATTTACATAGAGGTGAGTTTTAAGTCAAGAATAGCCTGACAGAAGCTGCTTATTTAACTTTGGAAGTATTAGATTAAGAAAAAGTATACAGAACTCCAAATGTGTACGGACAGATTTATTGGCATAGTACTGAGAAGAGGAAGACCAGTTGAAGAGAGTGAGCTTATACAGAGATTCTTTAATTGAAATCAGAACTCCAAAGTTCCTCTTAAGGGGATTTGTCATGGGGATAATAAGAGTCTACTAAAAATAACTCAGCATAAATTGCTAGTTTCCAAGAGGAAGCAATAAATGAGAATTTCTGAGTCTAAATAGTCATCCAAGTGTCCTAAGTAAAACGTACAGGACCCAATTCCTAGGAAGATAACATTTACATGTGAAAAAGTAAAATCTTAAGGGACACAGAGATTTGATCCAGGATTTACTGAGCCAGCTAATTGCTTGAATCAGTTGATTGATACCTAGCAGATATATCTTTCAGAATCAT
Source organism: Macaca mulatta (assembly GCF_049350105.2). Classification (NCBI taxonomy): domain Eukaryota; kingdom Metazoa; phylum Chordata; class Mammalia; order Primates; family Cercopithecidae; genus Macaca; species Macaca mulatta. Next base: position 121,267,485 of record NC_133406.1, read on the forward strand.
GCTGTCTATCCTGCACTCTTTCTGTTAAATATTTTTGAAATTTAAAAAATATTAAAAATTATCCCATCTCAAAAACTTTAAAAATACAGCGAGGGCTGGTGGCTCACACCTATAATCCCAGCACTTTGGGAGGCTGAGGCGGGTGGATCATTTGAGGTCAGGAGTTTAAGACCAGCCTGGCCAACATGGTGAAACTCCATCTCTACTAAAAATACAAAAATTAGCTGGATGGTAGTGGCATCCGTCTGTAATCCCAGCTACTTAGGAGGGTGAGGCAGGAGAATGCTTGAGCCTGGGAAGCTGGAGGTTGCAAATCGCACCACTACATTCTAGCCTGGGTGACAGAGTGAGACCTTGTCTCAGAAAAAAAACAAAAAAAAATTACAGCGAGATACCATCTCTTATCAGTCTGAATAGCTATTGTTAAAATGTCAAAAAATAACAGATGTGGGCCAGGTTGTGGAGTAAAGGGAACACTTATACACTGTTGACAGGAGTATAAATTAGTTCAACCATTTTGGAAAGTAGTATGGCAATTCCTCAAAGAGCTAAAAACAGAACTACCATTCGACCCAGTAATCTCATTACTAGATATATACCCAAAGGAATGTAAATCATTCTACCATAAAGATACATGCACACGTATATTCATTGCAACACTATGCACAATAAGAAAGACAGAATCAACCTAAATGCCCATCAATGGCACAGTAAAGAAAATGTGGTATATATACTACATTTTACCATGGATTACTGTGCAGACATAAAAAAAAAAATACTAAGATCATTTTCTTTGCAGGAACATGGATGGAGCTGGAGGCCATTATCCTTAGCAAACTAACACAGGAACAGACAACCAAATACCACATATTCTCACTTATAAGTGGGAGCTAAATGATGAGAACACATGGACACATAAAGGGGAACAACAGACACTGGGGCCTACTGGAAGGTGTAGAATGGGAGGAGGGAGGGGGCAGAAAAATAACTAATAGGTACTAGGCTTAGTACCTGGGTGATAAAATAATCTGTACAACAAACCCCTGTGACATGAGTTTACCTCTATAACAAACCTGCACATATACCCCTCAACCTAAAATAAAGTTAAAAAAAAAAAAGCAAAATACAGAAAATGGTAAAACATCCATATTCCCAATAGCAAAAATGAATATTAATTATTTTGTCATATTTGTTTCAACTTTTTTATATTAAAAACATTATCGATGAAGTTGAGAGTTCCTTCAATTCTTTCCCTTCCTATTCCCTTTACCCGTCCTGATTGCGTCCCTTTATTCTCAGGCAACCAAAATCTTGGATTTGGTGTCAGTCTAGCCCATTTTTTATACTTGCTTTCATGTGTAATTCGCTGAACAGTATATAGTATTTTTGTTTGTATGGTTTTTTAAAATTTTTTTCATAGTTGGTATAATAGTAGAGTACTTTTTTGCAGTTTTGTTTTTTTTTTCACACACTAGTATGTTTTTGTTATCTATTCGTGTTTATTCATTTAAATCTAGCTCACTTATTTGTTGTACAATATGCAACTATATACATATGCCACATGTTTAGACATTTCTCTATAAATGTCTAATGTTTAATTTTATGCATACATTCATTAAATATTTATTGAGTACTTACCATGCCCTACGTACTATAGCATGATATATTAGTGAATATATGAGAGAAAAATCTTTGCTACCATACTACTTATGTTCTATTGGAGTAATATAAAATAAATACATAAGCCAAACATAAAGTATATTAGAAGGTGATAAGTGATATGGAAAAAGATTAAGGAGAATTGGGAGTGGGATTGAGGGGAACAGACTCAATCAGTGTAGTTTGGGTAAGCCCCCTTGGTAAGATGATATTAGAGCAAAAACAAGGTGAGGGAGTTAGCCAGTGAATATCTAGGGAGTCAGTGATTATCTAAGGAAGACAATTCCTATCAGAGAAAAGCCAGTGCAAGCCCTTAATGTAAGAGTGTAATTTGGTGTTTTCTGGGAACACCAGAAGGCCAGCATGGCTGGAGAAGGAGGGACAAAGGAGATAGGAGTAGGATTTGAATCACAGAGGTTACAGAGTTGAAACGGAGATGACTGTGCCTCATCTTATAGGCTGTTATGAGGACTCTGGCTTTTACTCTGAAAAAATGAAAAGTACATGAAAGATTTTGAGTAGAGGAACGATGTGATCTATGTTGTGGAGGGGTCACTTAGGCCGGTATGTTAAAAATAGACTGTAGGGAGCTAGAGTGGAAGCAGGGAGATGAGTTAGGAAGTTACCACAGTGCTCTGGGGAGGGTTGATGGTGTCTCACACTGGAGTGCTAGCAACAGATGTGGTGAAAAGTGGTGAGACTGAATATATGTTGAAGATAGAGGCAACAAGATTTGCTGATGGATTATATACAGAGTGTGAGAGAGTACGAGGAGTGAAGAATGATGCCAAGGTTTTTGCCTAAGCAACTGCAAAGTTGTCCCATCCACAGAGATGGGACATCTGTGAATAGAGCAGATTTGGGATGGAGGATCAGGAGTTATTTTGGATGTGTTGAGCTTGAGAACCTGTTAGATATCCAGATAGAGAAGCTGAATAGGTAGCTGGATATGAGTCTGGAGGTCATCAGCAAGGTCTGACTGGAGTTATAAATTCAGAAGGCATCAGCTATACAGATTTTACTTAAAGCAGTGAGATGAGATGATATTGCAAAGGGAATGGGTATAAAAAACAATAGAAGAAACAAAGACTGAAACCTGGGTGTCAGCAATTAAAAAGTCAGGTTAAACAGGAGGAACCAGCAAAAGGAGACTGAAAAGAGAAACTATTGAAATAGGGAGAAAACATACCAAAATGTAATATCTAGGGGAGCCAAAAAGAAAATGTATCAAGGTAGAGGAGGTAATTAGTTGTGGCAAGGACTGCTGAAAATGTCAAGTAAGATGATTACTTCACCTTAACCATTAGCATTGATGACAGTGGTGAGTAGTTTTAGTGGAGTGGTGGAGGTGAAACCTATTGGAATGGGTTTAAGTGAGAATTGGGTTGGAGGATGTGGTCTCATCAAACACAGTGGCAGCTCTGATACCTTTACCTTTCTTCAATTATGGGAACCCATTCTCCCCCTTAACCATGTTGAAAGGAACTGGAGTTAGCGTTGATTTGGGGGCTACCTACTGCTGTGTGGAGTGATTTTTTTTTCATTCTATTTTCTAATTCTTTCTTCAGCTATATACACTCTAATATTAATCATATCTATTGAGTTTTCTGTTTCATGACTCCAACCTTTATATTCACATTTTCGATTTTTAAGGTAAGCTTTATATTAGGTCTAACAAACCTACAGAATAGTACAAAATCCTAAGCATATACAGATCAATCTATTTTTATAAACTGAACACACCTATGTAACTAGCCCCCAGAATGCCCCTAATTCTTCTTCCTTATCACTATTACCCCTTACTCTCAAGATACCCCATTTATAGAGATTATATAAATGTGATTATGCAGTATATACTCCTCTCATTCAGTATATGTCGTCTGTCTTCTTTTATATGATGTTTGTGAGATTGATTCATGTTGATGCATGTAATTGTTCATTCATTGTCATTGATGTAGTATTCCATTGTATGAATATACCACAATTTATCTGTTTTACTTTATGTGGACATTTGGATTGTTCAGAATTTGGGGTTGTTACAATATGTTCTTGCACATATATTTTATGGAACATATACCCACATTTCTCGTGGATATATACCTAAAAATGGAATACTTAGGTCATAGGATATGTGAATATTGAGCATCAGTGGATACTGTCAGTTTTCCAAAGTTGGTGTAACAATTTACATTCCTACAGCTGTGTGTGAGAGTAAGTGTTCCATTTACTCAACATCCTTGCCATACTTGATGCTGTTGGGTTCTTCACTTTAATCGTTCTGATGAATCTGTATTGGTATTGTACTGTGGCTTTAATTTGCATTTAATGCATGTAATTTGCATTTTCTGATGATTTCTGAAGCTGAATATTTTCCGATATATTAATTTGTTATTTGGAGATCTTATTTTGTGTGAATTACTTATTCCTATTTTTGGCTAATTTTATAGGTTTATCTACTTACTTGTTATAAATTCATAGGAGTCCTTCACGTATTCTGTGTACCGATATATTCTGTGTAGGTATTGCAGGTATCTTCTCCCAGTCTGTGGCTTGCTTATTCACCCTATGGTGAATTTTGATAAGGAAAAGTCCTTAATTTTAATGTAGTTTAATCTACCAAGATTTTCTGCTTTATGTTTAGCGCTTTTTTGGATCCTATTAAAGTCCTTGCTGACCAAAGGAAATTTAAAATGCAGTCAACTGATTTAACTTTTTTCTACAAATCTTTTAAATATCCATTATTACTTGGGCAGAATATTTTAGGCTACTGTAAAGAATATCAGTTTCCCCAAGAGTATAATTTATGTATCACTTGTCTCCTTTCATTCACAAAAATATCCACAAAATATCAATTCAAGTCTCATATAACTCCACTCCATAAGGCCTTTTTTGTTCCTTCTTATCACACCCAGAAATTCTCTTGAGTATATTTCTTACCTCATTTATTTCTAATCACCCTGTCTTCTATTTTCGGAGATAACAGAGCCTGTTAGATGTGGATTCCTCTAAAACTTTCTGTCCTCCACTCTGAACTCACAGGATATGTCCTCATCTGTCTTCACTGCCCCCATCTCTCCTTTCAGTGGAAGATATGGAAGATATTTCATCATCCATTATTTTACCTCTGTTGGGTATCATTCCTCTTCCTCCTTCAGAAATATCGTTCTTTGAATTATCCCCTTTCCTGAATCTTTAGTGGCTCTCCCTCTGCTCAGTACATCGACAGTGTGTTATCCCAATTTAGAAAACAAAACAAAATGCTTATTTTCTAACTCCTATCAGTTATCCCATCTTAATCCTTCCTTGAAAAACAAATGTCTTACACATATGATTAACGTGCATAATACTAAACATACCCCACACAATTCGTGCATATAAAACTAGGGAAATCTCAATAGGGTGGAGGGATGGCATCAAATTCAGAATTTTCTTGTTGTTGAAACAGGAAAGGTTCCCTTGTCCCCCTGGCAGGATGTGTGACAGGGGAAGTGGCTCAGAGTGGCTCGCAGTGCCTCGCTGCTCACACCTCTGGAGGAGCGTACAGATGGGCAGGCTGTGGGGCTCTGACCCCATGGCAGTGTCTAGGGGTGAATGTTTATTGCTGAAGCCCCAGTGGGCGTGTATTACAGGGTACTCTTTTAGTTTAGCCATCTGTAAAGGGCTTGTGTTAGCTCAATTAGACCCCTGCCTTATTGCAAGGACAGAGGGCTTTCTGTATCCCTGAGTTCCTTGGTGTACCGGAAGAATTGGATCACATGTGGGCTTGGAGAATGAGTGCAGGGTTTTATCGAGTGGAAGTAGCTCTCGGCAGATGGGGGAGCCAGAAGGGAGATGGTTTTCCCCTGGAGTTGGGCCGCTTTCCCCTGGGTGGCCAGGGTTCTCCTCCCACTGCCCCAGACAAACTCCATGTCGTTCCGCCCGTCAGTGGCCTGCTGGTGTGCAGGTGCCTGTCGAGCCCCCTATGTTTCATGTGTTCCTCCACTGATGTGCTCCCCTTTATGTCCAGCCGCCTGTGTGTCTGCCTGCTAAGGTCTCAGGGTTTTTTGTTGGTTTGTTGTGTGTTTGTTTGTTTTGAGACAGAGTCTCGCTCTGTTGTCCACACTGGAGTGCAATGGCACGGTCTCCGTGATCTCTGCTCACTGCAGCCTTTGCCTCCCGGATTCAAGCGATTCTCCCGCTTCAGCCTCCCGAGTAGCTGGGATTACAGGCACCTGCCATCATGCCCAGCTAATATTTGTATTTTTAGTAGAGATAGGGTTTTGCCATGTTGGTCAGACTGGTCTTGAACTCCTGATGTCAGGTGATCTGCCCACCTCAGCCTCCCAAAGTGTTGGGATTACAGGCATGAGCCGTCGGTCCTGTCCAGGTCTTGGGGTTTTTATAGGCACAGGATGAGGGTGTGATTGACCAGGGTGGAGTCTTGGAAAATACAACATTTGGGCAGGAAAACAAAAATGTTTCTCCTCATCTAGGTCCATGGGCACAGGTCCGGGGGTGGAGCCCTAGACCATGCCCTGCCCCTCTTTTGTACCATTTAAAGGGACCACGACCTTCCCTTCCCCACTTCTGTATCATTGTGATATTAAGCTGTAGTTATGCATGATGTTGCCATTGAGGGAAAGTGGGTTAAGGGCATATGGGATCACTCTGTATTATTTCTTACAACTGTATGTGAATGTACACTTATCTTAAAATTAAAAGTTAAAACAGAAGTATTTCTAAAAATTAGAATAATAAGAGCCACCATTTATTGAGTGGTTACTATGTGCTAGGTTCTGTTTACATACTATCAGGGGGACATTATTGTTAACCTCATCTTCTAGAGGAGAAAACTGAGACGCAAAGAGATTAAATCACTCACACAGAGTCACTCAGCAACTAAGTGGCAGAACTTGCATTCAGATCCAGGCAACCTCACTCCAAAGACAGAACTCTTAACTACTTTGCAATCCTTATTGCGTATCTGTCTTTATATCTTGCCTTCTAGTCTCACTTGTCAGCCCACTGCAATTTACCTTTCATCCCAATCACTCCCCTGAAACTGCTTTTGCCTCAATCACCAAGTCTGTTGCCAAACCTAATGGTCCCATTCTTTTTACAGCCTTTCCTATTGCCAACACATTCAACAAATATTTCCTGAGACATACAATGTACCAAGTTATGTTCTACAGCTGTAAAAAAGATAGGCAAAACAGCTACAACTGAAGAATGCACCTTTTAGAATTAGAGGTCTGAAATCTTCAGTTCTTTCTTGTTGTTTATGCTGCTGACTTGTTTATGGATGGTCAATAGGCGACTTTATTGTCCATGCCTTTGTTTTTCTGTGGCCAATCAGGTTATATAGCTAGTTTGTTTGTGGTTTTACAACATAAATGATAAAATATATTTAGATACCATTTTCCCTTTTTCCCCCAAATGGAAATCTGAACCTTTCCAAGCAATTGTCATGAATATGTACAAAGTAAGACAACCAAATCTGAAGTATCCTACTCTTCTTATATCATTATTAAAAATGAATTGTGAAAAATTAATTGCCATTGACCTTTTACCTACTTTTTCTGTGTGAGGATAATTTGAATTAATTTTATGCTCACTATTTTGGAAACACCAGGAAGATCTCTGCAGAATATTAAGTTTCATTCCATATGTCCAAATAAAAAGTTACTCCAAGGAAAATACTCAGCTTCATGGAGACCTGGTAGTAGCTTTTTGCATATCACCAAAGCTAAGCATTTGAATCAGAGTTAAAGAGGCGTCATCTTGTCTCTTTCCACATATCCATGGTTATCTGTGTTTTCATTCCTTTCTCCCAATTCAGTAAAGAGAAGAAAAAAATTCTCTCCCACTTCTTCATGCCAAAAAAACAGCTCTTGTTTTATTACTTCCAATGGGAATGTATTTTCCTTGGTGATTGGAAGCAACTCTAGTCCTCTTGCCTACATCCAGGGTTAGTTACTATTTAACTATTTGTTTACAGCAGCAGTTAGCAATTTGCATGGACAGTGTATCAATGTCACTGCCCTCAATGAAGCCCAAATGCCTCTTGGAAGAAAGATGACAGATTCAGCCCATGGACTTGCAAAACTTTAAAAGTGATTCCTTGTCAAACACGGGAAAAACAACTCTTCCCTCTCTATAACTTGAGGAAAGAAATGAGAAACCATCTTACAACAGATGGTGATTCCTTGCTAGTAAAACAGGCCTGGCTGATTCAGCTCCACTCCTTTATGTTCTTTTTGCAAAACCCACAAAGAACACATTTGGGGCCACTTTTCAGAGTTGGCAACAGTCTCTGTTTTTTAAGGAAATCATGTGGACATTAAAAAAAAAAAAAAAAAAAAAAAGCCACAGTTGATGAAGGGCTTGTAATCCCCAGAAAACAGAAACAGGATGCATAGGCCTTAAATTGTAGGTCATCAGGTTTGGTAACTTGATTAAATTTGGTTGAAACAAAAACAAATTTGGGGCTGGGTGCAGTGGCTCATGCCTGTAACCCCAGCACTTTGGGAGGCCAAGGTGGGTGGATCACGAGGTCAGGAGTTCAAGATAAGCCTGGCCAAGATACCCCATCTCTCCTAAAAAGACCAAAAAAAAAAAAAAAAAAAAAAGCCAGGCATGGTGATGGGTGCCTGTAATCCCAGCTACTTGGGAGGCTGAGGCAGATAACTGCTTGAACCCAGGAGGCAGAGGTTGCTGTGAGCTGAGATCGCGCCACTGCACTCCAGCCTGGGCAACAGAGTAAGACTCTGTCTCAAAGAAAAAAAAAAAAAAAGGAAAGTTGATATTTTCTTGTTGATTAGACTTCTTCTTAAAAAAAAAAAAAAAAGAAAATGAGGAAGAGAAAGATGAAAAAGAGGAGGAACTAGAAACTATAAAAATACTCTTTGGGGTGATGGAATGATAAGGCGATCTCTAATTTTCAAATTACCCTAGATCTAAAGAATTCAATCTTTAATGTTAAGTCCAGTTCCTTTTTTCACCACTTGTATATAAAGTACTATAGCTGCTTTGATATATTTAGAAGTTATTTAGAGAAGCTTAGAACCAGTGTGTGAGTGTGTGTGAGTGTGTGATAGAGAGAGAAAGAGAGAGAGAGAGTCTTCTTAATAAGCTTGGCTTTTTACAGATAGAACAGATGCCTCAGGACATCATGAAACTTTCTCGTTGAAGATGTTGAAGCAGAATCTGGTGTATTGTGGAGTAGACTTAAACACTAGATTAATACTCAAATCAGTTAGCTTGTATGATTTTTTCTTCACTGAAGAGTCTATCCATCATGAATCAGAACTAAGCCCCCTTCACCTGTTCTTATAATAACCTTGATTTGGGGTATTTTCAGACATTTAGGGTAATACTTACTATTTAGTTCTTATATGCAAGAAAACACTGGCCACCTTTACTAATGTCCTATTTTATTTCTTTAGGTGTCTGAACACACACAGTTAAGTTGGATCCTTTCCTGCATGGTCAGACTACCTCGATTACAACATTTACATCAGTGGAAGGTAAATGCCAGTAATCTGATTAATAAACAGACAATAAGCTATTTTTCCCTTCCTGTTTATTTTTCTGTTAGGTTCTGGGAATCCTGAGTTTACTCTCCTCCCTGGTCTGCTACTCACTAATGGTTGGAACATCATCTTTAACCTCCCTGCTTCAGAGTATGAAAAGGAAAATAAAAGGATTTTCCAAGATTCCTCCTGACTTAAAAATGATGTTAATCATTTTTATCTGTGTACAGTTGAATGAGCGTTACCTTTGGATAGACTTGGTAATGACTTTGAACAACCACATAGTTAATAAACAATCACAGATTCTTGATTACCGGACCCTGAAGTTGCCTCCCATTTCCACTGGAATTAACTGGCAGTAAGGAAATAATGTTTTTATTGCGGAGAGAAGAGACAACATATTATATTTAACAGTTAAACAAGTTGAGTCCAGGCAACAGTTCAAACCCACAGAATAATTAGGGCTATACTTTTTCTAAGACGTTCAACCAAGAAAGATAAATTGAATAATTCATAGTACTTTACTTCCATTTATTTTTGCAATTGGATAACCCCAGGGTAGGTAGCCCCCAACTACGTCAACACTAATTTCAATTTCAAGCTTCTTTTGAGCGTATTTTCAGGGCCATTGGTTTCCTCATAAGCTGGTCTTTAGAAGCCTTCACACATGCTACAGAAAGAAAAAGACAAAGCTTTAAAGTGACAGTTTCTAAATGCTATGATCTGAATGTGTCCCCCCAAAATTTATATGTTGAAACCTAACTCCCAAGATGACGGTATTAGGAGGTAGGGCCTTAGTAAGGTGATTAAATCATGAGGGTGGTGCCCTCATCAGTGAGATTAGTGCTCTTGTTAAAGAGGCCCGAGAGAGACCACCTGCTCCTGCCATCATCTGTGGACAGAGCTAGAAGTCACTGTCCATGAACAAGGTTCCTCACCAGACACTGACTTTGCCTTCATCTTGGACTTCTCAGCCTCCAGAACTATGAGAAGTAAATTTCTGTTGTTTATAAGCCACCTAGTTGGGTATTTTGTTATAACAGCCTGAGTGGACTAAGACACTTAATACCTAAGACGGAACTGGTAATGCTGCAGATTCCTTATTTGCCACGAATTAGAAACAGAGTTTCATAATGTTATCCGCCGTATTTTGGTTTTAGGCAATACTTTCCCCATAATATTCTACCATTAAGTGTAATGTTGAAATCCTTTTTATAGGAACTGAATACTAATCTAATAGGAACTATTCCCACTTTAAAACAGCATCTAAAGATCTCCTGATAGCACATTACTAGTGCATGTACTGATATTCTGGAAAAACCTTTCCATTAGTATATAATTGCTTGTTTGTAGGAAAAACATGAATTTCAAATCCCAGTCTTATCCTCAGGTATGTCACTGTTTTCTGTGGTCATTCCTTCATTAATACTAATTAAATACTAGTAATATCTTCTGTGAGTCTTACATCATATTAGGTGCTAGAGATAATAGCAGTCAATAAGAAGTAGCCCCCTTCATGAGGCTTATAGTCTGTTTGGGAAGAGACAATTAAATAAGTAATAAGAAAGTGTAAGAAGCGCTCTGAGGGCTGGATTCCAGTGCCATGGAGGATCTGATAAGGGCATCTAGCTTGGTTTCCATTGGGACAGCAAAAGGTAGAATAGTGGCACAGAAGGGTGGGGTGAGGGTTGCTGAGGTCAGGGTTATTTAGAGGATTAATCAGTAACATATATGTAAAACATCTGGAGCACATAATAGGCACTCAATAAATATTAATGCTCTCCACATTTTCCCTCTCCCTTGTAATTTCAAGGTCCATTACGCTAATATGAAAAGGCTATAAATTGGGATGGCAACTTTTAAAAATTGGGTTCTTTTCCAATTTGCACATTTCCAAATTAAACTTTCATTATCTTTACCTGGTGATAATTGTGAACTAGCCTTTATCATGAACTTTGTAATTAGGGGATGTAGTGAAGAGATTGTATGTTCAAACATTCAAATTTCGTTTGAATGGCCTAGAGCATTGGTTGCTATAAGCCAGAAACCACTTGAAGTATACTCAGAAAAGTTTGTAACTAAATTATGAAACACCAAAATTAAGATGACTAAAGAGAGAAGCTGTTGTGTTTTCAGATTGAGCCTTAAAAAGTGTGTCTGCACCTTGGTAGGGGTACCCCAAATTTGTAAGCTCATGAGCTTGGTCCCTGGAATAAAACAAGTTTATAAATTCAGTTGCCCAGTTCATTTTGAAATAATCAGACTTGAAGGAAATGATTCACATTAACTAAATGGGTAAGATTTGTCTACATACCAAAGCATCCATTTATTTTTACAAGAGATGCTATACCTTAGGCCTTGAAACTGCACAGAGTATTCTCATCTGATAAATAGCTCTACTCAGAGAACCAAACGACATGTCAGCAATGTGCAGCCGCAGCAAGGGAGTTAGCATCATTAGGATCATGTTTACTGAGTACACAGTAGTAGTTTATAGTTGACATCTATTGCTACCCAGTTATTAAATGTTTCTAATATCATCTCAGGTGTTTCCATCAACTTCTCCATTAAGGAACTGTTTTGGTCTATACAACCTGTACTGTTCATTGGGGCATGCTTAATCACCTAAGGATCAAGACAGGTCATTAGGATTGGTTAGATGAAAATTTCTCTCACTTAGTTTTATTTTAAATGCCATGATTTTTTGTTTTTTGTTATTTAAATGTGATTTTAAGGGAACATTCCAGTTTTCTCAGTAGCATGCTGTGAGACTTTTTGGGAAGTTTCCACATATAAACAATAGGGCTTTTGATATTAACTGCAGTTAATTTGTAGAGATTTAATTTCATGATAATTTGTGACCTTGTCTGTGAAATCTGGAATTTATCCGACTTGGAACCAATAAATGCCTGTATCCTTACTTTAATAAAATAAATAAGAAATAGTAGCAGGGCAGGATCCTTTAAAGGGGCAGTGGTGAAATACACTGTCCTTATTCCTGCCTCAGCCTGGAGCGTGAAGACAAGCGAGCCAGAAGATGGCTAGAGTTGCTAAAAAGGAACCCACATATAATGTTATTACAGGTGGCTGCAGATCACAGTTTGCTTGTTTTAAAATTTTCTTAATTTAGCAGTATAATTAGGTTCAAGTCAGATTTCAGATTTCTAACCCTCCTTTCTTTTCACCTCTCACAGGCAAAGACTACCAAGCAGAAGCACGATGGCACGGGGGGCCTGCTCACATACCCAGTACTCCAGGCGGCCGACATTCTGTTGTACAAGTAAGAAGAGAGTTCACCCTGGTCTTGTACATACTCATGGTGACTAGAGAGTGTTTTAACCTGTTCAATACAGACTTGGTTCATGGGCAGGGGGAAGTGCAGAAAGGGTCAGACATCTGAATCAGTTTATATCTATTCCCCAGAAATAGGTACTACATTATAGAAGTATGTTTCTGTGAGAAACTAATAATATTAAGAGCTAACATTTAAATAGCACTTACAACGTGTTGGAAACCATTGTAAGTGCTTTACATACATCAGCCCTTACAACAACCTTCTAAAATTTGCACTCTTATTGTCCCAGTTTTACAGATGGAGAAATTGAGGGACAGAGTGGTTAATAGCATGCCCAAAGTCATATAATTAGCAAAGCTTGGAGCCAGGATTTGAGTCCACGAAGTTTGGATACAGAGTCTGTGCTCATAACCAGTATGCCATATATATTTCCCCAGTGATGATTAAACTTCAAACATTTTAAATGTTGATTTTTTTATATATTCTAGACTCTAAAGCAATGCTGTCCAATAGAACTCTCTGTGTTTATGGAAATATTCTATGTCTGTGCTAGATCCTGTAGCCAGTAGCCACATGCGTGGCTGTTGAGCACCTGAAGTGTTGCTAGTGCCACAGAGGAACTGAACTTTACCTTCTATTTAATTTTAATTAAATTTAAATAGCCACTGTATTAGACCTACAGGTTGAGAGTGAGTTTTTAAAATATGATATAGGGTACTTGTACTTTTCCTGGACCCATAATCCATCCAGTCAGCTACTGCTGCCACTTAAAGTCCTAAAAAATATATACACCTGAGGATGCTGATCCCTGCACTTGCTGTACTACTGGCCAGGGCTTCTGATTTCATCCCCCTCTCAATTCTTCCATGCTAACCCCTCATCAGCCTCCTCTGACCCCCATTTGGCCTTCTAGAGATAAAGCCTCCCAATTGGCATGCACTTAGGGCCATGCTACTGTGAAAGCTTCTGGGAAAAGAAGACACTTCACCAATGTTTTTGCATCCCTTACCTCTAAAGCTGTGAACTACAGTTCTTTGCATGGAAGTCTGATAACAGCATGAAGACGACAGTATCTGTACCTCGTGGCATGACTCCAGAGCCCTTGTGCAATTATGACAGAAACAGCCAGAAGGGCAGCTGCTTAGCTCTACAAACAGGGAATGTCCATGAGTACATGCAGCCTATCTTCAATTCTGATGAAAACTTGCAAGGATTATTTGTCTGTTTGTTGTATTAACTTGTATGCTGGACTCTTGATAACATTTATTATTTGTAATTAGTAGCTTTTGACTTATTTAAAAAGCTAGAACAATATTCTCCAATAAGTAACAAATGAAAGTATAATGAAAGTCTTAATAATACAATTTCTAGAGAGGTAGGATATTTGCTTGAAAAGGTTCTGTGAAGAAACTTGATTTTCTCACCTGTAAAATGGGAATAATTATTAAGCACAGGATTATTAGAGGATTAAAATGAAATATAGGCCAGGCAGTACTCTGACTAGGAGCTGTTACTTGGTTATGACTAATGATGACTATGTCTTTGATGATTACAATGTTGTCTAATTTTGTTTCAAGACCTACTTCTTTATAGAACCAAAGGCTAGCCAGGCATCGTGTTGCATGCCTGAAGTTCCAACTACTTGGAAGGCTGAGGCGGGAGGATCACTTGAGCCCAGCCGGGGCAAAATAGTGAAACCTTGGCTCCAGAAACGAAAACAAAAAACAAAAGCTGAGAATTGTCGGCACTAGAGTAAGAAAACACATGAGCATGGTAGGTTTCCTTAACAGTTGAAGAGCTATAATGGGAGAGTCCTCTGAGCTTAGGGCTATGGAAAAGCGTAAACTTTAACAAGAATGACTGCACTCTTAATGATACCGTGAGGCAAAGGATGGAAAGGAGCTTTAAGGAGCCTCTTCTTTAATTCCATTGCTTTACAAGTGCGGCCCAATGTGGGTTTAACAACTTGCCCGAAGTTGTGTAGCCAGTTAGTCGACTTTGGAACATCTAGGCAAGACTATGGGTCTACAGCACTTTTTCTGCTAATGTACATTTTGTATTTGTCTCGTTATGTTTCTTCTCAAGTTTAGAAGCTCCTAATTGCTTGATAATAAGCAGCAGAGTCAGGACTCAAACTCAGGTTTGATTTTTAGGCTACATCATTGTTTTCCCTGTAACAGAGATGAAGCACTTGAGGGTATTTTTATTTGTTTTTATTTTGCTTTGTTCCAGACATTTCTGGATTTTGAAAAAGATCATTGCCAGAATGTCTCTGAATATTTGTATTATAAATGTAGATAGGTAGGATGGTAGAATGAAGGGTGGATAAAACATCTGTGTTTTTTTCCTACCAGCAAATCTACATGTAACCTCTTCATAAAATTTTGATGCAAGCCAAATATTAGTGTTTCCTTTTATCAAAATCATCATCAGAATGAGTGGCATGGTGGGTCAGAGAACAAACATAATAGAAAGGAATGGAAGAGGAGCCATGCAGATAAGTTTATAAAAGATTTATGTAAATGTTTTGGCGGAACTTGGTAAGGAACCCAGGAATGGACAGCTGAGACCATCTTTAACTGCAGAGTATGATAAGCACAAGAAATTTGAATACAGACAAAATATTCCAATGCTCAAAAATAGCAAGTATTCATAGTTTTTATTCTGCATCTGTATTATTTTTCCAAATGCCTAATTTCAAATAGCTGACTATATATTAAGTAAATATTTCTTTCTCCTCTTTCTCTCTGTATATGTCTCTCTCTCTTTCTCTCTCTCTCTGTGTGTATGTATATGTGTTTTTTTTATATATATATGTGTGTATATATATGCATACACACACACATACACATAAAGGCACACACATATAATTTTTATTAATAAACAACAAATAGTTGCTAAGTACCTACAATGCCACTGATCCGGGAAAAGGCACTATACATGGCCTTGAGGGAAAGGAAAGGAAGGACTTTACATGTGTTGAGCATTATTTGCCAGTCATCTACTAACTGCTACACACTCATTATCTGTTCGGTTCTCACAATAGGGCTATAAAATAAGTGGATGGTATTATCCCCACTTTACAGATGAGGAAATGAAGTTTCAGAGAGATTCCACTAAGTTCATTCAGATAGAGATGAAAGTGAGTATCTGGGCAAATCAGATTATCTTTCTCAAGAATTTGAAAAATTTGGGAAGAGGATAAGAAGACTGGAAACTGGCTGGGCACAGTGGCTCATGCCTGTAATCCCAGCACTTTGGGAGGCCCTGCCAGGCAGATCACCTGAGCTCAGGAGTTCCAGAGCAGCCTGGTCAAAATGGTGAAACCTTGTCTCTATTTAAAATACAAAATATTAGCTGGGCATGGTGGTGTGTGCCTGTAGTCCCAGCTACTTGGGAGGCTGAGGCACAAGAATTGCTTGAACCCAGGAGGAGGAGGCCGCAGTGAGCCGAGAGCACACCACTGCACTCTAGCCTGGGTGATGGAGCGAGACTCTATCTCAAAAAAAAAAAAAAAAAAAAAAAGACTGCAAATGAAAGCAAAAATGATATAGAAAAATGAGACAACAGAGTCTTCAAGAAACTGCAGGCAGAAACCAAACCAAACCAAAACCCAGAAAGTATAGAGAGCAAAATGATTGCTCGGATACTTCAGGCTGGTAGAGTCAGAGAAGAGGTGTCATCATAATGTCTAAGAATCAGGCTACTGCCATTGAGGACCACTGAAAATAAGCTTTTTGAGAGCTTATTATTATGAGTATTTCTCTTTTTTTGAGACTGTCATAGAACAGCATTTGAGAGCTTTTTCTAAGAATGCTAGAGTTCCTATAGCTGCTTTGGAGACTTCCGGTTCTTGAAGTGCTTCATTCTTTGTGAGGCCAGAGTCGAGCCTGGATTTTTCTGAGATTCAGGAACCTGCTGCTCATTTCTGCAGTCTGCTCATAGGCGCGTACTCACCCACTCTACCTAAGCAACGGTTTTTATCCTTCTCTTTCCACTTCACTTCTATTAGGCAAAGGCCTATACCAAACCAGAACCCTCCTGAAAGGCAGTCTGAGAAATGTAGTTTGCAGGCTGCCAGCCCCTGAAAATCCAGAGGTAGTGTAGAAGGGAGAGAATGGTGCTGAGGTGTCAACAGATAATCCAGTGTGCTCTCCAAAGAGCAACAGGAAGCTATTTGTACATTTCAAGGATACAGCGAATTTGATATGACTCATTCTTTTAAAAGAGAATTAAAATACAGAGAATGAATTTTAGGAAGACAAGAATATCTGGGGCAATCTGTTTAGAGGCTATTTCATAGTCTAATGTGGGCCATGATGGTGACAGTGAAGAGGAAGAAAAGTAGACAAATATAAGAAACATTTAGGCGGTAAAATGGATAGGACTGGATGTGTATGAGAGGGAGGTGTCAGGGATGACCCAATGTTTCTGACTTACCCAACTGGATTGATAGCATTGCCATTCACTGAGGTAGGGGATGCTGAAGGAGGACTCGCCAGAAGAGTTCAGAGCTTCCTTGGGTATTATCTCTCCTCCTGGAGGTCTTAAATCTTTAGAAAGTAAACCTTTCATTATATATTTCACAGTGCCCGGCACCGGGTCTTTCACATCATGGGTCTTCAGTAAGTAATTGCTGAATTAGAGAGTCATTATTGCATATCCAACAAGCAACTAGTGATGAGAAATGAATCCTTTATGACAAGAAAACACCACCGAACTCCTGTCGCAGCTGGGCTGGTCAAAGGCAGCAGCACTGAAAAGTTACCAACACAGCCAAAAAAAGTAGAAAAAGAAAGAATAAGACAACAAATCTCTGTGAGCAGATATATGTAGGTAATGATTATTCATCTGGACACTAATTCTGCCAGAAGGGTGGGGTGATCTTAAGTAATCATAGATGCAAAAAGGAACTAAGCAAAAGAAAAATGGTTTAGTCACCGAAGGAGATCAGAGGCCTTATTATGTGACAGAAGTTATAACAATCAAAATTATGAAAGACTTTTGTTTTATGTTGTGTCTAAGAAAGCACAGTCAGTAACTAAAAAAAAAGGAAAATAGAAAAAAGAGAAGACACATTAATATGGATATCATTATGCAGGATATAAATTTTTAAAGAACAGCACTAAATTATTTGAAGTGAAAGGAAGACTGAGGGGAAAGGCTGGAAATATGAAGAGAATAAGGCACATAAGTGAGTAGAATCAAAGACAAGATGAATTAATGTAAAGCGTAAACTCACTGGATGAGAAGTAAAGGCCAAAATAAATTATAGGAGGTGAAAGAAGCAGCAGGAGCACAGGGAGGGAAGGCGAGAAACAAACACACTAAAATCAGATGAAAAAGCCAAGTGGAGCAATAGGGGCAGGTGAAAAAGATTAAAATTTTTTAAATCCTTTTTTTAAAAAAAAGCCAACCCCCCCACCCCCCCCACAGAATTGTTAGAAAAGAGGCAAGGAACCGACATCAGGCAAAGATGCATGCAGAGTCATTATGAAAACTAAATGTGTTTTCTGTTTAGTTTCGTTGCTTTGTGAATCTGGAACCATTTTGACATGTGGAAATATTCATTTTGATGTGCTTTAAGTGTATTGATTATGGTAATTGTTTTTTCTGTGTTAGTTGCAGTCCATTGCGATTTCCTATGGGCTACTGTTATTGTTTTTTAACCTGCTCTGTTGGCTAATTTAGCTTGGGGGTGTCCAGGTGACCTCTGCATGTCAGCCTAACTACAATTACAAGACAGGTGTAGCAAAGTCCACTCAAAGAAGAGAAAGTTACAAAGGTGGGGTGTCTGCATGTACATCCCAGAAAGGAGTATCATGTAGGACTATGAGTGCTTACGAAAACATAAAAAGGAATATTTTTGTTTTTGCCACTCACTGATCCAGTGGCTTTCTACTCCAGGCTGTGTGGAAGACAGCAGTGGTTATGGCCCTAACAGTTATTCTGTAGAATTTCCCACATTCACTTATTTTTTTTTTTTTAACTTTTTATTTATTTATTTATTTTTTGAGATGGCGTTTCACGCTTGTTGCCCAGGCTGGAGTGCAATGGTGCAATCTCGGCTCATTGCAACCTCCGCCTCCCGGATTCAAGCGATTCTCCTGCCTCAGCTTCCCAAGTAGCTGGGATTACAGGCATGCACCACTACCCCCAGCTAATTACGTATTTTTAATAGAGACAGGGTTTCACCGTTGGTCAGGCTGGTCTCGAACTCCCGACCTCAGGTGACTCTCCCACCTTGGCCTCCCAAAGTGCTGGGATTACAAGCACGGGCCACTGTACCCGGTCAACATTCACTTATTGGCCTTAGAAGAAGAGAAACACCTTCTGGGTCTGCTGTCATGGTCCTTACATTTTGCCTTTCCATTGATTGTTCTGTTCTTGTTTTCCTTAAATTAAAAGAGCTCTCAGAATTCCTGTAACATGCGATTTATATTTTGGGATTACCTGATCAGATATGTGAACTGTCAGTTTCAAGTAAGGTTTCTATGCATATCAGGATCACTGCCCAGGTCTGTGACTATCTCTGGGATTATGCGTTCTTATTTGTGGTATGTCAGCTCTGAAAAAGGAAAATGATCCGGTGTGAAAAAAGTCAGTGTACCCCTCATCAGGGTTCTTTATAGTATCTTTATTTTACCATTTTGTCCTTCATCATGTCAGATGTTAATGAATGTATATATATAGAGCGAGAAATATCAATAGCACCCATTTATAGAGCTAATTACTATCAAGTAGTATACTTGTAATCCATGAAAGAGCCGTATGAGGTAAGCTCCATCATGACCCTCACTTTACAGAGGAAACGAAGGCTTAGAAAGGGTAAGAAACTTGCCTATGATGTCTCGCTACTTTTTTCACAGGAGCAATATTGTTTCTTTGATTAAAAAAACCTCAGAGCACTGTATTACTTGTATTATCAAGTATAAACTCCCAGCCAAGCATTACATATATAAAATCGCCTGTTTTTTATCCCTCCATAAGGCTTCAGTATAAAATTTTCCTCATCAAGACTTCTCTATAATGGTTCATTCTTCCCTTATTTGATGTAATAAAGTTTGCAGTGTCATGATCTGACACTGCCAACTTTACATATGGGATTAAAGTCATGATAAAGTCATTCCCTATATTCTGATATTTTTGGTTTCACATCTTCATTTCTTAATAAAATGAAATATTACAGATAAAATTCAAGTCTCCTTTGTTCTTCAGATCTATTTCCTTCCCACCTTCTCTAGAAGCAGCTACAATTATAAATTTGGGGAGGAGCTTCCAGTATGTTTTTATGCTTATTACTACAGATATATTTCCATATGCACTTATAAAATTTACATAAATGTCAATGTACTTCATGTTTTCTCCAACTTGCTCTTTGATAGCCATCTACACTGCACTTGTAGATTTTAAGTTCTCTGCAACATATTAATTGTCCTGTGATTGCAATGTACTTGAAAATGAAGCTTACTGCAAAAGAATATTGAATTACTCCCTATGTGACAGGGAGGAAAAACTCTTGCCTGAAGAACTTTCTGCCGCTTTTGATTTGAAGAGTGGGGTGGGGTGTCTTTCAAGTGTGAGCTACAGTTCTGAGGTAAAAAGCATCTGGTCAGGCCTGGGATAATATGTGCTGACTGGGTGAGGGAATGAGGAGTAGTTTTAAAACACAATCGTGCCTAGAGCATATGCTATTTAAAATCCCATTCCTCCCTCCCAGCAAGATCCTGTTATTCTGGTGTTGATGGCTGTATTCCTCTGCTATGGAAAAAACACAACTAGAGTAGAGAAACATCTCTTTGGCTTTTGTCTGATCCATAGATAAAGACTTAGGTCTAAACATTCCCTCTATAGTTGGTGAACATTTGTTGAACACCAACAGCGAAATATTCACAGGAAATGCAGCTGCTTGCAATATCATTTCTGTCTCTAAGAAAGAGCCTTGCTGTGTTTTTCTGTCTGTCTTTTATTAAAGGTCCACACACGTTCCTGTTGGGGAGGATCAAGTCCAGCACATGGAACTAGTTCAGGACCTAGCAGAAGGTTTCAACAAGAAGTATGGGGAGTTCTTTCCAGTGCCCAAGTCCGTTCTAAGTAAGTAACAAACTTATAATTGTTACATCAGGGTATATTCTAAAGAGAGGATTGGACAATAGACAGGCTTGGACCTTTCTTGGGACTAACCTCAGCTTTCTTGTAGACAGGATTCAGGATCTGTAACTAGAGTCCTCATTGTTTTCTCTAGTGTAGGACTAGTAGGTAGACCACATTGGATTACTGAAAAAGATGTTGAGTTATTGGAAAGGGTAACTAAAATTATTTTAAAAGTATGGAAGAGACAAAAAATTTAAAATAATATTTAAAAAGTAGTACATAATTTACAAAGTATAAACGGATGCTTCTTGACTTATAATTGGGTTACATCCTGATAAAGCCATTGTAAGTTGAAAACACTGTTAATCAAAAATGCATTTAACCCACCTAACCTACTGAACATCACAGCTCAGCCTAGCCACCTTCAGCGTGCTCAAAACACTTACATTAGTCTATAATTGGGCAGAATCATCTAACACAAAGCCTATTTTACAACAAAGTATTGAATATCTCATGTAATTTATTGAATACTATACTGAAAGTGAAAAACAAAATGGTTGTGTGGGTATTTCAAGTACAGTTTCTACTGAATGGATATCACTTTTATACCACTGTAAATTTGAAAAATCATAATTCAAACCATTGCAAGTTCGGAACTGTCAGTATATACATCTTGGTGATTTGTTTGTTTTGTTTTTGTTTTGGGTATGTGTGTGTTGGTGTTTTTAACCTAGCATCCATGAAGAAGGTAAAATCCCTCCGTGATCCTTCTGCCAAAATGTCGAAATCAGACCCTGACAAACTGGCCACCGTCCGAATAACAGACAGCCCAGAGGAGATAGTGCAGAAATTCCGCAAGGCTGTGACGGACTTCACCTCGGAGGTCACCTATGACCCGGCTGGCCGCGCTGGCGTGTCCAACATGGTGGCAGTGCACGCCGCGGTGACGGGGCTCTCGGTGGAGGAAGTGGTGCGCCGCAGCGCGGGCATGGACACTGCTCACTACAAGCTGGCCGTGGCAGATGCTGTGATTGAGAAGTTTGCCCCAATTAAGCGTGAAATTGAAAAACTGAAGCTGGACAAGGACCATTTAGAGAAAGTTTTACAAATTGGATCAGCAAAAGCCAAAGAATTAGCATACCCTGTGTGCCAGGAGGTGAAGAAATTGGTAGGTTTTCTATAGGAAGTTTCAACGAATCACAGTAAGGCTTTTGTGCCTTGCACTCCATGCATTCTGATAACGGCAGCTTTCCTCACAAGAAAAAGTTATAGTTTTGGGACATTTAATTTGGTATAGCTGATTATTGGCTTTATTTGATGAATATTGCTTTGTAGCTTTGAAATATGACAGTGTTCCAAACCCCATTAACAAAATGCTGTGAACAACAACAAAAATAAATAAATAAAGAAAGAAGGCATAGCTGTCTGAATCCCCAATTATTGAGGCACACTCCTTGGCCTACACAAATGTGATTGAGGTAAGGAGTAATTTGGGAAATGGAGTGTCATTTGTGCTTCTTTCTGGAGTACTTAGTGTAACAGATGCATACTTTATCTACTTCAACCCTTTTATAAAGCAATATATAGAGTTCTTAGATGTTTAATCCTTGAGATGCCATTTGATCAGATGCTAATTTGTATTCAGATCTCATAAAAACAAGTCCATTCTTATAGTTTGTTTGTCACTGAGATGGTGCCTGATTTAATATATTTAAGTTGATTAACTTGTTTTCCAAGAGATGACACCAACTGTTCCAGCAATAATTTGTTTTTTAATTCAGAGATATGGGATATGATCTTCTAAGGAGGTTGCATTATTTTGACTTGATTTATTTACTGTACAAGAGCCCAAGTCCCTGAATTATATTCTTAATAAGTACTTTCTTGCATTCATTTCAGTTTAGTCTCACCAACCCCCTATGAATTAGGAGAATTAGTGTCATTTTACACATAAGGAAAGTGAGGCTGAGAGAATCCAATTAGCTTGTACGATATCACTCCATAAGAGAAGCAAATCTGAGAGTAAAACTCTTACCCCTTATTCTTAAGAATAGTGCTTGTTTCATCAGTACCAAAAAATAAAAATGCTGAAAGGTAGCATTTTTTAGACTCTCAACATTCTGATTTTGAAGGTGGGTATTGGAACGACTGATGACGTTTATATCATCAATTCAGCCAATAGATGCGAACTTAAAATCTGGATTCAGACAACTGTGGTCACATTTCCCCATCACAATCCCCAAGGCAGGTCCCAAGTTCTCTCCTCTATGCTTTTTGCAGAAACACTTTGAAATAGGTTCTGCCAGTCTACAACAGCAGTGAAGACTGATAAATCAGATATTCCCAATGACTGACAGCTTCTCATCTTGCCTCTACCTCAGTTAAGTAATGTCACCCTAAAACCTAGCTTTTCTGCACTTCTATTTCTGACACTTGAAAATGAAAATGATAATCCCGACTTATACAACAAGACCTGTTAGGAATATCGATTTTGTAACAGAAATTGCTTATAAGTTTTTTGTCAGTAAGGACCATGATCACCATTTGTACATACCTAACTAGGTTGTTGAGCAAAGCATTTTTGCTCATGTTTCTTAAGGAAGTAGAGTGGTCCTCGTGTCAGAACACATGTAAATCCACAAAACACCACATCTCAGAATCCGAATTAAAAGATCCTTTTTAGGATTCTTGGAGCTAGCCTGGATCATGGGAAAAGGAAACATTTTGCCTTTTGTATCTTATATTGGAATGGGATGTCTATAAATCCTAGAACCTCTTTGAGCATATTTCTTACTAGCCTCGTTTTTTTCCCCTTTAAAGGAAACTTTGAAAGGATTATGAATACTGGAAAATGACAAAATTAAAGGTAGATCTATTTGCCTTTTGTATCTTATATTGGAATGGGATGTCTATAAATCCTAGAACCTCTTTGAGCTATTTCTTACAGGCCTCTTTTTTTCCCCTTTAAAGGAAACTTTGAAAGGATTATGAATACTGGAAAATGACAAAACTAAAGGTAGATCTATCAAGCCAATTATCTGTTTATCTGTTTGTGTGGTTTTTTACCCCCTTGCAATACCTTTCCTCCAAAAAACTAAGGCACTATGGAAAGAATCTCAGAGGAGAAAAACAAATAACTTGTGATAACTTCCAGGGACCAAAGTCTATGCATTGGTGAGGGTGGACTTGTTTGCAACCTGTTGTTTTTTTTTTTAAGTGACCAAACTGTTCAGGTCCAAACTTGGCCCATAATTATTAAGAGAATCTTGCCTGGTTAATCAGTATTAATCAGGATTCTTCAGAGAAACAGAACCAATAGGATATATATCTGTATATTAGAGGATTTATTATGGGGATTAGCTCACCCAATTATGAACGCTGAGAAGTTCCATGATAGGCTATGTGCAAGCTGGACCCATGAGAGATGATGGTGTGATGCAGTCCAAGTCCTCAGGCTGGAGAACCAGGGGAACCAATGACATAACTGTCAGTCCAAGGCTGAAGGCTTGAGAACCTGGGGGCCACGGTAAGTCCCAGAGTCTGAAGGCCTGAGAACCAGGAGCTCTGATGTCCTAGGGCAGGAGAAGGTGAAGTCCCAGCTCTAGAAGACAGCAAATTAGCCCTTCCTCTGTCTTTTTGTTCTAGTCAGTCCCTCAGCTGATTGGATGTCAGCCCACATTGATGAGGGTGTATCTCCTTTATTGAGTCTACTGATTGAAAGGCCAATCTCTTCCAGAAACACCCTCACACACACACCCAGAGTAATGCTTTACCAGCTATCTGGATATCCCTTAACTCAGTCAGATTGACATAAAATTATCCATCACGGCCGAGTGCAGTGCCTTACATCTGTAATCCCAGCACTTTGGGAGGCTGAGGCGGGCGGATCATTAGGTCAGGAGATCGAGACCATCCTGGCTAACACGGGGAAAACCTCGTCTCTACTAAAAATACAAAAAAAAAAAAAAATTAGCCGAGCGTGGTGGGGGGTGCCGAGATCGCGCCACTGCACTCCAGCCTGGGCGACAGAGCGAGACTCCGTCTCAAAAAAAAAAAAAAAAAAAAAAAAAAAATTATCCATCACACCTAGTGATCTCAGGAAGTTGATTAAAGAGCCAAGCATAGAATCTAGATCTATTTTCACATCCCTTCCACCTATCGTTTACAGGACCTTCACAATCTTTCTAATGGACATGAAAAATTGGAGAGAAACTTAATTTTTATTTTTTCCTGTATGTTTTGTAGAAAGTTGAAATGGTAAAAAAATATTTCAGATGGTAATAATCATGGTCATGTAACTTGGTGCTCTGAAACCCTGCTTCAAACCCACTTTGACACAACACAGTGGGGGTGTCTTGCCCTTTGTAGGTGACTCATAAACATTTATCAAAAGTACATGTCAGAAAATGGGCTAGAGATTTCTAATAAAGCTGAATTTTTTTTTTTTGCAAAAGACCTCCTGATGTACACCATCAAGATGCTTATAATAACACTATTGAGTTCTCATTGTTTATCAGGCACCACACTAAATGGCTTATAACAGTGTTTTTCCAAGTGTGGTCCCCAGACTGGCAACATGAGCATCACCTGGGAACTCATTAGGAATGCAGATTATCTGACTCTACCTCAGACCTATTGAATAAAAAAGCTGGAGGATGAACCCAGCAATTGGTGTCTTCGCCTTCCAGGTGATACTGATGCATGCTGAACTTTGAGAACCATCGCTTTATTTGCATTCTCTAATTTAATCTATAAGCCAATAAAGTAGATACTGTTATCAACCTCAGATTGTGAAAGTTGAAACTGAGGAGGCATGGGAGGCTGAGTTACTTGCTTAAAGTAGTTCAGCTTCTAAAGGGAAGATTGTGGTTTCAAATCCAGGTCTCCTAATCCAGAGCCACACTAGGCCAACAGTGACCTGTATAGGTCTTTTGGTATGTATGGGGGCAACAGTGTCCAATATAGTATGTGTCCATTTAAACTGAAATAATTAAATTTTAAAAACTGCTTCCTTAGCAGCACTTTCAAGTGCCCCATGGCTTCATGTGGTTTATGCTTACCATAGTGAATAAATACAGATGGAGAACACTTCTGTCATAGAACCATCTATGGATACTGCTTCTTCAGTATTCCGTTTACTGGTTTTGCTTAATAATAGGTCAAATATTTTAAGTTCAGGACTCTTCCTAGAGAGTTATTCAACTGGGCAATTCACGAAGATAGTAAAAGGATTACTTGAGAATGACCATATAGTTTGCCAAAGAATATTAAATAATAAGAGCTATTCCAATATGTATTATATACTTGCCATATGCTGAGCACTTTATAAGTGTATTTATGTTCAATATCTTATTTCATGTTTATGTCAGCTCTATAAGATAGGAACTATTAATACCAGTTTTTAAAGTAACAGTCAGCAACTTGCCAAAAGTAACATATTTATTATGAGTCTCTAGCTTCTCCTAATTAAGAATGAAGAAATATCCCTTAACTATTATGCCCAAGGGAGTAGTCTGCCGCTTTTCATTGAGTCTAGAATCTTCTCCAAGTACTTGTGATACTCTCTTGTGTGTCCCATGATATTTTTACCCTCACTTCTCCCTCCTTGCCTCCTTTCCCCCTCCCCTCTCCTTACTTTAATGCTGTTATAATTATTCCCCGAAAAGTTCTTCATTTGTACACAGAGCAGTCTTTAGTTTGCTTTCGAATGCAGCCTTTGATTTCTTTCAGTTCACCCTGTCAAGTGCTATGTGCCCCTGTTACAAGTTAAAGGAAATAATTGTGCATGTGAAATTCTTGGTCTCTTTCTCTTTAACACAAGGACTCTGTCTGTGTTCTCATTGACTGTGTGTCCTCCCTATGTGATCAACATTCTCTTTTCAGTCTGTCAACTGGGTGCATCTTTTGAAATGTTTTGGCTGGGAAGAGT
Organism: Macaca mulatta; assembly: GCF_049350105.2. Lineage (NCBI taxonomy): Eukaryota > Metazoa > Chordata > Mammalia > Primates > Cercopithecidae > Macaca > Macaca mulatta. Next base: position 121,293,973 of record NC_133406.1, read on the forward strand.
CAATCCCTCCCTGAGACTGAGCTGAAAACAAATTGCCTATCACTAGCACTTAACACTTTCAAACCACCCCCTTTAAGAAGAACAACCTGGAGGCTTTACTGTTAGTCATTTTAAGTCCTCATATGTTAACTCTCAAGAATTCTGTTATATTGGCCAGGCAGGGATTCTCTTCTTTCTCTAGGAAGGAAACTGGGTTTCAGAGCTATAGTGACTTTATCCTTAGATAGGTAATTCAACATTATGACAAATTTTTGGGTAGGCACTGAGGAAATGCAATATGATTACAGTTTAGAGGAAGACACACAGAGATACCAGCTAGCAACTGCTGGGTGTGCCTGGGAATGAGTAATTCACAAGAATGTTCAAGGAAGGAATATGATTGATATAGGACAGGAGACAGGGCTTTTCAATAAAAAAGTAGGGCACAGAAACATGAGCGCATTTAGGGAAAAGCAAATTCATACAATATGTGGACAAAATTAGATGGAAATATTAAGTTGAGTCATATGAAATTATAATATTTGATTATTATTTTTTACCCAAAACACTGGCAGTTCCATGTGGATTCACCTAATATACTCAGTGAACAAGCATTTGTGGAGTGCCTGTTTTGCAGGTACAGTCCAAGCACCAAGAATTAGAAATGACACACAGTCTCTACCCTCAGGCTCCTTGTCTATGTGGAGATGGACATGGAAAGCCAGTGAGAGGTCGAATAGGAATTATAACCAAAGTCTTCTGAGTCTTGTCCCTCTCCTGTGCATTAGCTGTGGCATTTACTCTTAATTATTTGGAATGGGGCCTCTAGATGTCACAATCACTTAGTAGTCCTTGAATAAATAAAATATTTAATATTTGATATAACCATGTTGGCTCTATGGAATGCAAACTCATTTTATAATACGCCCTCCTCACTTCTACCCACCTATGCACATAGTAAAGCAGGCCTATAGTCATCCTTTTCTTCTAAGTGTTTCTAAAAATCAAATGATGTGACTATATATGACTCTAAGATAAAATGGTCTGATTTTACAGATTTCCCTTTTTGTGAGTAATATAAAAATACAGGCTCTTCCTGGGAAGACAGCCATGTCTCATTTCCTATCTGTAAATGCAGTGCTGAAGAAGTGCTACGTGCTTGGCCTTTACCAGCAGATCTCCCCACACCAGCCTGTTCTGTAGGGAAACCCATTGAGAACAATAGTAAATAGGTTGTTCAGCGAGTTCCCTGAATTTGCAGTAGCCTCCCCCCAAAAGAGGCTTCTGTAACGATATTTTTGGTTTTAATGAGCGACTGTGTGGCTTATTCAGACATGACTGTGGGAACCAGCCCTGGGGAGAGAAGCGTTCCCGCCATGAACCAGACGGCTAGTGAGCAGGAAAGGTGTTGTTCCTCAGCAATATTCCAGAAGAAAGTTCCTGAACTGAAGGAGGAGGTGAGTACTCATGAGGATGAAGGCCACAAAATTATTTTATTATAGTTTCCTCTCTGGGGCCCCTTATAGAAAAATTAACAAATAGAATTTCTGAGGTTGCTGATTCCTCAGTAAATTACTATTATTTCATTTTTTCTGTGCCTTCCTTTTCTACTTGCTGTTTTCTAGTCATCTTTAAAGCTCCTCAAACTCAGCACAAAGACAAAGAATTCCCTGGTGATTAGTGTGCATCCACATTTATGCATAATGGTCATTTGCTTTTGCCTCTGGGGCATCCTGAATTCATCTCCTCCCCCTTCCCTGTATCTAATTGATGCCCAATGCTTTTTCTGCTTTTTGCTAAAGAAACAAAACAAACCCCTTCCTGAGCCCTTTTCAACTTTGGCACTCTTCTAGCTTGGTGCTTCAGAACTCCTGCCCATGCTGTTGTTGCTGTTTGTCACGTGTAAAATGTTCCTGTCAAGCTTTTCCCTGCCTCCTATGTAGGTTACATTACTCTCTTCCATGGTCTCCCTTGATGTCTAATACCACACACTTATATTGTAAATGAGTGTCTCTTGTGCTCTTCCTCTCCTCCTGCTATTCTGCAAAACCTACCACCGTGTGTCTCACTCTTACCCACTGTCAGTCCCATTGTTCTTTCCGCCCCAGCCACTATCGAGACTTCCATTCTGGACTTCCATGCATTTCTCACACCTACAACTTCATATTCACCAAACCATGTGTTCCTCCATGCTCCTCTGGTGAGGACAGGACATTCTCATGCTCCTTTGATATGCTGGCATATTGACATGTTGAAATAAAGGAAGGGGTCTTGCATTTAGATCCATATTAATACCAAATTAACAACATCTGTATTAAGCGTAATTGCTTCCCTATCTCAATTTCCCCCCAAAATATGTACAAATACATAGAGAACTCTTATTGTATTTATTACTCAGATTTTTGTCACTTTGCACATATATTTGCCATAAAGTTTTTGTGACAGAGACTGCCAACTATCCGCCAGTATACAGTCTCTTTTTCCTCCTTTTGAAGTGGAAGAGTTCCCTGATACCTCTCGCAGGATGTGTGACAGGGGTGAGGCTCACCTGTTCGGTCACCTTACTGCTCAAATCCCTAGCCAGAGTGGGAGCATACGGATGGGCACGTGCAGGGCCCAGGGAGAGCGCTTTTGGGTCTGGCCCCACATTAGTATCTAGGGGTGGGTACCTGCAACCCCAGTACTACAAAGCTCTTTCAGCTTTGCCATTGCAGACAGCTTGAATGTTAATCAGCTCAGTGGACCTGCTGCCTTTTTGCAAGGGCAGAGCGCCAGTGTGACAGCCTTCTTTATCCCAAGCTCTTGCCCAGTGTCCTGGAAGAATCAGGTCACACACAAACTTGAGGATGAATGCAAGATTTTATTGACTGGTGGAGGTGGCTCTCAGTGAGATAGATGGGGAGCTGGAAGAAGGGGATGGAATGGGAAGGTGATCTTCCTCTGGAGTTGGGCCGCCCAGCAGCTGGACTCCTTTCTGACTGCCCCCAGCTGAACTTCTCTTGGCATTCAGATGTTCCTCCTCTTCTCTTTTTCTCTGCCGTGTTGTTCCACTGTCCATCATCTGGTCTGCTGGCTTGCTGGCCTGTCCCTGGAGCCTGGGATTCAGGGCTTATATGGGTGCAGGACAGGGGGCATGGCGGACCAAAAGGCAACTTTTGGGGCATAAAAACAGGAATGCCTATTCTCATTTAGGGCTGCAGGATCCAGGCTTGAGGCTGGGGCCTTTGTAGGGAGATCATCCTCTTCTATCCAGTATTTCGCTGTGTCCTGTCCATATCACTTTTTAGTAATGGAACCCTCACTCTGAATTTTAGCAGAGCACATAGCCCAAGGTAGAGACTAAATTTCCCACCCTACCCCTATAGCAAAGTATGGGCCTGTAAATTAGTTCTAGCCAATGGGATATGAGCAAAAGTGATGTGTGTAATTTCAAAGTCACATCTTTTTTAAAGCAAAGTGTTCTTCTTTGCCCACACATCCTGGAACAGCATGTTTGACCTATTGCTGGAAACCAGAAAGGAAAGGTAGACAGAGTCAACCCCTCAGCCTGGGTTTCTGGACTCAGCAAGCACAGCTACCTTTCTACCCCGGACTACTCACCTATCTCTGGACTGTTGCGTGATAAATCACTTTTATCATATTTAAGCTATTTTGTCTTGGGATCTCTGGGTTCCAGTACTTTAGGTACTACCCCAACTAATATACTGATCTTCCTAGACTCTTTGTCTAATGTCTTCCTTTCAAGTAGGTTGCTTCAGTTCAATGCAACCAACATTTTGTGAAAGCCTTCTATATGCTGAGGCAGCAAGTGGTTCTCCAGATATGGTTCCCAGACAAGCAGCATCAGAGTCTCCTGGGAACTCATTAGACATGCATATCCGCAGACTCCACCCCACACCTACTGAATGAGAAGCTCCAGGAGTAGGGCTCAGTAATCAATTTTAATAAACCCTTCAGGTGATCTAGATGTACAGATGTTTGAGAATCACTGTACTGGGGTGAAGTGAGTCGGGAGCAAGAGGTGGTTGGGGGCAGAGCTAAAAATGAATAAAAACTAGCTTCTATCCTGAAGGAGTTTACATTGGAGAGAGCTACAGATAAATAATGTTATGAAGACAAAATTATTGTCTTAACTTTCTATTTCCTGCTTCCCTTTTTCATCAGATTAACTCATGATAATTTAGCCTAGATTGTTTTAGTTTTTATATGTGATTATTTATAAACAGCCTAAAATTTTAGGCCATTTGGGTCTATGCAAATCCCAAAAGGGGAAATAATTGAAGTTACATTGGTAGATAGGGTGAATAGAGATTAGATCACCAATATTCAAATCTTAGAATCAATGAGGATTTACTGAAACTAAGAATAGGGTGTTATTTTTTACAGTGGGTAGTAAAATTACAGTACTTATTACCTTGTAAAGGGTTATATGGCCTAGAAATAAAAACAGTTGAGCATGGATTAGATTTATGAGGGAGAAAGTCATAAAATTCCAATAAGCATGAGTTAGGAATGTTCAAATTATTTCTGAAAATGTCTGACATCAATATCGTAGAAGGAAACTACCATCTTTGCTGTCACCACCTCTTATTATAATCTTCAGTGTTCAGAACACTAGTCTAGACCAGACTAAACCAATGTGGTATTGGTTGTGGGCTGACAAGTAGACTGTGTGAGAATAAAGACTCTTGTACCTAATGTGTTTTGTATAAAACCTGTGCACACTTCAGATTTGAAAGGTAGAGAAAATAAGGGAGACAATGGATGCAACTCATAAAAGAAAATAATTATGGTTTGAGATTAAAGCCAGTTTGCCATTATTCTTACTAACAAGAGACAACCAAGATAATTGAAATCTGTAGATAATCTAAAACCTAAATAAAATATTATTATTACTATACACAGCAAACTAACCTACTGTCTTTGGCATAGGAGCCAAATACTTCGGACAATGCTAACACGATGAAGAAGAATTAGCACATTCAAAATCTAGCCAAACTTGGGACTTCAGTGAATCTATAATAGGTTCTTTGTCATAATGAAGACATGGCAGTTAGCATTGCCCTACTTCCCCCAAATTATGTGACTCTTTAAAAAAAGGGTTGAATTTCCCCACCTGCTGTTAGAAACACAAAAGTCTTTCTGCATAGCTGCTAAAAAGTATTTTAGCTTTGGCTCATACATTTTTTAAAATCTTGCAGTGTCTTTAAACTACTATCAGTTTGGTAAGATACAGCCACTTTATCTCTTTTTCTCCCTTCTTTTTTCTTTTAAGAATTCTTCATCCGTCTTCTTTCCAAAAATACTGTGAGTCAGGATTTCAATTCCAAATAATTTGGAATCAAAAGTATTCAACAGTCTGGAGGCAAATGAGGTTTTTATTGCATTTTTATTGAGAGCAAATTGAACTGTGTGGGCAGGCTAGAGAGGGGCTCCTCTGTAAGGCTTCAGCATGCCCCACTGTTGCACCCAGCAAAGACTCATGTTACAAGAATTACATCTGTGATCTGCTTTTATTGACTGGCTGGGCCCAACAGGCCCCTGGGCATTGCCAGACAAGTTAATTCCTTCTTGAGCCTCAGGAACCTTCCACAGGAGGGCTTACATGGCTCCCACAGGTCTCTGTCTTTCTTCTTATAACTTTCAAATATTTTCCTAATATGAAGAAGTGTTTGGTAAACTATAACCGTATTTCATCTTCACAAACCTCTATAATACATAAGAATTACTGTCCCCATTTTACAGACAAGTTTTCCCTGAGTACTTTGTTACCAACTTATATTTTTTTTGCAGTTGAAATTTGTACCATAAATTACTACCCTTTTTAAAAACTCTTATGTGTTCTTATTTGTAAGTGTCTTGGAATATATATTGTTGCAAAAAGATTGAGGGCTTTTATGCATGTTTTTGTTTTTGCAAATTACTCCAATATGAATCACAACACTTGAGCACAGAGTAAATGCTACATTAGTGCTTACTGATGGAAAACAACCCTGATAAGAGAGAAGTTAGAGGCTGCACATTCAAATGGCTTCACGGGAGAGGTAAGTATGTAAATCCATTAGATCATTTTACAAATACTTATTCAGTGCTTATTATGTGCCATGCACTGTTCTAGTCATTGGGTGTACACCAGTGAACAAAAAAAGACAAAAATCCCTGCCCTCTTTGAATTGACATTGTAGTGGTGAGATACAGACCATAAACCAGCCAGGAAAGGCAGGTTACCAGGTGATGAGTGCTATGTAGAAATAGAAAAAAAATGGAGATGGAGCATTATGAACTGAATTGTGTTCTCCCCAAATTTACATATTGAGGTCCTCGTCCCCAGGATGTCAGAATGTGACTCTTTTGGAAGATGGGTGCCTTAAAGAGATAATTAAGTTAAAATGAGACCATTAGGGTATATATCCTAACCCAATTGGATTTATAAGCAGAGGGGATTAGGACACACAGACAGACACCAGGAGAAAAGACCATGCGGGGACATGGCATGAGGGTGGCCATCCACAAAGTCAAGAAGAGCGGCCTCAGAAGAAGTGAAACCTACCAGACCTTAATCTCAGCATTCTAGCCTCCACAACTGTGAGAAAATAAATTCCTGTTTAAGACACGAGTTTGTGGTATTTCATTATGGCAGCCCTACCAAACGAATACAGGGTGCTTGTTTTAATAGAGTTTCAAAGGATGGTTTCATTTAAGCAGAAGACTGAATGAAGTGAGAAATAAAGCAATGTGATAAGTGAGGGAAAACCAGTCCAGGCAGAGGGAACATCAAATGCAAAGGTCTTGAAGCAGAAGCATGCTTGACTTGTTTAAAGAGCAGCAAGGAGACCAATGTGGCTAGAGTCAGGTAAATGAGAGGGAAAGTGGTAGAGAGGTCAGAATGCTGATGGGTTCAAAATGTTGATGGGGGTCAAGGCTTTCCAGGCCATGGTAAGGATTTTGGCTTTTACTCTAGGGAAGTGGGATTGGGAAGTCATTGTGGGTTTAAGTTATAAAAGGTTCATGTTCGCTATTATGTTAAGAAATAGACTACAGGGGTCAGAGATGGATGTGGGAAGACTAGTTAGGTGACTATTTTAATCGACCATGCAGAAGGGAAGGCTTGGAGTAGAATAATAGAGATGGAAGTGGTAAGGCATGGTAAGATTTGGGATACCTTTTAAGGTAGAGCTGACGAAATTTGCTGATTGGTTGTGATATTTGAGAGAAAAAAATAAGTCAATGATAATTTAAAGGTTTTTGACATGAGAAGTTAAAAGAATAGATTTTCCATTTACTGAGATGGGAAAGACTGTAGAAGGAACAGATATGGACAGGTTAGGAGTTTGGTTTTGGACATTTGGAGATATTAATTCATTAGTTGTCTGCTTGAAAGTAGAAGTTAGCCAGGCATGGTAGCTCACATCTGTAATCCCAGTGCTTTGTGAAGCCAAGGAAAGGAAGTTTCTTGAGCCCTGGAGTTTGAGACCAGCCTGAGCAACATAGTGAGACCCCCATCTCTATAAAAAATAAAATAAAAAAATAAAGTAGCCAGGCATGGTGGCACATGCCTGTAGGCCCAGCTACTCAGGAGGCCTAAGTGGGAGGATCAGTTGAGCCTGGGAGGTTGAGGCTGCAGTAAGCCATGATTGTGCCTCTGCACTCCAGCCTGGGCAAGAGTAAGAGCCTGTCTTAAAATATAATTAATATAAATAAAAGTAGAAGTCAGAGAGTGGTCCAGGCTAATTAATGAATGAATTTCAAAGTCATTAATATATAGATAGAATTTAAAGTCAGGAGTCTTGATGAAATCTCTAAATGAGTGAGCATGGACCGGGAAAAGAGGAGGTCCAAAGATTGATCCTGTTTAGAGGTAGAGAAATGAGAAAACATGCAGCAAAGAGCCTGAGGAAAGAAGCACAATATGACAAAAAGAAAAGCAGGGTAGAGCTTTGATTGCCCTGAAAGCCATGTAGAAAAGCTATCTTCAGGAAAAAGACTAGTCTATGTCAAGTACGGTGAGGACTGAAAAAGGATCACTGGATTTAGCAATGTGTGGGTCATTGGTGACCTTGATTAAAGGAGTTTGGGTGGATAGAGGGGTAAAAAGTCTACCTGAATATATTTAAAAGGAAATGGAAGGAGAAAAATTGGAGACAGTGTTCTTAACAACCCTTTCGAGGACTACTGCTGTAAAAGGAAGCAGAAAAATGCAATAGTATGACAGTGATATGGAATCAAAAGAGGGTTTTGTTACTGTCTTAGTTCATTTTTTGTTGCTATAACAGAATACCCAAGACAGGGTAATTCATAATAAAACAGGTTTATGTAGCTCATAGTTCTAGAGGCTGGGAAGTTCATGATGAGGTAGCCGCATTTGGCAGCTTTTGGTGAGGGCCTCATTCATGTCATGTCAAAACATGGTGGAGAAATGGAAAAGGAATTGGGCTTGTGGAAAAAAGGACAAAGCATTAGAGGCCACCTCACTTTATAACAACCCACTCTTCTCTCTCAGGAGCTAATCCATTCCTGCAAAAACTAATCCATTCCAAAAAACAAAACAAACAAACAAAAAAACAAAAACAAAAAACACTCTTGTCTGGCAAGAAAGACATTAATCTGCCTTAAATACTTAATCATGTCTTGAAGGCCCCAACTCCTAACACCATTACGTTGGCAATTAAATTTCATCATGAGTTTAGGAGGGAAGAAACCACATCAAAACCATAGCAGTTACTTTTTAGAATGAGAAAAATAATTGCATATTTGGATGGGAATGATCCAGTAGAGAGGGAGAATTTGATGACTGAGAAGTTAGAGAGGACAATTACTGAAGGAATGTCCTTGAGTAAGTATGAAGGAATGGGATCCAACCTGTTCACATGTAGACAGGATTTAGATGGGAGACCAAAGAAGAGAGAAGGAAGATATATAGACACAGAAGCAGATGGATTTTTACATGTGGTTAAAAAAAAAAAAAAAGCAAGAAGAAGTTCTCTTTGTTGCTTCAGTTTTGTCAGTGAAATAGGAATCAAGGTCCTCAGCAGAGGATTGAGATGAGGGAGGATGTGTTGGAAGTTTAAGGAGAGAGGAGTAGGAGGTGTGAAATAGTCATCTAGGGAAGAGGGAAATGTAGTAGAACTGCCAGGCAACATTTAAGGGCTCTCTTGAGGCTAAGGGACATGAATTCACAATGAGAGCAGTCAGCACAGTTGATTATTTTGTTCCAACCACATTCCACTGTGTGGGTGTAGGCGGAGACAGAATGTAGATAGATGTGGATTTAACCTAGAGCTGGGCTTCGCCAGGTGATCACAACAATGGACAAAGAGGTAAAGGACCTGAGTACATATGCCGGATGCCAGGGTGTGAGTAAGGGTCATGGCATTCACACAGGGCAAGGCGGGAGGTGAGGATGTGAGGGGTGTGGAGATGTAGAACGATGATAAAAATCAGTTGATTGAAGGTCCTGGTGGTGTCAACAAATTGAGGGAGTGAACTGGAAAGACAGGCAATGTGGGTCAGAGCTTGAAATTAAGATTGTGGGGGTTCAACTCTTGGTAATGACAAAGATCAAGATACGGCCCAAGGAATGACTGTTGATATAGAGTGGAAAACATAATCCCTGGAAGAGAGAAGGTCAAGAGTCTAGGGTATTATAAAGATCATTTACTTCAATGTGAAACCACAAAAACTACGCTGGGAGAAGCACTAGAGACAATGATAATGATCCAGGAATAAAGTCTTCAAGAAATGAGGGGGAGTGGTCTTGGGAGTCTGTAGACTGATAGCATCATTTCCAAAACCTGGGGCAGCAGGGAAATTAGGAGAAAGGGATAATGACCTGGAAGTATCAATAAGGAGCAAAGAGGACAATTTCTTTACCACCAGCTGCCAGTATTGTGTGTAGGCTGGAGCACAAGATTCCCCACAATTCCAGCACCAGCTAGGTAGCAGGCCTGAGCTGTGTCATGAGTGTGGAGTTTTTCTGTGGTCAGTACTTTGGAAGATTATGTTGGGGCCATTCAGAAACCTGTGGTTGGCCATGGGGCTGTAATTTCCTAAACTACAAATGCTCTTTCATCATTGAAGTCATCAGTAAACTTTCATAATTCCACTATTTAGCCCTACTAGTCTGATTTCTAGTCAAACACATTCATTTTTGTTTTTGTTGTTGTTGTTGTTGTTGTATTTGAGAGGGAAGATGAGTAAGGAAGGGACTCACAGCTAATTTAATTATTCTTGAGAACTTCCTTAGAATATCTCAGAAACTTCCAGATAGGGCTGCTGTCCTAGAACAAGCTCTCTCTCAAATAAGGAGACCCAGAATATCTGGGAGTCCCCAGGCAGACAAAATGCCTCTAGGAATCTGCTCTGATTTCCTTTAGCAGCTTTGTTCCCAAGGTCTGCAACCACTGGATGTGGTTGGGACTGGCCCACAGTTGCTTTAGGCCACCATTTTGCTTGCTGTGTGTTCCACCTCAGTAATACCACTAAAATGACACCATTTCTCTAAGCAAAGATGCTATTCTGCTCTGGATACTCCCAGTTTTTAGAGTTAATTCCTCAGCATGAGCAGCTTTGATTTCCCAGAGCGCACCCACATTAGCCAGCAAGAAGAAAAGAGCATTGAAGTAAGTGATGATGCAGAATCCTTCAAGTCATTTCCAAAAGAGGCATTCCAGAAATGTTTTGAGCAATCATTTATATAAGATATAGAATCCCAAGGTAATTTTGTAGAGGAACAACTCTCATTCATTATAAGTTGTGGCATTTTAAAAGATACATCAGCCCCATTACTCTCTACACAATTTCAATCCTTTAATTCTTTAAAATTTCTTACCTTCTCAAAAGAAAGAGCCCTGCCTAGTGACAGCTGCTATTCACCATTACAGGTAGCATGTATGGCTGAGACAGAAAATACTTCTGATTTTGTGGATTTTGGATCAAACCCAGCATTGTGTGCCTTCTAATTTAGTCAACATTCAATTCAGCTATAGGGGGGTTTTAACATGCTAAAGCAGAAATGTAATAAATAATCAAAAGGTGAAGTAGTCATTGCTAAGAAGGCCAGCATTCCATATTACACTTTACATCCTAGGTGCAAGGTGCTATTGAGATGGCAATTCAAGAACGCAGAAGTCATTATAGTTGGAAAGCCATAACTTGATCTCCAGTGCCTATGTTTGTGATGGGGAAATTTTCAACAAAAAACAAAAAAGAGGGGAAAATAGAATGCTCCTTGAAAACATATTCTATGTCTTATTACACAGTCTGGCACAGGCACATAAGATCACATGATGCCTTGGCTCCTATGGGAAAATCCAATTGATTGGCATTCCTTTTCCAAAAACATAAACTTCTGTGAAGATATATTAAGGCTGTCTCTTTCCTGATTCTCTCTGACCAAGTAGAATACATTTATAGGAAAGGGTATCATGGATGTGCTTGGAATAAGGCCAAACTAGTGCCCAAGTGGATAGAACCTCTGTGATGATCTCATTAGCATCCACACGAACTGACTGCTAACCAGTCATCATGGCTTACAACAGTGCAGCTCAACTCATCCCCTTTTCTATGCTCTCATATCCTAATAAGGTAAGATCAGGAGGGAAAAGTGGTAGTTCTGGAGAGAATGTGGGCAGGAAGAGATATGACCCAATCAAAGGAGAAGTCTGAACAGAAATTTTCCCACCCTTGGACCACTATTACCCATCTACAGGGATACTTGGCACTATCCAAGAGGATATCTGCACATTAACTTCCACTTAACATGTTCCATCGTAAGCTGAATCTTCCCCTTCACCATACTCTAAGATGATTAATCAATGTACCCAGCAATATGCAAGATGTTGTATATCATGAAAGTATTAACACTGAGTCTCTGATCTCATGTTACAGTTCAGTTGGGGAGACAAAATTTAAACTGATTAAACATAGTCCCTCACAATTTAGCAGAAATGGTCTTGCTTTGCAGGACACACATTAGTGCAAAAAACTTGTCATTTTTTAACTAAATGGAGTTAAATTGCCAATCGTGTTTGTGCTCCTTTGCTTTACATTTCTCAGACATTCAACCAACAATTATTTGTTGCTTACTGTGTGTTATAAGCAAGGCATTGTACTGAACTCAGGAAAAACCATGGTAAACACGGTAATATTCCAAGGATATTAGTACTGATTAGTAACCCCCCACACCAAATTCAGTGTGGCATTCTAAACAAATACTTTTTTAAAATATGATTTTAATTTTAATCTTCTCTTTCCCCTCCTGGTGTGCATTTTCAATCCTAGTACAAAAGCACTGAAAGTATTTTGGTGGAGTGATGTACCAAAAAACAAACAAACAAAGTTTGCGGTGTAAAAGAATAAATGGTATTAGCACTCTCTTCTGCCCCTGGAAACATGAGGACTCTGACTGCTCTGGGGGTTCCTGTGCTTTTGGAAGCCCTCAGCTGGTCTTCAGCAGCAATGATGACATTAAGGAAAATTGCATTCTGCTGCAGAATTCAGTCCCTTCATCTTTCTCCTTTCTCTAGAGCATGAAGCTAGGGGCCCATAAAGGATCTAATATCAAAAGGAAGAGGGTAATACCACTACATGGAGAAGAAAAAAAATAATTACCAAATTTCCTGAATAGTAAACAGCTTTAAAAAAGCAGAAAAAGCTGAACCCTTTGATAGCTTGGCCCTTGGTCTGCCCGTGAATGCCTTAAGGATTATATCATCAGACTGACTCCAGCAGCCCGCGCTATTGTTTCAGAAAGAGGAAACTAGAAAGAAGGGAAAAAAAGAAGAAAAGGGGATGGGTGGGAGCATGTCTGCCTTTTGGGGAGGAGAGCGTTTGATTTTGGAAGTGCAGTTATCAAATGTAAGGCTAGAAAGTCAAATTGAACAAATTCTCAGTGTCTGTGGGCAGGAGGTTTCTGGGGCCATTTTTTCCTTTTTTGGGGATTAACATAGCCTTTGGATTCAATAACTTTTCTATCACAGATGACATTAGCTCCGAAGAGAAATAAAGCGACCTGAGATTGCTCAGAAATGTTATTCCTGAAAACCATCACCTGGGGGCAGTCTTGGGACTGTTAATTTCTTCTGCCTCACTGGTCGATAATTCACTACTTTTTTTCCACGATGTACTGTTTCTTTATCTGTGGTTGAGGAGTGAGAAAAACGGGCAAGGGAAGAGGAGGCTTAGGCACTAGACCTTTCAGTCTCCTCAACCAGCCAGGAGGCGACCCCATGTGAATGCGCAGGACGTTCTTGAAGTCACAGAAGTTTTCCTTTGGAGCTCTGAAACGGAGAGCCTCAAAAGCTGGAGGCGGAGGGGTGAGGCCATACACACTAACAGGTCCACCGACGCTAAAGATCTCCGCGCCGGATGAGATCGAGAAGCCGGGATTCCCTGGTCCGGAGAACTAAAGGAGGTCCCACCTCCACCCCCACCCCGCACCACTGCACACACACGCCCGGGAGTGCCGGGCCCGCCGCGCCGGGCCAGCCCCTCTGTTCCGAGACCCTTGTCTCCCGCCCACTACCCCGCGGAGCCTTGTCAGCAAAGGAAGGCAGGGCGTGGCCCCTACTAGGCAGCTCACGGATTCCGGTTGAGGAAACCGCGGCTTCGGCGCCCAGGCCTCCCCTAGGTCTAGCTGCGGCCACAGTTATAAGCTCTGGTTCACAACCAAGAGCGCTCCGTGGTTCTCTCCGGGTGCGTTTCCCGGCCCGAATATGGGCATCCCCGGGGACCTCCCCTGGGGGTGAACCAGAGCCCTCCCTGGGCTGGGCCGGGGCCGCCGGGCTGCTAGGTGCGTGGCAGCGAAGCTGGATCCGGGTTCACTATCCGCACCTTGAGCAGTCAGGCCCACCAGGTTACCTGAACCCTTCGTGGTGGTTCCCGTTCAAAATTACAATAGAGAGCCCTTGTTACCTTCGCGTGCCAGCGGATACAATCTGCGAGAGGGAAGCCGACGATGGCCCTTCCCGTTTCCTGGGCTGTGCGCGGGTGTGGCGTCGGGGCTTCGCCTTGTCGCGTGTGCCTGCGCGGGGCCCGAGCAGCGGCCAGCCCCAGCGGTGAGGCGTGCGGGCCGGAGTACAGGCACAACCCGACAGCAGGGAGGCCGAACAAAGCCAGGTCCCGCTCCGCAGAACAGCAGTGGAGGAACACTTCTCCTTCCTCCCCCACAGGGTCACCCCGCCAAAGAACCAGACACCCTCAAAAGTAGGGAAGGGACGCTTCCTGAGGGATAAAATGTCAGGCAGAGAACTCAGAGTTCTTCGAAGGGCTTGGCCTCGGCGTTAACCACGACCCGGTCCCGGGAGCCTCGGGCCCAGTCCCCACGCCCAGTGGGCGCCGCACCAGCCATGCGACAGGAGCCCTGATGCCCAGGCGACGGCTCCAGGGAACTCACGCGCCGCCCGTTTCTCCGGAGGTTGTGCCCATGGGGCAGGCCCTTCTAGGAAAGAAGGGAAGGGCCGTCGATTTTCAGAATCTAAATATATTGAGACTCAAAATGGCATGGTTTTCGCCTTCCAGAAGACGGATAAGAGGGCAATACCCGTGTTGGGGTGGACGGGGACCCTCGGCCGTTCTTCATCTCCGAGCCCCTAGAAATAAGGCGAGGTTGCCTTTTTGCCCCATCGCTGGCTGCCGAACCCACCCACGAGTCCGGGGCTCACCTGCGGAGGTAGCGCGGCCAGGTTACAGGGGACGACCCCCAGTTCATAAACCTCGTCAAAGGTCCCCGCGCGTCCCGGAGCGCGTGAATTCACGGGCAGCGTCGGGTCCGAGGCGGCCCACGGACCGAGCGGAGCGTTTGGGCGCAGAGCGGGCTTTCTAGAGGACCCCGGCCAGGGATCTGCCCCGCGGCTCTCCCTCCCCGCAGCCCCACCTTGCTCCGCGCCGCGGCTGCCCGCGTGCTCCGGACAAAGGCAGGCGCAGCAGCGGGTCTGCGTCTTAACATCGCAGAGTCGCTGGAGTGGCGCAATACGCCCTCCTCTTCGCCAGGTGCGGACGGAGCTTCACACGGGGGGCTCTACTCTCCTCCAAGACACGAAGAATGTGCAGAACTGCGGAGTGTGTGTTGACACCGCCCGCTTCCTGCGCTACAACGGCGGGCGGCTGTAGTCCCTTTCCCGCCTGGCTCCGGCGCGCCAACAGCCTCCTTGCATCCCCACTGGCGGCAACACTGCGGGCCCGGCTGCTGAGCTCAAGCCTGGGTAAAAAAGCTCGCGGCCAGGGCTTTCCTTGAGTCATACGCAGCCGCCAGGTTAGATAATTTAGAGATCAGACGCCACGGGGGGATGCGCCTGTCTCTCCAGCACAGGTGCAGTGGAAACGATCATACGCGGTTAAGATTGAGGCTACATTCCCAAAGACTAGATGTGAAAACAAGAGCGATGTTCGAAAAGGGAAAACCCGTTTGCTTCACTAGTTTAAGGTGAAAGTGAAAATGTTTTCAACTTGATAGAGCTAGATGTTTTTTTCTGCTACTTCACTAGACAGAGCTAGGATAAACGGGCCATTAGGGAGGTCGTGTGCAGTTTTATAATGTCCTCTTCATCCGTAGAAGAAGTCTGCAGTTCGCAGTGCCCTCTCCTCACTGCCTTCGCATTCAGAGAATTGTTATTTACTTCGGCCGCGGGTGCTGGGAGAGCTTGAACGCAGCGGCATCTGGATGAGTTCGGTGGCATTCAACTGCTACCCCTTACCTTTGCCCCCAAGGCTTCTCATGCCATTATTTTCCACTGCATTCTATGGCTGGATTTTCTATTACTTAGGTTGTTTTGCCTTCCTCTCCACTCCTTTATTGTATACCCACCGATTAGACCCCAAAAATACGGAATCCCTGTATTGATGTACCTCTTTTTGCTTGGTCTGGATTCAGAATCGCCAGTCCATGAATGTGCTTGTACCTGCAGATTCCTATGCTAAGGCTGCTGAGCGTCTTCCACTTGCTCCGCTAGGGAGAGAGTCTGAGCATTTCATACCATGAACTAAGGATTGGATTTTACCGACTATTCCATGAAGCCACAGGCAACAGGGTCATTTGTTGCTACAAGGCTGGGGTAGTGTCTGCTGTCTTGGTTACACAGATATAGCAGATAAGTTGGTAAGGGCACAATGAAAATGACTGTTTAAAAGCTAACTGACTGGTCAGTTAGGAAGAATAAGTTCAAGAGACCTGTTGTACCACATGGTGACTATTAGCAATTTTCAAGAATGTATAGTATTCATGAAAATTGCTAATAGATTTTAGATGTTCTCACCACACACACAAAAATAAGTATATGAGGTAATGCATGTTAATTAGCTCAATTTAGCCATTCTACAACGTATATATATTTCAAAACAACATATACATGATACACATATTCCATTTTTCTTTGTCAAATAAAAATTTTAAAACTAAGTGATATTTTGAGTCTACTTGTGGAGTTACTGAATTTCAAAAATGAGGAAAACTGAATCCACCCTCCCCACTCTGTCCTACTTTTTTTCTAGGTATGATTACATTCTATGTAAGTAAATTTGTATAGTCACGTGTATATTGGTGTATACATGTGCCTGTGTGTGTACATACTGTTGAAGTGTACACTTATGGAAATTGCCCTAAGTCAGTCTCTTCAATGCCATAGTCATTGAAAAGAAATCCATTGGTTGCCTGGTTATTTCCAACCTCCTTAGAACGATTCTGGAAGAGGAACAGACTTTAGGAATAGAAAGCATTATTTTAAAATGATTTAACATATTTTGCTTCTCAGCATTATCCCCAAAGGGGATAGCTGGCTGAAAGCTGGAGCTCAAGGCTATCCCCCCTCCACTTCCACAACTGCACAAGAGGAAAAGTGTGAACTCCTAGGGCACTAGCAGACTTGTTACCACTTCTGGCAATGACCCAAAGTGTGTGTATCCTGAAGTCTGAGTCCCATCACTCAGAGTTCTGAGTTGTCTCACAAACCTGCTCTGAAGCCAAATTGGAGTTTGCTGGTTGAATGTGTACTCAGACACACACACACACACACACTCTCTCTCTCTCTCTCTCTCATACACATATTTACAAAGAAGAGCCTAGCAAAATGCCCTGTTCGTGGTAGACATTCAATGATTATTTGCTGAGGAAATGCATGAACTTATGTGCATATCTATTTTGTTCAAAGCAAGGGTTTTCTTTTTAAACTAAATAAGTTTGTATGTGCATATGTAATACATATGTGACAAAGAATTGTGTGCATGGAATATAGGAAGATTTTTTTATTTGTTCCTTTTTGTCTTCTAGTTCTCTTGAGTAGCCCCCTCCCCCATGTCTCTGCAGGGCCTTAGGTCTTTGCAACCAGTTGGTAAAATTATCCAACCCCCACTAAAGCCTGTCAGTCAGCCAGTAAAAGCAAATGCATTGCTTTAGTTACATCCTTGCTTTCCTCACAGATCACACTCATGTTTCTATAAAGTTTCTTGGGCTGATTTCATCCTGCACACCCGTACATTCCTTTGCAACTCTCTCTAGGAGGTATACTGATTGGGTTTCACAGGCCTGCAGACAGGCAGGTCGCCCCTGTTAGCCCACCTCAGCCTCAGTCAGCATTTTCACAGAGTGGCTGAACTTCTCAGAAAAGCTTAGAGTCTTAATTTGGGAGAGGCTTGTCAGCTCCAAAAAGGACAGAAGTCACTGTTCTCACTCTAGCTAAGACTAGTCGCACAGTCTGTGTGTTTTACAAAATCATGCATTTAATCACAATTGTGTGACTTCAGAAACTACAAACCTGGCACCTCGGAGAGAAGAGTTCAGTGCCAGGACTTTGGAGCTCAATGGGTCTCACTCTTGCCACCCAGAAGACCCCAGGTATTAATCCCTCTGAGGGAGTTGGAGGGTCTTCTTGACCCTAGCCAGGCCTGCTGCCACCTAGAGCATGCAGATACACTCTTCTTTCCACCTTGCCCAGACCACTGCCCCCTCCCTTTTTTTAGAGGAAGTTTTGCTCTTGTAGGCTGGAGTGCAATGGCTCAGTCTTGGCTCATTGCAACCTCCACCCCCTGGGTTCAAGCGATTCTCATGTCTCAGCCTCCCAAGTAGCTAGGATTACAGGCTCCTGCCACCACACTTGGCTAGTTTCTGTATTTTTAGTAGAGACGGCGTTTCCATGTTGGCCAGGCGGGTCACCAACTCCTGACCTCAGGTGATCCTTCCCCTCGGCCTCCAAAAATGCTAGGATTATAGGTGTGAGCCACCCCTCCCGGTCCAGGCCCTTTTTGACCCTTTCTGAGCTTGGAAGGAGCAGCTAGCCATGCCCCAGTTGCTGCAGGGGAGGGAAGAAGCTAATTTCTCCCCATCAGAGCAGAATCAGTCTCCTGAATCAGGAAGACCCAAGCAAACAGGACAAATAAAGACACTTCCCTTTCTCTTTCTCCTCTGTCTCCTTTTTCTTTCCTCCACCTCTCCTCTTATACTCCTCCTTGTACTTTGGGAGTACCAGAAGTCCATGAAGGGAGTCATCTCTAAAGGCTTTGGCCCCAGAGCCACTGTCTGCTTAATCAGGAGGGTGATGGGGACAGAAAAGTATTTTAAAAGTTCCACTTAAAGCCCCACTTTGAAAAAAAAAAAAAAAAAAACTGGTAGCAGCTGTTGAGGCAACCTGGAATGTTTCAGATCTCATGCCCAGCCCCTCAGGAGGGACAATGTTCCTTTTCTAAATGAAATAGAACAATGATCAGGACTCAGCCTGTGTAGGGGAGAGGTGGGCAATGGAGAGGACTAACTTGCTTCTAACCCAAACAACTACAAAAAAGTCAAACTAAGGTTGCCTCTGGAACAGTTCTGCTGTGAGTACCTTCTCCTTTTCCCAGTACACTCCCTGTTGGCTCCCAGGAAAATATACCCCGGGATCCACACAGGAAACAGGAAACCCAGAGCGCAGTTCTCCCAGTGAGACCTCTGATTTGAAGCAGGAAACCTTTGAGCCTCAGTTTTCTCACCTGCCTGCCCCACCCACATCAGAGGCTGCGGCCCAGAGGGGCTTTGCTAGTTGCTAGCACTTTACTATTTATAAAGAATGAAAGTGGTGACAACCCAAAGGCATCTTAGTGCAGGGACCTCCACAGCCTGCAGCCTGCTGCCTTCTTGAAGTTCTCCAGGGGCTACTTTCAGAGTCGCCTTAAAAAAAATGAAACCAAACCCCAACTCAACAGTGTTGAATCAGCTGCTCATTCTACCTGGTCCGCCCCATGTGATCTACAGCCACAATTGCTAACGGTCACCCAGGGACAAATTAAGGAATTGAAAATGCTGAGCTTGAGAAGTCGAATTCCTTACACTATTTGGGGTCGTTAATCACCCAGCAGAAACAGCAAGCAGGGAAAGTAGCCGAAGGGACAGAAAGACAGTGTAGGTCTGTGTGCTGGTGTTAGCAGGGCTCAGGTGGTCGGATTCAAATATAGATGTGCACACGTGTCAGATGTACTGGAAATGAGCACCCAAGCCCATAGTGAACCAGTCCCAGGAACCTTTAGGCTGCCCCAATCACCCCAGTTCCACAAAAGAGGAATGCGGTCTCTGCAATTAAGAGACTGGTGCATGGTTAGGTCGTGAGTCAATGTTCCAGCGAGTCCACTGGTCCACACCAACACGCGGGTGTTTCCTGAGAGGAGGTAGCGGTTTCTCACCCAAGGCAGTGAGAAAAAGAAGAGATTCCCTGATCCTCTCGGGAATCTACCCCCAAGCGCGCAGGTTGAGGTTAAGGGTGGGGTGTGCGTGTGTTTGTGTGTGTGTGGTGTGTGTGTGTGTGTGTGTGTGTGTGTGTGTGTGAGAGAGAGAGAGAGAGAGAGAGAGAGAGAGAGAGAGAGAGACTGACTGACTTCTGTGCAGACCAGGAAGGGTGAAACTTCACTATGAGCCACCTTTCAGAGTGGAGAATCCTGACAAATTCAATCTCTCCTTGCAAGGCCAGGAAACCTGGCTCTTGGGTTGGGTACCCTGTAAGGGTGTTCCAAGGCAGACGCGCTTTCTACAGGCGCCCGCCGATGCTTGATTCTGCTCCCTTGCCCATTCGGAACCTGTGAGTTTAGGCCTGGATCCCCCAGCTCCTGGGGCGTCGACACCTCTGGCTCAGCTTCCCCACCACGGCGCAGGGCGGCACTAAGGCGCCGCGCTCTCTCTCCTCCGTGGTCCTGACAGTGGGGGGGCTTCCGGTCACACTTTCTGGCAGGCAGGCTCTGGGGCACAGGGCCGCTCTAGAACCTGCCCTGATCTGCTCTTCGCAGCTCTATAGTTTTAGCGACAATTTGTTCAGTGAAGCTTCTCAGACAATAGAAAGTTCTGAGGTTTCCTGGACGTTGTGTTCGGGAGGCGGGGCCGGGACCCGCTGACGGCAGTTTCCCAGCCCTGTTCCCCCTCCCCTGCCCCCTCAGCCGCCGGGCAGCAGAAGGAGGCGGCCAGCCTACTCCTGCCCCACGGCCGGACGAACTGCGGCTGCCGCACCCGTCACCTCTGCACCTGCCTGGTTGAGGTGAGATGCCTGGCGCGCACGGTGAGGGCGGTGCGCGCAGGCCCGCACAGAGCTGTTGGGGCTGCCCCGGGGTCGGTGACTTCAAATGACGGGTGGGAGAAGGGCCTGCGAGGCTAACAGAATCCCACTCAGGGGAGTGGAAAGAACAAAAATGTTTCGGTGACCTAGGTAATAGTCCTAGCTTTGCGGCTCAGGAACCCGGGACCATTTAACGTCAAGTTGTAGGGACGTTAGTTTCCTTATCTGGAAACGAGAATAACACTGTTGCTTCATCCTCCCAAGGGGATAGCTCCCAGATTGGAGATGCAGTCTGGTGGGAGGCTGGAGAGATGTAGAACCCAGGGCGGGAAAGAGCAGGCGCGCTGTCAGCTGTTTTAACCCATACTTCTTTAGTAGACAAATCTGAAATTTAAAACAGAAATGGCCACATAAGGACAATTCAGATGAAGCGCAGGCGGGCTGACATCGCGCACTTGGGTCTTTCCTGCAAAGGCAGCCGCGCTCTGGGAGAAGCCTAGTCCTCCGGCTTGTCCCCGGGCCCACCCCAAAGGCCGCTGGGAGCTGAGTGAGGACGTGGCGGTCCCCTTGCGCATCTTACTCCGGAGGCAGGTTCCGCATAAAGAGCCTTCAATCTCGGCCGTTTGGCTCCAAGATAATCTCCTGGCGAAAGCTGAGAGGCGGCTAACTTATTCAGGGGACTCAGCCCCTAGACTGAGCTTCTTCCGCTGTAAAACACTCCCAAGCCCTGCGAACTCGCGGCTCGAGTCTCCCCAGGCTTCCGGCGTGAGCGTCCCAGCTACACTTTAGGGCACTTTACTTGGCCGGCATCTATCCGGTTTTCGATTAAGGAAAGCGCAATGGGGACAGAGGGAACCCCGGCCTCCTGTACCAGGCCTACGTAGTCGCCCAGGTGGCCGGGTCACAAATAAACAATTCCAGCATCAAGAACCCCGCTAACTTCTGTACTCCGCTAACCTCTGAAAACCTGATACTGATCCAGGTCTCCCAATATAATTTGAATCTCCCCAGTCCTTCCGGTGGAACAGCTCGCCTGAGCGCAAGGAAAATTGACAAGGAGCCTTCAGCTAGCCTTCTAGCTTTGAGCTTGAGTAGGGGCATGGCGACTTGGTGGCTTCTTCGCGGTTTATTGGTGTATTTGGTGACTCTACAGAACCAGATCACAGCTCCCCCCCCCCCCAAACATTCTCTTCCTCACCACGCCTCCCCACCTCCCCGCCCCGCCCCGCGCCCTGGGCAAGTTGGTATCTCTAGAAGAGCCTCAGGGTTCTGAGTCCCGTGGGGGCGCGCAGAGATGGTCAAAGCAAGGTTTCTCCACGAGCCCTGAACTCTGAAGCTACAAGTTTCCCCGCTGCGCACCCTGCGAAATTGGTGGGGAAGAGTATTTAAAATACAATGGCAAAACGCACTGTTGAGAACCCTTTGAAGTTGGGCAACCACGACTGCTCCACTCTCCCCATCTCTTTCCTCCCCATCTCCCCACTCCTCCATATGCACCAGAAATCGGCACTTTGATTTTGTAAAGCAGCAATTTATATTTATTTAATGTTTTTTCCTGTAAAACGATGATTGGACCGGGGAGAAAATAATGTAACTCCACGGGCCGCAGGGCTGAGCAGCGGCTGTCTAGGCCATGCCGGGGCTGGGTGAGTGCACCATGCACATCTGTTCGCCCGGGTTTGCAGCGCATTCCTCTTCGCCAGGGTTCTCTTGCGCGCTCTCTCTCTCTATCTCCCACTCCCCCCCACAAACCCCCCACAAGGAACCGGTCGACCCAGGCAGGAAGCTAGGCTTTATTTGTCTTTGACGAAGAATTGCTGGGCGCGGTGGTGGGGGCTTGGGGAGTGCAGGAGGAAAAGTCAAGGCTGAGGCTCCAGTTCGGGAAAGTGAATTGAAGAGAGGGGAGGAAGAACTCAGAGAGAAAACCACCTCCTGCCTTAGAGAAGAAAACTCAAAAGCCATTCACCTTCTTCTCTAATAGTGGAGGGGTGGCGGCAGCTGCGGACTCAGTGGGTGGAAGGCCAATATTAGCCAGTTCGCACGTGTCTTTCCCCATACCCAGAGCACGGAGATTTACGGGAATAAGTCTGATGTGCAACCTTTCTCGGCACTTTGCCTAATAACCTCAAATTGGATTAACATTTGGGAAAATATTAACTACTTAAAGCGACAAACACCATGGCTTCCCACTAATTTCTCCCACCCTCACGCTAAGCCCAAGGTCCCTCCCTCCTCTGCCTGGGTCAACCTGGCCAAACTCCCACTGCTCTGGGTCCTGCTTCTGGGTCTTCCACTCCCTAGGGCCCTAAGTCTCTTAGCCCTTTCTCCCAATAACCACGTTTTCTTTCTGTACTCTGAGATCTCTTGTCTTTGCTCTCTGGCTGCCCAGGGCATGCTGTATCCAACACATCAGTGTTTGAGAAAGGAGTTCAGGAGACCCAACCATACCTGGCCTTCAATCTGCACAGCTGATTCCTCCAGGCCCTTGACCCCCCCACCCGGCCCCCTTCTGCTTTGTGCTAGGAACCCTTTGCTGAGGCCTTCAAGCCCCAGGCAATGGGCCACCCTGGCTCTGCTATACATGATGTGATGGACTTGCTCAGAAGACACTTTCTAGGATCCCTAGTCCTCTGCTAGTACCTCAGATTCTGATAGTCTCAAGCTGCTTGGGGAAAACGGGCCAGGGTGGGGGGCATTGACACATGCACCAGACAGAGGTGCAGCCAAGGTCTCAGTAACTGAGAGGCAGTGCTGACCACTTCCCTTCTATTTTTCTTACCCTTTGTTTCCTTTTTCTATTCCTTTTCTTTTTTCCATTCCTGTCTTTTTTTTCTTAAATTCTGTCTTCTCCTTCCATTCCCTCTCATGTTTCCCTAGCTTTCATTAGCCTCTCTCTGTTCTAAATTGCTGCAACCCACATTCCTCAGGCCCACAGAGGCTGCTAGTACACTTGTCCACTGGCATCTCCAGCCCTAGATAGAGATGGGGGTGCTGTGAGAAACTGGGAGCAAAACAGGAGCAGCTAGTGTTAGAGCCCTCAGGGGCCTCCCAGGGCCCAAGGCCCAGGTGGGGGACTCAGTGGCTCCTCCTTGCACATATCTTCCCTTTGAGCATCTAATGCTTCCACTTGCTCACCTCCCTCCCCACAGTCTTCTTCAGGAGACAGGTGCCAGCTGGGCTTCCAGTCATAGGTTAAAAAAATCAGGAAAAAAATAGATGGAAAGAAAGCAAATGGTGGTCCCTGGATGATATGAGAGTCTGCTGCAGTCAGTTGGCTGGGTGAAAAATGCATCTGTAGTACTGAAGGAAGCTCCCCCAGTGGGGTGGACATGGTTGAGAGTTACTAGGGAGGACAGGAGGGAGATCCAGGAGCAGCACAGAGCAGATGCATGGGCAACACCTGCACCAAGGAAACCTGGGCAACACCACCTTACCTCAATAAGAGTTTTAATGCAGCATTTGCACAGAGCAAGACAGCCAGTGAGACTGGATTTGCCATCAAGGGGAGAGAAAATGTAGCCCAAGAAAAGAGGCTGCCAACATTCCACTGAGAAGTCCAAAATGGGGAAAAGGCAAAACTAAAGAGGGGAGGTCTTCTTGCATTTCACCCTCTTCCCTTTCCTTTCTGGATCCCACAGGAAACAGTGGTTTGGGGCCTGGTCCAGGGCATCCCAGGGACTGGCTTCGTCCCCTCCATCCCTAAAATCTTCCTTTACTCTGGCAGCCCAGGCCCTCCTGGCCAGCCCTTGCTGGGGGCAGGTGGGAGGGGGTGGGGGTTGGGTGGGGTGGGAAAGAGCTAGGCCTGTGATCTCTGCCAGAGGAGGAGGCTGCAGCCACCCTGGCACCCAAACAAGACCGAACTCACTCCCAGAACTGGAACTCCTCTAAGCCCAGAAGTCAAGAGGGACTTTGCAGCGTGGCTGCCAAGGTTTGTCCTTTGAGGGGTGGGGACTTTGATGACGAGGCTGTCTCTCCCTCCAGCTATGTTTCCTAAGGCTGATCTGCAGCTTGACAGGAGCCCTTCAAATTAAGCCAATAGCTTTTTCTCCCAAGCCGAGGTTTTTCCTCTGAACTCTGGAGTTCTGCTCCCTTCCATTTGGCTCCAAGGACCTGTGAGGTTTCTCTGCCTGTCCCCTTTCTCACGAGGAATCTGATTTCCAAGTCCTCAGCTACTCTGATAAATAACTGACACCAATAAGTGCTCGGAACCTTAAGACAGTTTCTTATTTGCATTTCAAGTGGATCTGAGCTGTAGGGATGACAATTAAAATAAACAGAGGACCCCCCGAGTTGAGTCCTGTGAGTGTATGTATGTGTGTGTGTTTGGGGGCGGATGAGAGGGGAACTCAGTTTGAAAATATTTGAGGGCCCACCATAGGCAGCTTTATCTCACTAGTGGCCATCATAGAGTGATGGAGAGAGCTCCCATGCTGGGTTAACACATCCTGTCCTCAAGAAGCTCCCAATTGGCAGGCAGAAATGGTCTGCTTGGCACTGGCTACAGACCACTACTGCGAGGACAAAGTCTACTTAAGACATACTTGATGTTACCAGCCTACAAGTGGGTGGGGTTGAAGGTCCAGAAGCCTTCAGAGAATAGGTGGCTTTGGGGTTGAGCCAATAAAGGGTCAAAGCCATGTAAAGCGGATGTTTTCAGGTGAAGCTGCCCAGGCTGACTGGGCACCGCGAGAGAAGGCTGACCAAGGGCTGGTCTGAGGCTGGCAATGGGGATCCTGGTGAGCAGAATAAGAGCTTAGCCGCATGATCCCAGTTGACCGCCCATAGCCCTAGGTCACTGCTTCCAGGTTGCCTTCCTGGAAGCAGCCACTGTGGCTCCTGCAGTGATACATGTTCTGTTGGGCACTTGGCTGGGCCGTGCCTTGAGTAATGTCACAGTGGGAGACCCTGCCCCACTATCCTTTTGAAGACCTCTCATGTGTATGTTAGATCTGGGCAGGCAAGATTTTTTGGCCTGTGTAAGACAGTTCCATCAGTGCTCCATCTTTCCCTACTAAGTTACTCGAATCAGTTGCAACCAGAGAGAACTTAGGTGTGCACAGAGAAGGGCTGAGGGTGTGGGAGCAAAGAATTCCAGCTGCAGAATTCCTTTTAGAATTTTACCTGCACTAAAAGCTGTGAGACTTTTGCCAAGCTGCCTAACTCCTTGGTACCTCAGTTTTCTCATGTGTAAAATGGGACTGGTAATACTAGTTCTCAGCTTGTAGAGCTGGAAGCAGGTGACATAAGTCCATGTAAAGCACTTAGCACAGGGTGCTAAGGCATGGAGTAACAAGCTCAGTAAATGTTAGCTCTTCTTAATTTGTGCAGACTAGAAAGAGAGGAGATACAGAATGAAACTTGGTGGCAAGAGAGGAAGGCTGTGGAAATAAACACTTATCTTGTTCTCTTTGCCTCTCCTGGAAGGAGAGACCTCTGGATAGCAAACACCGTCTACTGTTTTCCAAGCTGGCTCAGAAGTTCTCATTTCCTGTGGTAAAGGCAACCAAAGATAGTAATATTGGGTGTTGGTGAAGCTTCCATCCACCATAGTGCCACTGACCCTTGCCCCTCAGAGTCATCATGCCTTGCAGGCCCCTAATGCCACAGACATCATTGATAATTAGGAGAAAATGGATTCATGAATGGTTCCATTTTGGAAATTCCTTTATTTGCCTAGATCTGTAGGCTGTCTTATGAAGTCCTTGTGAAGGTACGGAATTCAGTATTTTTCTTGGTTACAGATGGACCACTTTCCTCCCTGCTGGCTTTCCGGGGTACTTGGCAATGGGCCAAAGTGCAACGTCTCTTGTGGCTGTTTGAATGGGACCAGCAGTGGGACTGTTGTGCCCCAACTCTTCCCCAGCTGCAGCTCCAGGGACTCCGGCAATGTTTGCCTCTCAGCAGACACCCACGTATGTGTCTCTGGTCTGAAAGTACGGTCAGGTTATAAAACAACATTTTAGAATTATATACATCAATCTATATCTACTTATTTACTTCAGCCTTCTGGAGGTCTCATTTGTCCAGGGCAACTGTGCGCCTGATCTTGGTAATCTCCTTACCCTGACTAATTTGTGTCACAGGATGCTACACCTACCTCCCAAGAGTTCTGGATTCCTTCCTATCCCCTTTGATCTGGTTTCAGGTAGAAGAGGTAGCCCATGAGTTATGAGCCAAAGTCACATAAAAGCCTCCCATGGACTAGCTCACACCCTGCTCCTCCAGCCTCATCTGCGGCTGTGGGCAGAGGCAAGAACAGTTCCAGCTGCCCCAGCTACCCTGACCTTGGCAGCCTGGAGGATCTAATACCCCAGCCCCACCTGGGAGCTGCCCAGTTGTTCTCATGTGGAAAGTTGTTTTCCACTCTCCTTGAATAATGGAGAACAGCTATTGAATAATGGAGAATAGCCACCCCACTCTCCTTGATTAGCTATTTCCACTGGTGGAGAGGGGAGATTGGGTATAAGGAGGCTGTAAAAATCCACATTTGGGACTTTTTGGGTGATGGCTCAGGGCTGGGTAAGCTCTTGAATTTCCACCTTGAACATTTTGCTTGTAGGTGGCCATTTATTAGCAACAAATGAAATTCAACCACTTCTGGAAAAAATAAAGTCATCATCAAATTAAATCCCTAATGCCTCAATTCAGCTGCCTTTAGCTGCTGGTCCTTGTGCCCCAACAGATTTCAGAGCTAGAGGCCCCTCTCCCCTGCCTTCTTTCTGCCAGCCTCAGCCTCCCCACCACCACCCCGCAGAAACCTCAGGTAACCCTTTTATGTCCCAAGGTTGCTACAGAGTTAGACCGCAGGGTCTGGTGCTTCTTCCCGTATAAGCTTTAGATAATTCTTCCTCTCAGTGGAAAAACTAAAGGAAGAACTCTGCTTAGCCAAGCACCTGCAAACCCAGCATGAAGCGGGAAATGGAGTCACATTTAGGGGGTGAACCTGGTAAAACTGGGGTTCCTGAGACCAGAAAGAACAGGGAAGAATTCTCTGTGTACGACTCATCTGGCTCCCAAGATTTGGCTTTTTGGCCTGAGGCCTGCCGACTAAAGGGCCAAGGGGCTGCACATGAAAGCAAGACAAAGCCCTGTTGCTCCCACTTGGCCCCACCATTTCTCACTGTCCTGTTTGTCAGTCCCTACTGAGGATCTTGGGGCTTTGGAAAAAGTCCTAGTCTCCCCCAAGAACTGGGTGGCTCTCCGGGGAGCGAGAGCTGGAAGCTGGGTACTCCTCATATTTCATTTCTTTTGTTGCTTCAGACACCTTGACCATTCAGGCAATCCCTTCCAGATAAAGGAGAGGAGGCTACAGGACAGCCACATGGATTAAGCTTCAAGAAGCCAGGGAGATCCCGGGAGAGTTATGGATTGGGGACAAGAGATGCAGCAGGAGGGATGCGTGTTGATTTCTGCAGACCTTGGGGGCAACCGAGTGGGGCCAGGATGTTTCCTCACATGCCTGTGTGTGACGCTGTGTACCCACGTACGTATTGTTTCCACATTCATGTTCGATTCTAGAAAGGTACATGGATACAACGCGTCTGGGTATACGAAGTGTTTGCATGCTTATGTGTGCTGCTGGATAAACTTATGTCTTTCTGTAGTCACACATGATACGTGCATGATACTTGCACTTAGCTTCCTATAAAACGTATATGGTAGTTGCTAATGTAGCCGTATTTTTTTCGGGGTGGGTGCACGTTGGGGCCTCAAAACTCGCTGACTTTGGATTGGGTTTTATGGTCCTGCCAAGCAATCCCGAGCTCCTGAGAGTGCAGAATGTTACCTTCCAGCATTGCGGAAGCAAGGCCGAGGAGAGGGGCTGGAGGGCTTCCCAGAAAGCCCCTTAACCTCGCACCCTAGGCCTGACTTTCCGCCTTGGTAACCTGAGGCAGGCTCCTCCCACATGCTCTGTGGGCCCAGCTCAGGCTCGAAGTTACGCATCCTGCATCCTACATCCTGCGAAGGCTGGGAGGGCCGGAGCTGGCGCTTGCCGCGGCGCACGCTGCAGTCGAAGGTCGGGCTGCGGCGTTGCGCTAAACGCCGTGGGGAAAGAGAAGCTGGGCCTGGGGGAACAGGATTTCCTCACCTCTTGGGCGCGGCCGCTCCGGCCTGGCCACACAAGGCTCCCTTTGTGGAGGGGCCCTGCTTCTGCGCAGACCGAAGTCAGCGAACAATAGCGCAATTTTGCGGCCCGCCGGGCCCGGCTCTGCCGGCCACACCGCGGCGGCCGAAGGCGAGGAAACCGGGTGGCGCTTTTTTATAGTCACAAATATAAAATCGGGGCTTTCCCCCCCTTTTCGCTCGCCTCTTGCCCCAATGCCGATAGAAAGCAGATAAATTTATGAAGGGCAAGCTAAGAGAATAATTACAGGGTGAAGGCCGTTAAATTTTATTTCCAGTCCCAAAGGCAAAACCTGCGATTTTATTGCAAACATCTGGAAGGACCAAGGGATGGGCACGCTGCTGGTTTAAAATAAAAATAAAAGATTTTATTTCGTGAAAACAAAAAAACATCATTAAAGACCTTTCACCCCCACGGACTTTTATTTTTAAAAAGTGCGAGGGGGTGGTTGAATAGTTAACGACTTATGCGGGTCCCGCAGCTCTCTGCGACTTGAAGGAGCGACTGGAGGTGCGGTCTGCAAGAGTGGGCCCACGCCGCCTCCGCGGATCTGGCGTTGGGCGGGCGTTTCCAGAAATCCACTCCCTTTCCCCATCTCACCACGCCCGAGGGTTCCAGATCAGTTATGCTGTCCCATTTCGTGCTCCTGTGTTTTTTGTTTTTTGTTTTGTGTTGTTTTGCTTTATTTTGCTTTAGGGGCATCGATTTGGCAAAATACGTGAAAAGTGGAATCGTTGACCTCACATTCCCAGAAGATTCGATCACAGCAATAATAAAATC
The DNA here is from genome assembly GCF_049350105.2 of Macaca mulatta. NCBI lineage: Eukaryota > Metazoa > Chordata > Mammalia > Primates > Cercopithecidae > Macaca > Macaca mulatta. The sequence continues at coordinate 121,323,358 of NC_133406.1, forward strand.
TCAGGTCTGTCTGGCCCGGCCCCAGGGTCGATGACCTTGCCTGCTCTTCTTAGTTGTAAAGTTTTAAGAACCCCTTCACTCTGAGGATAGGGAAACTGAGGCATGGGCCATTAATCGACTTGCCGAAGGTCACACAGTTTGGAGGTGAACCGGACCTGGTCACTAGGCTTCAAGTTCGCCTTGCAGTCTATATGGTTTCTTCCCACCCCATAGACGCCTCATAATGTTTTATACCTACCTTGATGGGCGAATTCATTGTAATTCTCTCACCCCCACAGGGTGTCCTACCCACGTGTTTAAGGGCAGCCTAATATGTCCCGCTGGCCAACTATTTTTAACTTTGTTTTCAATTACTCACTCAAAACTCCGAAATCAAAGCCGGCTGGTGGTTCACCTTGGTATTGAGGCATTAGCAGTGGTGTTATTTAAGGTGCTATTCAGTGTGGGGTAATGGGACGAAAAGACAGGTATGTGGAGGATGTGGGCGCTCCGTTTCTGGGAATGCCTATTTGTGTTTATGACTCTGATCTGTTGCCGCATGATTCTGCTCTTCCTTTGAAAAATCAAAATATCTGGACATGGTCAGTTGTAGGTGAACAGTTACTGTACTGCCTTTCTTTTTCTAACTTTTCCTCTTCCAAGACTAGGCCTGGACCTCCACTTCCCTGTAAGTCCCTGCAGGTAGCCTGTGAAACCCCAGGGCTCCTCAGACTTCCCAGGTACCCAATAACCTTCGCTTCCTTTTGGGGGGCTGCAGGGAGTAAGTGGGAGGCAGACATCTTGCCTGGTCTTTGTCAACCAGTTTCAGGCCTAAAACAGCCCTGAAATTCAGTCATTTCAGGGTGGATCGCCTGTAGGATCCACTCAGGGTGAAAAGCTGGAGCCTGTAGCAGGGAAACATAGGTAGTGCCTAGGGAATTAGCCTCATAAACTGGGTACCCCACCCCACCCATAAAGGGTAAAAGAGAGAGAAACTGGGATAATGAGGAGAGATTTTAAAAGCCCGTTGATGTAATCAGTAGAAGAAAAATTTGTATCACACTTCCAGGTTCTTACATGTAATCTCCCAAACCCTCCCTCAGCTGCACACCAGTGTACACCTAAGTACACATATTAAGCCATCCCACTTACTCTTTCTCCAGACTTTCCTCCCCATCAGCAGAGTCACCCACCAAGGAATGCATGCTTCTGGTAAAAACCTTACATTAACTCCTATAGAGTCACGGGAGTTTTCACTGCTCCTCCCATTTACTTAGAGGAAACCCCTTATTTTCAAGACTGCTAAAACCCAGCCTGCTTTCATTTGGGTTCGATTGGTTTTAGTGGCCTAACCTACAATTCCAGGATATGTGTGTCTGTGGAATGGGGGTGGGAGCAGCCTATGTGCAATCTGAAGGAGGGGTGTGGGAACTCTACCCGCTGACTACTGACTCTGCTGAGAGCATGCTTCGGGAGGATGCAGATGCATGCTGTTGAAGGCATTGCTTATTCCTCTTTGTATGCCTCTCAGATGCTGTGTCCTTGGACACACAGGAACAATCGAGCCTCTAGACCTGCAATTAGGTTCCTGGATAACCAAAAAGTCCTCCTTTTTTTTTTTTTTTTTCTATTTTTGAGACAGGTTCTCACTCTGTCATCCAGTCTGGAGTGTAGTGGCCGGATCTCGGCTCACTTCAGCCTGGACCTCCGGGCTCAGGTGATCCTCCCATGTCAGCCTCCTAAGTAGCTGGGGCTACAGGCCCACACCACCACACCCGGCTAATTTTTGTATTTTTTGTAGAGATGGGGTTTCTCCATGTTGCCCAGGCTAAGTCCTCCTTTTTGAGAAAATTTCATGGTCTCAGGGAGGGTGAGGCCTATGGTGTACCTGCTTCTCAGTCCAAACCAGGCCTGTGAGAGGCTGTGAAAGGAAAAAGGCTGCCAGAGAGAGATGGGAAATACCGGCGATGGGGAGGAGAAAAGAGCTGGGAAAGTCTAGAGGCCGGCCCTATTGCTACCCCACCGAGCTTGGTAGCTGCAGGCTCCAGCCGCAGGCGGAAAACGCCGGGCGACACCAGAGTTGGGAGCTAAGAGAGAAGCCCCAGCCGCTGGGGAAGGAAACTGCGGGTTCCGGGCTGCCTTGTCTCCAGCTTCTCTGCTGAAGCCCGGTAGCAGTGAATGCGCGCTGACTTTCAGCGACGACTCCTGGAAGCAACGCCAAATGGTGACTGAAGTGGGAGATCCTGCGCCTCTCCATCCGGGCTCCCGAAGTCCTCTGGGCAGAGCGGCAGGAGACGGGGACCGGTACCCTGCTTCCAGCTCCCTAGAGTGCATGTTCGTGCTCCCTGGGGACCTCTAAGCCTGAGACACAGGCTCTGGGGAGGTCAGGTTTGGCTGAATCACAATCATCCGGTGACTTTTCCATTGTTCTTTTTGCATTCACTGGGATGCTAGCTTCCCGACATCCTGGTTGGATCCTAATTTGAGGCGGGGGCGAAGGTGGGGGGCAAAAATAGCCTCTTGTCCAAAGAGGCCCAAGATGCATTCACAACACTGTGGTTGCCTTCAGCACCAGAGCACTTCCAACTGTAATAATAAAGACTAGATTTCCCTGGGTCCCTCCGCAGTCCGGCAGAGAATTCGGCGTTTCAGAGGCCTGACAAGTCATCTTTTCTTGCCGCAAGGTGGGAGAGCTGATTCTCCCGGGCCTCGCGAAAACAACAACAAAAAATCTTAACAGGCTGTGGGCCCGCTAACCTAAACTTTCAGGTTTGGAGACTTCTCAGGGCCTGGCTGTCGTCACGACTGGACTGCTTGGCCCCTCAGTCTGTCCCCCGCCCCCGGGACCCAGCTCTTTCCGGCTTCTTTGCAAAAGGATAGAATTGTCTCGACCAGGGCGCTAGGACTGGAAGATCGGGCTGTGTCTAGGCCGCTGTCCGCGAAATCTGAGACGTTTTTCCAGCTTGGCTAGGACCGACTTCGCCGCGGGTTTGAGCTTTCTCTGCACTCGGGGGTCTCCTGCCGTCCTCGACCAGTGGCGTAACTTGGGAAGGGGTGTGGGAATTAAGAATGGCCCGGAGAGTTGGATTTTAAATTCCTTAGAAATCCATATTGAATGCAGTCCTTAGAGATTGAAAAAGGCGGGGGACGGCCAGCGGGGAGATCAGTTGGCCGGGAAAGCCAGGCTCTTGAGGTAACGGGATTTGCAGGGAATTCTGAAAAAGCTCCTTCTCTTATGTTAAAGTTCCTAGTTGCTCTCGCCTGGCACCTCTCCATAGGTTCTCCGGAACAAGAGCCCGGAATAGGCGAAGCTCAGCACAACGTTCGGGCCATACGGAAAGAGTATTTATTTGCAGCGTGCGGGGCCCAGCTGGAATACGACTGAGGAGCTCTCCCTAAACGCTGCGCTCCGCCGCCCGCTCCTTGCTCTCAAGGCGCCTGTGTCTCCTTCTCCACCAGGTAGAGCTGGAAGGAGGAAGCGGTCTTTGAATTTTCAGTTACAAGACCCTGGTTAGTAACAGAGCTTTTTGTTTGTTTGTTTGTTTCCTTTTGCCTTACCCAGATTTGCTTAGAAAACGTTCAATAGGAACATTAAAAACCTGTGCGGCGAAATCCAGGAGGAACCAGCATATTCTAAAGCACCTGGGGCTGATGCGAGATTATCATAATCGTTTTCTGGCGTTTTGGACAGGTTAACATTTTGCCAGAGTCCCCAAATTCCAGATCTGCAACTAAAGTGACTCTGGGCTTGCAGCGTCTATGAGACCCGGCAGATCTGGAAGAAAAACGTATGGATTTGGGATTTGCAGGAGTTTGTAAAGGCGCAGATCAGACCCGGACTTTCAACTGTCCTACCTCCCTCTTGGAGTAACCCATAGGGAAACCGGGAAGCCAGGGGTTAAAGTCGGCCCAGGAGCATCCAGGGGACGACTGGCGCGCCGCCTTGGCCCGGGCCTCAGTCTCTCCCTTCCTCTCATTGGTTCGCGCTCTCGGGGTTTCTCTTGTTCCCTCCTCGCTATTGGTTGGGGGCTGGCTTTTTTCCCCCTCAGTCTTTTTCTTCCTCCCCCTCCCTCTCCCTCACCCCTCGGACAGGAGCGCACCGCCTGCCCCCTGTTCCTCGGGAAGGGAGGAATTCAGCGGAAAAAAAAGTTTCCCAGAAGTTTGGATCAGAGGGAGGACGGGAAGGCAGAGAGGAAGAGAGAGAGAGGGAGGAGAGAAAAAGAGAGGGAGGGGAGAGAGAGAGAGAGAGAGGAGAGAGAGAGAATAATAATAATAACAAAAACAAGATGAAGTTCAGGGGACACAGCCTGTGAGCGCCTGCCCCGGTGGGTGGGAAGCAGGACTCGGGCGCTCATGCAGCGAGCGGGCGGCGTTCGGGGCGCTAGTTCCTAGCAGCTGGGCCAGCGTAGGGGCGCAGGTCCGATCCGGCAGCGGAGGGCGGAGGAGGACGCAGGGGGAGGGTGCAGAAACCCGTGAGCCGCCGCCTCAGCCTCGTCCGCCGCGCCTCTGCCTCTCCCGGGCCGGGCCCGGTGGGCGCTCCGAGCTTCAGGGCGCCGGCTGCTCCCTCGGTAACGGGGGCGAGCGGAGGCAGGGGTGTGGGCGGCTAAAATGAGTGAAAGGAGAAGATCTGCAGTCGCCCTGAGCTCGCGAGCACATGCCTTCTCCGTTGAAGCCTTGATCGGCTCAAATAAAAAACGGAAACTGCGAGACTGGGAGGAGAAGGGGCTGGACCTGTCCATGGAGGCGCTGAGCCCCGCGGGCCCACTCGGAGACACGGAGGACGCGGCGGCACACGGCCTGGAGCCTCACCCGGGTGAGTGCGTCGCAGCCGACCGCGGGAGGCGGGCGGAGAGGGGACGCCGAAGGGCCAGTCGCCAGTCGCCGGTGAGGAGCTAGGCCCTGCCGTTGACGCCCTGCCGTGACCCAACATAGGTTTCTTTTTCTTCGCGCAAATGCCCTGAGTCTCCCTAAATTTACCGGAACCAATTTTGGGGGCTGAACTGAGCCTTGCATTTTGGTCGGCAACCTAAGCAAGGAGTCCTCTTTGTTTGCATTTCCTTCTTTTGGGAGCAGAGCGCAGCTTTCTGGGTGTCCGTGGGTGAAGGGGCTGCCGGTCCCTGGGATTGGGAGGGGCGCGGGCCGAAGGCAACGGCGGGAGTCGAGATCTGGGACTAGCTTCTGAGAACTCGGAAGGACTGGCGCGGCGTTCTTCAATCCAATACCTCAGTCTCGGGGGAATGACCAGTTTGTCTCATTTAGCTTTCAACCTCGTCCTTGCCCTTCTCCCACCAACTTTTCGATGGTGGAACATAATTATATTTCTACTCCTTTGGCGTTTACGGAAACAAGAATGGGTATTAGACCCCCTACTCCCTGGGTCACTCTTCAGGGCCCACATCTCTGTGTATTTAGGGTGTGGGTACGATTGATTTGTGTCTCAGATCCTACAGTAACCCATGTATATTATGTGCACGGAACATGAAAAAAGCAGGGCGGATGTCATGTCTGTATTTTAACAGAACCCTAGGAGGGGAGAAGCCAACTTTAACGTTTTGTGTTAAGTGCCAAGATTTCAACTGTGCAAAAACAGCCCGGGGGAACAGCTGTTGTCGGAAGAATCTTGAGTGTGCGCGCGCACGCACACACACAACGCTCGCAACTTGGTTTAGCGGTTTCAGAAGCTTTCCAGCTCGGACTTCTAAAACCATACTGGAAGGTGCTCCTGCTGAACAGCCAGAGCTGGGGAGTAGACCCCGCTTCGCACGCTGGCAAGCCTGGGGAGGGGGCAGCGGCCTGCACTGAGGGGCTCAGGAACTTGGGGATCCCAACCGCAAAGCTGTCCAACTCAGAGGAGGGACAGCTGTCGCTTACATTTTCTCTTTAGGCAGTGACAGTTCAATTTCCATGCTCCCGAGGCTAATAATAATGCGATTAGCGGGTGACCTGCAGAGACAGAGTTTTATGAATTCTCCGTGTTTTTGTGGCCCGTTACGGTATTTGAGTTTAGTGCTGGGGAATTATTTTTATTAGTCGATGAAAAGAAAATTAAAAGGAGATTTATTTCGACCGTCCAAGCGTTTTCCTGTATTTGAATGCAAGTGCTTGTCCACGCGGACCCCTGCGTGGGCATTCCAGAAAGGGACCCAGGGCTAATGTGTGTTTCCCTTCCCTGGCCAGACCCTATTTCCTCACCTCATTTACCTATTGTCAAAATCTCGCGTGGGCCTTCATACAGTTAGAAGTTCTTGCAGGGGTTATGACACCTTAGAATTTTTAAGTTTCTTTTATTTTCCCCACGGCGGAAAAAACAGAAGTTGTTTAGCTGCGCGTGGCAGACGTCCTGTCCCCGGGAAGTTTTCTCTTGGGAGGCCCCAGTTCTCACGGAGCCCGTCTAGGGCCTTATGTTCAAAAGGGGTAATACATGGGGTCATAATTAGAGACTCAGATCAGAGTTTGCTCTTTCTGCGGTTCTCCTCAGCCTGAGCCCCATTCGGGAGGCGGAAGAGAGAAAAGTTAGGGAATGAGGCAAAAAGAGACCATTCCAGAGCGTGAACGTGGGGAGCTGAGCTCCCGAATTCTATTTACTCTCCCGCGGGATGGGGGTGGGGTGGAAGATCTAACAGAACTAACTTTATGTAACAGAGTTCGGGTGGTCATTTCCCATTACGTTATCTTTTTTTTTTTTTTTTTTTTTTTAAGAAAAAGATGGGTATTTGGATTACAGAAAACGAAATATATTTGTGGGGCAAGGGTCTAGGAGGAAGAAGCTGAAAGCCCAGCACTCTCTGGCTTTCTGCAGAGCTGGGCTGCAGGCCGGGCCTAGCCTTTTAGTGGGCCGGGGGAATCCTTAAGTTGGAGCCCCCGCAATGGCTAAGACTTTTTTTTTTATAACGATTTGCTGATAGGAGGAGAAAATATCTTTTAGTAAAAAGGGCACCATGGCGTGGAGACGCAGTGGTCCAGGGAGCAGAAGAGGTGGCGCTGTGGGCTCCAGACTCAGGCAGTAGCGAAAGGCGCGACCGCGGCTGGAGTTCTTTTTAGGCCTTTATTTTGCTGTACTGTAGCACCCTAACGAACACACACAGGGTCACATTTAAAGATCTGTGTATGGAGGAGTAGCGCAGACGACCCTATTGTGCCCAGGGCAGCGTCTCTTCCCGGGTGAGCGTCATTATGTTTCAACTCTCTTCTCCTTCTTAGGGCCAAGAAGCCGCTGTGTGGCTCTCCCGCCCTAGGCCGATAACAAACCCGGAATAGGAAAAGAACAAAAAATTGTTTTGGGGGAAGAATTAAACACTCACACACACGCACACGTTCATGCCTAGAGTATTCTCACCATCTCTCATGACACGGTTTTTTAGTCCGCTCTGCCGGAGCCTCAAAATTCTGCGATCTTTAGACAACCTTAGGGTCAGATTTTAATGTTTAACTTTCATTCAAAACGCGGCCTTTTCATTCAAAATCGCGGCCTTTTGCTTTCTCACGGCCCATTTTTCTTTCCGCGTCTGGACAGAGCTGGCTTTAGTTGGCGCCCAAGCACCCGCAGCCTGGGGCACAACCTGCAGCAACGCGGGATCCGTCCGGCCTGCGCGTTGTAGGCACTCACACCACAGAGGAAACTATGTATTTCGAAAGTGTTTCAAAAATTCCACCGAGCCTGGTGGTCCCGAAAAACCCCAAGGCCCGCCAGACTTTGGAGAAGGGTCTGTGAGGTACCCTCACTGTCGTCATGCCTACGCCGGCACTCGTCTTTTGGAGAAGCCGCTAGGAGTGCCTCAAGACCAGCCTCGGAGGGGCCTGGCTCTGGAGCCTGCTCGTCCCCGCCCTCTCCCAGAGCAACAGAGGAACTTTAGAGCTAGGATCGGCTGGAACAGCTGCTCTGGCTTCGGCCTTGCAAGTATATTTCAGGCGCTCGGCGGCGCCATCTGCGCTCGGACCTCAGCCCCGGCTCCACCCGGAGTCCTCAGCTAGGGCTTGGGCCTTTCCCGCCAAAATCTGCTGAGTGCGGCCGAAGCCGGGTCTCCCGCGGAGCGAAATAATTCAAACCTTCTGTGGAAGGATTTCCTCCTCCAGAGACTTCGGGCCGGGCCACGCAGCCGCTGCACTCCAGAGGCCTGGGGAGGTGGTGGCGCGCGCGGGTGGGCACCTAGACAGGCACACCCAAGAATACGCAGGCAGATTGACACTCCGCGTACACGTGCACACGTGGCAGGTCCCGCATTCTCGAACGCACCCGACAGCTCAACTCCTAGTGAAATGAGACAGGAAGAGCCCGTGCAGTAAGCGCGGCCGCCCCAGGGCACTTTTTTCTTTGGAGTTATCTAGATCAAGTGGTCACATGAATTAATCTGCCAGTTTATGGTTTGTTTGCTCAAAATAAAACTCGGAGATTTTAATTCTGACATCACCTCTCTACCCACCTCCAACCCCCAATAGGGAAACAGGGTGAACACGGAGGAAGTGACTCTTCACTGACGTTTAAGTAACAAATAAAAAGGGATGAGTTCAAGCCAGCGGGGGAGAATGTGTGTGTGTTTGCGCGGGGCAAGCGCCAGCCAGGGCACAGGCCGGAGTTCGGACCGCAGGGACAGGGTGTTCCGCGAACGCGTAGAGTGAGATGCCGGAGGGTCTGCTGGGGTAGAGTCCAGGGATAAGGAACCTTGGTTCGTCTCTGCTGTACACGCCCCTGCACTGGTGCTGGCCTGGAGGTTCGTGGCTTCGAGGAGTCAAGGGTGAGGCCTGGTGGACCTACAAAAGGCACTCGCTTGTCAGGTTAAAACGGTCTTCCGCGGAGGTCACCTTTTTGGTAAGTGACCTTGTGTGAAGGGAAGCGAGAGGGAGATAAGGCCCGAATTTGTCATGGGCCAGTGAGGAGTATTGTTCGCTGAGAGGGTGACCTCCAAGGGCCTTTTTCTGCGCACTGATCTGATCTTACTAAATTAGAAGCCCTTTGGGTGCGCGGGGCTGGGTTCCCGGGCAGCTGAGATGATTATGAAGACATTCTAGGTAAAACTCCGGCTCCTGCGCGGTGGCACAATACAAACCAGTAGGCAAAGGGAAGTAATTGTAACCTGTTCCCACCCAAAGAAGTGACCACGGAAAATTGCACGAGGGCAATGGGAAGTTCAGTGAATGGGAAAACCCAGATGCAGAGTCCGGACTGTGATGGGGAGGAGGTAAAATGGGCTGTGGTTTGCATTTCCAAAGGTCCCTTCCCACCCTAGGTTCCCGCGCTTCAGAAGCCAGTAATGATAGACCCAGGGATCACAAGCGGGTGTGCGGGTCTCTCCCTTTGCTGCCACGAAGTGCAGGGCGACCCCTCACCCGCCTCTGGCGTCCACCTCTGCACCTCAGAGACCCGCTGGGGAAGCACAAACCTCATGGGCAGCGAAGGCTTTCCAGGCAGCTTCACACACAGTCTACGGGCGCTGCAATTCTGAATTCAGATCTTCTACTCCCAACTCAACGTTATTTCTTACTGAGCACTATATTTGGGCTCTGAGCTTGCCACTTTGGGTATCTTGATTTGTATAGGTGAAATTCCCAGAAGGAAAGTTTCATGGGGGCAACCTTCATGCAGGGAGGAAGGGAGAATTAAATTTCTTAAGCAGGAATTCAGACTGAAATGATGGTGACACAAATTGTCTGACATTTTTCTGACACCTCCCATACCAATTACTTCAAATGGTATAAAAATCTTTTAATTATGAAAGAAAATTTGTTTAAAATAGCTTTTAATATAGACAGCATGTGAGGAGTGAGTGAAGAATGGCATGCAATCTCTAAACTGGGTATTGTGGTTTGTGTAAAATACTGGGTATTGTGGTTTGTGTTCTCCATTTATCTGTATACTGTTCTTCATGAGTGTAAACATGGAAACGAGTCCCTCGTCATTAACGCTCATATTAGGCCACAAGGAGAAAGGGACAAATACATTTTGGCTTAGAAGGCCTAAACATTGTGTTCATCCAGTCCTCTCTTAGGGCACTCAATGCTATTATTGAGTGAAATATTTCAGGTCCATCACAATCGTTCTATTGACAAAAAAAAATTACAAGATGAGAGGACTGCTTTGAGATCCTGATTATAGACTCTGGCAGAACTTTATTTCTCACACCCGGGAGAAAAACAATTACCTCTTAAATCTGGGAATTCCTTCTCAGGGTGTCTATAGTTTTTTGTTTTGTTTGTTTTTTGTTTTTTAAAGCAAGGCTAAACTGTGCAAATTCCACAGGGATAAAGGGCAGATTGCCATGCTATATACCTTTCTCCTTTCTGGAAACAGGACTCCATTCGATTATTATTCTGGGAGCGTAGCTGGTTATTGCTTTCATACTCTCAAAAGATAAAGTTGTTCAATAGGAGAAAATATTTAAATGATTTTCCCATCTGAGATTTATGTTTTGACCTTTTGAGATACTTTTCACAAAAGGGAAAACTAAGGAACTGGTGGAATGTGGAATCTCTTTTCCTTACTCTTTCTCATCCGTGTAGTTTATTTTTGCTTCGCTTTTCCTGGTTTCTAGTAAGTCTGGAATTTTATATGTGCATGACTGAGATACTCAGGGGTCTGCACTGGGAACAGCAATTAGCAAATTTATAAATTAGGGTCCTGTTTACACTTCTTGGGGGAAGGATAATCATTAGTTAATTTAAGTGAGGCCCTTGCTCTAAGTGTCAGAGGTGGAAAATGTGATTTGGTAGGGAGGACCCGCTGTGAAATGGGAAAAGGGGAATTCAAGCAACTGGTGAGGACCAATCAACATTTCTTCAGTGCCATTAATGGCTTCCTTTTAGGCAGGATATCTTGCTGACTGCAAAACTGGTGATGAGCTTTTGATACCAGAAGTGAAAACAGGCCTTGCAAATGACTACTTTTCATTTTATACTTTAAATATTAGCTAGTGTTTTATATATTTTATGGATAAGTGTATAAAACATATGTTCACAAATGTATGTGTTTATATACAAACTTATGTGTGTGAACACTATAATATCACCAGAACACTATATCCACATCAAAATGTCAGTTCTGAATTGGATGTAGATAAAATTTGGGACAAGAAACTGCCATTGTGTGTGTGTGTGTGTGTGGCCAGTTTAACAAATTGGGAATGTATAAAATTTGGGAGGCCAAAAGTTTTGTCACCCCTAGGTATCATGGGACGATTCTAGAGTATCCCAGTTTTGAAACTTCCAGGTAACGGGCATTGTCATTTAACTTGTAAATAAACTGATGACTGTGACCAAAGTCAGAAGTACCAGTCAAGGCCAGGCGTAATCCCAGCATTTCGGGAGGCCAAGGCGGGTGGATCACGAGGTCAGGAGTTCAAGACCAGCCTGGCCAAGATGGTGAAACCCTGTTTCTACTAAAAACACAAATATTAGCTGGGTGTGGTGGTGGGGGCCTGTAATCCCAGCTATTCAGGAGGCTGAGGCAGGAGAATCGCTTGAACCAGAATGCCGAGGTTGCAATGAGCCGAGATGGTGCCACTGCACTCCAGCCTGGGTGACAGAGCAAGACTCTGTCTCAAAAAAGAAGGAAAAAAAAAAAAGTACCAGTCAAAATACCAGAAATTGAGACTGTACAGATGCTATTTAAAGGAACAGGGAGAGTGGAATTTTTGTAACTAAATTTAATTTTGTAATTTGTATTAATTTTGGATGGGCAGAATGGTGCTTTTTATTCTAAAAAGTGGTTTCATGTTCTTCCATGTAGAAAGCAAACGGAATAACTAAGAAATCTTAATAATAAAAATGGCTTATAGAAATAACTAGAGAAACATCGTGATTTGGGGAAATTAATTTAAGAACATAAAGAATGTATGTAAAAGCGTCCTCTTACTTGTCATCGTATATTTTCTACAATATAGTTGCCAAGGCTCAAATGAGCTGACAGTTTCCAAAATGTTGCCATACACTTTAGAGGATTAAAAAACAAAAACACAAACCACCCACTACAGATGGCGAGTAGAGTTCCCTTGGAAAGGGAACATTAGAGATTTAGGTATTTATTATAGACCTAGCTCGGAGCCTTGGAGTTTTTTTTAGCTCCTAGTTCTCAACTGGATGAACCGATTTTCCTAATCCCCTCACCGCTGCGTTCTCTTTTACTGTCCCACACCCGGGGACGTGTAGTTTAAGCTCCGGATAGGGGTCCAGGAAGCAGTTAACCCCCTTACTTGCCACTCACTTCCCCTCCCCCAATTTTCCTCCACGCACGATGAAAACGTCCAGTTCTTCCCCCTCTCCAAGAATTTCAGATTCCGTTTCGCCCCAGAAGGAACTGGGATTGCATCTCTTTCCGTCAACCCATCTCTGGGAAAACAGAGCAGTTTCGGTGACCTTCACAAGTCAGAATTGGGCCGTGGCCACGTCTGCCGGTCCTCGGCCCCTCGGCCGGGCCTTGGAGGCGCCGTGGGGCGGGAACGGCGGCCGGGTCAGGCGCGGCTGGGCTGCACCGCCTCAGTGTGCCGGCCCGAGTTCCTGTTCTCGCGCCCGGGGCTCCGCGCTGGTCCAGCCGCCTGGCCTCGCCGCGCCGCGTGCGCCCGGGGTTATCGCGGGGCCTTGGAAACCCGGGACCCGAAACCCTGAGGGATGGCCGCTGTTCTGAGCTCTATTTACATTCTGGAGAAATGTGGGGACCCTGGGCTAACCAGGAAGGCCCTGGTGAAAGACACCCCCCCCCCCACAAACAAAACAAAACAAAACAAAACAAAACAAAAACAAATCAGGAACCCGCCAACAGCAAACCAGAAATGCAAATGGAACCCAAGGGTCTTACACCTCACGCCCTGAGGGGAGTTCGAGCTTTTGCTTTCATCAGGCAGAACAAATTTCCGAGGAATCAAACTGACTTCAAACATTAGCAATTAGAAACCAAGAATCCGCTGGCTTGAAGAACTTTTAATCCCTAACCATTTCCAAATGGGTAAATCTAGGGTCAGTATATATCGTAGCTCGTCTTTTAAAAAGGAAAGTCATCCTGTGAGATCGTGACATGGAGGATCCCTGGGTGCCTAAGAGACAGGGATGCTCACGCCCAGAAAGCGGGCATTGCCCACCAAGACAAAGAAAATCAAATGATTGTCCTTCACCCTGCTCTTGGGGGATTAAAAAACGATGAATTCATTCTTTTATTAAAAAAAAGAAAAAGAAAAAGAAACCAACCAAGTGTAAAAGCAGAGTGAGAAGTGACTACTAGTAGCTGAAGTAACTGCGTTCTTTTAAGAAGCCGGCGGGAATGGCTTCCCTTTGAAGCGAAGTCCTGTCCCGATGCATCCTTGCTCCAAAGCTTTAATCTCTCCAGGATACAGGGCTCAGAATTGTAAACCTAGGGGCTAGGTGCCTTGGGTGTTTTAGTGCTTCCACTCTTGCTCCTGAAAAATAAATAACTGAATTTCGCAGTGGGGAGGGGCAAACATTTGAGCCAACAAGTGATTGTGAACACAGCGGTGTCTTCCCTGGGTTCAGAAAAGTTTTCTCAATTTAGAAACTTAATTAATAATTTGATTTTTTTGGCATCAAAGGGTGGGAGGGGCTATACCTATGCGCTATTTAGAAAGAAGGATTTAGTTAGAAAATTACAGGTATAAACAAACTTACAGAGAAATACTGAATTGTAAAATATATCAGAAACTTTGCTTACTTATGTGGATATGTATGTCTTCACTTTCCTGCAAAGCTTTCAACACAGACCCTCGTTCTGTATTATATCCATATTTTTATGGTAGAAAGAGGGCTGGAGGAGCTTAAGTTAGGAGTCCTAGATTCTAGTGCTAGTTTTGCAATTGATGTTGGAACCAGGGATATTTGATTTAAAACCAGACATATTAATGTTGAAAAAAAGTTTCAAAATTGTTTTATAGCCACTGATGAGGCCTCAGTGCCTCATTTGTGAAATGAGGGAGATGAGGCTCAAATGACATGTGAGGCCCCTTTAGCTACAAGATTCTGTGATCCTAACTTTGGTTTTGTTTTTTGAAATATTAACATTTTCTCCTAAAGTACTTTGGCCATCACTTGACCCATCCTTACTTTGTTGGAACGAAGGAGTTTTACTGCAGTTGTAGAAATTAACAGCAATAGCAACACAAGGCCAAAAAATTTAAAAAAGAGAGATTTTTAGAGCTAGAATTGAAAGTTTTGGTAAAGTTCTTGAAAAAGTTTTTGTATTAATATCACATGTTCAGCAGTCCTGGATCAGTAATTTCCAGTCCTTGTGTATGATGTAACCTATTGTTGCTTGTGTGAACGCTGTTGAAAGGGTTCTACGGCATTAGCGAGTTTAAAGGAAATGTAAGTTATTTATGCTTTGAACATTTTCTGTGCCACTCCCAGAAATAACTGGAAAAACTCTGGATTTGAAAAATGAGGGTTGAAAAAAGCAACTTCATCACTGGTGAGTTGAATTGGTGGGCTAATAAAAATCAGTTGCCCCCTCATTACTATTTGAGCCTGATGGAAAGCACTAGCAACTATTTTCCATGTCTAGTCTGCTAAGCCGAGATCTTGATCTGGCAGAGATGTGAGAATGCTAAAAGGATGACTTAGTAACAGGCAAAACGCTTGTCAACAAGATAGATCAGAAGACAGCTTAGCATTCAAGGCCTCTATTCATAGCTGCTGAACTTGAGGGCAGGGTCAGATGCAAAACTGTGCCCAGCACACACCTAGGAGGGTTTCTTGTGTTTCTATCTGTAGGGCTTTATTTCCTTACAGACTTCTGCAGGTGGGTTCAAACTCCAGTGATGGCTCCTCACCCTCATCTGATGTCTGCATTCTGCGCAGCCCCTGTAGGCCAACGACCTTGTCCTCATTGTTTTTGTATCTCCAGATCCAAGGACAAATGGCTGTTGCATAGGAAGCACTTAATAAATAATAAAACTGTAATAATGATAACATGATAAGAACAATGATAACAAACAGCAACATTTATTAAATAGGCACTCTGTGCCAGCCCCTGTGCTATGTATATGTGCATATATATGTGTATATAACAATTATATGTATATCAAAACACTCACAAAATACTGTATCTTATTATCATTTCTACTTGGTGCAATGAATGAATGAATTACACAGTGTAGTGGTTAAAAGATCAGATTCTTGGGGTCAGACTGCATGTGTCTGAGCCCTGGTTTTAACGCTTGCTAGTTGTATGACCTTGGGCAAGTTAGTTAATCACCCTCAACCCTAGTTTCTGCATCTATGAAATTGGAATAATAAATGTGTTCACTAAAGGATTACTTGAGAATTACATGAGATGGTTCACATACAGGAACACAAGACTTAGCATAGTGCCTATTATTCCTATCAATTGAATTGACAGCGATTACTCACCTTAGTGAGCAGCTTGGATAAGAAATTGTTGCAAATTGTAATCTATAGCAGCCATTGCGCCTCTCCCCCATTCTTTTGCTTTAAATGGAATGTTTGGGACTTGAAGTGGAATCCCCACTTTGTTTATAGCCTATGGCTAGAAACAGTACAGAATTTGAGTACCTGTGGCTAATAAAGACGAAAGGAATTTTGACAGCTGTTGCTACTGAAGGTTCCACTGAGGCAAAATGCCAACCTGAGTGAGCATCTGGGGAAGGGGTGGGGAGTAGCTGACTGGCATACAGTAGGAAGAGGGGGTGAGCAGAAGCGGGGCTGAGGAGACTCAGCCTTACCAACTTCCCTAGGAACTCTGCTCTGAGAAGACAGGAAGGCCTTTCTGAATGCAGGGAGGTAGAATAACACAAGCATGTTTCTCTTTGGTTAGCTTTTGATATTTCTTCCCAGAGCTCAGAAATCCCTAAGAATCCAGACTTTACCTGATAGGAAATAGGAGGATTCATTCTTTGTTTGCAAAGCCATATTCCAATGTACCCTCCCCCCCCCATTCTGAGAAAAAATGAGCCAGTTGCACCAGTTAGTTGAAGCTGCAATAAAGGATTAGTAGGTGTTGCTTGGCTGAATTAAAACAACAACAACAACAACAACAAGAATAAAAGAAGAAAGAGACTAAGTGAAAAGAAAGCCTATAACTGAGCTGAATGTCAGGGAAGAGGAAATTGGGAAGTCTTTTTTTAGAGAAACAACAGAAACCTCAGCTCTGATTTGCCCGGTTTAGGACTGGACAACCTACATTTGGCAGCCCTGGTTTGCCCAGTTTTCTTCCTTCTGTAAAACAGAAGCCTGGATTTGATAATTTACTAATTTTTAAAAAATTTTTGTTTCACCCTAGACTTTGTTTATATTATTTCCTGGCAACAGAGGGAGAAGGTGGCTTCCCTAGGAAAGAGGAACAGAGAAGAGATCCTCTCCTCAGTCTCCTTCAAGAAGCAGCCCAGGGCCCTTAAGAAGAAGTGCTGAGGTCCTGACCATCCAGAGGAAAAGGGAGCTGCCCTTTCCTTCTGGAATCCAGGTCTCAGTGTTCAAATTAGACTCTGCCCTATGTTTTATCCCCAAGACAGATGTTCCTATACTTTTCCAATTTTCCAAGCATTATCTTTGCTCAGTGTCCACAACTCTAACCAGCAGTAGCTTTCATGAATTGAGAGCACACTCTGTACCAGGTACTGTGTGGATGGTTTTATTCACATTCTCTCGTTGCATCTACCCAATAGGTCTCGAGGAAGGTAATTCTTTCCCCATTTTACAAATGAGGAAATGAAGGCTCAACGGATTAAATAGCTCACCCACCATTGCACAGTTCCAGTATACTTTAAGTGGCCCAGCCAGAATTTAAACTCAGCCGTGTGTGGCTCCAGAGTAATATCCTTAACCACTAGATTATATTGCCTGTCCTGTAGATGACTCTTAAGAGCTCTAGGGAGAATTTTGAACCTTTGTAGGTGGAAATTTATGTTTGCTGCTCACGTTGTCACCAAAACAGAAATTGTTAAATTGTGAATAAGAGAGAGGTTATTTATAGTTTCCAGGTATTTTCCTTCCTTGCTTGTCATTATTAGTTCTTCTGCTCCTAAGGTGACTTTTCCATACCTGCTAGTAGAGGTCTGTTTGTGGCAGTGATACAGGGTCGATTTTCTAAACTGTGGTCTTTGGAATGGTGCACGTGCAGCCTTCCCAACATGACCTGCGTTTCTTTGACTTTAATGCACAAACATCTCAGTGTCTGAAGTATAGTGACTACATATTGAATTTTATCTAAAACCTCTCCATCCTAAATCTCCTCACGCAGTGAAATTTGGGGGAAACTTTAACTGTTCTGTTTTAGCCATTCCCTTCTCCATTCACAACGGGATGGATGGAATCTTATTGGTAATTGATTCAAAATGGAACAGCTTAGAAACATATCAGTTGCAATGACGGGCAATTCGTGCATTTCTAAGTACTGTTGATTTTTTTCAAACTCAGTAATCACAGCTGAAATCCCTTTGCCATGGATTGAATTTACAAAGGAAGAGATTCTGATTTCCACAGTGGCTTCTTTTTAATGCCTTCGGATTAGGAAACTGCCTTGAGGACCCACGGCAAGTACACCCGCTGTTAGGGTAGAGGTTTTAACTTTAACCTCTGAGTGACTGCTCTGATTCATTTATTTTGTAACAGCTCTATTTAGAGTAGCCTTGTTTGGTATGGTACTCAGTTATTTGCAGAAGTCTCTCATCTCAACGAACACTTACACCCTGTGCTCCGTTACTCTTCTAATGCTGTAAGTGGATGAGATGCCAGCAGTGAGTTTCAGAGAACTCAACAACAGGTTTCATGCTTTTCTGGCGCACCTGTTCACTGTCTTTCCATCACTTTTTCTCCACTCCGAGTAACCTTCCTCTCTTAGGAAGTCTGATGTCTCCAACAGGGATTTGAAGAAAATCCAGCCCCCTGCCCCTGTTTTGGTGTGTGGATTTTAGCATTAATGTGTTTCTTGGCTCTTTAGTTGTATAGTCTGTCATATTCCTGTCTGTTGTGGCCAGTGATTAAAAAAATGGCTTTTAGAAGCGAAAAAGAGAAAGATGTAAAATCCATCTCTGTTTTAAAGCTTTGCTTTCTCCTATTGCCAGCACCACTCTATGCAGGCAACTGATTGATGGGATTTGATACGCTCTTGCAGCAACAGAAGCATATGAATCTCTGGGTCCATTTCCTTTCCCAAGGAACCCATAGAGAGCCAAATTCTTGAAATATAGAGTGTGGCAGAGGATGAGATGAACACTGCAATCTTGGGTGATTTACTGGATCTCATCCGTAAGATCTATCACATTAGAAATGTAGATTCTGCAAGGTATGCAACTAGCCAGGCCTTGGTCATTTCATTTTCCCCGCAGTGTTCAGAGCACTAGTTGCATGACCAACATTAATCCTGGGAACATTAGATCCCATCTGGTACAACTGTGCATTACCCAGATTAGACTGTGACAACACAGAGATTTAAGGCATCTCTGTGATATTCTGACTGGGTGGTAGGTACTGCAGGAGGTGCTTCCTAAAGACACAGGCCAATTTGGTGGCTGTAGGGGTGAGCAGAGAGTAAGCCAAGCCTCAGCCAGTGTGTATGAGAGTGTGTGTGTGTATGTGTGTAGGGGAGTGTTGGGGGCGGTGCTGAGGGATGTTATGGAGAACTGGGTGTAACAATTCCCTAGCCTGCGTGGGTGAATTGGTTCCGGATGTTAACATTTTTTCTTTGGGGATTGACTACATTCTTCTTTTTCTTTGCCTGTCTGTTTTCCTGCCCAAATTGTTAGGCTTCCACAGCTGTGTGGCTCATTGCTGGTCAGTGCTGAGAATGAAAAATCTGCTTTATTATAAGGGCAGTTTTTGGGCATGTATATAGGTTTAGACTTTTGAGGGATTTTTTATTCAGCACCTTTTCTGAATTCTGAGGGCTTTTTTTTTGTCCATCATCTTGTCAGCTGACTACTAACCCTGCAGTGTATTCGATGGCCTCTGTTGGGAGATGAGCGTGAGTGTGAGTATGAAAGCATGAAAGCAGACAGCCTTCATATACCAGAAGCGGAGAAAGCTGGTTGGTATGGGAAACTAAGACAGTAGATAGAGGCCAAAGAAGTAGCACTGAACTGCAGGGAAGAGTCAGGGAGACCTGATTTGAGCAACTCTTCTGGCTGTGAATTTGAACACATGACCTGGGCACACTGTACCTCAGCCGTGTACATGTCAAATGAGGGCAATAATATTGCTGCAGAGTTCTTGTGAGAATTAAGTGAGATAACAAATCTAAGGTGCTTGGCATAGTACCTGGTACATACATCATGTCAATTAACATTTGTATCAAATTACCCTTTTCCATCTTAGAATATTCCTCTGATATTTGGTGCAAAATTAGAGAATGCTCAATATTATCATCTGTCTACCTTGCTCATAATTACACTTTTCATACATTGAGACAACTCAGACACTCTTTAGTGTTTTTATGAGAAACCATTTGGCTGGGCGCGGTGGCTCACGCCTGTAATCCCAGCACTTTGGGAGGCTGAGGCAGGTGGATCACCTGAGGTCAGGAGTTCAAGACCAGCCTGGCCAACATGGTGAAACCCCGTCTCTACTAAAAATACAAAAATTAGCTGGGCACGGTGGTGGGCACCTGTAATCCCAGCTACTTGGAAGGCTGAGGGCAGGAGAATCACTTGAACCTGGGAGGCAGAGGTTGCAATGAGCCGAGATTGCGCCACTGCACTCTAGCCTGGGTGACAAGAGTGAGACTCCATCTACAAAAAACACAGAAAGAAAAGAAAGGAAAAGAAACTATTTGGAGAGTGTTGGCACAAGACGGTCCCTGGTCCCAAACTACCAAACTACCCTCCTTGCCTACTTTCTACTGCTGCCCTAATCACAGCTCCTCTCCACACGGCTTTTTCTCCTCCTCCATGCCATTATTGCTGCTGTCTGGAGCACCGTTCCTCCTGCTTTTTCCCATAAATTTCTTTCTAAAGAAAGTTTATTCTACTTTCAAGATCTATCTTGACACCAAATATGACAGGAGTATTCTAAGATGGAAAAGGGCAATTTGATATAAGTGTTAATTGACATGATGTATAAATCCAAACATGTAATGGCTTCAGAACATTACGTATGTCCATGCAGAGCTCATATGTTTGGATATACTGTAATGGAGGAAAGTCTTTGGATTCACCAATTTTACCTTTAACTTGGAGTTGGCTAAAGGGAGCTCTTCTTTTAGGGATGTCTTTTTGGTTTCCTCTCAAAATGGCGCCAGGGTGCTTCTGTGGTTTTGTGGTCACAAAAGAGCTCCAGTTAGGTTTTCTGCAACTCTCAAAGGTGTAGCTAAGATTGTATAAATACAAGGGTCCCCCTTTGGCCATCATCATCAGCTTCTCTTGGGAGGAGGTCTTCACCAAGTAACCTGACTTGACCATTAATCAAGGCTCTTGTCCTGCCTTTATCATCATAGAATACCTGCCGGCTTTACACTATCAACAGGACAGTAATTTGGTTTTAACCTGTTATTTTCTTGGCAGGATGCACACCTGTTCGATTCCTTTTTCCCTGTTAGATTGGCATTAACCTTTAGACTTTTGGGCAATTGATGCCTGTACCCAAAGGGTTGTTGGCTTTGGCTGTCCCTCTTATTCTGTGGCCATCTTTGTGCACATGTAAATGCATATACACACTCACACAATGGTTTTGGTTGATATTTTCTACATTTTAGAATTCGTCACAGATGAATGGATAAGTTACAAGCCTGTGAAAACTAGTATTTTGTACCTTTCTTATGACATCCAACATGTTTTTGCTTGAATTATAACTTTTTGGAAAAAATATTTATTTTACAAGCCCCAACTAGACTGGAAAACCCTGGAGAGCACTGTGTCTTACTCATCTTTGAATTCCTGTTGACACTCAGTTAACATTTGTAAAACTGAATTGGTGGTTGTCAAACTTTAGTGATGGGTTTTGTGACCACTACAGCCACTTTACAGATGACTTGGCTTCAAGATGATCCTTGAGCCCAGCGTGAGATGCCTGCCAGTCACCTGTAGGTGTGACCTTGAATGTGTCAGTTGATCTCTCTATATTCTGGAATCTCTATAATAGGAATAAGAATCCTGGACTTAGAGAAGAAAGAAAGGACATTTAACATTTTTTGTAGATAGAAATTGTTGAATGCTCATGGAGTCTCTTTTGGAGCTTTTGCCTGATGAGGTGTTAGCATTTAGAAGCATAATTAGTTTGTGGGAACCTCTCTGCCTCCTCTTTTCCTATTTGTTTCAGGATTGTGACCACAGCAGCCTCTGTTTTCTGCCCAGCAAGGGAGGAAAAGAAATAGAATAAAAGGCAATCTGAAAATATCTAGTGTTAAACAGAAGTGCAAAAAAATCTCTAAATGAAAGACAGATTGTGTGTGTTTGCCTGAGAGAGCAGAATTGGGTTAAGCTGAAGCAGAATGACAGAAATTTTTCTGGCTTTCCTTTCCCAAGAGCAGTGGGGGATATGTGCATGAACTGACAGGAGATCCCAGCTTAGGGCTCAGCCCCATGGTACCAGGGAAGGAAGATTGTCAGGAGAAGGAAGGAGGAAAACCCTCTCAAACACAAGGTAATCACTGAGCAAAATGGAGGGTTGAGAAATGTAAGGCAGCTCTGTAAGAATGCATTAAAAAACTGCACGGTCAAAAGAGTCAGCAGCAGAGATCCACAGAGTGCCAGGTGCTTTTTGGTCCTGTTGAATTGCATGTAAAATCCTTAGTACTGTTTTGGTTCTGATGCAGTTGGTCAAGGAGGAAAACAGCCTCACTTTGCTATTTCCTTTCTTCTTTTATGCCTTATGACCTGCCTTCCTACTGTTGCTTGGAAGGAGATATTCTGACTACTATGCCAGTTGCTTTTCATGACTTGCAAGAGGGTTTCTCTTTAACCCAGATCTTGTTAACAATTAATTGGTTTAGAAGATAAAGGCCTCCTTGATTCAGGGTGAACTCTCAGCTAGTGTGCCCACAGTGGCACTGGACTGCTAACGCTGACCCAGTGTCATTGGGGGTTCTGCAGGGGTGGTGGTTTCCAAGCCATTGTTATATTCTAAATCCTGCAAAGTGGAGACAGGTGTGGAGGGCCAGACTTACAAAAGGAGGCCGTATTAGTCCATTCTCACACTGCTATAAAGAACTACCTGAGACTGGGTGATTGGTTAAGAAAAGATGTTTAATTGACTCACAGTTCCACAGGCTGTATAGTAGTCATGGCTGGGGAAGCCTCAGGAAACTCATAATCATGGCAGAGGTGAAGGGGAAGCCAGCATGTCTTCACATGCCAGTAGGAGACAGAGAACACACAGAGGGAAGTGCCACACACTTTTAAACAACCAGATATTGTGAGAACTCACTATCACAAGAACAGCAAGGGGGAAATCTGCCCCCATGATCCAATCACCTCCCACTAGGTCCCTCTCCCAACACTGAGTATTACAATTCAACATGAGATTTGGGTGGGAACATAGAGCCAAACTATATCAAAGACCAACAGACTTAAAGTGAACAGATGCCTTGAGCTCCAGGCATGGGAAAAGCGTTTCTCTGCACTTAATATGTAAATAATCAGAATAACTTAGTCTATCTTTCTCTAGTTGAGAAACCCTGATCCTGAACCTTGGAGGATACTTCTTCAAGATACATTTGTGGGTCTCTAAATGTTATTAGCCAACAGACTCTAGGAATTGTTGAATGAGCTGGTGTCTTTTGGGAGAACGCCACTCCAACGTAGTTCTTATTCTGTATCCTCTTTAGAAAGTGAATATGACCCAGGAACTCAACCCTAGAAGGGTTGTACAAGATGACTTACCAAGATCTGATTATAGGTCATGAAGCACCCAATTTGATGCCTCTGAAAACAACAAGTCCCTTCAGATGCTGAAGTGCTTTCTGAGGATATATATTGTCCATAAAGATTTGAAAGTTCATTATTCATTCATCTGTATGCTGATCCTTAAGGCTTATAGAGTTCTGTTATAGCCTACCCTTCAGGTCTTTCATGGTCCAGAGGCCAGAATCAACAACTCCAGAGAGTAACCCCAGAAGGTCACTGCTTTGACACCCCTATAATAATCACACAGTTTGAGCTCCCCTATTTTCTGTTTCACAGTGAAGTGGGTCCTACTGAGTGAAGGAGAAGATGGGATGAACCTGAACCATAGGCTACTGGGAGATGTCTAGCCTTTGAGCTGCACTAGGTACAGGGAGTAAGTCCATTTGTCCATGATGCTAAGAAACACGGTGCAGACACTCTGGGGCAAGGGATCTTCTGACTGCTGTGCCAGTTGCTTTTCATGACTTGCAAGAAGGATTTTCTAACCCAGATCTTGTTAACAATCCATGCTAGGTGACGTATTAATTATGCCATTTGGGCTGTTCTATCCTAGGAAAACCCCAAAACCTACTTTCTAATCCCAACGGTACTTATAGTTTTCAAAGAAGCTGAAGTGCCTGGTATTTACGATGGAGACAGAGGCCTGGTGTCTTTATCAAAAGGAGGGTCTGGGCAAACAGGGAAGCTCCCTGTGCCTGGCTCTGGGGCTCACTGTAGACTGTGATCCAAGTTTCACATCATATGGTTCTCTTTAGATGGGAAGTGGAGCACCAACACCCTCTTTTGGAGTCCAAATCAGAACAGACCCTCAAACTAGTTTCCATGCTAAGAACTTCTGGGTCTTTCCTTTCTTCACCCAACAGCATTGGCAAAACAGCTGGTTAACTCACAAATGCAATATGTATATATTTGCAATATATATGTGTGTGTATATATATATATGCCATTGAGAGAAAGCATTTAAGTTTGTTTTTCAGAAAATTCTTCAGACGATGTAAGACTGGGCGTGGTGGCTCACACCTGTGATCCCAGAACTTTGGGAGGCCAAGGTGGTCAGATCACTTGAGGTCAGGAGTTTGAGACCAGCCTGGCCAATATAGTGAAACCCCATCTCTACTAAAAATACAAAAATTAGTGTGATGCATGCCTGTAATCCCAGCTACTCTGGAGGCTGAGGCAGGAGAATTGCTTGAAACTGGGAGATGGAGGTTGCAGTGAGCTGAGATTGTGCCACTGCACTCCAGCCTGAGTGACAGAGGGAGACCCTTTCTCAAAAAAGAAAAAAAGAGAAAGTCCTCAGATGATTTTGATGGGCAGCCAGGTTTGGAAAACACTGTTCTGTACCACTGTCTTTTTCTTAGGAATTCCCAGGAGAAAAAGACTGAGAAGTGTACATTTGGCAAAAATGGTCACAGTGCTCTGGAACCTGTATTTGTAATGCTATTGTAATAGTTCTACCAGTATACAAATAAATGTCTTAACCGAGAACATTCATTACTGTAGCTAAGTCAGAAAATTACTTTTTGTTTTAATAGGAGTGACTTGTAGCTATTGAAATAACGTGAGGGCGGTAAGTAATATCCGATTATAGGCTCCCTAAGCAAATGAGGCCTGGGATGTTTTTCTGGTTGTGGCAAATGCAGCTTGTTATTTTATAGAGGTCATGGAAAATGAAACTCCTTCAAGATTTTAACATTGACAACAGAATACCCTTCTGGAAATGAATTAAATTAGAATTAAATTTAATTTTATGCAGGTTAACTCTGGGAGCTATGCTCAACATTTGCAACTCTTAGGATGATATTTAGACCTGAATGAAACACCAAATCGAATAAAACACAAGTTTAAAAGTGAAACATTTGGGTAACCTCTTCTTTTGTCTACATGGCTTTAAACAACTGCTTTGACTGTTTTATCTTCTACTTGTCCCTTTCCTTCGCTTAACTGATGGATTTGATTTGTTGAGTTGGCAGATGAGGTGCAGTTTCTATGGAATATAGCTATCTTTTTCAGGCATAAAGAGAACACAAAATCTTAGCTCAGTGGTGGCAAACACATTGTTTTAAATCATTTCGTTTGAAATATTGCCTAATTATGCTGCTACTTATAGGTCATTTTTATGATTTTTATATAGCATTTTGACCAGTGTGAAATCTTAACAATTTTAGTCCTTCATTTTTGAAATTATTCACTTAGGTGCTCGACTAAGTGAAAACAATACAAAGCAATAAATAAAAAATAAAGATTTGGTGAGTCTGCTTGTGAAGGTCAATAATGTAGGTGTCATGAGGTCAACCCTTTTCTTTTTCTCTTTTGGCACTTTGCTTGTACCTCTAATAGTATACCGCAGTGATGGTATTGGAGTACAATTATTTGTTTACATCTGTCTTCTTCACTCGATCTGGTATTTCCTACAGGTCAGGAGTCTGTCTTTATCTCTGTATGTCTAGTCTTCACACCATCCTTGGCTTGCAATAAGTGCTCTATTAATTATGATTATTCATTAATTATTCATAATTGCCATTAATGAATAATCATAGTTTTGGGTTTTGTCTGTGCTGAGCTATCAGATTAACTGTTTTGACTGAACTAGCTGGCTAGAAAATTTAGTCAAATCACTGGCTTTTCTCCAAAAAGATCACTTGCATAATACTGCTAATATTTTGTATTTGTATATTAGTTTATTTTCTCAAAGTACTGTCTGTCCCAAGATGGAAAATCATGTTGACAATTTTATTTCATTCTCTCTAAAACATAGAAGATGAAACTACTAGTCTTATCTTAGAATTGGGAAAGGAAATGAAGACAGCTTAAGCAAGATCACAGCCAGGTATGAGCAGAGCTGTTGGGATAGATCTGTTGCTTTCCTGTTAAAATGCCCAGCCTCAGTATACCTTCCTTTCCTCAGTATACTCTCCTCCTTTCCGTACCTCCTTTTCTTACCCTGGGCAGTGTGGGTGGAACTTTAGAGGATGTGCTGGAGGCAGGCCGAATACCATTTTACATTCTAAGGGCCTCTGAATGTGCAATGGATCTTCTCCTACTGGTCCTAGGAATTGGGTTGAGGGCCAGGCCTAGAGGTACATAATAGTGATATGGAGGGTTTCCTTCACTTTTTTTTTGAGGATCCTGTGTTTCTAAGCCCAGAATGTCTACCTTTGTGTTTCCTTAGCTGCTGCCCAGCAGGCCGAGGAGCACCTGCTCTTCACGATTTGTGAAATCGCTGCTGGGTGACAGCCCATTAGGTATCTTCTTCAGTGCATGGGCCTCCGGTTTTCCCTGAAAGACTGAATCAAAACCTTAGAGTCACAAGATTGGTTCTATTCTTTTCATCTTAAAGTACCAGGTGCACTGCTGTGCCTGAGAAGATTGTGTTGGACCCAGTTTCTATTCTCTAATAGGCTGTGATACTTTTTACTTCTCCTTTTTTACCTATAAATTAAAAAAAAACTCAGATAATTTGTATACTTTAAAAAATCCAAATAGCCCAAAATGAACAGTGAGAAGCATAAAGTAAAGAGCAATCTCCCATCCCTAGTTTCTGAGCTTCTCCCAGGATAACTACTGTTACCAGTTTCCTTTTGCATCATTCCAGATACATGTATGATATATATGAGTCCTTATGTACACATACACACATATGTATATGTACAAACCTTTAAAATGAAAAGAGAAATTGTGGCATAATACATATAGTACTTTAGACCTTATACTTTTAGTTTTGAACTTGTGTTGAGACTGTCAAATAGTCATTCTTGCAGGTTCTCCACTTCCCCCTCTTTTAAAGTCTCATAGAATTCCGTCGTGTGGATCTATTGTAATGTTTATTGAACCTATTTTGATGAGCCTTCAGGTTGTTTCTGGTCATTTCCTTCTTTAAATAAGGTTCCATGATTATTTTTGGGCATTCTTGTGATAGCACTTATAGAATAAATTCTAGAAGTAGAGTTGTACAGTTGAAGTCATGGCATTTACAATTTTGATGGGTATTCCAGATCACCCTCCTGAAAGGTTGTTCAATTTACACTTCCACCCACAGTGTATGACAGCCCATTTTCCTATCCATTTGCCAACAATATATTAGAAAATATTTTTGTCTTTGCTACCTAATACCCTTGTATTTGAAGGGTATAATGCTTGCAAATTGATTTCATCATAAATTTTCTTCTGTTCTCCCCCCAACTTCCCCATTTTTTCCAGGTACAGAGCTTAAGTTTATAGATTTGTAGAGTAATTCCTTCTTCCCTTTAAACAGGCATAGGGTTTTGTTTAATATCTCAAGCTTCCCTGTTCCTCCATTTATTGCCGATCATTACTTTAACTTATTCTTTTAGGATCCTGGAGTGCAAGTCTTCAGTGCCGGAGGCTTTCAAGGTGTTGAGTAAATAAGAAATGGCAGCAAACATTTCTTGTTAGCGAGGGAGAGAATAAAAGGCATGTCACTCAGGGTTTCTGGGTGCAACTTTGGTTCAATTATCTTCAGATGTTTAAAATAAAGGCTGTTTCCAGACCATTTCAAAGAACGGCAGGGCAACCTGCTGAGACCTGTGTGAAATGAACACCCTGTTACAACTAATTAGTGTTACTGTTTTCCTTGCAGTTGGGGGTGAGAGGAAATATATGAAGGGTGTTTATCTCTTCCTGTAGTAGGAAAGAATTGGAACCACTGGAAAAGCCTGGAGGGGGACCCAAACCATGACTCCAGCTGGCTATTCCCACCTTTCTCCAAAGAGTGGCTGCAAGCAGCTATGAGCCATGTGGCTGATCTGACCCAGTGCATATGCCTTCTTTCACCATGCACAGCCTTCAGGTTGTTTTTACAAGAGGCCTGAGACAAATAGCCCATTCAATTAAATTTGACAGCTATTTATTGAACACTTGCAATATGTAGATGAGTAAAGAATAGTCCCTGCCCTAAAAACTTTACAATCTAGGCAGAAAGGATAATTGAGTAGATGTTTGGAGCCCCTGGAATTTTTCAAGGAGGAGAGTGGTTATGAGCTTAGGCTGGGTTTGAATTGTGACTCTAATCCTTATTAGCTCTGAAAACATGGGTAAGTTTCTTAATTTCTCTTGACCTCCATTTACTTATCTATAAAGGTTTTGTTATAAGAATTAAAGTCATCAACAATTAGTGATCTATTAATGTCAGTAACTATTACATAATCAGGGCTATGCCTTAGGAAGATTCATGTCACAGTAGTAAATAGGATGCTAAAGCATGGAATGGGGAAAGATAAGAAATGGGGAGATATCAGTTTAGTCAGGATAGGTTAGGCCCCATGGCAGTGACAAACCCTGAAGTCTTAGTGGCTTAATATAGACAAGTTTATTTCTTGCTTGCTGTTTCAGTTATCAGTTTCCGCACTTAGTGTCTTAAAACCCTTAGTGACACCATTTCGTTTGCTCCTGATTCTGTGGGTCAGGTATTCAGGGCACAGCAGGATGGTTCATCTTTGCTCCATGATACATGGGGCCTCAGCTGGGGTGGCTTAAGTGGCTGGCTGAGATGACCTAATAGGGGATGTATGACTATAGTCTCCATTTTGGCTGTCAGACGGTCTCCTCTTTCTCCTCCATGTGGCTTCTGTATGTTGCTAGCTTGGATTTCGTCACTGCATGTAAGCTGGACTCTAAGAGGATATATTCTAAGAGGACAGGCTCCAGTGTGCAAACATGTATCAACCCTTGCATCATGCTTACAAAAGTCCACTTGACTGAAGCAAGTCATGTTACTAAACTCAGCGTCAGTGTGGAAGGAGATTGTACAACAGTACAAATACTGAGAAGAAGAGTTCATTAATTTAGACCCACTGATGTAATAGTCTATAATACTGTGAGAAATCTGGACATCTTCCAGCATGGCTCTCTTCTGAGTGATGACTCAGGGACCTAGTTTGCTTTCATTTTATAGTTCCACCATCTCAACACATGGCTTCCAATATTGCCATGGCTAGGGAAGAGGGTTACACTGGGGCCTTAGCCTGTAAGTTAAATATGTCGCGGTCCAAAGCTAATCATAGCTCTGTCTAAGTACAAAAGGCCTTAACGATGTATTCTGATGCTCAGGAGAGGGAAACAAGTAAGAATGAAACTAGAAATCTTTTCTATTGTCACTAGGGAAGATGCCTGTGGTGGTCCAGGTAAGCAGAAATGCAGGTCTGAAACAAAGCATTTAGGAAGACATTATAAAGGAGAGGATCGATTCAATGAAAGAGCGCTTCAAATACCTGGTTAGTAATAGTTTAGATTAAATAATATCCTAAATCAACTTTCTGCTGTATTTTTTAACCTCATAAAAACACATGTTTTCTTTATTTCTGTGAGTTAATATTATAGCTGGGTTTTGCTCTAAGGATGTGAGGTCCTGTCATGGATTATTTTATTTACTTAGATGTATGTTCTCTACTTTTCTTTTTCAACAAGAATGTTAGGCTTTACAGCATAAAGGTTAGAAAGACTTTCAGAGATTAGACAATGTAATGATAAACCTGACGGATAAACTTTTAAAAGTGACTTGTTTCTTATCTCCATTTTCCAAATATGCCATCTTCCTGAAAAGCAAATTCCTTAAAAGTTTAATTCTTCCCTTTTCTAGAAAGTTTTAGTTTTAATGGAACTGAGGGGTTGTCATGAACTATTTCTGCTTTTGAGATCTCTCCTACCAACTTGTAATTTAATTATGTAATAACCATTTCTAAATTAATTCAGTTACCTAAGTGGCAGTGTTCATGATGGATATTTTCCAAAGATCATCATTGCCATCAATTTTCTAGATTCCGACTGAAGGCTTCATTGTATAGCTAAATAAACCAATACAGTGAGGAAACTGTGTAAAGGGGTAGAGAGAGTCCCTTAAATCCTAGAGGTTACACTTTTTGGGGACATGAAAACTTTAGTTTAGCACTTGGTTTGGCCATTTTTGAGAGCACTTTGATATAATGCACCAGTATTTCATTATTGATTAGAGGTAGCGAGGTGGCTCACTGAAGTTCATGAAGACTTATCAGTTTTCCACTTGTCCATCTAGGATATTTTGAGGTTTGGGGACGAGCATCATTGTCATTTAAATACAGAAGGGAATGTTGTTGGTTGCTTTTGGCCACAGAGACAAGAGTAAGTAGCCTGTTTTACTTTTGGGAGAAGTGATGATGGTTACCCTTATCATCAGCTGAATTGTCATTATACATCGAGGAAATGTAGGCACGATTTGGGGTTATGTAGGCAACCATAAGTTGAAGGCTGTTTTTAGGGTTTGTCTAAAAAAGCTATAGTCAATTTTTTATTTATCTGATATTGGAACAAATTGTAACCTCACATAGCCAAACATTTTATCAGTGCTGGTCTGTAGTAATTGACCCTTACAGAGTTTTCCTTAGAGTTCTGCAAAAAATGAATGTGCCTTTTGTGTAACACTGTCCTCATAGAAAAAAGAAATTTTGTTGGCTAGGATTTGGCCCTAACATACTAGAACTTTTGAAAAATTGGCATATCCTCATGATATAAATGTTAATCCTGGCTTCTTGTAGTTCTTCTGGAAAGTAGAAGTTGACTGTAACTTAAAAAGTTCTTCTGTAAACATCCATATATTGGGTTGTAGGAAGACCAAAGCCATTGTCATTTGCTTCAGCATGGGTACCATAGTCTGTCTTGATTATAGGAGAGGGTCTTATCTCAGCACTTATACTGTACATACCTTGAGGACAGGGATAGTGCCTTAATCATCTTTGCATACCCCTCAGAGCTCACCAGAGCCCCCCAGGTAGCAGGTACCAAGGAGATGTTCATGGAAGTGATTCAGCTTGTGGTGGGAAAGAATGAGGTTAGACAGATGATACTCCCAGATCTGCAAGTACTGGATGGGAAATTTTGGGCAAATCACTTTTCTTCCCTAGGCCTCAGGATTCACACTTAATATGGGGATCTAGTGAGATGAAACTTCTCATCCTTATTTGACCTCCATCATCAAGCTTCTGCTTCAGAGAGTCAGAGGAAGGTTCTAGGAACCTGAATTTTACATAGTAATTGGGGCATTCTTCTGACATCTCCCTTCCCCCCATGCACTTTGAGTAATGCTCCTTCTCCCCAGGGAAGATGGCTTCCTTATTCCCAGCAGTATTTTGCAAACACTGAGACTGTACAAAGAGTACATGCTCAATTTCAGTGGAGAGAATGAATCACACTCTCATCATAGCAATAGTTGATTCACTTATTCAACAAACATGGTACTAGGTGCTGGGAGGTATAAAGATGAATAAGCACCATTCTCTGCTCTTAAGAAGACATACATAATCAGACAAATGAAACACAGGGTGATGAGTGTCTCGACAGAATATGCACAGAGTATGGAGCACAGAGCCTGAGTTAGGAAGGGGGAGCCAGGAAATCATTTATAGTCTCTTGATTCCCAACAGGTTTCCTACAGCAGGGTCTGGATGAAGAAGGAACTTGCATGAATTCCCTGTCCTTGGGGGCCACCACTTTCCTGCGGTTCCTGTAGCTCAACACAACTGCCACCCCCTTCTTTTGCTCCCCAGCCTTTCCTGCTACTGCTGCTGCCTGCAGATCTCTATCCATGGCTGCCCAGTGTTGATGACAGCAGCAATAACAAATTGCTTCTCCCTCACACCAAGAGGATGGGTTGAGCCAAGTCCAGGATGATTAAATTGCACTTTGAGCCACTGCTGTGTTGACCAGACCTCGGCTCTGCCCTCCCTCCTCCCTTCAAAGCAACAAGTAGCAAACACTGGGGATGATTGAGTCAGAGTGGCCGCTTGTCCCTATTTCCTCACACCAGCTGGACTTTGGAACATGAAGCCCTCATCCTGAGGGAGACTCTGCCGGCTCACTCAGTAGCCTGCCTGGGAGGCTGTGTCATCTTCTATAAATTAAACCTTGTGCTTTCTACCCTGGCAGGCCTTCCCTGCAGCCCTTCCTCTCATTGTCCAGTTTGGCCTCCTGGTCGCTTAATTTTGTTGTGTAAACTTTGGTACTTTTTAGAACTGACCTCCTCTTCTGGGTCCTGGGAAGCTGGCAGCTGTGGATGTCAAAGCTTGGAGAAGCTCAGTCACTGAGTCTGGCCACCCAAGCCATTCGCCTCAAAGGTTAGATGGAGGTGCAAGGGCAGTGAAGAGCTGTAGGTGTTCTCTAGGTCTGATTTGTATCCAGTTGTTTCCATTCAGCTGCAAAAAATGCATGGGGCTTTCGAAACTAGAGCTTCCTGGTGTGAATCAGATGAAACCTGAACTGAGCGGAAGGTGGCAAGTTTTCCAGTGCGAGCCTAGCGGGTGTACTTGGGTGGAAAGTCACGTCAGGCCCATAAACACAGCAAGATGGAGAGGCCGCCAAAAGCAGAGGCAGAAATAGCCAAGGGGTCCCCCATCCTGCCTCACTCAAACCACAGGCTCCTGCCAGACATTCTTCTCCCTTGCCCTGCCTTCCCTTTTTTTCTTCTTCTTTTTTTTTTTTCCTCTTTCTCTTCAAGTTTTGTTTTGCTCCAGTGATTCTTCAGCTAGTCCTGCAGTTGTCTTGCCAATCTCTAAGGTGCTGGGCCTTTTCTTGGAGTGCAGGAGAGTTTCAGAGAAGCTGGTCTCCGTCTAGGACTTTTCTCTGGGAAGCCACAGGAAACATGCCTCTCTGCTCCACCCCAAGGTACTATATTTCAGGTGTCTGTACAAGGAGAAGAAATTGCCTCCTAACTCTAGTTGCAATCAGAGCATCTTTGGGTGTACTGAATTTATTGCAGACATTTGTGCTTATTCTGATTTTGAAGTCAGATTTCATCTCTTTCTCATTTGGTCTATATGTAGCTCCCCTTGCTCACTGAACTGAGCTCATTCAGTATTTAACAATGATGAATTAGGGGGCTGGAGTAGGACTGACACTGTTCTGGAGAACAAAGTTCTATATTTTGCTGATGCTCAGAGTGTTAAGGTGGTTTTAGGGAAAACACAATAGCAGTGAAACAGGTGCTGCAGTGGCAGTAACTCCAGGGAAAGCTCAGTTCAGCTTGGCAGGGCTGTTGTGTTTTTTCCAGCTACAGAGACTGGAGCCCCTACAGTGCTGACAGAGGTTAGGTACTGGAAATATCAAGGACCATCATCTCTCAGGCCTGAAACACCTTGTACATTTCATGTTCAGATGCAGAAGCCTTGAACACCTGGCAGAACACAGCTGTCTGCCTTCCAAAGGAGAGCTGATGGTCTCTCTTGCAGATGTCTATAAATACATATTCTTATTCGCCTGAAGGCTTTCTGGCATGGATCAGAGTGTATCCTCCACAGCCCAGCATTCATAGTTGGGAGGATTCAGTGAGGTAATGTGGGAAGTATCTAGCACAGTTCCTGGTGCAGAGGAGGCCTTAATTGTTGACCTTTCCCACTCTATTTCATATTCCCTTTTTTCCTTTGTTCTTAATTTCTTCCCTCTCCCACAAGGAATGTTAGCGGAGTATATGTTTAACTTCACACACACATTCTCTCTCTCTCTCTCTCTCTCTCTCTCTCTCTCTATATATATATATATATATATATATATATATAAAGATATACTTTCTGATGACCACTAAGACATTTTCTTCCCAAATTAGAGAGCCTCCCTATTAATTAGTATTTATAACACTGAAACACTAAGAACGGTCTTCTACCCATCTTTTACCAATCTTCCTTCTTGTTTACTATTCCAGCCTCTGTTTTTGCTCCTTCTAGTGTGAGACAGCTGTTTAATATTTTTCTTCTTTTGAACTAGGCCATCAGAAAGCAGAGGAGGTAGTGGCCAGGTAGAGTTGGTATTAATTGGTGAGCATCTCAACATGCCTCATAAGACAAGACATTGGTGAAATGCAGTCCCAGGAACCATGAGGATTTAGCTACTTCTCTGGGAGGTGGGAGGTGGGGCTCGTGGGAATATGGAAGGATATTGCAGTGGGAATGGAGTGCTAGACTGTGTCTGTTAGGGTAGGGCCAGGACTACGGTGAAGCAAAAATTACATCACTAATCAAGTTAAATAATATTTAGTGCAGTATTTTAAAAATTCAGAATTAATGTAAAAGAAACTATGTTGAACTAAACATCAAAATATTGAAGTGATATTGGAACCTGAAGCAAAAGGAAAAATCAGGAATACTGATCCTGTGTGTTTCAGTCTGCTCAGGTTGCCACAACAAAATACCATAGACTGGGAGACTTAAACAACAGAAATTTATTTCTCACTGCTCTGAAGGCTAAAAGTCCCAGGTCAAGGTACAGCAGGGCTGGGCTCTGGTGAGAGCTCTCTTCCTGATTTGCAGGTGTCCATCCACATGGTAGAGAGAAAGAACAAACTCTCTGCTGCCTCTTCTTATAGGGCCACTAATCCCACTGGACCAGCTCCTACCCTTATGACTTCATTTAATTCTAATTACCTCCCCAAAGCCCTGTCTCCAAAAACTGCCACATTGGAAGTCAGGGTTTTGACATAAGAATTTTGTGGGGACACAAACATTCAGTCCATAGCACTATCTTTATTTTATTAAATATTTTGTGATAACTTCATTCATGGCAAATTTTTGCATTAATTTTAATTTTTAAAAATATTGCATTGAAATATTATTTATCTCGATTGCTGAATTTTTTGGTGCCCCTCAAATTTTTCACTCTAGGGCAGTGCATTGCCCCCCTCACTCCAGTCCTGGTCCTGCCCTAGAGAAACCCACCTCCTAGATTTGGAGTAGAGCAAGGGGCTGAGGCATTACTCTAAGTCAAAGGGGCAAGGTCTGACCCTCATTGGATTGGTCTGACTCTGACCAAATTCTTCATTTCCTTTTTCTTCCTTGATTATTGTCAAGCGCATGGTTGTGTTTTCAATGCTCAGTTATTTTCATTGTTCCACAATAGTTTGAATTTTATTCAACATTACAGTAATTAGTTTAACATTCAGTAGCCAAGTATAATTTTCTAAATTTCTCATAGGAATGGAGGTAGGCAGGAACTAGAGAACCCATTCAGAACCTTCAGCTTTGTTAGGTTGAATGTTCTTTTGTTGTGACTTCTGTAATCTTGATATGTTAGTGGATTTAATCTATTTTTTAAAGGCTGTGAATATTTTTCAGCTCTCTGATGATGTGGTTATTTTTTCAAAATTTTTGGGATGATTTTCCAAAATGATTAAACATTCTTGAACTTCTAATCCTGATGTAATTTTAAGTTTACAGAAAATGTACAGTAACTATTAGAAGGAACTCCTGTATGTATACCCTTTACATAGTTTCACAAATTGTTTATATTTTGCTCCATTTGCCCTCTCTGTGAGTGTGTGTTTTTGTATAAACATTAATACATAAATACCGAATTTTTTTCTGAACTATTTGTTAGTAAATTGGAGACTCATGCATTGATACAATCTGTTATTTAACCCAGTTGGTATTCACATTTTACCATTTGTCCTAATATCCATTACTATTATTCTTTTTTACCTAATCTACGAGCTAATTCAAGATTATTGTCTTAGTCTGTTCAGACTGCTAGGAAAAAATACCATGAACTGAGTAGCTTATAAACAGAAATTTATTTCTGACAGTTCTGGAGGCTGGGAAGTCCAAGATCAAGGTGCTGGAAGATTTGGGATTTGGTGTCTGGTGAGTGCCTGCTTCTTGATTCATAGATAGCACCTTCTAGCTGTGTCCCCATGTGGTAGAAGGGGTAGGGCCACTTTCTGGGGTCTCTTTTATAAGGGGCACTAATCCTATTAATTAGAGATCTTCAAGGAGATTATGGATGGAGAAGCCAGGCATGACCCACAGCTCATAACCGTTAAGATGAGAGGTCTTTGAAGACCTAGGATAAACTCTGTGCTCATTTACCTGGCCTGGAAGGATAACTATTTGGTAGATGATCTTTTATACCTGAACTATAAATCTCCATGAGGCACACATAGGGAAGAGTGGGCTGTTGTAACTAATCCTTGGGTTTTACTAAATTTCCATATACAAGCATTCCATAAAGTCTAGAATAGTGTCAGGGAATTGAAACAGAAGAGGATGACCTTATGTGATTCTCTGCCTTTTTTCACTTTCTAATGGCTCTAGAGCAGGGAGTTCTTACTCTTTGTAAAATGGCTCTGAGAACTCTTTTTCTAGACTGTAGCAGAAAATGTCTTGCCTTGCAGAAAAGCAGGCCAAGGTTTTTTTCTGGCTGAATAGTTTTGTATTTCCACACTAACTACACACTAGATTGCAAGAGCCTTGGGAGCAGGGCCCTGAATCATTCTTATTTGCATCTCCCATTATTCATGGATTGATTGGTTTTCTGGAACAACCCCAACTGCTTTGGGATATGTGAGATGGGAGATATAGTGAGATGCTGACTTGTGTATCAGTATAAAGTTTTTCTGTGTTAGCTTAATTTTATAACCCTGGGTGGTTCTGGAGTTTCCCTTGTACAGGCAAAATCACTATAGCAGTTCCAGACTTCACTTTTCCTAAACATCCCTTTTTTAAAAATCACATTGTTCATGTTTAAAGAGCAGATAGCCTTTTAAAATAAGGGAGTTTCTACATATTTAAAAGCCCCTTTTAGATAAAAATAAACCTGTGGGCTAACTGATCTTCCATGGTGAGGTATAGGCAAACTTAGGGCAAGGGAGGCCTTCTTGGCAACCCTAAAGTGATGCCATGTAGGTGACTCCTATGCTGCCCATGAAGAGGGATTCTGGAAAGGTGGCTTACCTTCTTCACACTCCCTTTGTAGGTCTCACTCTTGGGCCTGATGAAGCCTGAAGCTTGATATATTGTAATTCTTCTAGCCAAGGTGGTGCTTGGGACTCTTCCCTCTTTATGATGGGGATAGGCTCTGAAGGAACTTGAGGGGTATGCTCAACAAAGGCCTATAAAATCATGCAGTGCTTCCAGCTGAGATGCCTGTGTGCATCAGTTGTGGAAACCAACAGTTGGATTGGGGAATTCCCCCAACCTGAAATGAATATTGGTTTGAGTTATTAATCCCAAAAATATTTCCTGTCTTTGAGATTTGCTGGCAGGCCATTCTTGCCTTAACTTAAAGGGTCAGATTTTCCTGTAAACAGTTGAGCTCCCTTGCTATTTTGGGTAATCACCTCTCCACACACATATGGTTAATCAGGAGCTGGAGTATAGTGAACTTCATTGACTTTGTCCTGTGCCTGAATTAGGATCTCTTCCTTGGCCAAGTGAATGCTCTTGATGAGTTTGCCTCCTTCTGTGATCATGTTGTAGGGCTTCTGATTAGACATTGTTGTATGTAATCCACTCTCAAGTAGACAGGCATTCCTCCAAGTAAAGATAAGATCTGGCTCGTGGTAGATGATGACTCTTTTCTTGGGATCTCCTGGGGACAGGCTGGTGCTTTGAGAACTGCCTTGTGCCTTGATCTTAATTTATCTGTTGTATTCAATATCATTGGAAGCCAGGAAAAGGCCAAATACCTGACCTCTGTTCCAGGGCTGTGATATTCCAACCACTCCAAGCTTCCTTTGATCCTTGCTTTGCCCAGCCAAGCAGGGAAACTCCTTAGCTTTCCTTGGTCTCCAGAGGTCCATCTGACTGTTGGTTTGTGATATTTAGTCTTCCTATTAGAGTTTGATTTGATTACATGTTGGGGAAGAAGAAGGATTTGACAGCCTCTGGAAAATAGCTATTTAGAATGATGCTCTTCTAAGTGTCCACGTGAAGATTAGTGTTTCTCCCATGAGAACCTGGATGTCATGTGACAAATCTTGAGGGATAGAACCTTGGCTTTATTAGGTCTTGTCTGGTTATAAGAACTTAGAAGGGTAGGCAAAGGACACTATAGATAGCTTACAATATTCTCGTTCAGTTCACTCCCTCTGCAAATAAAGACAACTTGACTGTTCATTTCAGACTGTTTATTAAAACTAATTCAGATCTGCTGAAATAATATCTACCTTTGTAGGGGGAAAAAGAACATTCATCAAAAAATTTCACGTAGTGAAGAGAATTGTTGACTTTCTTGAGAGTGAAAACCAATAAGCTTAAAAAAAGAAAAAACCTGGAACAACCCTGTGTATAAACTGTTGGTGGTGGGTTAGGAAGACATGGGTTTCAGATAATTCCCATATGTGTAACATCAAACATATTATAGGCACATGGCCCTTCTCATCTCACTTCCATTCCCATCTGAAATATTATTGTATGAATTGTGAAATAATGAAATTTCACTTTAAAATGTGTTTTATAATTGGAATTTTGAGGGTCATTCTTACCTTTCTTTCTAATTGGAGTGAGGCTCTAAGGGTCCCAAGGCCCAGAGTGGGAGGTTGGGAATGAGTGAAACAGCGGAGACCAAATGTTTCTCTTGGGGATGTGGAGCAGTTGGAATTCGCCAAGATTCTATTTTATCTCTTCTCATATGTACATTCTATTTTGTATTTATTCTATATCTTGTATTTTATGTTTGGTTGGCTAAGTCAGGTGTTATAAGGGTTAAAATAAAAAGTAGCACTTAGGATGAGTTAAATTCCAGTGACTCATTTATGAGGGTTAGGTTCAGAGGACAACCAAAAAAATCACTAGTCTAAAAAAATACCAGTGGCCTTAATTAATTTAGTCACAAAAGCAAATCTTAAAGAGAATATGGTTAGTTGGCCACAGGTGTATTTTTTATTTTTTTCAGAAACTAGTCCTTGGCAGCATGGAAAAATGTCAGTATTGGGTTTATACATTTAAAAAACGTGAAGTGCCTCTCTTTCCTCAAGCCATATTTTCCTATTTCTATTCTGCTTTAAGAAGCCTGAGCTGTGGGTGGATCTAAATATGGGATGTACCATTCCTTCAAGTGCTAAAGACACTTGGCTGATGACAGTTTTTCCTGGTGGTTTCCTGTACTTGTTTTCCGAGATAGCAGAATTTCAAGTAAAGTAAATACTTGATTTCTGTCTCTTGTGGCTCCTAGTGTAGTTTCTTGGCCAAGGAAAAAGTCCTTATTACCTTTCTGAGCCAAAGAGTTACTATTATTTTATTGGTCAAAACTACTATGGCTAGCCCACTTGGGAAGTTTAGCCATACTTTATACAGGTGCCTAGTCTGGGCATCTACAGGTATTTAGGGCTATGTAAGGGCAGAGTGCCTAGGAGAAGGAGAGATTAGACACCAGAAGCTGATGGTTGGCCCAGGATTGTAAAATGTCTTATGAAAAAAAGGGCATAAGACTGTTGACACTCAGTGAGGGCACTGAGAGAGATGGGAACCCACATTTAAAATAATTGAGAATTTAGAGTCTTGGTTTGAATCTAAAGACATGGTTGAATTTAAGGACAGAAAATTATTTTTTTCTAAATTTTTATTTCTATATTATTGACCCTTGTAAAATGTGAAGGTTGTGATGCCGACTCCCTGTGTAGCCAAAAATCTCGATATAACTTTCAATTTTCCCAAAACTTAGTTGCTGTAGACTATTGTTGACTGGAAGCCTTACCAATAACATAAACAGCTGGTTAACACATATATTGTACATGTATTGTATACTATATTTTTACAATAAGGTAAGCTAGAGAGAAGAAAATGTTAAGGGAACCTCATGAAAGAGAAAATATATTTACTGTTCATTAAGTGGCAGTGGATTATCACAGGTCTTCATCCTTATTGTCTTCACATTAAGTAGTTGAAGAGGAGGAGAAAGAGGAGGGGTTGGTTTTGCTGTCTCAGGGGTGGCAAAGGCAAAAGAAGTTCTACATAGAAGTGGACCTGCACAGGTCAAACCCTTGATGTTCAAGGGTCAACTGTACTTATATCTACTTCCACTGCAGCCCTACATTCCTGCAAGCTGAAGGCACGGATAGAGAGTCACATTCAGATTTTGAACACTGGCAGAAGCAGAGCCCTCCCACCCTTACCCAGGGATGGCACAGGGAAGAGACATAACCTTGTTAGGGCTGTAGCTGTGGAGAAGCAGTGAGGCCCAGATAGGACTGGGACACTAACATCAAGTTGGTGACCTTTTGAGTGTGTGGTGCGAATTGGCAGATAAATGGGAGCAGGAAGCAATTTTGGCTCAGGTTAATGGTGACCTTTAGGTTTTGCCACCTGGAATCAGGAACAATGAGATGTTGCAACCGAGGGCATGAGGCAAAGTAGAAGAAGGCACCTGTGGTTGTGGCAGGTGACCTTTAGTGATTGCCAAGAAGAGCTCAGGAACCATTTGGAGACCTTGCCAATAAGAGAGGAAGGACCAGGGTTCTGGGACTCCACAGATCTCCTGCCTCTCCTGCCCTGGGCTCACAGCCGATGAGTGTTATTATTGTTACTCAAAACCCCTCCACTGGACTTTCTCCAGCTGGCAGAGGTAAGGGTGGCACAGGTTGCCTCTATTTCTTAGGAGAGAGTTGTCGTTGCTTCTTATTCTGGGAATTGCATGTTAGCTGCTACCTGTGTATTCCAAGAATTTAGAATGCCAAGCCAATTAGGGGAAATGTCTTCTACATTGGGAGGTGAACTCCTTTCTCATGATTTTGTTATCCTTATGACAGTTGGAGTTTGAACATTTCTGGTCTCTGGATAAAAGGAATCTTTTTTCTCCTGTCAAAGAAATTTATTTCAAGCCAGGTATTTTGTGACATTAAAGATGTAGTCATAGTTTGTAGTTTGTTTTCTGTAGTATCCTATTCTTTTTATAGCTAGCTACATGGCATCTGAATGGTGTAATGATTCTATCTTTTCTTAAAACTTTAAATTCGTTGCAGTATGAAAATTGTTCTTGTGCATTGCTCTTTGGGGGGCAGTAGATGCTAGTGTCTTTTCAGAGTGCACAGTGGCATGTTGGACTTTTTTCTTTTATCACCACTGCCTCATTTGGTAAGGAACCAAGACCACATGCTGATGTTTGGACTGACCCACCTGATCCTCCAATGAGAACTATGAGGCAAGCTTGAGAACTGAAGCTGGTTTTTTTCTTCCTTTTTTTGTGATGGTCTTTGAAATATAACTGACATTCTGAGTTAAGCTTTCCTATCACAGAATAATAAAGGCCCATACTTATCAAGCTATGAATATCAGATGTTCATTTAAGAAACAGAAGAACAACAGCCAAACTACATGAGAGGTCAGGCAGCTCAGTCCACTACCACTCCAACAGGCTTTTCTGGGAAGGCTGCAACTTGGCCCTGTGCTTGGAGTTTGCTCTCAGGGAAGGTGCTTATATATTTTCTTCAGCTGCTATTAGGAGATACTTTAATGGTCCAACATGGCTCTTGTCCTCATTTAAACTATGTTTAAGGCCAAAGATGAGACCACATCGTGTGGCCTCTGCCCCAAGGATGCATGAAGAAAGAGCTCCTCTTTATGTCAGTGAGTCTTGGCTCAGCATAAGCCGGCTTCATCTTGGGTTCTGCATCCTCAATCCTGTCTTTGTCCACTCTCAGTGAAGCACAAGTCAGACAAGAGCCTGTCCCGATGAAGCCAGAGGCCTCAAAGCAGCAGAGAAATCTCTCCTCCACAAGCCACATATGCCTAGACCCTGAGAGTATATGACTATTACCGTGAAGAGGGGGTGCCTTCTGCCACTGAAAATCAGTCTTTTACAATTTTTTCCTTCACCCTCCCTATTTGCTTCTCTGAGCTGTGTCATGTAGCCAGAATTTTATCAAGTTAAAAGCAAGGTATTTATTGTGTGCCCATGGTTTTTCAAGCCAGATAGTGGGAGATTATTTTAAATGCAAATGTATCTCGAAGACCACAGAAGGGAAATAAGTACTGTCTTGGAGAATCTGGATCGGGGGATGGCTACAACTATGGATCATATAAAAGAACTTTAAGACTATTCTTTCTTCAAGGTTGTTTTGAGATTTTTGTGAAACTCACTGAGCGATCCGGAGACAACCTGAATAGTGGATCACGAGTTCAAGGTGTCTGTGTTTTTCTCCCATTTTCTCCCAGTTCTGGGGTCCTGGCAATGTGGACCATCTTAAGCCATTGAACTAGTGCTGATGGAAAGGCAGGAAAAGTAGCAGCTGCTTCTCTTATCCTCAGACTCAAGGGCCTCGGCTAAGAGGCCTCACAGCCAGGTCCTTGCCAAGGACATTGGGTTTCTTGAGTGACTTGATCACACACTGATGTTTCAAGGCTGGGTGCTCCCCAGCTGGAGCCCTGAAAATGCTTGTGTGACATCTTTGGAGAAGGAAACAAACTTGAAAGAAACTCCCGCAAAGTAAATCACCAGGACTGGATGGTTTTCATCCAAGAGTTGGGGAGGAAATGAAGTGTGAAATAGCACAGATACTGATGAAGACATTAGTTCTCCATTAAAACCACAACTGTGTCAGAGCAGAGGAAGTTTGCTAACATGATGACCTTATTTCTAGAGGGGAGAGATTAGTGGCCTCTCAGATGCCTCTGGAAAATCTGGGCCACTTGGAAAGAATAACATAAAAGATGAACAATGACACAATAGCTTTTATTTCCTGAAAGCAGTTAAGAAGGATATTGTGACAATTCATGCACAGCAGCATCCCAGTAGAGACCTTAGAAATAATATGAAAATAAATATGTAATGCACATGCTGCTATTCCCTACTCCTGTGTTCATGAAAGACATCACTAATCAATCTGGTACTCTTCCCTTTGAGCTTGGATTGGGCCTCATGCTTCTGAATTTCAAGCTCTCAAATGCCACATTCAAATGGCTAGAGTTGACATGTGTGTTGAAACTCATTTGCTCTCCCTTACTAAGAGGTTGTATTTTATCCTGGTCCACACTGACTCATAGTTAATTTGTAAATAATGACAAGAAGGAGGTCTTTCACAGGTAGATTAGGAGCATGACAAGAAACATGTTACGTTCTTTCTTCTAAGGACTGAGTTAGCAGAACATTTATCTCTAAATAGTAATATTTATCTTGTGTGAACTGAATTAAGATGTGTAATCACAACTCAAACCATGGTAGGGTCTTTGTAGAGGGAAGGAAAGTCACTTCCTCTGAGGCAACAAGCAGCATGTTTCAGAAGATCATTTTGAGAAATGAGAATCAATAGCAAGATCTTTCATTAGGTGTTTCTTTGTGGAGTTGAAAAACAGTTGTAAACATTGAGTCCTGCCACCACAGTGACTCTGCGAGGTAAAGGCAAAGTGAGGTATGTTTTGAGAGAAGAACAGCACTGAGGCCCAGAGGGGAAAAGAGACAGGCAGGTTGGACCCTAGAGAAGTTGCGCAATTTTATGTGAAACCTGAGGTTTCTTTGGGACTAACTTTTGTTTTAGGAGGGAGCAGAAGGCCAGCTCTGTTGCTGGTCTCAGAATCCCATAAGGTCAGTCCCTGGAACATTTTGCCATTGGATTGAGCAAAGCCTTCTTTTGCTGAAAATAATTAGAGCAATTTGGCTATACTAATTATCCTGCAGCCTAGTGGCCTTGGTATAAGAGGATATATTATAGAGCTAATCTCTTGGTGTGGACTGTAAACTGACCTTTTAAAGATGTTATCTGCC
The DNA here is from genome assembly GCF_049350105.2 of Macaca mulatta. Taxonomy (NCBI): domain Eukaryota; kingdom Metazoa; phylum Chordata; class Mammalia; order Primates; family Cercopithecidae; genus Macaca; species Macaca mulatta. The sequence goes on from NC_133406.1 coordinate 121,366,569, forward strand.
TCCCCCCATTATAAAATGGGTTATTTTGCTTGATCAGTGGAAAGTTGCTACATATGTTTCTTAACAGAGAATCAGAATATAGGAAAAGGCACTTAGCATGATGGAGACCCTGACTGTACTGTGATTCTTCATTGAGTCACCACTGGGGAGATGGCCAGGTGCTATGCTTCAGAAACCGAAGGAACAAATGGGGTCCATTGGTCAGCACCCTTAGCTGCTAGTTCCCCCGCACCACAAGATAACTCATGACCTTGCTCACATCTTGCAGAATCACAGATCATGGAACAAGATGCTGCGGAGGTCATTTTGTTTAGATCTTTGTCTCATAGGAGCATGCAGTTAACATCTCCATTTTAAAAATGAGGCAAAGGTTGCTCAGCAAGAGTAAGTGAAGTACTGCTGCTGGGGGAGATAGGGACAAGATTGAGGAGACAACCCAGGGTCTCAGCAAACAGGTCTTCTCACTTCACCACTTTGCTTCACCGAGTCTCAGTTTCCTCATCTCTAATGGGCACTTCATGGATTTAGCAAGTATAGATTAAGCATGGTATTTGGAGCACACTGAGAAATCTCTGCAGGGTAAATGATTAAATGTAGTAATGATAACTTACATTTTATAAGGCACTTTATAATTTACAAAGTGCTTTCCTCTGCACTATTTTATTTTGCTCGTGCCTCATTGAGTTGGGTAAGTAGTAGGTTTCCTTCTCCACTTTTCACAGATGTGTCAACTGAGGTGCCACAGGGTTCAATGGCTCCTCAAGATCATATCTCTAGGTAGAGTCAAAATCAGGACTCACACTCCTGCTTTCTGATTCCAAGCCAGGACTAACACTCCTACCTTCTGATTCTGAACCCAGAGTTCCTTTCACCATAAAATGACAAACAATGCAGAGTTCACTGTGTTTACTATTCACTTTAATGACAGCAGAGAGCTTTCAGTGTCACAGTGTGGTAAAAATAGATGTTTAGCTGTGAGGACAAGGAGGTTCTTGGTAGCAAACAAACTGAGCTCACCAAAATGTTCTTCTCATTGGCAGGCTCTGTTGCCATGGCCTTTAGGAAAGCCTTGGCAGGCCTACCGGGGGCAGCCTCACTGACTCACTGTGTCCAGCTTCCCCTGGGGAGCTGCCTCTCAACCCCACTGCCAGATGCAGACATTGCCTTAGAGGACATGATGTGGAGGAATTTCTTCTGAGATACAGGGACCATTGACTAAGAGCACATCCCCAATGAGGAGATGGGAGTGCAAGTCCCACAACAGCAGACTTGCTGTAGAGACTTTTGGCACACATAAAGAGAAAGAGCCTGGTGAGCTTGGGGTTCCTGTGCCACTAATGTTTTCCTGGGAGACAGGGGAAAAGAGAACCAGAGTAAAAGCAGCAAGGCCAAAGGAAAAGCCATGTTTTCATTCACTCAAAAATAATTTACAATTCATCTGCTTTCCCCAAGTAAGTAGATGAATATGGATTATAATTTATCCAACTTATACATATGTGTATGTGTGGTTAAAATAAAGATCAATGGAAAATAAGGAACCATACAGAGAAAGTAAGATGGTCTCAGGTGGTCATTTTAATACTCACTACTACATAGAGAAACACAACCCCTTCATCTCCATAATACAGATAAAAATATATTTTATTAAGATGCAGCATTAGTATTCTGTGCCATATTCTTTTGAAGCTTTCTTTCATTGTAAGTATCTGGCTGAGGGAAAATACATTTTGTTACAGCAGAAGAGAGCTTGGAAAGTTGGATGTTTATTACACTTGAAGAAAACCTTTCAAACCAGTGTAGTCCTTAAGGCCTTTTAAAGTCATAGATTCCTTTGAAAATCTCATAAATCCCATACATCCTCGCCCCAGAAAAGCACACAAGCTTTTGCAAATGTAAGTTACCATTTTAGGTGACTTGTAAACCTCCAAAGCCTGTCCATTGACTTTAGGTTAATAACCTCTTCATTTAAATAATTAAAAGTCAGTGTTTTATATATATTTTTTCTTTATAAAAAGATTCATCTCTAACTATGGCTGTAGTTAAAATGTACATGTATAGCAAGTGTCATATAAAATATTCTGATATCTATGAAATTTCCTAGCCTATAGCATTTGCATTTCAAACTTGTACTCATTGCACATTCACTTAGTTTTACTCTAGTCTTATTTTTTAAAAGATGCTATATATTTTATACTTTATTGTAATTTGCATTTGATAACACTCATATAGTACTTGGTATAAAAAAGAAAATCTGCCTTCACTCGTAAATCAATGTTGATTATACGTAGAATATGGTATATAAAGTAATACTTTAATATATACAACAGCTCATACACCGTCAATAAGATCTCATCCTCCAGACTTGTAAATTCTTGGAAAAAATTACTTCCACATGTTCCTAAAAGTACTTAAAGATTTTTGACTGGTTGGTGGTCCATTGACTCTGAATATCTGACCTGTCAAAATGCCATCTTTAAACTCCAGTGATGCATAGAGGCTTGGAATTAGCCAGGGTTGAATTTATTACAGAACAAAGAGAGGTGATGATTAACACACCCATCTGAACAGTAGGGGGGGAAAATAATCCTTGAATGGATTAGATGCCATGATCCTAAAACCACATTCTCTGAGTGTTGGGTTCTTGCCCAGGAATGGGAGAGGCCAAACACTGATGCCTTTTAAATGACAGGGTGTCTCCAGGGAACTCTGGTTAGGGAAAGTGGGGTAGAGAGTTTGGGGTGAATTGAGAAAAAGCCTTTCTTTCTCCTGTGATCTATCAGATCGAGGACCTAGACCTGCTCTGTGTGCAGTAACCCTCAAAACTTATAGCCCACCTGATTAGTATTATACAATTATCAGTCTGCCTGTGTGGGTGGAGATTAATGTGAATATGTAAATAAATGGACTTAATTTTTAACCACTAACCAGAATTAACTTACAATTTTGGGGGGACTCTAGTATGCTGCTTGAAAGACTGGCATAAATGCTGCTAAGAAGATGAAGTGAATTCTTGTATACTGTCCCACTTAGTTGTGAAATAGGCTCACTCAATTCACTGCCAATATCTCGTAGGTTCTGAAGACTCCCAGGCTATGTTTTCTGGGAAATTTATCTTTGTAAGAATAGTCCATGAACAGAGTACTAAACTCATTTTCAGATTGACTTTCCTATTCTCCTGTCTTTCCCCTTCTATGTGTTGCAAACTTTATAAAAAGTATGGATTTTTAAACAGCATTGTGTAATAGCATTGATGGAGACTGACTCTGAGAAGAGGCCTCCAACAGAAGGACGCCATCCTAAGAAGGAAACAGAACATCAGAGGAAAGTCATTTTGACCCCCATTCCCTGGGAGGAGGAGTGCTTGAATCGCAAGCCCAGGTGCCCAGGAAATCTCCTGTCACTCTGAGATGGGCTGGAACATGGTGCCATGTCCAAGCTTCTAAATACAGTTCAGGCTGGGTCATCATGACAGATGCTGAACTGGCACCACTGTGGGAATTGAAGTGGGAACTCTGACAGTGCTTAAATGCCATGGCCCCTGGGCTCAAAGTCTTCCTAGGCAGGGACAGGGAGAGGCAGGGCAAAGTCTTGTGGGGAGGAGGGTAGGAGCAACTTTGGCAAGGAAATCCTGCTGTCTCGGCGACACTGCCACTCTTTCAGAAGGCAACAGACACTCAACAACACACCAGGCATTTTGGAAGCTGTCCGTTTCTGAATTGCTGACACACTTGAAGGACACTGTCTCTTCAAGGGTCATTCTGACCCTTCAAGGTAGGTAGGCCTGGGGAAAAACAGAGGCTTGCTGAAGCCAGGGTGTTGACCATGGAATGAGTGGAATTAAGTGACATGGTCAGAATGACTCAAGGAGTCGGGAATGGAGTTAAGAATAACATGTTCACTTTGCGATTCCCAAATCAGCCTTCTACACAGAAGACAGTGTAAGGCAATTGCTTACCTCACCCCACCCTCCTTTCCTTGGCCGTCATAAAAAATCCACCCTGGGGTTAGCATCCTTTGATGGCTCATCCCCCTTTGGGAAGAACTTTAGAGGAAAAAGAAAGACGGGAGAGACTTGGGAGGAAGACTTTTCCTGGAGGGTCTGGGAACTTGGGATGTGAGGGTGAGAGTCTAAGTTTTGCAAGCATCTTAATCTGGGTTTGTTGAGTTGTAAATATAAAGACACTCAGTGATTTCATTCTCAATGATTGCCTTGTGCCCCGAAAGTGAATTTCTTTCTGCCATCAAAACATCTGATTTTAGGGTTTCTGAAGGTGGTGTGGGATGGTGGATGAGGTGAAGTTTTGAAATGGGAGAGACTTGGGTCAATTTGTTCTCTCTGATACTTCTGGGTGGGTGGCAGTGGGCCTATTCCCTTGTAGAAATCTCAAAATAGGGTTAAAATGCCTACGTTTCAGGCCTCCTGCTCATGCTCCCTGGGAGCCTCACCTAGGTACTAGATTTTTTTTCTGCCTTCCCAGTGTGTTTTCCTTATCCTGAGCCAGGTGAGTGTTTCTGACAAGGCTGTCCATCTGGAGTCAGGGCTTCCTGCAGCTTCTAAGCTCTGCCCTGTCCTTTCCACCTCTCATGGAACAATGCCTTTGAGCAGCTTCTTCAGCCTCAATTGCTCTCTCTGCTTCTCTGTTCAAGGTGAGAGTTTGCTCCCCAGCCCATTTTCCTTACTGAAAACCCAATGTACCTCTTTTCTTAGTGGTCTACCTTTTTCTCTCTTCTTTTAGACCTTATCACTTTCCTTCTCAGATATTGTGCCAGCCATTGTGGACCAAGAGAGCATCACTCAAGCAGACCCACACAAAAGCAGGCTTCCTTACATGGCATTTTCATTGTTTCTTCTGCTTTTCCCTTTTTCTGCCTTTCCACCATTTCTCCTAACACCGTTCAATTTTGATAGTTTTGCTCTAGACCCTGAAATATTTTCTTCATCATGTGATCTTTTCCCACTCTATATTTTACATTTTCTTTAGTGAGGTTTGCATTTATTCATTTCAAAGTCGTCTTTCTGCCTCTCTGATAGGGACAGGAAAGTGACTGGGAAAAGACTTAACCCATATGATCATTTTCTGTTCCAAATGATGGAAAGCATTTATATTAAGTATATTCCTATTGTGCGCCAGGGGCTTCACTGAGACACATGGTAACCACTATCTCCATTTTAGATGAAGAAATTGGCTCAGAAAGGCTAAGTAGCTTGCCCAGTCATAATCTGGGTCTGTGGAATTCTAAAGGAGGTTTGTAATCTTTTCCCTTACTTCTCAGCAACTCTGGAAACCCTACTTCATTGCAGACAACAGAGACGCTGGATGTGTAGGGGACCTGGTGAGCACAGCAGTCATTCTGTTTCTGAAGGAGAAGGGTATCTCTGTCTCACTACCTCTCCTTAGCATTACTAGCTCTAGCATTTGTAGAAGAACTTGATCCTTTCCTTATTTTATCCTCATGACTGTAAGCGCCTTCTCTTCTTGGGTTAATGTGGAGGAGAGTTAGTATCTGAGTATTTTCTAGGTGTTTGACTGACTGCTACTCACAGAAGTGACTGAACTCTTTGAACTCAGTTGAAACCCCTGAAAGATTTCGGGTCAGACCTCACCAATCAGTTTGACACAGCTCACAGTCATGCAAGGAAAAGCTGGTAGGATTCCAGTAGTTCAGGTTATAATGTCAGGAGGTGACCCTGGGATTTAATAGGGATTTCATTGGGAACATATCATGCAATTAAGACACCTCATTACTAGGGATATATTTGTCTCCTGGAAGAAGATGAGAAGAATGGTATTCAAGATTCTTCATCTGGCTCCAGCCTACCCTCCCAGATCTTCTCTGGCTATATCTCTTCTCTTACTTTGCTAAACCTACAGCATTTCATTCATTAATTCATTCAACAAAAACACTTTATTGAGTGCATAATAGGTGCCAGACACTGTTCCAGGTGCTGAGGATATAAGAGGAATAACACTGATGTGGTCAGAATGACATAGATTGCTGCTCTCTAAATACGTTTGGTAGATTTTATTGCCATGCCTCTGCCAGAAAATTCCCTTTTCCTAGAAGACCCCTCTCTTTCTTCCCCATTTCTGCCTTTGCATCTCACAGATATATCTTCATTAGGCCCAGAAAAATTCCCTGGACTGGGAGAGATTTCTCTCACCTCTAAACTCCCATAGGATTTTGTTGCTATTTCTCTTAGATAATAGTACCTGAAAATTAGCATTCATATGTCTGGATCTTTTTTGCTGATAAAGTATTAGTGCAAATACACATACATAGGCACCTTGTTAATAGTTCATAAAAGTTTCACAAAGTAGATACAAATGGTATCCTCATTTTACAAATGATAAAACAAAGGCTTAAGAAGTTAAGTGACTTGCTTAAGGTTAGATGGTTGGAAAGAGGAGAGATGAGCTCAAGAACTCAGTCTTTTGGATCCTAAGCTCCAGCATGCTGTCTGCTATGGTGGATTTTGACTATTCTACTTTTATTAGACTTATTTATGGATGTATCCTCTCTCCCTAAATGATTGTATAAGCTCCTGAGGACATGGATCATCTCTTATTCAATTTTGTGCCCCTAATAGCACCAAGTACATTGCCAGGCCCAGCCCAGAAAATGAATATTAGTTGCTGAACAAATGAATGATTCATTGAATGGATGAATTTTGATTACTGAAGAGGTTGTTACATTGTTGTCAGCCATGTTATATTTACTAAAGAGGATGGTTTTCTGTGTTTGCATGGTGAGTTGAGTAGATTTTAAACTTGGAGTAGTTGATGGTCTCCTGGGATCATCTGAAGGGCATTCTTGGCTGTACTCAAATGTTTATCCTACTTACATCTTTGAAACTGCCACCACCAGGGGCACTCTCTCCAGAAGTCACAGTTAAATTACACTTGTTTAGAAACTGGCTGCTTAGTTCTTCCCCTTTAGCGCATCATCATGAATTTGTTTATTTATTGGTGCTCAGTGGGAACATTCTAACAAAGCATACAGCAAATGCTTGTAGGGCCTTTGGAGAAAGGCCCACTTTTCACATCACAGAAATTAAAAGATCACTATGGCAGATATATAATGGTGCTATGACAGTGGCTGGTGTCGGAGGTGGTGGTGGGAGGTTGGAAGTAATGGTTGCAAAGAGCAAATAAACATTGACTTGGGGATGAGACAATGTATTGCTTCACCCAGGAAAAATGCGAAGAGCCTTAGGAAGGGGACTGTGTTGATAGCCGCTCACCTGAAATTGACAGGTAAATCTTGAAGACCACCCAGTTTATCAGAATGAACTTTTGAAGGACCTTTGGTGCAAGAGATACTTAGGTTGAACATTTCCATGTGACTTGTGGCCAATTTTTGATTATTCCATCAAAATAAGCAAACAGTGTGATGAACACACTGTCTGTGTGTTCATGAGGAATATTTTCTAAACCAAAAGTTGGTCTCATAAACATTAATTTTGTGGGAAGAATAAAATAAAATATTTGAAATTAGGACTGTTTTAGAAAATTCAGTACCCATATTTCTTTCTTTCTTTCTTTCTTTCTTTCTTTCTTTCTTTCTTTCTTTCTTTCTTTCTTTCTTTCTTTCTTTCTTTCTTTTTCTTTCTTTCTTTTTGTCTTTCTGATATGCTTGGTCATTGGCGTAGAATCTTATATGTTGATTTGACACTTTATTGTTTATGAAGTGCTTTCACATACATTATTATCAGCTGAATTCTCTTCAAGCGTAGATATCCACTTAGGACCATCAAAAACGTTTGGGTCCTACACTCTGACTTGAGTTAAGCCTAAATAAACCAAATTCTGCACAAGTAGGATCCACTTCAGTTGCCTTCTGTCTTTCAATGCTTCCATTAAAAATTTCTCAAAGTCCAAACATTTTCCAAGTACCTTGTTATGTTTTACTTATTGGTCTAGGCTAAAGCAAAAGGGTGATTTGACATTGAGAGTGATCTTTAGTGTCTATCACATTTGGATCTTTTACCTAGGTTGGATTGGGCATAGGAAGTGAAATACAGCAAAAGAGGCCTTTTATACTTGTACTTGCTTATTAATAATGTTAAGTTGATGAAGAGAGCTAAAATATTCCTGAATGTAACTGCCCTTTTACTGACAGGAGAAAATTCCCGTCAGACCTTTGTTTGAATTTTCCCTTCTCAAAAAACCGACAGTTTTAATTTCCATAGAGCTAACTTCTGATTGAGCAGCCTGAGCATTAACTCTGCATTTCTGAGTTCAGAGTAGAATGTGCACAACTCTGCAGTTCTAGTTCTGAAAAATGGGCAACAGAGTATAGTGAAAAGAGCATCAACTCTAGTGTCAGACTAATTCAATTCCCACTCTGACACCCCCCATTTATATACTGTGAGAGAAGCCTTTTATTCATGTCATGCCTCAGTTTTCTTATATATAAAATGGCAGCAATAATGCCTACTTTAAAGGTTTCTGTGAAAATTATATGAGATAATAATGTATATAAAGTGCCTAATACAGTACTTGCTACTTCTCTTCCTTTTTGTTCATTTCCAGCTTCAAAGCATGCTGGATCACTAGAGGTTGAAATTTTTGCATATTGTTCTAGGCTAAAGCAAAGTTTTTTATAATTTCATCTTTTATTTGAAATTTCAACTTTAAACAATTTTAACTTTTGTTTTAGATCTAGAGGATACCTGTGCTATCCTCTAGATATCCTTGTTACATGGGAATATTGCTTGACGCTGAGGTTTAGGGTACGAATCCCATCACCCAGGCAGTGAGCACAGTATCCTATAGGTACTTTTTCAACCCATGCCTCCCTCTTCCACCATGTAGCAGTCTTCAGTGTCTGTTATTCCCATATTTAAGTCCATGTGTGCTAAATGTTTAGCTCTCACTTATAAAAGAACATGAGATAATTGGTTTTCTATTCCTGTTTTTATTTTATTTTATTTTATTTTTTTTGAGGCTAGATCTCATTCTGTTGCCCAGGCTGGAGTACAGTGATGCTATCACAGCTGGCCGCAGCCTCGACCTTCCCAGGCTCAGGTGATCCTCCCATCTCAGTCTTCCAAGTAGCTGGGACTACAGGCACGTGCCATCATGCTTGGCTAATTGTTGAATTTTTAGTAGGGATAGGGCTTTGCCATGTTGCCCAGGCTGGTCTCAAACTCCTGGGCTCAAGCGATCTGCCTGCGTCAGCTTTCCAAAGTGCTAAGATTACAGGCATGAGCCTCTAGGCCTGGCCTGCTCCTGTGTTAATTCACTTAGGATTATGGCCTCCAGCTGCATCCATGTTGCTGCAAAGGACATAATTTCATTCTTTTTTATGGTCGCATAGTATGCCATGGTATATATGTACCACATTTTCTTTTTCCAATCTACTATTGGTAGGCACCTGGGTTGATATCATGTCTTTGCTATTTTTAATAGTACAGCAATGAACATACAAATGCATGTATCTTTTTGGTTAAATGCCTAATATACAGAATCTATAGGGAACTTAAATCAATAAGCAAAAAACAACCCCATTAAAAACGGGCAAAGGACATGAACAGACACTTCTCAAAAGAAGACATACAAGTGGACAATAAACATAGGAAAAAATCCTGAGCATCACTAATCAACAGAGAAATGCAACTCAAAATCACTATGAGGTACTATTTCACACCAGTCAGAATGGCTATTATTAAAAAGAGAAAAGAACAACAAATGCTAGCAAGGCTATGGAGAAAAAGAAATACTTATACACTGTTTGTGGGAATGCAAATTAGTCCAGCCACTGTGGAGAGCAATCTGAAGCTTTTTCAAGTAACTTAAAACAGAGGTTGAACCTTTAATGGCATTGAGGCTTTGCCGGCTCACCAAGAAATAGATATAAAAAATTACTACTACCACTTCTTTGCAAAGACTCTCTCAAAGGCTTTGATCTCAGGGATGACTTTGAGTCCTTGCTGTGGTTCTATGTATCGCTGAGAGAGGTGCTGCTTGTTAAGTGGAGAGTGCTGTAGGCAGCTGGTGAGATATGATGTGCCCTTAGTCTCCTTAATTGGCTTATTGGCATGGGAATTGCAGGCTTCAGTTTACTCCCTTTTCCCAAATAGAACTTGGAGGGCATGGAGAGCTCAGAGACACCATTCCATTACTAAAGCCATCTAACAGGCTCATTTGAGTGTTTGCTATCATCATAATTTTAGTTTAATCCAACCTGGGTTATAGTTCATTCCCTTGAAGCTCTGGACTGAGTATCAAATTTGGGCTCAGTTCGTACTCAGGTCAGTGCCAAATGCTCTGCTTCTGCCATATTTAGAGTTACTCTATGAAAAGTTTCATCACCAGCATTCTCTAAGCTACCTGATAAAATCTGATAGCCCACAACCAATTTCCACTGCAGAGGTCCTCTGGAAATAGGAACTTACTTGCTTCTGGTACAGAGAGGGCTGCCTGGGTTTTAAGATTCTGGTATCTGCCCTTCTATGAATGGGAGCACTGAGATAGTCATGAGAGTTTTGGTTTTACAGGCTTTGGGATTTATAAACTAGATCAAGAAGTGGCTGTCCTACCAATATCAGATAGGAAACACCATTCAATGTGGTTGTGTACCAGTATTTGGCAGAAAAGAAAGTAAGATGAATTGTCTATCATCTGGGTTGGGTTTTTCTCCTTTAATTGTTTCAAACTATTTTCTTCCTTGGGGAAAATATGACAGCTGAGCTGCAGTCTTACAGAAGTGACACTGTGCATCCAATCTCAGAGCATTCTACATCTCTTATCTGACTCTACAGCCAGCTTACACATTTCACATAGAAACCAGGCTATCTTGCATCATTCACACAGGAGGTGTGGCAAAGCATTAAACTGAGCTTATGGAATTCATGGTCTGAATGGAAGACAGAACTATTACTACCTGCAAGTAAAAGAAAACATTAGTATGTAGATGATAAAGTCTAAACTCCATATCCTGACACCCAAGATCCTCGGCCATAAATTTGTGTTTGTTCCCTGACGTCCCAAGAGTTTAGAAGAGTGACTGGCACATAGTAAATGTTCAATATGCAGTCATTTAGTTGAGTTGAACCTGACCTTCCACCTTCATCATTTATCTTACTTCCTCTCTCCCTTTACATAATCTAAACTCTGACATACCAGTTTGTTTGTAATTCTCTAAAACTCCAAATCCTTAATCATTGTTATTCCCACTATCTGAAATTCTTTCCCTATCATTTTGTTGCCTATTGGTTTCAAATTTCTATTTCAAGACCATATTCAAATGTTAGCTCATAAAGTCTTCTCAATCATCTTATCGTTGACTTGCTTCCACTTCGAAGCTCCTCACCACTTTTCCCCACCTTTGCTGGAGTACCTGTCACAGTCAGCCTTCTTTAACAGTTTCCATGTCCTTTCTACCAAATTGTGAGCTCCTTCAGAGCAAGAACCCATTTTATTTGTCTTGGTCCATTAATATGTAATCTAGTCAAGGCAAAGCAGAAATATTTGGTGACATAAAAATGAAATTAAATGTAGTCTTCTGTGCTGGAAATCCTTAGGCAATAGAATGGATGTAACCTGGACTCTGGCATCAATAATGTATAAAATGGAGATAATAATAATAACTCTTAGGCTTGCCTGTACTAAGTGACGTTATGCATGTACAGTCTTGGCAGAGTGCCTGACAAATAGTAAGAGCTCAATAATGTTGGCCATTAACTCTTTGTGTTAGTTCTTGTGAGCTTATATTCATCTCCCTGTCCAAAGTCAATAATATTATTATCAATAGAACCATTACACTATGCTTTATCATAAATATATAACTATTTTTTTTAGCAGAAAGGTATCTTATACCCCTACCCCCATGGTAAAGATAAGGAAACTGAGGCCAAGTGAACCAAAGAAACTTTAAAGATCCCACTGCTGATCAGTAGCAGAGCCACAGGAGTATATGTGCTTTGTTCACTGTAGTAACGAATAATTCCTCAAAATTAACTGTTAAGTGGAGATGCCAGGACTGTAAAATATGCTTTTAAAATGTCTAATTTTGATATTAAGTTTTTATTAGAATAAAAGTGTATGCAATTTAGGCATTTTCTATATATGGTAAACAAATAAACCTATTGTAGTTGGTTTGCTTTTGTTAGACTTGGTGGTCTCTAAGCTGTACTACTAATCCACTCATTAAACATTCAAGTTAAAAGGGACTTTATAGCACTTCTAATTAAATGTGCATGTGCTGTGCCATAAAGATTAATGAAATTGGGGACCAGAATAGTCATGTGACTTGGCCAAAATCAAACATATTTAAGCCACCTTAGTTGTGAGGATGGTTAAAATAGTTAAGGGGTGTTACAGAATTGCCAGCTGTTTTGGCTGGGTTGAACCTAGTATGCTTTTGGGGAGATCTGACCGTTGGATCAGGATGGAGAAGACCTACATTCTAGTACATGTTAGTTTTCAATTTCTCTTGTTTCAATGTCCTTGTCCACAAAATAGACGTAAAAATACATGCTATGTCTACCTTATCAATGGGAATACAATATTAGGTAATGTGTAAAATATAAATTAAAAGTTATTTTATTATTATTGCTAGAGTGAGAATTGAACTTACTCTAAGCTAAACTCAACTTTCTGTGGGAACTTAGTGTTACAGTATGCATTTTATCAAAGTGAAATAGGTCAGAGATAGAAAGTAAAATGATGGTTAAAATCTCTTTTTAAAGAATTTTTTTGGGGGATGAAAATAGATATGTTGCTTTGGCCCTGTGAGTTGCAAAATGTTCTCCAGTGATTTGTAACTGGCTCAGCGCAGGTTACTTAAGTTTTCTTCTTTAGCTGCCTTGGTTATGTGTAACATTTTATGCTCCTGATTTACATAAACTTCTGTTGAAATATTATTCTGACAGTATCTGGTAGCCAAGAAATTCTGCATCATTCATATGAGCTCCTAATAGTTATTTTTTGTGGACAGGAAGTCATAAATTGCCAAGAATAAATGAACTTGAAAATACAGAGGTGTTTTTTGATCTTTAAGGGACTGACTGATTATATTTCTAAATGGATGATTTAATTTGATTAAAATAACCAGCCGTGTGTTTCTTCATGACTTAGATAACTTGATTATACATCCTAATTAACAGTTAAAAATTTTGATCTGGTTAGCCAAAATATTTTCTGTAACTATGATTTAGAAATGTATTTTACAAAAGATTAAATTTTATTTTTGCCTAGCCTGTTAATCTTGACTCTGAGGTTACTATTTTAAGGGTTTTGTAGGGTTGCTTACCCCTAACTCTTCAAGAAGCTTTTTAAACAAAGCCTCTATAAAAGTAACAGTGACTTTATTTCAAGATTATAATATTTAAGAAACTAATGAGAATAGAAGATTGCATGTACATTCATGTTATTGCACATGTGTGCTGTTGCTTACATTCTTGATATAAAAGTCACTAGATCCTATTTTGTGAGAGAGTGAAAATTCAGAAGTTCAGGGTATTTCCAATTAAATAAATGTCTTTGAAAATCCTCTCCATGGACAAATACTGCCTATGCCTCCACAGACTTACCCATTTCCTTTCTATGAACCCTGGGTTCCCCAGGAGTGTTCTTGCCCTCTTGGATCTCTTTCTCTTCTGGACTCCTAAGAGACGTCTGGGACAGGAAAACTGTGTGGCAGTTATTTGTGTTGCTCTCTGATTATTTTTGAATGCTCCTAGTCTCCACTGTACTGTACTTGAAGAGGGGTCCCATTGTGTACTTCGTTATTTCCCAGAATCTAGCACAGAGCTGGGCACATAGTAAGCACTCAATAAACACATAATTAATCAACACTAACTGGGAAATTTCTTAAGGTCTTGGATTCTGTTTCTAATTATCTGCATGGTACTTCATCTAAGGCCATATGCTGATAGGTGCTTATTGATTGATTTGATTGAAGCTATAAACCCTTATAGAATACCCACTCAATTATTTAACTCCTATGGTAATGTGAATCTGAGCCCCCAGTCTTTTTCCTTATTTAAACTCGTCTTGTTCAAAGAATTTTAAATTTGATGTTTCTAATTGAGGTTACCTGGGTTAGCACTTGCACTGGGGAGGATTCTTACATACCGGTCATTAGAGGTGGAATCCTTAAGTTCATTCTTTCTCATTGCACATTGAGGACCTAGGCCCCCCTGTGGTTAAATGGCGTGTCTAAGGTTATTCATTAATTCATCTGATGTTACATTTTGAGTCCCTCTTTTGTTCCAGATGACATACTGAGTTAAGGGTAAAGTCTCTTATTTCATACTTCTCTAGCCGTAGTCCCAATTCCAATCTCAACCTCAATTTAGCTACCATTAAATACTTATCTCTTAGTGTAGTGATACCTTTCCTTCCCTTTCCCACTTTCTAAACATACATTGGAGAAATCGTATGTCCAAAATTTCTGCTGGGTCCTACTTAAGGTGTATGTTTTCATTTTTTTTTGTAATTGTGGCACTTTATGGTGGATTTCATAGCTCTTCACTTCCAAAGCTAGGACAATAATATATTTTAAAAATCTTGTTTTGAGGAATTTTTTGAAAAATGTACCCTATTCATGATAAGTGAGGAGCTCTTAAAATATCCCGGAAACAAAATAGGATTTGGGAATCTATGTCTCAGGGGACATGAATTAGTGTGTTTGGCTGAATGTGTGATGATATAATGGCTCTGCCACTGAAAGGCGTATAGAATCAGGCTAGGATATAGATTTGTCACTCAGCAACAGCTGTCATCTTAGATAAGTAGTTCTACTTTTCAGTGCTTGGAGAAGACCAAAAAATAGCTGCTGTTTAGTCCTAGGTATAAAATTATGTGCTTAGACATATAAAACCTAGTTATAAAAGTTTATAGTTGTTTTTTGTTGGGGGGAGCAGAGGAGGAGGGAGAATGAAGTGACTACAGTAGTGATTATGGGTAAACTGAAGTTTTTGGTCAGAAACTTCCCCTTTATTTAGAAGTTTGGTTTGGTTCTTTAACAACCTGAATATCTTCACAAGTGACAGGTGAGGAATTGGGGAGATAGATAGAAATGACATTTTTTCCCCTGTGGACACTTTATTCTCTGTGGGCTTTGACACAGCTGTTAGATATTCTTGCCAGAAATGCTGCCTGGGGTTGCAAGAGAAAAAAGTCAGTGACAAAAGGAAAGAAAAGTAAAGGAACCATGGGATGTGTTTTTCACAGGGCTGCAAACCTGCTGCAGGTAAGTGAGGTTGGCAGCAACATGATTTGGCATTCTGTCCCGTTCTTTTTCCATCTTACTAGTGCCAAGGACTGATGCTCAAGAAGCTCTGACCCTTGACACCATTGAAAAGTCACTTGTCAGAGTACAGCACTTGGTTCCAGCCTTTACTCATGTATATATTTAAATCCAAGGAAAGCAATCAGAATTCTAGATTTAAGGGTGGGTTAAAGAAATGGATTCTTAGGCTTGACTTGCAGCATCATTTGACCTAAGAAAATTATACTAGATAATCTGAATTTGAAAAATTTTAGGACATACAATTCTTGGCATTAAGCTCCTAAAGGTAAATATTTTAAATTCTAGAAAATCTTCCCTGGTAAATCTGGCTCTAGCCTTCTCCATTAGTCAACTTCCCCTGCCCCCCAGCCCCGCTTGTCTTCAGGAGTACAGAAGACACAGGAAAGGACCATCTGGCCCAGCATGCCAACTTTTTATTTGGTTGCTCTCAATCCCACCTTCCTGTTTGGATCACCCCTCCCCTCTGCCCATACTTCAGAAACCAATCAAGGTGTCTCCTGAACTCATTTATTCCCTTTGTTTCAACTGCCTTTTGGGGTAACTTTTTCCATATGCTTACATCCTTGACTCACAACAGAGGTTTTTTTTCCCATCCAAAATGGCCTGATTAGACTCTTAGGAAAAACCATTTACTCAAATATATGACAAAGTACTTCTAAAGATCCCAAGCAGCTTTTCATTACTTTTGATGGCCGTAGCTTATGTAAGTAGAGGAAAAATTTCTGTGTTTAAAATAGCTGACGGGCAGCGACGCTGAGTGGTATGGAATTGAAGAACATATTGTTAGCACTGAATCTTTACTCGCACAAATGAAGTAGTCTAATCTAGGTTTGGACCTATAATTTATAATTATTTTAGTTTAATTTGGCATTTATTTTGTTGACCCAGTTTGGCCTCATTCCCTTCAACATGGTGACATTAGTACTATTTATATTGCCTGTTGTGGACCAATTTTCTTCAGCTGTTGCTAAAACTTACTAAAATGCCAGATGTCATGTTGGAAACACGAAACCTGAAAGAAGGTCATAAATCACAAAAACAAACCATAAAAAATAATAAAATACCCTGAGTGCTGTGCTCTGGAGCTTCCCAGCTTTAAGTCTCCTTTTGTTTACCCCTCACCCCACTTCACTGCGTTTCCCACCCCCATCTTTTAGGGCCAGGGGTGAGGGGAGCTCAGCAGTTTCTCACCTAAGGCTTGATTGTTTATTTTGCAGATTCTGAGCAGAGCACTGGTTCAGATTCTGAGGTACTCACTGAGCGGACTTCCTGCTCCTTCAGCACTCACACTGACCTGGCCTCTGGCGCTGCAGGCCCTGTGCCTGCTGCCATGTCTTCCATGGAGGAGATTCAGGTGGAGCTGCAATGTGCTGACCTCTGGAAGCGGTTCCATGATATTGGAACTGAAATGATCATCACCAAAGCAGGCAGGTAAGGACAAATTCCTTTGAGTGGCCAGATTCAAAGAATTTGCAGAAGTAGGAGCCATTACATTCTTCCATTCTTATTTATTTGTGATGGCATCAATAAAACCAAAGCAGCTTGCGCTCACTTTTCTGCATTTGGACATCTTGGTAAAGTGGTTCTGTTGTGTTTGCTGTGATTGTATTATGTTCCTCCAAGGGCCATTCAAATGTAAGTCATGTAAATCACAAACATTTTCCACCTACAAATGTATTTCAGCTAATACTGAAAGTCCATGGTATCTTAACAGCCAAAATATAAACAATTATGCTACTTTTGTGTTTTCAAAGCCAGTGTACATAATCTTACATGTCATGGGGAACAAAAATCCCATCTTACTGATTATGAGCTGTTTTCATGAACATAGCCATTTAAAGTAAAATAATATTTTGATTGGGTCCAGTTTATCTACAAGTATATAAGGAAACCTCCCAATACAATAAGATATTTCCAAAGCAAGTGTTTACTTCACCATTAAATACTTTCAAGAACTTTGCTTCCCAAATAACAACTTGCATCTTCTAAAGTATTTAAAGAAACAATGCTTTTGTAATAATTTTTAAAAAAAGAATTGGCTTGATGCATATTCTGAGCCCTGTTGATGGTCCATTGTGTTTTATCATTGACTTGAAATTATCACACAACTTTATTGGTGACCTATGGAATTTCTTGAAAAACTGTTTTTCTAGGATTACAAAGTTTTAAAAACACAGCTTCTCTTGATATAGACACTTTTAGTTAAGTGTGTTTACTCCTTTATTGGTGTGTTTCAGCTTTCCATAGTTAAGTATCTATTTTGTGCTGGACACTCAACACACACCTTTGAAACTTACAGGAATCCTATGAGGTTGGACATAATCATCCCATATATGGATTAGGATGCAGAGGATGAAAGACATTAATTAGCTTGTCTGAGGCACATGGGTACTAAGAGGCAGTTCCAGAATTCTGCATAAACCTGTGTGGCTCTAAAACAGTGGTCTCAACTCTGAACTGTTAAGAAATGGTTGTAGTTCTTGCCCCTTGGATTCAAAACGAAACTGTTTAGATAAAATTAAATTTGGGCCAGGCATGGTGGCTCACGCCTGTGATCCCAGCACTTTGGGAGGCCAAGGCGGGTGGATCACCTAAGGTCAGGAGTTCGAGACCAGCTTGGCCAACATGGCAGAACCCCGTCTCTTTTAAAATTACAGAAATTACCTGGACGTGGTGATGGATGCCTGTAATCCTAGCCACTTGGGAGGCTGAGGCAGGAGAATTGCTTGAAGCCAGGAGGCAGAGGTTGCAGTGAGCCGAGATCATGCCATTGCACTCCAGCCTGGGTGACAGAGCAAGACTCTGTCTCAAAAATAAAAAAATAAATAAATTTTGGACTAAGCTTTTCAGCATATAGGAATAGTTCATTGAAATTAAGCAAAACAATTATGCTACTTTTGTGTTTTCAAAGCCAGTGTATATAATCTTACATGTCATGGGGAACAAAAATCCCATCTTACTGATTATGAGCTGTTTTCATGAACATAGCCATTTAGAGTAAAATAATATTTTGATTGGGTCCAGTTTATCTACAAGTATATAAGGAAACCTCCCAATACAATAAGATATGACAAAAACATGAAGTTAAAATAAAGCTGAAATTTTGTTTATCTTCTTTCTCTTCTGGAACTCTCTTCCTTCTCTCAGTAGTGAATAAAACCATTAAAGGCTTCCTAGGGGGAGCAGCTGGGCTGGATAATTGTGTTCAATACCATCTCTTTTTTGTTGCTTGGGTCTCAGTGTACTTCTGTTCCACATTTTGGGGTGTAAAGTCTTGGAAGAAACAAAGTCACTCAAGGAAAATTTTTTTAAGGTTTTGGTAGAAGAGTTGGTTTGGAGAGAGGAGAAATATTACATTTTTTTTTTGTCTGTAAGATTTTCCAGTTTTCTTTTTGGGTTTTTACTTTATTACTCTTGGGTCTGTGCATTCCAGTCATGTTTGTTCCTGACATCACTCCTTTATTCCCTGTCCTTCAGTGAATTGAGTTCATTTGAGCATCTCTTTGACAACCCTCTTGTGACTCATTTTGTAATTTCTTCTGCAGTATTTTCATTTCTGTATCTCTGATTTCACAAATTCACCTTAATATCTGGATACTCTACATATTCCCCAAGACAGACACATAGTTTTTTCTTTAGTAATAATTGAAATCATGTGTTTAAGTTTAGAAACTACATCAATGCATTCAGTTGTCTCAACTGTTGTTACTACATCTAATTCTTTTTTTTTTTTTTTTTTGAGACGGAGTCTCACTGTGTCACCCAGGCTGGAGTGCAGTGGCGCGATCTCGGCTCACTGCAAGCTCCGCCTCCCGGGTTCACGCCATTATCCCGCCTCAGCCTCCAAGTAGCTGGGACTACAGGCGCCCGCCACCACGCCCGGCTAGTTTTTTGTATTTGTAGTAGAGACGGGGTTTCACCATGTTAGCCAGGATGGTCTCGATCTCCTGACCTCGTGATCCACCCGCCTCGGCCTCCCAAAGTGCTGGGATTACAGGCTTGAGCCACCGCGCCCGGCCCTACTACATCTAATTCTTTTCAGGTAATTCTGAAACAACTCAGAATCATACAAATAAGGCTTTCTCTTCTGTGAATTTTCTTCATTCCTTCTCATTCTCCTGGTTGATTTCTTGCTTCTCACTCATTTTTCTTCCTGTACAGTATTGTCAGTATTATTTTCCATTTTAATTCCAAACTCCATCTTCTTAGTTATGTTAGTTATATATGGCTTTCTCTCCTTTTTCTCACTTAGATGATCTTCGTCAACATCTACCTCCTCCCACACCCCGAACTGTGATCCTATTGATTCAGAGCTACTGAAGTCTATAGAGCCCTTAGTCTTTGAGTGTACCAACCCAACCTGCATAATCAGCACCATGGACAGAGGTGCTTGCAAGGATTAATGGGTTTAGAAGACAAAAGAACTGTCCTAAATTTAGCCATAAAATTAAAACTAAACACATCTCTTTTTATAAAACATGAAAGATTAACTTTCCTTTAGAATGTTGTGACTTCACTTGATATTCTATGCTAAAATGTGACAAAAAGAAAAAAAAGACTCGCAAAGATTTTAAGAAGAGAATTCAAAGGTAGTCACAGAATTTTAAAGCCGGGAGGGGGGGCACCATGGAGATTATCTAGTCGATTTCCTTTGTTTTATAGGTGATGGGGTTAAATGACTTATCCAAAGTCACATAGTTCATTCATTTTAGAAGCTGGATACTGGAAAGAGATGGGTAGCTTCTCCATTGAAGGTCATATAACTGTTCCAGACAAAACAGATACTGAATTTAAAAATCTAACATCTTTCTTTGTAAAGTTATGAAGAAAAGAAGTCTCTCTTTTTCATGTAATACAGCCTCTCTAGGTGACGGGGGGAAACCATATTTTCTTATCTCAGGTAATAAGTGAGAGGACTTTTGCCCTATCTCTGGCAAGATGCCCTCCAAACATTTACATATAGAGGGAAGCTATAAATCTGTGTTATTAAGAAGGGAATTACTTATCTGTATTCAAATGTATAGATTAAGGTTGCCAAATTTTTGGAATTAATTAATGCAAATTAAAGTGCCTAACCTATAGTGAATGTTAGATTTAGTCAGTATGAGTATCCCATCATCAAATTTCATTAGCCCACCATAAGACAAAAGTATGAGGCTTTTAAATAAAAATTGTGAGGGTAGGGGGAGAAATGATCTTTTTAAAATGATATACCCATAGAAGCTTCTGAAGAGTAATAAGGTGAGAAAGATGAAATAGTTACATATTAATTTTGTAACTATATAACAATTAGCCACCATCTCTATTACAGGACTGTGATCCTTCTTGTGCTTTCCCTCAGATATGATTATGATGTCACTGACCTACTGCCAGGGGATATTAGCCTTTTGGGTTGCTTTTCCTGGATGAGTAGTGAGTGTGTAACTAGCACAGAGAGCCTCTCCTGTGACCAACCAGTACCTATTTGCAAGATGGCTGTCTGAGGTCAGGGTATGGTCTATGGCCATGAAATGGAGCAAAGCCAATTAGGCCATATGTGGATCAAGCCTGTGACCTTGACCTCATTAGCACTGTGCTCTGCCCAGCTTGACTAACTAGCCCCAGATGGTTAAGCTTAATGCAACATTTTGCATACAAGTAGCCTCGAGCACATTCAGGTCAATCCAAATTTTTGAACTGAGGACTTTTTATGTCCGGCTTGATACAAAAGAGCTTGAGCTTGATGTTTTTCTTCTTTCTTATGGTTAAAGAAGAATGGTGAACTTTATTCTAGACTTATTGAAACTCAATACCTCTTTTGGGCTGCTCTGTCTCCTCCTCTCTTCAATTATGAGAGAAGTTGTAAAGTGCCATATCCTGACCTCACTTGCTTTGGCAAGTTTAACAAGCCATTGTGGTAGAAACAAGGTATTGCCCAGAGGCCACGAGAATTCATTTGGTATTTGCTTCCAATTCCACAGGGTCCTTCTTCTGACACACACGTTGACAGCCTGAGAACTTGCAGAAAATTTTCTACAGTTTTACACATTAAAAAATCTTGGTGGCTCTTTGTTTGGAGACTGGTCACACCTTCCTTTTTTCTTTTTTACTTGAGAGACTATTTTTAGAGTGGTCATTTTCAAATAAACTCAGTTGAAAATATTTTATGGTAACTTGCAATAAACTGAAAAGCTCTTTGGATTATAAGAAGAGTGTAAGTTGCTGTACTAACCTTTAAAAAGATTATAGCTATACCTGATGCAAATGATGAGTTGATGGGTGCTGACGAGTTGATGGGTGTAGCACACCAACATGGCACAAGTATACATATGTAACAAACCTGCACGTTGTGCACATGTACCCTAGAACTTAAAGTATATATAAAAAAGAAAAGATTATAGCTAATAGGAAATGTATGTCTGGCTACACACGTCCACACAAATGCCTATGTATACATGTATATCACAACAAAGATTAACTAAAAATACAAAGCAGGGTTGAACCCTTGGAGAGTATGAATCATCAAATAGGTCAATTTAAGTTAAGAAGAGATACTAGTTCAGTAGTATAAGTCTCCAGTATATTTTGTAGTGATAATTTCCAAAGTGAAAAAAAATTGGCCAACTTTGAGAATTAGAGGACATTAGAATTTGATGTGCTTAGAGTATCTAATAAGAATACATTGTTTAGGCCAGGCACATTGGCTCACACCTGTAATCTCAGCACTTTGGGAGGCTGAGGCGGGCAGATCACGAGGTCAGGAGTTTGAGACCAGCCTGACCAATATGGTGAAACCCCGTCTCTACTAAACATACACATACACACACACAAATTAGCTGAGCATGGTGGCTCATGCCTGTAGTCCCAGCTACTCGGGAAGCTAAGGCAGAAGAATCCCTTGAACCCGGGAGGTGGAGGTTGCAGTGAGCCAAGATTGTGCCACTGCACTCCAGCCTGGGTGACAGAGCGAGACTCCGTATCAAAAAACAGCAACAACAACAACAACAACAAAAACAAAAAACATTGTTTTAGCTTTTACCCCTGCTACTTCTCCCATTCTGATTTCTGAGCTTTCTGTTTTATTCATCTATATAGGAGGATGTTTCCTGCCATGAGAGTGAAAATCACTGGCCTAGATCCACATCAGCAGTACTACATAGCAATGGATATTGTGCCTGTGGACAATAAGAGATACAGGTAACAATAACTGGGATGTGGAAATGTGGGTACACCAGCATTCCAAGACAATTCTTCAAACTCCTTAGAGGAAATATTTTAACAATGCATACTGTACAGGGAACAAGGAATGGAGACTATGTCAATGGCCTGTGGCAGAGCACCAGGTGGAAAAAGTGTTAACTTTGACCTGGGATTCCCTGCTATGTCTCTGGATAGAATGGGACTGTATAGTGTCTCCCAAGGTAGCAAAAATCAAGTGGATCTTAAGTCTAAATTTAATTTAATTAATATTGGAAGTGATTAACATATTGAATAATTTGGTTTGTGAAATGCTAAATAAATTGGGGTGATTTATTTTGGAAAGAGGAAGGAGAGGTGGAACAATAAAGCATATTAAAATGTATATTTGATGGATTACCCCATAGATGATGGAGAGGAAGAACAGGAGAACTGGGTAAAATTTCAGGAAGAATATCTACTTAGGGAGAATTATTATTCATTGATATGGGTTGTGAGTGAGATTGTTAAGTAATTTTCCCTCAAACTGATTAAAAGCCAATGTAATCTCCATGTCTCTTGGATGGCTTATACATAGTTCTTGCCAGAAAAAAAAGTTGTGGCTTATTTGTTCTCTTGAGGTCTCACTCAAATCAGTAAATCATTACTCATTTTTGAAATATCTAAAGTCTAAGAACTTGGCCCTAAACCAATGAATAGGGAGGCAAGTGTTGATGAAAAAGGCCAGGACTAGTATGGCAAGCAGGGAGAGAGCTGGCTGAGAGAGACACGGTCTGACTTTCAGCACTTAGGAGAAAAGATGCTTCCAGCTTGTTTTAGGGAATCTTGGGAGCTGTGATTTGGACTGGGTGCCTCTATTTCTCAGGGTCCAGGTCCCATGTGGTCCTTTAGAACTGAGAAGCAGGAAAGTGCCAGATCCATGAAGATGTTTCTTCTGAACTACGAGAAAATTGGCAAAGTTGGGAAAACTGACTTCCTTTGCTACCAAACGTCTTGTTTCCAGTGACTTTGTGGGAAAATAGTGTAGAAGATGATGTTCAAAACAGGTTCATCAAAGAAAATGTGAACTGCGAGTATTTGGTGGTGTTTCTGAAAAGGTTGCAGTGAGGCAAAGGCCCATCGTAGAAATTCCTCAAAGTCCAGATTCTTAGCAAGGAAATGGTTAACCAGTGAGAGACTTGGAAGGGCTCTGCACATGGCTGCATTTTATAGGACAATATGGAAGATGTTTTTAATAAGGAACAAAATCCTGAACAAATGGCCAAGGGATTATATGGTTTGCATTTGAAAGGTGAAAGGTTGCAGTAAAATGCCTTTTCTATAGCTAGACATGTGAGTTCAGGATGCCTGTGTGCACACAGGGGTGCATGGCATGGAGAGAGGGAAGAAAGGAAGAGGGCTGTGAGAATGTTTTCCTTGCGAGGGCTGTAGATTTGATCATTAACCACAACACTTCTCTGCCCTCCCCACTCCATCTTTTTGTCCATTTCTATCTCTATTTCGTTTCCCTGCTTATCTGCCCTTCTCTTTTCCTCCTTTGATTCTCTGTTTCTTTCCCATTACTTCTCCATTCCTGTAATCTCTTTGTTTTTCTCTCCTTTCCCCTGTCTCAACTTGTTTCCTGGACCTCTGTCCCTTCTCTGCCTCTGTCTCTGAATTTTCCTCTCTTTCTCTTTATCTCAGATATGTGTATCATAGCTCCAAGTGGATGGTGGCTGGCAATGCTGATTCCCCTGTGCCCCCAAGAGTTTATATACACCCCGATTCTCTGGCTTCTGGAGACACCTGGATGAGACAGGTGGTCAGTTTTGACAAACTCAAGCTCACCAATAATGAATTGGATGATCAAGGACATGTGAGTCAAAGAATCCTGTCTCCCCTTTCTTTCTCTCTTCCTCTGTTTGTTTTAGAGCTGGCTAGCCCCTGTCTTTTTCAAATAGGTAAAATAAGGAATCTCTGTGCCACTTTAAGTCATTTTAAGTAAGTAAGCATAAAAGTGTTTTTTTTTCCAGTTAAATTCCATTTATTACAAATCTAACATTTAGCAAACATCTGTTATACATCAAGTTGTGTTTACCAGACAAAGTCCTTGTGCTCCAGAGGCTTACAGTCTAGTCGAGGAGGCAAGACAGAAAAACAAGACAAATTAACCAGTGGTAAAAGAAATCACAACATTCAGTAGAATAACCCAAAGGCCATAAAACAAGAGAAACAAGTGAATGACAGTTTCAACTAATTTGTCAAGAATTTTTTTTTTATAGGGAAGACTAAATCTTAAGGTTTTCCAGGTATAACTGGAGCATGTGATACTATAAATATATCTTTGGCAGTGAAACATATATTGAATTTTCACTGAATGGCAGGACCCATACTGGGTGCTATGGGAAGATTGAATAAGTTAAAACCATTGCTTCCATCTTCAAGGAAATAACAATTTTCTGAAAGAGTGAAAACCCATATCTACCATTCACTCTCACATAACAAAATAATGTTCACATATTCAATAATGAATGCAAATAATAGAATGTAGAAATTTAAAGACAGCATGAATACATGCTGAAAATTTGAAGCTGGAGGGAATAACTAGTCACATGGCAGAGGTTCTGAGACCTTTTAGTGATATGTTGTCCATTGGTACTAGAGAAGTCATTCGGCATTATCCAATTGAAGCAAACATATTACTTTTACCATCCATGATAAGGATGTCCTGCTATTTGGTTCCATGTAATGCTATTTAATCGCTTAGTTCTTCCTGGCAAGTATACTGATTTCTAGTTTTCTGTACATCTCACCTCCACTCTGTCCTTTTCCTAGTGCTTCTACTTAGTGATATATTTTGCATGAGAGCAAAATGTGGGTTCCTTAAAGCCAAGCCTGGTACAAGTCCCCTTTTTATTTCAGATCATTCTGCACTCTATGCACAAATACCAGCCTCGAGTTCATGTGATTCGCAAAGACTTCAGCAGCGACCTTTCACCCACTAAGCCTGTTCCTGTTGGGGATGGAGTGAAAACGTTCAACTTTCCTGAGACTGTGTTCACCACAGTTACAGCCTATCAGAACCAGCAGGTAAGAGGTGGCCCTTGAGAGTCTTCTGCTACATCTCTTTTTAAGGCAAGAAATGCTTAGTCCTGCATGGCACTGAAGAGTTAGTATGAGAGAAAAGAGTTTTTCAGTACACACAAGGCATTGGTGATAACAATATGGTAGTGCCTAGTAACAGCTTACACCATCTAGGTTTAGATCAGAGACAAGATCTTGACTGAGAAGACCAAACCTATTAAATTATTTTTATGTCTCTCTGTACTTGCACCTGTGTTCATGATCTCTACTACATCCTGGCAAATGATCCTCATCATTTGGAATTCCTTTGCAAGTACTGAGGTTTGAGTCATGCCTTCTCTCTTATACACAATTTTCTGTGTATCCTTCCACCAGGCTACATCAAAGTCATCAAGCTATTGTGGGTCTATTTAAGACTCACCACTTCCACTTACACTTTCAGATTAAATTTACTTCTGTGTGACCACCAGCCACATCATAAGATCTGTAAGTTTATATCTGTAATACATTCATTCATTCCATAAATATTTATTGAGAACATACTATGTTCCAAGTTTAACAGAGAAATAGAGCTGATTAAGATGTATTTTTTGTTCAAGAAAAGAAGAATTTTTGTTGAATGAAAGACGTGTAAATACATAATGATAGGAAAATGAATTAACTCAATAACAGAGATGTAGGCAGAATGTTTCTTGGTTTGTGGAATAAGGTAAGTTTTCCTGGAAGAGTTGACACTTTTCTGATGTACACACACACACACACACACACACACACACACACACACTAGCCAGAAGAATGCAGGAGAAATATGTGTAGGAGAGGGGGAAGGAGAAGTCAAGTCTAGAATTACTGTGGGTATTCTAAACATGTTTTTTGTTTTTGTTTTTGTTTTTATATATTTTTTTGGAGGAAGGTGGCTAGGTGGACTTATAAGTGGTCTCACTTTACACAACTCCCTAAAAATTGCATAAGAATGCCATTTTTATTAATTGGATGATATTTAATTATTTGTCAAAATATGTAATTACAAAGACTCTGCAGTGAACCTTTCCAAAACAAAGAATTTTTTTGTTTATTTTGCTTGAAACTGTGCTTACTTTTATTTGGGGCCTATGGAAGCAAAGTGAGTGTACACTGTTATACTCAATACCTTTTGTGTTGGATACTCTGCTTCGTGCTCTAATAGTGAAAGCAATATATAGAAAAGCATTCATTTACTAATTCTTTATCAAGTGATTATTATGTGCCAGGCAGCTGAAGGTGAATTATGTAAGTATTGACTCAGATAAAAAGGGTATTTCTATCTTTCATGGTCCTTCTGCATAAGATTCCTTAGGTATTATTTACTTTCAGAGGAATTTGACATACAATAACCCTTAGTGCACTAAATGTTAAGTACTATACAGTGTTAGACTTCTCAGCAGCTGTAAAGTGTTTCCAACTTCAGATTTTCCTAGTGAATGCTACATTTCATCAAAAATAGAAGAAGAGCTTTAGTTTGGTTTGGGTGCTATTTAAGAAACTATTAAACTGTCTCAAATTCCTTAGATAGTAAAAATGCAGAAGCCATGGAGGATCCGTACAGAAAACTGTAATAATTAAGATTTTTCAAGCTCCGATACAAGATATAGCATCAATATAGACATGGACTTTGGAGCAACCAGAACTTTGGGATTAGTTCTGGCTCAGAAGAGGGGGAGTAAGAGTCTGAATTCTCTGAATAACTGATTAGACTTTTCTAAGAGTACTCCAGCCACCATTTAAAATAGTTAGTTTCTGATGAAGGCAGTGATGTCACAATAAATATTTCAACATCAGGATTTACTTTGTAGAACACTGAAGAACAAACATTCTACTGCCTTATTGAGATCAGTTATAGAGACCAGGAGAGCCAGTATTGTAACCCAAGTTGAAACTAGAAAGCTACAACTCACTTTGGCAATGAAAGAGGACCAAGCATGGATTTTTGACAGCCTCTTCACATCCTCTACCTTCTTTCACAGATAGTGTTCTAGCACATGAGTACATTCTATCATAGAAATATTTTGTTTACATCTGGGCTGAAGTGGGAGCAGGATACCATGGTTAAGATCATGAAATTTGGCAGCAGATAAACTAGGTTTGATTTCTGATCCTTTCATTGACACTGTGTGGCATTAATTCCTTTCAACTTGTGTTTCCGGTCTTGAAAATGCACCTACCTCATAGAGCTATGAGGACTACCTAAGGGAACGTGTGTAAATTCACAGATACAAACCTGACATCTAATTAATAGTAGTCAGCCTACATTGCTCCTTGGCTGGGTCTGAACAGGCATGAAAAGTGGGGCATAGAAGCAATTTTAAAGAATAAATTGCTTATTAAGGAAAAAGTGCATTGTTGGAAATTGGAGGAGCTGCAATGGCTCTCAAAGGAATTATAATCCATAGGTAACTACTTTGATCTCTCTGTGGTCATGTCATATTGTTGAATTCATGATGTGCTGACATTCAAAATAGATGCGTCATACTCAATTCTGCCCATTTGGGATCAAGATGACAGCTTTTGCCTGTTTAACAAGCCTCTAATCCCTGGATAAATCAACAAGCATGCTTATTTAACATTCCCTTTGGCTGTGCAGATATGATTTAATATAATACAGTAACTTCTAGTAATACAAAATAACCTTGAGTCTTTCCCCCAGGGATCCTGAAGTTTGCATCCTGTAGGTCAGAGCTGTTACCTAACTATACTTTTCAGACTTGTTCTGAAGATGCCAGGTAGCATAAATTTTTCTCTTTTGTGAGCTATTTTCACCTATGACTGTGTTTTTATTCTTCATAACCTTCTGGAATGAGAACAATCAATATGGCAAAATTATTTACTTCATCTATTTCTTTTTAAGGAAATGGTTAGTAGGCCTGTGAAACAGTAAAGAGAAAAAAATTTAGTGGTAGGTCCTTAGTGTTCTCAGGAACTTGTTTGGGGAAACACTGAAGAAAAGACAATAGAGGGAATGTAATGGAAATGGAACATTACCCTGACTTTCTAATGAAAAGCACTGTCCTGCTTCACAGACAGCAATGAACTAGACATTCGGAGACCTGGGTTTTAGTCTTAAATTTTCTACTAGCTACACACGTTGCTCTGAGCAAGTTGTGTTTTTTTTTACAATCATCACACTTCAGTTTCTTCTCTTAGAAAATGAGGAATTGGCCTGTGCTTTATAAGGTCCCTGCCAGCTCAGGAATTCTAATTTATCCCTCTTTTTTTCTGCATGATTTTTAATGAGGATTGGGAGCAATTGTTCTCAAACCAATACAATCAACACGATTTTCAGCTACTGAAAATTATTACAATGTTCATGTCTGAAAATTGTTTTTATTCACCAGATAATCTATACCAATACATTTTTAATAAGTCTACACTTGAAAGGTATGAACATGGTGTTTTGTAAATAAGATATTCCCCAATATACTGTTTATTTGTGACTCTTTTCAGTTCTCTTGCTGTTTTTATTTTTTGTTTGTTTGTTTTTTGGGATAGGGTCTCGCTCTGTCAACCCAGGCTGGAGTGCAGTGGTGTGAACATGGCTCACTGCAGCCCTGGCCTCCTGGGATCAAGCCGTCCTCCTGCGTCAGCTTTCTGTGTAGCTGGGACCACAGGCGGGTATCACCATGCACATCTAATTATTTTGATTTTTTTTTTAGAGATGGGATCTCATTTTGTTGCCCAGGCTAGTCTTGAACTCCTGGGCTCAAGCGATTCTCCTACCTCGGCCTCCCAAAATGTTGGGATTACGAGTGTGAGCCTTCCGTTGTTAAACACCGTGTTCCTGCTAACTTCCATCTTGTCACCTAGGTTGAACACCTGGCTGTCACAACATCCAGTCTGCCACTAATGTATTTTGCTTCTACTGATAGAATATTTTCTTCTTTCTAATCTAATTGATTTTGCCCTTGTTCTGTTCCTGCCTTGCCCCGACCTTGGGTTCTTATGATAGCTTCCAGTTAGGTCACCTGGACTGCAAGCTTAATGTCTCACAAGACATCCTATACATCATTGTAAAGCACAGCGATAATTGCACCATTTCTATGCCAAAAATTGTCAATGACTCCTCAGTGCCTAGGGAGTCAAGTCCTGGACCCCGAGCCTTTCCGATAGTGTCCTCTGTAGCTAAAAACCAACTACATTTCTAGGCTCAATTTCTGTTATTCCTCCTCACACATCTACAAGAGAGTTGCAATCTGGTCAGATTTTTACTGTTGCCTGAACTTTGTTGCATCCTTGCCTTTGTATGTCCCTTTTTCTTTTCTGGGAATGCCCTTCACTTTCATTTTTATCTGTCTTGATTCCTTCTACTCTTCAAAAATTCAGTGAAAATACCATCCCCTACCACTTCCTTCCTTTTTTTCAGCTGCAAATGAGCTCTCCCCAGTTAGAACTGTTAGGGGGCTGCACTCTCTCACGACCTCATCACATTGTAACTTTGGCGTGCATCCCCACTCTTTCTCTTGATATTTTGAGCTTTTTAAGAACAAAAGTTGTACCTTTTACAAATAAAGAGTATGATGTAGAAAACCTGAAGTTGGGAGTTAGGAGACTTGAGTTCTAGACCCAACTCTGCAGTTGACAGACGGTACTACTTTTGACAAATCACTCTACCTTAGTATTCTCATTTACAAATTGATGATTTGGTCTGAATCAGTACTAGTCTATGGAGAAGGTTTTATGGTCCACTGAAAAATGAGAAAAATATACAAATATAGAGACTTTTATGAATGTAGACTCTCAATTTAATAGACTTTATTTTATTTTGTCTTTCCTACTTTTTAGATATAAAAATGTCACTATTTTATGAAATTATGAGACAGGAGAGAGTAGATAGGTGTTAACTGTCTCCATTTGGTAGAATGAAAAATTGGGATGTAATGTTGATTCCTCAAATGATGGGAGGGGGATTAGAATTGGCCTAAAAAATTCTGAAGCACATCTCCATAATTCTAAGATATTTGTGTCTGACCTATATTGCATAGCACTGAATATATGTGGTTGGCAAATGACTGAAAGGAAACTGAATGAATGATTAGCTGACACGACTCTATCACTGGTTCCTTTATATATCTGGGGTTCTTTTTCTTTGGATGTAAGTAGTAGTGAAGAGAGCTTTTCTATTTTCATGGAATATGTTATGCTTTTCTTTCCCCATTTTCCATTCCTTCCTTCCATCCTTGCTTACTGACCGATAGACTCTTAGGGCTGCTAGCATACTGAAGTTATTATTACTATTATTTGCTCTCTATGTGCCAATTTGGCAGACCTGTGGCAGAGAGAAAGGTGCAGCATGCCCAGAATCTCTTCATGGGGAATAAAGTGGTAGATGTGGGAATAAAGGTGACTCAACACTTCATGCTTTTTCGTAGAAGAATCTGACGCCAACACATTCTCACAGAATTAGCAAGAAATTTCCATTGCAAAGCCTTTGTCTTCTCTAAGGGAAAAAGAATGCTGAACGTTGATTTTTGTTTTCAAACAGGAAACTAGATTTCAAAAAGACATGGCCTTGTTCTCCCCAGGTAACACAGTCTTATTTCTTGATGAGAATTGGCTACATGAACCAGATAGGAAGTCGGAAACCACATCCAGGTTTGTGCGAGCAAATCCAATAGGATTTCTGAGCCCCTCATTATGGTCTAAACTAGAGAGCCGTTTTGCTGGCTCAAATCAGTGTGGAATTTTTTTCATATGGGCTAAGGTTTTTTGTTTTGTTTTGTTTTGCCCCCTATGGAAAACCTTTCAAGCAATATAGTATGAAATAAAAATAACGTAGAGTGTTAATAAGAGAAGGCCCTTTCAGCCTTGGTACTGTAAAACCATACTCAGGATATTCAAGTTTCATTTCCTTTTCAGGTTGTGCTATTTATGTCTGCCTGGTGCACTGTGAAGTATACCTCATTTATTAACTGCCTCCATGTTACTAGGCAAGAAGTCTGTGACAATGATTAACATTAATGGTGGCAAGTCGGCAACCACCCCCTTATGTGCCTCAGTGTTCTATAATTCAAACTATACAAATTAGTATAAGGTTACGGAAATAAAATCTGTAAAGTAAAATGCTTTTACAACCTCTGTATTTTCCTTGTCTTCTCATTATCATTGGGCAAAGTTTGGACATGTAGATTAGTAGACTTGTTTTAGTCACACAGGAGGTAGTACTAATAGACCTTGTTCTCTTAGTATAGGATTTTTGTCTCTAATGCCTCTAGTGAAAGCAAATAGAATCAAGAGCATTGTTTGGTCTACATTCTCTAAAACTTATCATGGTTTTGGGATTCTTGATCCCTAGCTCTCAAATCATCATTTACTCATTCACTCGCTCATTGAATAAATATTCATTGAGCATGTCACACTAGATTCTGCTTAATTAAATGGTGTACAAAATAGACATGGTTCCTACCTGTGGTCCAGGGGGAGTTACATTTAATAAACATATAAATACAAAAATGCATGTGTAATTACCAATTGGGCTAAGAGCAAAGATGGAATTTAAAAGGGTGCAGTTAAGAAGAGTAGCAGAATTATCCTATTTTGGAGAGATGATCAGAGATCTCTCTCAGGAGATAACATTTTGACTGAGACTTAGGACGAGGAGTCAGGTATGTGCAAAGTAGAGAAATGCGCATTTCAAATCTGGTTGTAGTGCAAATGTGAGTAGTCTGAACACAGAAGGGGCTTGGCACAGTCCAGCACTGGGAGCATCTCAGTCTGGCTGAGTTGCTCAGTCTGCCCTGAGCCTGTGGATCAAGGCAAGGGAGTGTGAATGGGTTGGAGAGGCAGGCCAGAGTAAGGGCCTGCTGGCTCTGCAAGGCTGGGCAAGGAATTTGAATTAAATTCTGAGTGGCAGTGGCCACTAAACAGAATGACATGGTCCAGTTACATGTTAACAAAGACCAATTGGGGTGCTGGGTAGGGAAGAGGTTGTACAGGGATGAGAATGGAAGAAAGAAGTTCAGTTCTAATGCCACCTAGAATAGTTCAGTCAAGAGATGATGACATGGGCTAAAGTTTCTGGAATATGTGTCATTCTTTCCCACTTTGATATTCATGCTTCCATAGGGCCTTTCTTTAAAAAAACTTTAAATTAAATTTGATTTTAAGTTCCAGGATACATATGCAGGATGTGCAGGTTTGTTTCATAGCTAAACGTGTGCCATGGTAGTTTGCTGCACCTATCAACCCATCACCTAGGTAGTAAGCACCACATGTATTAGCTATTTGTCCTGATGCTCTTCCTCTTCCACTCCCTGACAGGCCTCAGTGTGTATTGTTCCCTTCCCTGTGTCTATGTGTTCTCATCATTCAGCTCCCACTTATAAGAGAGAACATGTGGTGTTTGGTTTTCTGTTCCTGTATTCATTTGCTTAGGATATTGACTTCCAGCTCCATCCATGTTCCTTCCAAGGACATGATCTCATTCCTTTTTATGGCTGTGTAGTATTCCAGGATGTATATGTATTACATTTTCTTTATCCGGTCTATTATTGATGGACATTTTGATTGATTCCATGTCTTTGTTATTGTGAATAGTGCTACAGTGAACATACACATGCATATATCTTTATAATAGAATGATTTCTATTTATTCTGGTTCTAGGTATTTGAGGAATTGCCACACTGTCTTCCACAATGATTGAACTAATTTGTATTTCCACTGACAGTGAAAAGTGTTCCTATTTCTCCACAGCCTTGCCAGCATCTGTTGTTTCTTGATTTTTATTTATTTTTATTGTTTATTTCTTTATTCTTTTTTTTTGGAGACAGAGTCTCATGCTGTCATCCAGGCTGGAGTGCAGTGGTGCAATTTCAGCTCACTATAGCCCCTACCTCCTGGGTTCAAGCAATTCTCCCACCCCAGCCTCCCAAGTAGCTGGGACTACAGGTGCACGCCACCATGCCTAGCTAATTTTTTGTATTTTAAAGTAGAGATGGGGTTTCAGTATGTTTCCCAGGCTGGTCTCAAACTCCTGAGCTCAGGCAATCCACCTGCCTCAGCCTCCCAAAGTACGAGGATTACAGGCGTGAGCCACCATGCTTGGCCTCTTGACTTTTTAATAATCACCATTTCTGACTGGCGTGAGATGGCATCTCATTGTGTTGACTTGCATTTCTCTAATGATCAGCGATGTTGAATTTTTTTTCATGTGTTTGTTGGCCACATACATGTCTTCTTTTGAGAAGTGTCTGATCATATCCTGTGTTACAGAGTACCTTTCTTAAGAAATGCTTCCTTTGTTCCTTTTCCTTCTCTTGTGTTTTCATTAAAATCCTACACATCTTTCAAGGCCTGGCTCACATGCTGTCTCTAACATGAAACCCCAGAGCCCTTCAACATGGAGTAATTCCTACTTCGTCTAAGCTCTCAGGCTACTTTGCCTTTATTGTGAACTTTATGACCTTCTTTTTTATATTGTAATTGTTAGTGCACGTCTGCTTCTTTCTTCTAGATTATAAGCTCCTTGAGGAAGAATGGATGACACATAGCTATACACTGGCTGTACACCACTCTGTCACCTGTATTGCTTGTCACACTGCTTTGCACACAGAAGGCACTTGATGATAAATGATAAGTGGCACAACCATGCTCTTCATAAAGCTCTCTAATTCTCACATTAAAAGCTTTAAAACAAGTGCACAGATACTGTTTTTTCTAACATTTGAGGCATTTGCTATTAAATTTCCATGCATACCCATTGACCTGGGATCCAATGAGCTGTGGGAAATATATTTTCAACCATTTCTCCCAGGCCCATGAAGTTGAGTGCTGTTATATTTACAGGGGTCTGTGGAGACCCCCAAAACATGGCATCACAGTCATGTGTCAGAAATCCCTATCATAAATGAGTTGGACAGGATAAACCAACTTGAAAGAGAAAATAAAATATTATAACCCAAACTTGAAAAGAAAATATGGTGCATGGTTTATTGCTGTGGATTATGGAGGAAGAAAGAACTGATTTTAAGTCAACACAGAAAAGCAGTGACACTCTTTAAACTCAATACAGTATTCATATGGCAGACACTCAACTTTAGAAAGTCAAACCTTTAGGGTCCTGCTCTGGTCTATAAAATACATGCAAAATTGCTTTGCTACATTATTAGTGCTGCATAATTAGTGTGCAATTTTAAAGGCAAGGAATATTTAGGGAGAAAAATAACTTTGAAGCCTTGAAGACTCTTTCAAGTCAGAGTCTGTTCGTCAGAATCTCACATTGCTTTAAAAGACCTTTAAAGACTGCGGTCTTGGGAAATTCCACTCTGATAAAATGAGGTGAAAGAGAACTAGGAAAGATTTGCAATGTAGGAAACAACTTGAGCTGTCTTGGTGATGAGTTCTGCAATTATTAAAAATATGAAGATGATCTTAAATAATGAGATTCCCTTATTTCTAGAATCACCTTGCACTGAGAGTGCCTTCCTTCTTTCCTGAGCTCCCTAGCACCTATCCCTAAGTCTCCATTGCTCGAATGTAGTGAGTCATTAACAATTGGTGCAGACACAAAGGTACCAAGACTGAAAGTGGAAACACTAGAGTGCATATGGAATATGTTGTTCAGGCTTGTTCTAGTCTACAGGCATGAGGGCAATGTATACAACCATGGCAGGGGTTGCCAGAACTAAGATAGGATGCAATGGATGGGGACTTATGCGTTAAGTGGAGGTTGAACCACATGTCCCCTGAGGACCAAGCTGGTGACACAATTGGATGTGCTAGGTTGGTCAGCCTTATGAAACTGGCTCTTTATTTCTGATTTGCTTGTGATTCTTGGAGACTGGATGACATGTACTGCATCCTGCCCCGTTCAGTCTCACATTGTGGATTTTCCTTTGGCTAAGACCCGGAAAAAATCTGCTTTTTCTGTCCTTTACATGAACATTTCAGGTCATTAAATGAATAATTTCTAGTGGTAGGAAAGGCATGCCTTCAGTGAAATGGCAAATGCAGTCAAGTTTTGGGGTCTTTCAGGCTGAGGCAGATTGTCTGGTGGTCTGATTGCACCTAACTGAATTGACTGAGTCCATTATTAATTATTAACTCACTTGCACATAATTTGTTTACCGATTCATTCAACAAGCATTTTTTAAGTGCCTCCTGTGTGTCATGTACTATGGATATGACCATTGACCAGTTTTCCATTTCAATATCTGTCTAGGCAAGTGATTTATCACCACTCTGGGGCAAGGAAGGTGAGTAGAAGAGAGTTTATAGAGTCACATACTGGGCAAACTTTAGTTTTTATAGAGAAGTGAGTCAGGTGGGTCAGACATCTGTGTGCCAGGCCAAGTTCTATATCCAGCTTCAAATTAAATCTCAAGCTGAAAGGAAATTAAGTAAAAGCAACAGCTGTTATTAAAAAAGTGATTTTTGTAATTTTCTAGGAGTACTAAAAAAGAAATCAGTTAATATAAAAGCAATTCATACTTATTTGTTTGTTTCTAGATTACCAGATTAAAAATTGACCGAAACCCTTTTGCTAAAGGATTCAGAGATTCTGGGAGAAACAGGTAAGAATCACCGGGGAAGAGGCACTTCTTTTCTATGTGACATTACTTCCTTCACATCCTGCTGATGGCTGATGGTTCCTGCCTTTTAGAAAACACCTGTATGCTCCGCCACTGTGTACACTTCAGCAAAGAGAAATGGATAGCTAACCTAAGAATCAAATTCTTTGTTGCATAGCCTAAATCACCACATCAGATCCCTCATGCTGTGTTCTTCCCTGTGTCATATTTAGTAACTGAGTCACTTAAAACAAGTTTTATGGTAATTTATTATCATTAAAAGATTGCCATTTTTTCTCTGATATGTATTTGTAGGTGGCTTCAGCACCTGCAGTGATATCTCATCTATTTCGCATTACCAGGAAACAAGGAGTTGTAGACAAATAACATTTTTTCCAGAAAATTACTCCCTTAAGAGCTAAAACAGTGTGAAAAAAAATGTAACTGCTTTTCTCCTGGGAAATAGTTCCAAAATATATCAGATGCTTCCTGCTTTAGAAAAGAGAGTTTATAGAACCCCCCTTTCTTGATGACTTAGTCTCAGTCATTATAACTAGGTTATTATATAGTGAATCTCTTAAGAATTGCTGAAGTTTATAGGACTATTTGCTCCTGCTATAAATGTCCTTACAGACTGTGTCATTTCTCTGGATGATACTTCTTTCTGTTCTCTAAATTCTTTCTCACTCCTCCTATGTAAAATTAAAAGCTGTTACCTATGGAAAGTTAGGAGAGAATCAAAATGGGTCGGGAAACCAGCTGTATCTAAGATTATGCAATCAGAAAATTTCATCTTATATATACAATATTGAATTCACAAATGTGACAC
This sequence comes from Macaca mulatta, assembly GCF_049350105.2. Classification (NCBI taxonomy): domain Eukaryota; kingdom Metazoa; phylum Chordata; class Mammalia; order Primates; family Cercopithecidae; genus Macaca; species Macaca mulatta. Next base: position 121,403,437 of record NC_133406.1, read on the forward strand.
ATCTGTCTCATAAAGTGCGTAGGCTTTGCAATGACTATTTTAATAGATTTTTTCCCATAATTTGAGGGCATTTATTTACATTCAAATGACAGATTACCAGGAGTTATCTTCAGTATTCTCTCTGTAAGAGTTTTCAAATCAACCAAAAACTTTTATTTAAAAACATTTTGTGAAATGTGCAGTGCATTATATTAGATCCAGATTTATGCTAAAAATCAGTTATGGCAATCATTTTCTTTACAAAATGATTTATGAATCACTTCTCTACTACATGTATGTATGTTTAAAATATATTTAGATTTGAATAAAATTGTATTTACCTCAGAATTTTAAAAAATTATATGTACCGAGAAAAGTAAAAATCACTTAAACTTCCAGCTTGTGGATGATAAAATTGAGCAATATATTTTTGGTCAAGCAACTACTAGTTAGTGGCAGAGCACAGTAGAACTCAGGCATGTGGACTACATGCCAAATGCTTTTTCCTTTCGATCATTCGTTGTTTATAACAAGACAGAGGCCCTCATTTTCAAAATTTAGCCAGTGAGGAATGAATACCTATTACTTTCATTTCAGATGGCCCGTCCTCTTCCATCCCATTAGCTTATTTTACATGTCCAGGTCAGCAGAATGTGCTTGCAAGCCATTTCCTGTTGCCTTTTTTCCAAGGTGTTCTGCACTGTGGGCTAACTGAAGACCTTGTTAGTGATAAGGAGATCAAAAATAGAAACTGGCCTTTTGTAGAGAAGCCCCTAGACCTGTCTTGGTGGTGATTCTTTGGGGCAGGACTTTCATGACAGGCTATTTCTGGAGGCAGGCCATGGTATGCAAGGGCTTTTAAGACCTTTAGCTTGGAGTACATGGATAGATTTTTCAGGAGTTTCAGATATTGTAGGTAAGGTTGTGTTTAGATGAATAGATGTACATTTTTCCTGGAGAGAGGTCTATACCTTTCTTCAGATTTTCAAAAAAGTCTTAAAGTTAAGAATTTCTGCTCTAGATACAACTTTCTCTCTCTCTTAAGGGTTCCAGCCTACTGGTGTTAGTTATTAAACTACTTCTTTCTTTTTCCTTCCTTCTGTATGTCCAATAGCATTTAGTATTTGCTTATTTTATTCTTGGCGCTTGAAATATTTTATTTTCTTTGCTTTTTTTCTCCCATTTGAGTCCGTGTTTTTCAGAGTTTTTGTTCATTTTTCTAAAGTTGAATTTGATTTCTAAATAAGTACTTTCCTATGAGCAGTCACCCATTCCTTGGAAATTGCCATCTGAATGTACTTTGACCATTTGTTGTCTGCACTGCAAAGGCATCGAGAAATATGTAGGTCAATTGTTGATAAATGCGAAGAAGAAAAATAAATCAGATTAAGAGGTAGAGTGAGAGGTGGAGACATTTTTACAGGGTGAATAGGGATGGTGTCTCTGATAAGATGCCATGAATGTTGCAAAAGAAACTGCCAGCTATGTACTCTGGGGCAGTGGAAACAGCGAGTGCAAAGATAGATGTGTGCCAGGCATGTCTATGATACATCAAGGAGGCCCTGTGACTACAAAGCATGACCCCTGCACAGGAACATGACTGAGCATCATGAGAATGAAGGTGCTGAGGCATGATTTATAACAGAAAAGTAGGCTAGATAAGCGAGTGTTGACCAGCATTAGATCTATGTTGTAGGAAATAGAGCCACTCTTTAACTTTGAGAATTAGACTGTTGTATCTTGAAGAATTTGCTGTTGGCTAGGAATTGTGATGACATCTCAGTTCAAGTACTGAGGCCCTCATTCCTCTACTGGCCTGAAGGCTGGTGACTGTCTTACTGTTCAGGGTGGACAGTTATGTGTGTGTCCTTCCTAATGAGCTCTATTCTCTCTAAGGGCTCCAGGAAAGCAGAACTATGGATCCTCATTAGCTCATTTCCCTGCATTATTTATTTATTCTTTTCTGATAGCATGGGAATTCTTCATTATGTTCCATCAAAATCTGAGGGCTACTTTAAGTACTATCAGAAATCTTATCAGTTAACTTACTGTGTTCCAGACCTTTAATTATGTTTTCTCTAATCTTGAAAACAACTTGTATTTTACAAATGAAGCAATTGAGGCTCAGAGAGGTTGGGCAGTTTTCCTACTGTCACATAGTAAAGCTGGAGCAGGTATTAAAGCCGACTCTGCCTGACTTCAAAGCCTGAATGCTTTGTGCTTTATCATGCTAACAGTTTACACTTGGCTTATCTTCAACAGATATTGAGAACAGAATCCCAACTCTAAAAGGCAGAATCCTACCTCTTAATCTGTGTAAAAACACTATTCAAGTCACCTAGAACATTTGCTTTTCCAAGTAACACAAACTATATATTCTTAGTTTGTCTTCGTAGTCTACTCCCCGTGACTTCATTATCAACTTTCTATCTCCGTGTAAATAAGTGTTTTCCTAGTAGACAATGGGAAGCCAGCCTGACTTTCCCTAGCAGATGAAACTATGACATTGAAGTCATGTGTCTCATGATGGGGCAAGGATGAATTACTAAAGATAGAAGCCATTTTTGTCCTTTAGCATTCTGGAAAACTGGATTAAAATAAATTGTTAAGGCAAGTAAGGGGGTCCTTGTATTTTTCTCTTTAAATATCTCAAAATTACCTGATAATCACACTTTAATTCTCACTGACGACCCACAGGATCTGATGAGGGCAACAATTATTAATGCCACTTTGCAGGTGGGAAATATTGATAGATGAGGATATAGAGAATTATTTGCAAATCTTCTGGGATCTTGTGGTTCTGCGCCAGAATCAGGACCCAGTTCACCACCTTCCATCCAGCACCTCATCTATTGCCCTTCCGTGGTAAAAAAGAAAATTCTAATTTTAAAATTTTAAATCTAAGATCTTCCCCATGCATTTTAGACATCAAGTGACTCATGCAGAGGAGCACGGTTGATGAGTTGCATATAAATGTACCCAAAACATACGGATTGTATTTCCTTTAAAAACACATGGGCTTAAAAATTAGGGGGGAAAGTGCTTGTCCAATGTTTTTTGGTTTTGCAGAACACAAAACATTTGTGGAAGACTTTGGAGTTACAGAGTTTGCCAAACCTCAAACCAAAACATGTTCAGGTTTGTCAATCTCAATACATCCTAGTACAATCCAGAGGCTCAAGAAAGAGGAATGAGAAGAAAGATGGGGAGGACGCAGCCACCCACAACACTCTCCTCAAATGCCTGTGAGAGTCTCTCTCAGCCCATAAGCCTCTCACACTCAGAACCATCCGAGTGTGGCCCCCTGGCTGACAGCTATGTCCTCTGAAGTGTAGAAAAGAGTGCTTGAAGGACCTGTGGCTGAGCATACTAGCTTCCCATTTTTCATATGTTGATGTAAAGAGACATCCGACTGGGTGCGGTGGCTCATGTCTGTAATCCCAGCACTTTGGGAGGCCGAGGCGGGTGGATCACCTGAGGTCAGGAGTTTGAGACCAGCCCGGCCAACCGGGTGAAACCCTGTCTCTAGTAAAAATACAAAAATTAGTCGGGCAAGGTGGTGTGTGCCTGTGATCCCAGCTACTAAGGGTGCTGAGACAGGAGGATCGCTTGAACCTGAGAGGTGGAGGTCGCAGTGAGCCGAGATCATGACACTGCACTTCAGCCTGGGCAACAGAGCGAGACTCTATCTCAAAGAAGAAAACAACGATAACAACCACAACAACAAAAACAAACCAGGGATATCCTTGGAGAAGTCCTCCTGGCTTCTAGCCCCATCACTTTCTCATTCCTCTAAATGGGAACCAGATCTGATTGGTGAGTCTGGAAGAAGGAACTTCCCAGATTCTTGCCTGCTTACCTGCAGAACATACATTCCCAGCTGTCTTTCCACTATGTGGAAAGTCTAGCAGAGGAGGCCTACATTTCTGGGGCATCGGCTTATTTCAGGGGAGTTCTAGCCAGGTCATTCAGCCTTCTCACCTATGCCACAACCCCCAAATACCTTTATCTATAGTGAAAATGGTATTCTGGTCTCCATGGCATTAGGCTCCTGTGCCTTCCACAGAATAGATTCTGAGCTTGGGTGAAATAAGAGGTGATATTCATTGGACTGTGTAAGACCCCAGTGGGAGCCCCAGTGAGTTCACGTTTCAGCCCTGTGGTGCCACCGTCATTAGAGCCTGTTGTAGTTCTCCCTGCTCCTTTAGGAAGTGTCAGGTGAGAAGCATGGGAAGGGCTCCACCCTTCAGACTTGACTTATGGAACTGCTACTTTCCATTACCAAGTAATTAAGCCTCTGATGAGAAGTCTTCACTGGGAGCATGCATGCATGTGTATGTGTGTGAATGTTGAGTGTGCGTGTGTGTAAGTAAACCTGTATATGTGTGTGTGTCTATGTGTGTTTGTATAAGTATTGTAAGTATTCATATATGTGTGAATATGTGTGTGAATGTGTGCATGTATAAGTATACCTGTATATGACTGTGTGTGTGTGTCTGTGTGTGTGTGAGAAAGAGAGAGAGAGAGAGAGGAGTGGGTGTATGTGTGTGTTCACATTGTGGGGAAGAATAGCAGATGGCCATTTCTTCTGGAGTGAAATCACTGACAGATTTTGCTTCCAGGCATTGTGTCTGCAATGGGAGGGAAATTGTTTTTTTTATTTTTTTCTAAGTTGTTTCTACTTCTAGATTTCTTAGAAATTGTGTGGCCTGAATCTGGCTTTGGGTGTGTGTGTGGGAGGGGGCAGTGTTCACCTGTTATCAGGCCTATAGCTCTCAGACACAATATCCAGGGTTGCCTCTGGAAGACTTCTCCTACTGGGGGAGACAGTAACACTTGACCATTTTCAGGAAAAAATAGCTTTTCTCAGCTTGAGTTTTGTTTGTTTGTTTTTGTTTTTTGTTTTGTTTTTTGTTTTTTTGATCTTGTGCTCTGTGTTCCTGGGCTCTCCCCTCTACTACAATATAAGCTCCTTGAAGACTGGGACTGTACCTATTCCAGGTTTCTGTTCTTATATTTTTGTTTTTCATGGTGCCAGGAATACAGAATAAAATAGTAATTTTTCAATTAGCTACAAAACAGTAAAAAGGTGTTGATGAGTGGCACAGAATATAAAAACCAGGAGCATTAGAGAGAGAAAGCCCTATCCCAACCAGGGGGAAATCAGGTAGAGCAGCAGTGAGGAGCTAGTTTTGAATACCACATAAGGAGGGAAGAAAGAGCAAATCTCTAAACAGGCTTAGCTTAAAAATTAATGACAATTTTGATGAAAGTCAGAGACTGACTGCTGCTGTAAGACATTGATTTAGCCTAACTGCAGATTAGACACACATACCCTTGAGGCCCTCTGATCTGGCTCTGGATAGCTGGGGCATGTCTGTGTATTTCTGGCTCCCTGGAGGAGGATACCTAGCAATTTTCAGTGCCTGCGAGCTTCAGAAAAGAAGTGGTTCCCAGAGACTGAGTTAAAGCAAAATGAAGTTTGGTTGAGAAAGGCCATGCAGTAGTGAACCAAGAGGTAAAATTATGTCTTTGAGGATGGCCACCCCAATGGGGAACCTGCACCAAGGAGAAGACAAAGATCCTGAAGCTGAAGAGGGGCAAGAGTCTTTGCGCTGGGTCTAATTTTCGAAAAGCACCCCTGGGAAGTGCATGTGCACGCATACCTGGAGAGTCCACCGTGCTCAGCTAGAGGGAGCATGACAACTGCCAAGACCCTGCACATGAAAGAGATAACCAAAGAAGTAGAAGGAAAGAGACTTTGCATCTTTCGTCCCACATCTGATGTGAAAGCTTTGTCCTTGATGGGGCGGCTGCCAAGATTTTACAGAAAGCACAAGTCAGCTTGGGAAATTTTATATAATTCTCAGGGACTTCCTTCAAAGCAAACACACACATAAAAATAAGATGATTAAGATTGTGGTCCGTCTGGTTAGTGAAAGGTTCTATGAACTTGTCTTAAACGTGCTATGGAGTGAAAGACTCTGGGATTTCCTCTGACAGAGCCTTCATCCTGTCTGTGACCTTGGGTTTTACCCTTACTCCTAGCCTCCATTGCATCTAGTACAGCTGCAGGCAGGACTGTCCCATCTGACACAGTTTCCTCCAGATATTTCCAGCTGGCATGATACCCCAAAGCCACTGCTGTTGGTCTCACAATAGGGCCCAAGTGGAATGGCCCTTCTCTAGCCCAGGGAATTGGTACAACTTCTTAGGAGGGTATGTTTTTCTCTTTGAAATCCACCATTGGAGGCCTGAGCCAGAACACTCAAATTCTATAACTTAGAACCTATCACAAAGGAGTCAGTGGCAGGCTCTGTATCACAAGGAAGTTTTTTTTTTTTTTTAAATGGGTAAGTAGTTTTAATGCATTGTCCCCCACTGAAGAAACAATAGGGCTTGCAGGATGAGGCGCAAGAAGACATCTGAGTCTGAGCTTATATTCTTAGAGTGTTTGCAGCCAGCAGTGCTGTTTGCTGGGAATGTGGCTGGTGGCAGTCCTTCTTGGTGCCTAGTGTCCTTTTACATAACATGTCAGAGGATGCTGATCTAAAAATGGAGCCACTCATTGCATTACGGGAATGGATATATTTGCTCACTGAAAAAGGATGTTTAATGAGGTTGATACTTAACCTGAGAGAAATAATTTCTCTCTAATGGTGGTGGAGAAAATATTTGGGAGCAAAGAACTTTCTCGTGACCACCTCTTCAGCAGCTGCTGTCCCATGGCCATGTTTATAAAGAACCACCTCTCTTGGGCACAAATAGGAGTCCCCTGTTGGAGGGCCAGCCCCTCCTCACAACATCCAATAATAGAAGGTGGAATGTAAGGTGAGGAATCAAAGTGCCTAATATTAACAGGAGGAAAAGAAGGGACAAGGAAAAGTCGGCTAGAAATTAATCCCAGGGCCAGTTTATTTTTGCTGAAATCTGAAACAACTTGTCTTTGGGGGTAGGAGGAGAAAGGGTATACAGAGGATCTCAGTTAAAATTTGCTGATAGAGTTCTCTATTATACCAAGTAACTCAAATCTTATCTATACCTTTATCAGTTAAGTTAAACATAAAAAAATACTGTATTTATAGGTCAAAAATGGCAAAATGCTAGCAATTTCATACAGTTTAACGTCATACATTTATTTTTAGCCATTCAAATAATAAGTATACAAACAATAGTAATAATTATTTCATAGAGTATCTGTGGTCCAAATTGTCCATTTTAATCTCCAAGTTGATGATGTCAATGCAACATTTCCCATTTTACTGATGGTAAGACTGAACACGATGAGGTATTAGCTTTCAGAATTTGTAAATCCAGCTAATGACAGCCTACAGATAATGATTTAACTCTCTTCTGCTAGGCATAGCTTGCTCATCAACAGAAATTGATCTTTGTCCACCTCTGGCTCCCTGTCACTCCTGAAGGCTCATATAGTGAGCTTAGAGTCAGTAAACTGACCACTTGTCTTTAATTCAACCAGCATGACATCTCAAGTGTCTACCTCACTTTCAATTTCTATATTTTCATTTGGTTTCCTTAAAGCCATTGGGTATATTTTTCCAGCCAATCTCTTTCTGCTCTTTCCTGGCAATCTTACCAGCCCCCACAAATTTTGCATACCCTTTTGTTATCCCTGGCATGGGTGCCTTCTTCCATTTAGCAGATCTAAGGAAGCAATACGTGCTGGACACTACATCAGGTTCTACCACATCTACAGTTCAAGATAGCTGGCCCTGTGCTGGATTCTGGCAGATGATCCAGCTGGACTCCTGCTTTTCATGCAGGCCATAGCTGTTTATCATATTCCTTGGCTTGTGGTCTTTTAGCCAGTACTTAACATTTTTTTCTGCCTTATTTGTTCTCCCTCCCTTGTCGTGAGCCTTTTCCACCATTGTCCTCCTGGCTGTGTGAACTTTCCAGAGAAAATTGGCAATCATTTTGTTATATGTGGCTTTTGCCCAGGGATGGTGTCATCGAACAGAGGGACGTCTTTTTAATGGCCAACATATTGGAGTCTGAAATCTCTGCAAGATAATGAGGCCTACAGGGACTTGAGGGACACGTTTTTGTTTCTTTGAGAAGACAATGAAAAATGGAATTAGGTACTGTATAGCTCCCTCCACATTTAATCCAGAGCCAGACGGCTGACAGAACTTTGGATTTCAGTGAAGTAAGAATATATTCTTCTATTATAGGTCACAATCTGAGCAGAATGGTTGGAATTCTTTCACTTGAGTTAGACCAATGGTCCTCAAACTTTCATTATGTTTTCTCTCTTGTTTTGATACATTTTGTCTTTAATCAGTCTGCATTTATTAAATCACAGTTAGGAGGAAGTATTATGACTATCTCCATTTTATAGATAGGCAGACTTAGAAATGAAGAGGTTATATAACTTGGCCAAGTTTGCATTAATAGTCAGCAGGGTTGCAGTTTGAAGCCAGGTAATCTAGCCCCAGAGCCTGTGCTCTTAACCGTGATGCTAATTTGTCCCTTATGTGATTTTAGCATTACTGAATTAAAGTTAGACAATTTCAGTCAAATGCAAAGAAACTTAATATTCTAGTTAACCAACTTTGTGTGATCACGGGTTATTACTACACTTCTTGAGTCAGTGAAAACTGTTTATGGACTGCCATTGCTACTGATTCATATGCCAAGGGAGCACAGGGTTTTCAAGTTGGGAATCACTTGGTAAGGAACAATTTTAACTCAACTCCAGGCATCTGTCCATCGGACACTTGTTCTCCCAAGCCATTGCAAGGCACGTTAATGACAGCTACTTCCTCATGTAGATATGCTTATGGTACTATTTAATGCCAAGTTTTGAATGATTGTTAGGTTTTTAGTCAATTTGCACACTTCTGCTGGGAGGTCTTTTAGAATATCCCTGGACAATAAAATTCCTGAGTAATCTGGATATTTTGATCTGAGTAATTCTATTTCAGATCCAGTGAAGGAGAAGGAAGTATGGAAGGTTTGGCCTTACCTCAACCAAGCAAGAAAATCTATGAATGTTGAGATGTGATAATTATATCTGAAGGAACAGTATATTCTAGTTATATGTCCTTTCAAATACTAGAAGGGAAAATAAAGGGGATCAGAGGCACAGCACCACCCATGGGGTAAAATCTAAGCACCTAACATGGAATAAATGTTCATGATGTCTACTGCCCCTCTCCCATTCTGTACCCTAGGCTCCAGTCACCTTGAACTATGTCCTGAAAACATACTTTCTCTTGCATACCTCCAAGTCTTTGCACATACTGTTAAGTCTACTAGAAAAACTTTTCCTGCCTCTTTTCTAGATGGAAAATGGCTGAGTACTCTTTAATAGTAAGCTTAAATAACTGACCTTTTTTGGAATCTTCCTTGAGTTTTTCAGGTGTATTAAGTGATTATTGCTCAATACTCCATGGCATCTTGGCATACGTGTCTTCAGTGTAACATTTACTGCATAGTTCAGAAACTAGTCATTTATATCTTGTTCCTTTTTTAAAAAAACAAGACAGTTGTAAAGAGTAGAGACCCTGTGTCTTTTCTGTCTTTACATTTCCTGAACTTAGCATATAAGTATTTTTTTCTGGTTGGATAACTGTTTTATTACTTCAAGACCTCTGTCTCAGTAGGCTTCCCTTAGTCTTTTTCTATCTTCCACTGAGAGACGACCAATGACCTTATCAACCCATAGCATATGTTCCCTTTGTTACCAGTGTCACCAGCAAATAGTATGGGGAAGAGTAAAAATTAAGGAAGTCAGAACTAAAGAGAAAATAAACAAAGGAAAAATTAAAAAGCAACTCCCTATCTCAAGACAAATGAAAAGCAGAAATATGTATTGGAGTGCTATCAAGTAGGGTCATGAAAGTTATTATAATTATTGTTGTACTTATCAAATATTTGTTGAACTTTGAAGGAATGATCCTGCCATCTTTTTTGAACTGAAAATGTTGGAAGGATTTTTTTTTCTGTAGTCTGACTATTTTTCCAAATAAATTGATTTCAAGACATCATCAATTTGCAAAAGAGGTCCTTGGCTTGCTTTCTTTTCTTCCTCTTTCCCCTTCTCTTCAGCACATTTTGTTGGCTTGGCCAGTGAGCAGCCTGAAAAGCCTAAAGAGAAGAGGTCTGGAAACCAGAGAGGTGATTATAGCCAAAGCACTGAACAAAGGTGGTTTTGATACGGCCTGTGTTGTCACTGGAGCTAACAGGGAAAAATGAGCAAGAGGGGGACACTTGCCAATTTGGAAATCTCAGAGATGACATCAGGTCTCTGGTGTTCAGCAGACCTGAGAGGCTCACCATGTGGAACACGTTAATGGCATACCATTACCTAAGACTGCTTTTTTCACCTGTTCGACAATGAATTCACTTTTAAAAACTTGGAGATAAAATTTTACAAAACTAGGGTAAAATGATGACAAATGGATAAACAATATGTAGCACAGGGTAAATTTTGACTAGACATCCAACTGACTGAAGATGTTAATAGGTGGTTGGCAAGAACTCTTATAAGAAAAGATGCGGGGTGAACTCTTATAAGAAAAGATGACCCTGCGAGGGAACTCAGACTCTGCTGAAGCTCAGAAGTTCTACGACTGGAATGGAAAAAATACAATGAAAATGCAAACCTCTCTGAGCCTGAAGTTAATAAAGGCACCATCACAATAAGCTATAGAAACAATTCTCAAATCTCTAATACTGGAGGATCTTTTCTGTCTTCAGAGACTTTATTTTACACCAAGTTGTGTTCCTAAGTTTTAGACTTAGAACGGTGAATGCTTGTTAAGGTGTAAGAATGACTCAGCAACAAAGCATTAATTCCTCTACTTATTAATTCAATGCATATCATTTGAGATCTTACCCTGTAACCAGCATTGTGCTAGAAAACTGGGCATAGAAGAACATGGGACTCAAGCCCTTGAGATGTGAACATACTAGTGGTGGAGAGAGGTGAATTGTTTAATCTTGGCATGGCACTACACCAAATATTGATTTATAGAACTAGTACCTTCTAATAATTAGATCTATCCAATGAAGCATAATAGGGTTGAGGACAAATAAAAGAGGTGGAATATGGTAAATGAATAGGATTAATTTTTCTAAAAAGCAATACACACTGAATACATAAATAAAATCAATAATATAAATCTATGAGACCAATATTATTCTCCGTAGGATAATATATATTATAGGATCATTTCTATTATAGAATAATTTATATATATATGCTATGTAGGATATATTTATGAGACATAGATCCACTGTGGATTAATAAAATGGTTAGGCATGTGTGGTCTTAGCCATTACTTTTTTGGGAGCCATAACCCTCCCCACACAATTCCACTACCAAATAGATCCTTGTTGTGACAGACCCCTGGATGGATTACATATGTGTCCATCTGTGGCATGTTGTACATTATGTTCTTTAGCTAAGGAAGGTCTTCCTGCTGAGGATGTGGCAGGTGGACTCCTTGTGGGAAATGCCTGTCCTCTTACTATTTACTTATTGGTAATGGAACCAGAGGGTGAAAGTTATATCAGATCTATCAAAAAACTGAAAATTTTCCTGGGGATATATATACCAACAGAGGTGGATAACCATTCAAGATGATATTATAAGAGGTATAGTAGATGACATCCAAGATTCTTCCCAGATTTAAAATCTGTGCTTTTACAACTCAGTTCTTTTAGTTGGATTTTAGATTTGAATTAATGAATAAATGGTCACTATTCTATATAGAGTTAACCGATTAAATAAAATAAAACTGTTAACACTTTTGTCACAGTCTTCTTGCCTATTATGAAAATGAAACTGCTGTGGTTTGAACACGTTTCCCCAAGTTTATATGTTCCAAACTTAATCTGCAGTACAACAGTGTTGAGAGCTGGGACCTGTAAGAGGTGATTAAGTTCTGAGAGCTGTGCCCCATGAATGGCTAATTAACATAGGAGTGTGTTCCTGATGAAAGAATGAGTTTGGACCCTTTCTCTTTTGCTCTTGCCCTCTCTTGACGTTCCATCTTTCACCACGTATGACTCAGCACAAAGGCCCCTACCAAGTGCCAGCACTATGCTCTTGGACTTCTCAGCCTCCAGAACTGTGAGCCAAATAAACTTTATTGTTTATAAATTACCTAGCATATGGTAGGTTATAGCAGCACAAAATGAACTAGGATAGAAAATGAAGTTCATTTTCTATTTACCCAACAAATAAAACATTGGCAATGTATCAGTATATTATTGCAATTTCATAGTCTTCTAGCACTTTATTATGAACTGAGAAGGGACTGTTCTTTGTCCTTGAGCTAATATTTTGTCCTCATCATCAGTACATGTTCCTGGGAAGAATGAACTAGGAGGTGGAACAATAAAGACCCTGCCATTTTCAGTGAGCCTCCTGTGCCATTAAAGGGAATCCTAAGATATTCTGGTGGGTGGCCAACATTCCAAAACAAAGCAGTAAGACCTAAGCCTGGCCTATCTATTTCTTCTATCCATCCAGGCTCAGTGTGGCTTTATCTGCCTATCCCCTTATTATTCTGAACTCCCTAATTGCCTGGGCTCTTTCTCTCCACAAATAGTTTCATGTACTGTATTCAACATTAACGTAGAGTGACTATGTGGAGATGTCTCCTATTCCTACTTCTAACAGATTAACAGCTAATAAACACCATGCAACACTCTCTTGTCTGAACCTCTTCTTAAAATAAAGAGTTTGGTTTGCCAACATTGGTGTATTTAAAGCCTCCAAGATTCCAGGGAAGACTTTAGAAAGTTAACTGTGCAAGTGAGGCCTGTTCAGAGAGGAAATTTTCCAACACAAAGAATCAATCAGCGTATCAACAGTTCATCTGAGAACAACCTCAGGGTTTCCTTTAGTTGTTGATAAGTAAAGGATATTTGTTCTCACCTAAAATAAAATGTCTTTATTCTTGTTATGTAAGGCTGAAGAGAACTCTGGAAATACATTACCAAGAAAGAAGCACAGGCAGCAGAAGTTTCATCTCAAAAGGGAAAGCTAATCCATTTCAGGAAGGGACGCCATACCACCCACCTTCCAGCGACTTTGCAATGAAAAGATTTATGCCATCTGCTCTTTGCCATTCTCCTCCCACCTTTCTCACAAGTCCCACACTTCTCCTCCCTCTATTTAGTTAAGTGAAGCAGTTTTTTTAAAAAGAAAAATCAGTAATTAGAAGCTGTGTTCAAAGCTTCAAACAAAGCCCCAGCTGATATTTTGTTTTGAGGGTATGGATATCAGCAAGAATATGTCTGAGATAACCTCAATAATCATGTGAAAATGATGTATATCAACACTTGCATATGTATTAGAGACATACTTAATTGAAGGGTAAAAAGACAGTATACACATGGTCCAATTTATGGAATTTCCAATATAAATGAACCAGGAGCCTTAAAGGAATGTACTTGTAAAATACTAGATACTTCCTGAACTCTGACAGTTTGTGATGATCAAAGACTAGATTGATTATTAGGTTACTAAAATGCAGATGAATGTTTAGAGAAATGTATTAGTCTTTTTGCCTGAGCCATAATTTCTGAGACCAAGCCCTTTCTTTATCTTCAGGTAGGTGTTTCTTACTACAGCAGAAACCCAACTCTATTTCATTGCTTACCTCTCCTTTTATTTCTGTTGCTCTACTCATCTCTGTTGATTTAAGAAGACATTAAAATCACAGCAGTTTGACAGTTCCATTCATTCTGTACATACCCCAGGTGAGGAGCTGACCCTCAGTCAGGCTGTGTCAGTGCACTGTGGTAATGATGACGACATTGTTCTGTGCTAGAGAAACAGTCAATGTTACTTTCTCCACAACTGTACTCATGATTTTAGTGGCCTTAACCTTTAACACTTACCATGCTTTTTTTTCCCCTGCAGACCAAGCCTCCTTTAAAGGAGGGTCAGAATAAAATTCCATCATAGTTGTAGATTTGCTTGCAAATTATCTGAATTGGGTTAATTTGTTATTCCCCCTGCAGTCCAGTATCATTGTACCTTGAGTTTTTTTCACCCTAATTTACCCTGATGGTGGTAGATCTTAGGACCTATGTTTCTATTACCTTTTTAACAGTCTACCTCTGGATCTTTGAAAAGTCATTGCATTTCTTGAGATTATTTATGACTTCCCTTGCTGGCTTTTCTCTCGTCAGAACTGGACTTGAAGCCATCATGGAGACTTATGCATTCTGGAGACCTCCTGTGCGCACACTCACCTTCGAAGACTTCACCACCATGCAGAAGCAGCAAGGTAAAGCCCTGGAGCAAGGCCTCTGCTTAGTGACAGGGCCAGGGACAGAGTGGGGAGCTCAACTGAATATAGCACATCTGGCCTCAGGCCAAGATATGGGTTATACCAATTCTCCTGGAATGAAGAGAACTCAGGAGCTCTGTAAATAACCAAAGCATCACCACTTGGGTAAACAAGCTGGGTCCAAAGGCAGCATTTCATCTGGCACTCAAAATGCTCTCACCCTTCCTGACAGTGCGGTTATATATTTATAATATCATCATTATATGATATATTATTATGATAATGATGATATTATTATTAATGTCGCTAAGCATTCACATATGCCTTGGTATTTGAAGAGATTTTCTTAATAACTTCATTTATTCCTCATGGTAGCCTTCTCAGTTTTCCTTAGAATAAGAAAAGTTTTGTGATGAGCAAAATCTTCACTCTGGACAATGGGAATAAATTGTATCAGGTCTCAAGGTGAGGAGTGGGCTGCTGCAAGCCTATCTGAACCTTGCAACTTGTGTTCTTTCCTTTTTTGCTTATATAAAACAACACCCCCCTCAGCTGGTGGACTAAATAGACGTCCCCCTCTACTGCTTTGAACTTTGTGCTTTTTATCCAATTTATAGTTTTTCTTTCCTTGCAGCTCAGGTTGGGAAACCTGTGGCCAGATGGGTCGTGACTTATTTCAGATTTTCTTAGTTTAGTCTGTAGCTTCCCCAGGCATAGCACCCATGTATTATATTACATTCCCTTTTCAGAGGAGCTTCTAACATTTTGCACACTGAATTAGGTTTGTAACCTAAATTGCTGAAATCTGTCGGGTTTTAAGATGAGCATAGTGATTAAAAACATAGACTCTGGAGTCAGACTAGGTCTAGGCTAGGCTCTTATCACTGGTCCTTTCTAGCTTTGTGACCTTGGTCAAGTCCCTCAACTTTTCTGACACCCAGTTTTATCTTCTGCATTATATGGAAAAGTAGAATCAAATAGAATTCTTGAATTAAATGAGATCGTCCATTTAAAATCATAGTAAGCATTTAATACTACTTGTTATCATTGTCTTCATCATCCTCATTATCTTCACCTTCAAGGCCCTTATGTCCCTGTATGTAGACACTTAAGCAAAGTTGTGTCAGGACCAGGGAATATTGCCTTTCTGATAATTAATTATTTAAAACATGATTAGACTGTTCATTTTCACAGGGATCTGGTGAAGTAAGTGATCCAGAATTTCCATCTCTTTTATGTATTCCTCCCTACAAACCTGTGATTAGAAGCAGAGTCAATAGTTGTTCAAGGTGTCATCACGGGTTTGAAGCCCTCATGGATGGCCATTAAGAGGCAGGGGCTTAAAGGGACTCAGGAAAATCTAGGCCCTTATCTTTGATGGTCACAAATTCTCTAAATTTGAAGCAATTTAATTCTATTCCTGCATTCCAGCTTTCTCACCTACAAAAGAGGGATAATTTTTGTGTGTGTGTGAGGAAATTTATATAAACATGCTGTGTAGACAAAAATGTGTCATTGATTTGATTTAGTTCTGAGATGGCTTCTTTGCTTATCTGCCCTTGCTTTACTCATTGCCTTTCCAAACTCTAGCTAAGCAGGAGTTTGTATCATGGAGGTTGGTCGGAGAAGGTTGGCAGTGATATTGCCGGTTTTAGAGGGCAGGCATTAATGGCAACAATTGTGGTCAATGCTGTATCCCCAAGATCTACCACAGGGCCTGGCACCCAGTACGTACCCAGTGAATATTGAATGGGATCACTTGGTGGCACTGTGACTCAGGTGTGCAGAGCCAATCTCAGCCTTCATCTTGGAGCACAATCACCTAATGTGTATATATACATGGATACGGAGTAATCATTGAGGGTGATCGTTGGGCAGGCACAGACACAGGAAGCCTGCATGGGTTACTTAGATGTGCAGCATAGTAGGTTTTTTGGTACTTATACTAAAAATTTGCCAGTATGAAAGGTTATTATTGACATTTTGAAAACAATGGTTTCGGATAAACTGAACTTTCAAAACACTTCAGTGACCTTCACTTTTATCGGAAGAGAAGAAAGAACTTGAATTATTGGATACATATGGTGATGGGATGGGGCTAGAGAAAAAGCCAGGACTCTATTAAATAGTTTAATTGGAATATATTTTTGAAATATCCATTGAAGTTGATCCAGATTCTCATTATTAAAAAATATGTGGCTTGGTTTCTTGACGTTAACAAAGGATGTAAACCCAACAACACCATCTGCTCTTCCCTTAAGAACTAAGAGTTTCAGTGACTCTGGACAGTATCACTCATAAAATGAAGAGAAGAGACACAACCGTGTGTGCTGAACTGCTTTGCATCTTAGAAGGAATAGAGAGGAATGAACTTCTAGTGGAAACTGCAGTGGTAGTCTATTTTTTACAGTAATTCCCTTTTAATGAGGTGAGTATTGGCAGTGTTTGCACCAAACCTAAGATTGGTGCCAAATATTAACTGACTTATCCAACTGTCCATATCACCTCATTGTTTCAAGCACATGAATATCTGTCATGTCACATAGCAGTCCTAGACAGTTTTGTGCTGCTACTGGTAAGGGTGGATCTGTCTTTCTGCATACATGAGGTTAAGGATGCTTTTTTCGTCCTGGCTTTGCTGCCATCTTTTATTTCTCTTGTCATTAAGACTCATCTGCTGATAAAACTTCGAGGAAAGCACTTGGTAAATTCTCCACAGTTTTGCAAAAATTCAAATCTTTTTATTTTTAAAATCACATTGAATAGAGTATTTTAAATAGTTGTTTTAGAGAGAAGAATGCATGAGATTAATTATCTTCTGCCTTTGACACAAAAAAGAAACTGAAGCATGATGCAGTCTAATACAGGGGTGTCCAATGTTTTGGCTTCCTTGCACCACATTGGAAGATGAAAAATCATCTTGGGCCACACATGAAATATACTAAAACTAATGATAGCTGAGGAGCTTAAAAAAACTACAAAAAATATCATAATGTTTTAAGAAAGTTTACAAATTTGTGTTGAGCTGCATTCAAAGCTATTCTTGGCTGCATGCAGCCCTTGGGCCATGGGTTGGACGAGTCTGGTCTAGTATCATATCGGTAGTTAAGCGGTGGCAGAACTAAGTTGAGAGTATCAACGCAGATCTCTTATTTGACAGGACAGTTTCCTTTCCACCAGATTACGTTATTTTTCTTTTTCTTTGTTACTACAGCTTTAATTTTCCACAAAGATTTTAGTTTGCTCTTCCTATTAATGGTTTTTATTGTTCAACAACTTGAGCATTAACTCTCAATAGGTCAATATTTTATTTTTTTATAAGTTAAGTATATGGTCTTCAGATGTCTTCAGTTAGACTCAAGGACGTTTATGTGTTTGGAGAGTCTAGAGAGGCTGGAGGTTCTGGAGATGAAGATTCTAACTCAGGAATGGCTTTTGCCTGAACACTGCTAGTGACAAGGGGAAAGGAACTAACCAGGCAAGTTATGCTTGGAGAAAGTGACTGAGGCAATATAAACATAGAAGGAAAAGGAAATAAAAGTCCAGGTCAGTTATAGCTAAGTGCAATGCTGTTGTTGTTCTGATGGATATCCTTGAATAAAATATGTGCCTCAACTTCCTCATGTATATAATGGAGCTATTTGAGTGGGCAAAACTGAGAGCTTTGTCAGCAGTGACTTCAAGCTGTTTAATAACTGTTGTTCTAAAAGGAATCATTCTGGACCAATGCCACCAGAACTGCCAACTTTCCATCTGTGGACATGAGGGGACCTGCCATTTACAAAAGCTCTCCATTCTCCAAGAGAGTTGGCAGACATCACTACAGAGCTCAGTACCATTGGGTGTTTCAGTGTTTGTCAGGCAGTTAAAGGGTCAGGATTATGAGTATCTCTGTTGGTGACTGAATTGCATCAGTTTGACTTGTATTAGTTGAGGTTGGTTAGTGAGAGAGATCACCTACTGATCAAGTCATACAAGTAAGATACTGGGAAAGAAGGACAATTAGGTGGACATGAGCCATTGAACTGTGACATCACTGTAATGATCAAAACATAGCCGATTTGCACAGATCTTAGTTATCGCTGAGGTGAGGGATAATGGCCATATGTACAGCTTACCAGTGAATAATCACATAGAATTTTTTTAAAGCACTCCCTTTTTAGCTATAGAAGAGCAATATCCTAATTCTGCACTATAATCATGAAGAGCTCCTGATAGGGGGTAGAGAGCATCTCAATTCAACCCATTAAAACAAACAGTAATTGATTTCATATTTTGTTTTGTCCCCAAAGTTCCTTATGCTCAGCATGTCCAAAACCGAGTCAGCATCTACCTCACAGCCTGGTGCCCTCTCCACGGGAAAGGAGAACACTCGATATCCCAGAATTTTCCCTCCCTGCCCTACCCCCATGCCCAACCATTACTAAGTTCTTAAATCTGTCCACATCTCTAACCTTCCTTGCTACCATACCACTCTGCACTGACGTCGCCTCTCACTGCATGACCGTAATGTCCTCCATAGTCTCTACATTTTCTTCCAAGCCATTCCTCATGTAGAAATGAGAGTCATTTTTTCAAAACACACATCTTTGTGCCTCAGCCTTCTATCTCCAGTCTGCTTAAAGCTGCTCAATGACCACAGTTTACTTGCACCTATGAAAGACATATTCCTTAACATTGTCTCTAGACCTTGCATGTTCTGGCTTTTGCTGCCTCACCTCTAAAATAGAGATAACAACAATGAGAATTAATGAATGTAAAGTGCTTAGGAAAGAGCCTAGGATTTACTGAGTGTTCAAAAATGTTCTCTATGATCATCCTTATTATTGCTATTATTACTACTCTAGTTTCAGCCTATATCACCTCCCCTCGTTCTCTCTGTTGTTTCAGCATCACTCATCTTACTTCCCTTTCTCAAACATGGTGTGCTCTTTCCTGCCATGTTGTTTTCTTTCCCTGGAAGTCTCCTTGCTACCCACTTGCCTTCTTAGTGCTATCTGTCTTTGAGATCACAGCTTAAATAGGATTTCCTTGGGGAAATTCCCTGCCATCTAGAGTAGGCCACGTCTCCTTAAGGTGAACTCTTGTTTATTTGTGTCATTCTTTCATTAATGTCTCTCATCCACATTTTTCTCACTATTTTTTCCCCACATGATTAAATCCCTGGGTCCAGACGCTCCCAGTTGGTTGAGTGTATATTCAGTACTCAAATAGTTATTGAATAAGTGAATAAACTCTGCTAGGTTTTATATCATAGGGACTAATGTCAATGTGTTTGGCAAAAATTAACCAGAGACAACTTTGGGATAAAATTTGAAGGGCATGATGATTAGAAAAGAAAAAAGAAGAAAATAAATGAAGAAATTACTCTAAATTCTTTTCTTTTCTTTTTTTTTTGAGACGAGAGTTTTGCCCTGTCACCCAGGCTGGAGTGCAGTGGTACCATCTCGGCTCACTGCAACCTCTGCCTCCTGGGTTCAAGCGATTCTCCTGCCTTAGCCTCCCGAGTAACTGGGACTACAGGTGCACACACCACCATGCCTGGCTAATTTTTGTATTTTTTGTAGAGATGGGGTTTCACCATGCTGGCCATGCTGGTCTCAAACCCCTGACCTGAAATGATTTGCTCACTTTGGCCTCCCAAAGTGCTGGGATTACAGGCATGAGTCACCACACCTGGCCCCCAAAATTCTTAAGTGAAAATAACAAGATAGTAAGTTGGGAAAAATTATTTATGGTCTCAGGAATCCGTGTGTCAGTATGTATAATATGGGGAGTGAGTAAAATGACCTTGAAGCTTTAGTACTAAGAAGTAAGAGTCACTTGTTCACTCATGCAGTCAATTAACATTAGTGTTTCTCATGCTGTTGTGGGTAATGTTAAGACTTCTCGGGATAGAAATAATGACAAGAATAGTTAATTAAGGTGATATACTTTGAAAGAAAGAAAGCCAATACAAGAAAAAATATGAGTATTACTGTTAGGGAAGACTACAAACTTCACTTAATTCTAGGCATCCTAATGTTATTCCCACAAGATCACACCATTGTTTTTCCTGCTTTTATTTATATATCCTTCCTTTTATGTCTTACCTAACTGCATTTCACAAACCTATCAGAGAATGGTCACTTTGATGTCTTTAGACACTCCTCTTTTATCTTCTCACCATTTGTGGGGTTGTAATTGTTTTTTGAAATTACCTTTTTGTTTAGATTTGTGCATTTCTTTCTACTGAACTTTTAGAAAAATTAAAAAAACCCAGCAGCTGTTGTTTTTCTATTCTGTACATTATATTCCTTATTTGTCATGAACACTAATATGAAAAAATCATCTTGAAAAGTTGCCAGCATTTTCACTTCATTTTTTAGCCTGTTCTTATTGGTCAGAATGAGGCCAGCAGCCATTTAAGAGATTATGTATATTTTTAAAGTAAAGGCACTATCTTATTAGATATTTTTTACAGAGCTAGATGTCTATTTCCATAGCTGAAATACCGTGTTTCTACTCATAGGTGATTTATCATGTCTTAGGAAGGAATCATCCATAGCTTCCATTTGACAAAGTGGTTCACAGTCTAGTCCTACCGTTGTCATTTTTATTTCTGTCTCTTCCAACTTTATCTTAATATTCCTACCCCTTCAGTTTCATAGTGGAATTACCTATAGAATTAGGGAGGTATATCAATGAGGATTCTCACTGTTGTAAATAATATAAA
This sequence comes from Macaca mulatta, assembly GCF_049350105.2. Classification (NCBI taxonomy): domain Eukaryota; kingdom Metazoa; phylum Chordata; class Mammalia; order Primates; family Cercopithecidae; genus Macaca; species Macaca mulatta. Next base: position 121,424,407 of record NC_133406.1, read on the forward strand.
ACCCAAATGGCAAAGCAAAAAAGAAACTCATTGGGTCATGAAACTGAAATGACTCAAATAGCCAGTTTTAGGCAAAGCTTAATGTAGGCACCCATAAAAGATCATCAACTCCATTTCTCAACTTTGCTATCATCCTGACTTTGTTCTCAGGTTCCCCATGGTATGAACATGCTTACCAGAACCCCTGGACCTACATATTTTGAGGTTTAAATCTGATGAGAAAAGGCATGTACCTTTCTCCTAAGATTTCTACCAAAATCTCATTGAGTCTAATTGCCTTTAATCAAGTCATCTCAATTTTAATTACTATGGTAGGGGGGAAAATGATGCTTTGATTGTCCAGGCCTGAGTCACGTGCCTTCCCTGAAGGTAGGGGTGAAGCAGTGAGAGTGGGAGAAAGTGTGCAGTGGTGGGAAAACTAGATACTGTTGCCAGAAAGAAGCAGATTAATTCTAAATGAAGATAACAGATGCATGCTGCGGCAAGGAAGGCAGTAAAACAAGTAGCGGAGAAAACAATTAAGTTAATGGAAAGTGAAGAAATGCTGCAGTCCACCTAAGGAATGTGGTAGGTATAAAATAGGACCATCTAAGAAGCAGAACACAGAGGACCAATGTGCAAAATGAGGATTGGATGAATATATTCAAAGCTATTTTAAAGAGAAGGAGTTTAGGTCTGTGCATTCCTTTGACTTTTATGGAGAACGATTCATTAGGAATCTTTCTAAGATTGAAACCACACGCTTCCTATTAGCACTCTAATGTTCACATTTGCATTATGAGGATGGTACTCATCTCAACTAAGTAATTCTTTTGTTGAGATGAACAGTGCTGTGCTCATTAAACTTTATGATCTCTGGGTTTATTCTCTGGGATCAGTCTATAGGGTGCTGATATTTTACCTCTTACCTGTTTGAAAGCCTCAAAGATGACTTCTCAGGGATACACAGTGAATCAGCACTCCTCAGAGACAGATGCCATTGAATTATACGAGAGAAGAGTCTGGCTCATGGAACCAAGTAATTACATGGAAATTTATTCTTTACTAGCCCAGATGGAGTTTCGCCTTACTGTTTTTCAATTTGGGGGGAGGAGGAAGAAAAGCACAACAAAATAAATTGAAAAAGAAACTGTATGTGAAAGCCCTCATATTACAATCTGGAAATGATCAATTTAGAGATGCAAAAGTCAGCAGGTTTAGTATTCAGGATTTTCATGGTCACATTTAACTTGTCTTTATGGTAAAATGAAGTATATTCTATGTTATTGTCTTCATACGGAATTACTGCTAAACGTATCCTTTTTGGTTGTTTTGGCCATTAGCCTTGGATATTGGAGCAAGTTAATGTCATATATGAATTTTCATGTGTGCCGCCTCATGTTGGCCCATGGGTAAAATAGGATGAAGGGAGCTGGGGCTGTAGGAGATTGATCCTACAGACCCTACAGATCCTACAGGACCTACAGATCCTACAGATGCTACCGAACTCCTGAAAGTTTTAAACTACTTAGGGCATTATATTTTAATCACTTCTCAGAAGTGAATTAAGACCTCTAAGGATAGTGGGAATGACAACAGTCCAGCTATTTGTGTTCTCTCAATTCTACTTTGCTTCATTTGAGGAAAGATGGAGACACGGGCAGTCATTCTTGTCCTGAACTGGAAGTGAGGGAGGATGGACAGATAATTCAGAGAGAAACCAGAGTTAGGTTAGCCTTTGGAAATGTGGCACAGGTAGGGCCATAGCTGCTACCTGGCCTAGTGTTCCATCATTCACAGCAATGGAGGTTCCTCTAGCATGTTACAACAAACATGTAGCTGTTGGGACATAATGCTCATCAGGGTGGGGAGAGGCCAAGATGCTTAGCTCCATAGACAGAGTCCAACACTGCAGAGCCATTCACATTAGAACCGAAGTTCCTTTCTCCTTCCTTCACTCTTCTCTCATAGAAGAGAATAGTTAATGCTTATGTGCTGAGCTAGGTGCAGTGGCTCACGCCTGTAATCCCAACGCTTTGAGGCTGAGATAGGAGGATTGCTTGAGCCCAGGAGTTTTAAGACCAGCCTGAGCAACATAGTGAGGCCCCATCTCTACTAAAAATTATTTTTTAAAAAAATTAATGCCTATGTGCTAAATACAGTTATGAGCACTTTGTAATATATGTTATTATATCTTATCTATTTCTCAAAACATCTCTACAAAGTAGATATCAGCAATTCCTTAATAGTGTAAAAGGCTTGGAGATGCTAACTTGCTACGGTTCTGTCCTTAATCAGTAAGACAGCTTGGATTGGAACTGGGTTTGTTTGACCCTATAGACCACACTCACCCATTAAATAAAATTTCTGTCAAGATGCTCAGAGCACTTAGGACCTGGCAGGTACAGAGGCGAGGAGGGCACAGGCAAGAGAGGCACGCTTTGCTTTGAGCGGCAGCTCTTACCCTCCTATATCAGTGTGGCCTGGCCTGGCCTCCCACCCTGCCCTAGCTTTTCTGTGATGAGAATCTCTAGTCAGCCAAGTGTTGAAAATGAACAAGGAGGATGGGCTTCCTCTTTGTGCTCATTTTGCTCTTGGCTGGAAATTCCAGTCTTATTTAACAGTTAACAAGCTGTTAGATCATAGGAGGAGAAAGACTTGTCAGTATCTTGGTTTGCTTCTCTGTAAAATGAATACCATAGTCTTCTCTTTCTATGGGGACTTTGAAAAATAGCTGTTATCTGTATTGAGTACTTTATGTGCACAAGAGCATTTTTTGTTTTTTTTTGTTTTTTTTTGAGACGGAGTCTCGCTCTGTTACCCAGGCTGTCATCCGGAGTGCAGTGGCCGGATCTCAGCTCACTGCAAGCTCCGCCTCCCGGGTTTACGCCATTCTCCTGCCTCAGCCTCCCGAGTAGCTGCGACTACAGACGCCCGCCACCTCGCCCGGCTAGTTTTTTGTATTATTTTAGAGATGGGGTTTCACCAGGTTAGCCAGGATGGTCTCGATCTCCTGACCTTGTGATCCGCCAGTCTCGGCCTCCCAAAGTGCTGGGATTACAGACTTGAGCCACCGCGCCCGGCCAAGAGCATTTCTTCAAAGTGCATGGAGGCAAGGTGACCTTCTCTTGGACAGGCTTGCCCCTGCCTCCTTCAAACAGTAGTTCACATGGAGGCTTCACCCACTCAAGCTCAGCAGGCCACCAAGTCTCAATTCCAGTGGATGTCATTTAAAAGCCCAAGCAAGCTGACTACAAACTTTTTAACATGTGTCTTTCATCTGCTCAGCAGAAATCCCTGTAACTTGTTAATAGTTCCACCCTCCCCCCACCTTTTTTTTTTTTTTTTGTAGTGAAACCAATTGAGGCCTCAAATCAGTACCACTCGTTCCATCTTGGGCCATCAGAGAAAACCATTTAGAGTTGTAGGAAGTCGTCTGTTCCACCTTATGCTTCCTGCTGCAGGGCTAGAACCAGTGCTTGATGGAATATACCTATAACAGGACAGTACGGCATGCTGAACAGGTGGTCTCCTCAGGGACCACATAAACACCAGATCAGGGAGAGCAAGGATGAACTTTCAAAGAGAAGTGATCAGATACTTATCCCATAAAACACATATCTCTTTACAGCTGGAGTCAGGTTTCTCCATTTGTGCCATAGCATTTATTTCAGAGAAGCTCATGGCATTTAGAGTGGAAAATAAGGAAAATGTGTAGGATGCCTCAAAGAAGAACTACACACTTGAAATAAATCCTTGAGATTTCTGCAAGGCACAGAAGGCCTGGCCATTCAGCTGTATAGAAACAAGACAGATGAGATGTTCTTCCTCCTCCTTCTAGAATCTTCTCCTGCCAGACATCCTTCATTATATTAAAATAATTCCATGGAAAGTACTTGTTGGTAATTCACGCTTTATATTACTTGAAACCTCAGTTACAGATATGCTGAGAAGGACAGAAACTGAGGCCCACTTGTTCAAGTCCCTGATTTCACAGCTAATGAGAATGAAGAGGTGGCCTGCACTGGACAGAGGTTAATAAGCCTAGAATCAGACTCAGGGCTCTTTCCAACATGGCCAGCTGCTGGCTTCCTTCTCCCAGTGGTATTTACAATGTTGGCTTTGTCTCAAATTGTGGAATAAAAATCATTTTACTTTTTTTTTTTTAAGGGATTTTTAAGTTGAGTATTAGAAATGAGGAAGGAGAAGTTTCTGAAATGACTCTATTAAATACAATTCTTCCTTGAAAGTTCATTGGGGGAAATTCTTTTGAAATTCTTTTGTTATTAGGCTTTGTCAAAATTTACCTCTGAATAAACTATTATAACAACAAGAGCCAAATTTGTACTTCTATAGCCAGCACTACTACCTATGTCCATGGCTGTAAGCTGAATGCTTTTTTTTTTTCCTGCTAAAAATTAACCTTAGGTTCCTCTTTGAGGGCATCTGTCTCTTAATTGACACATCTGGGACCCCTGAGTCCTTAGCACACTGTGGATGGTTTCTTTGTATTTCAATGTCTCTGGAATCCTGCTTTTTTTTTTTTTTTTTTTTTTTTTGAGACAGAGTTTTGCTCTTGTTGCCCAGGCCAGAGTGCAATGGCGCTATCTTGGCTTACTGCAACATCTGCCTCCTGGGCTCAAGAGGTTCTCCTGCCTCAACCTCCCAAGTAGCTGGTATTACATGCGCCCACCACCACACCTGGCTGATTTTTGTATTTTTAGTAGAGACAGGGTTTCACCATGTTGGCCAGGCTGGTTTTGAACTCCTGACCTCAAGAGATCCACCTGCCTCGGCCTCCCACAGTGCTAGGATTACAGGCATGAGCCAGTGCGCCGAGCCCCTGCTAGTTTTTATAACATTCTCTTCACTGAGAAAAACCTTATTCCTGCTCTTTTCTACCTAAAATGCCGCTTACCCTTTTATAATGCTCATCTTCTAAGAGTCCCAACATGAGTGCGTAGGTGATCTAAAGGATATTAGATTCCTTGGGGGAATCACAGCTCTTGACAATGCTGGGAAACTCCTAACCTTGCTGTGAAGGAGGAAGTTACATCATGGAAGATTCTCTATGGAAGACAAAGCAACTGCTCTTTCCAGAATTCAAATAAAGGGCCCTGCAGCCCTAGCACTCACCCATGTCTTTAACTTCCATTGGATGAGACAGAAGGCGGATGCTACACTACTCCTTCCTGACTTTGGGAAAGAGGAGGCTCGTAAAGGTCATTTTTGGCCTTCTTAAACTATCTGAGAACACACCGAAGTAGGTTGGATTGAACTGGTCCTCAGTCTGTTGGTGTGTCATCCACCTGTCTAGCTCTAACATTCACACGTCGTAAGATCAACTCATTCAAACACAGATTCAGGAACTTTTGGAAATGAAAGGAATCTGGAGTTCCTCTAACCCAAAGTGTGGTCTCTGGACCATCACCTGAAAAGTTGTTGGAAATGCAGATTCGTAGGCCCCACCCCAGACCTACAGAATCAGAGACTCTAGGGATGGAGTCAGCAATCTATGCTTTAACAAGCCATCTAGCTGATTCTCATACACACTCAAGTTTAGGAAGGACTATTCTGAGTACTTAGAAATGAGGAATTCGGGTTGTATGATTGGTTCTTAAGCCACCCTACACATCTGGGGGAGCTTTTAAAACAATACTGATATGGAGGTCCCATGCCCAGAAACTCTCCTTTGGTTCATCCGAGGCAGGATCCTGGAACACCAGCATTTTTAAAAGCTGCCAGGTCCTCTATGCCCGAGAACCACTGATCTAAGTTAATTCCTCATCTCTAGATGAAGAAACTGTAACCTGCAGAGGGTAAGTGATGTGCCCAGGGTTACCTGGGCAGTTAGTGTGGCAGAGTTGTGAGCAGACCCAGATCTCCTGACTTTCAGGTCAGTTTAAGGCCTGTTTAGCTTCTTGTTCTCATAAATATCAAAACTCCAGAGACTCCATTTACAGTCTTTCTTCCAGTCTCTGAGAATGGGCATGATCTCATAAAAGGAGATCAGCAGAGCCTCTGGTTCATAATGCTTTTGTTTTGGGTTGGCCTTGCTTTATTCTAATCTAGCCCTTATAATTGTGTTCCCAAATGTCTTTCATGTGATGCAACTTCAATCTCATACCCCAGGCTCCACTGCTGTGCACCCCCAGGCCTCAATTTTGACTTGGCACTCTCTTCCATTACCCCATTTCCTCCGTCCTGCTTTGGTGTCCTGCATGTTTGGCTAGAAGAATAAAAATGGCAAAGCAGGCAACAGCCCTGGAATAAAATACATATTTAATGCATTTCCATTAAGAATGGGAAGAGCTGAGCTAGTGGATTTTAATGCTGACAGCAGAGGTCTCTTAGAAAGTGAATTTGATGGTGAGAAATGGCAACGTGAATCTTGGAAGGTTTATTGTTATTTTTATACAAAGGACTTACTAAGGCTCTTACAGAGAGAAACAAACAAAAGAATTTAGTGTTGTTTTTGATCACGGTCTTCTGGAATGTGTATGTGTGTGTGTGTGAGTGTGTGTGTGTGTGTATGACTGTATGACTGTGTATGTGTCCACAGGTGGAATCACTTAGCATAGGTCTGCTGAGTTAAGAGGAAAAATGGTTCTGTAAAAATCAGGCTTATCTTGGACATTTCAAGGCACCTCCAGTATGGCTTGCATATGACTTAGGCAGACTCATCTTAAAAGACTCTGTCTCAATAGTATTCACATTTTATTTTTCAGGAGGCAGCACAGGCACTTCCCCAACCACCTCCAGCACTGGGACACCATCCCCTTCGGCTTCTTCTCATCTTTTATCTCCATCCTGTTCTCCTCCAACTTTTCATCTGGCCCCCAACACTTTCAATGTGGGCTGCCGAGAGAGCCAGCTGTGTAATCTAAACCTCTCTGATTATCCACCATGTGCCCGAAGCAACATGGCTGCCTTGCAGAGCTACCCAGGGCTGAGTGACAGTGGCTACAACAGGCTTCAGAGTGGCACCACTTCAGCCACTCAGCCCTCTGAAACCTTCATGCCTCAGAGGACTCCATCCCTGATATCCGGAATACCAACTCCTCCCTCATTGCCTGGCAACAGCAAGATGGAAGCCTATGGTGGCCAGCTGGGGTCCTTCCCCACTTCCCAGTTTCAGTATGTCATGCAGGCAGGCAATGCTGCCTCCAGCTCCTCATCACCACACATGTTCGGGGGCAGCCACATGCAGCAGAGCTCCTACAATGCCTTCTCCCTTCACAACCCTTACAACCTGTATGGATACAATTTCCCCACTTCCCCTAGACTAGCTGCAAGCCCAGAAAAACTGAGCGCCTCTCAAAGCACTTTACTCTGTTCTTCTCCTTCCAACGGGGCCTTTGGAGAGAGGCAGTACCTGCCGTCAGGGATGGAGCACAGCATGCACATGATTAGCCCTTCACCCAATAACCAACAGGCAACCAACACTTGTGATGGCCGGCAATATGGGGCAGTTCCAGGCTCCTCCTCCCAGATGTCCGTGCACATGGTTTAAAGGCCAGTCCAAACACCACGGAGCATTTGGCAATCAAGGCCCCAGAGTCTCTGTGGTCAGATCCTCCTCTTTGGGAGTCCAGTGCCTTCAGAAAACAGGAACTGTGTTTTTTTTTTTTTTTTTTTCTGGAGGATGACATATCCCCAAGAACTAGAGACACCTTTAAGCCAGTGAGGGATACTTGTGGTAGAATCATCCACAACTCAGTGGCCATTCTCCTGCCTTCCCAGACCTTAGTTTTATAAAGCATTGTCTGTTCCAGAGTGTCCTTTGAAGAGACTGAATAATCACTTCGTCATGATGTTAAGGGAGATGCTAGTGTGTGGCAGCCATGAAAAGTTACACATACACACTCACATACAGACAGACCTACCAATACATACATGCGCACACACATATATATTCATACACAGTTCATACACATGCAATCATACATGCACACGGACTCTGAACTGGGTGAACTCTGTGGAGGGAGGCCCAGAATGGGTGCTTTCACCAAGAATTTGTCTATGTACAACTCTAGATGGAGTGGGCCAGCAGTAGCTGCCAGTCTCTCTCCCCTGCAGCTTCCTCTGCTTCTGGAATGAACCATGTATTCTGGAGACCCTCCCCATGGATGAGAGTGGAAAGACGTCAGTAAAACTGGACTTGGCTTCCGGAAAAAGATTGCTTTTGAACTTTGGCTCTCTTCACTTGTGTGCTATCATTGATATTCCCAGTGGTGCCCGTGGAAAGAGGGAGAAAGAACAGCTGAACAGGAGAAAGGCAAACAGGAAGAACAGAGAACAGGAGAGAGGTGGAGAGCAAGAGTGACAAAGAAAGTGTGAGCAATGATGAGAGTTTTAATTCACCAAGGAGATGTGTTTTTGGTTTGTCCGCCCAAATGCCGCCTGCCCCACTACAGGCTATAGAAAGAATCATGGCATTACTGAGGAGTAAACGTCTCTGGCACATTGAGCATGGTCAGGGCATTGGTCAGAGGGACAGAGCAAGGAATGCATCCTGAGCCTACAGCTCTGACCACTGTGATCCAGAAGAGAGGTGCACTACGTGGGAAGTGCTGATTCCACAGCATGCAGCCTGGTAGGGGAAGGGAAATAGAAGGGAGTGAAGAAGGAATAGTTTTACAATCTCGGAAGATGATACCAAGAGCAGAGGCAACAAATAGAGGCCTGACCTCCAAGTGCCGGATCCAGACACCTAACCTAGAATGCCTGCCCGCTACCCCTGTGGCAGGAAAAATCCCCTCATGTCCCAGGCAATTGCAGATGGGTCTTCTATACCTTCTACCTGCCCTTAGATCTCCATTTTTATCAAATAGTTCATTGCATTTTGAAGTTTTGGGTTTTTTCCTTCATCTTTCCCTTTCCCTTCAAATCTTTTAATGGTAAGAAAGCAAGTGAAGCTTGGTGCAAGCTAAAATTTTTAAATGGTGTGGAAATGCAAATAATACCAAGTAAAATAATACAGATATTATTAAGATTTCTGGTTTTGAGGTGTTGTAGATAAATGTATTTATGTTCCTAGTGGGGAATCCAATATTATGAATATGAAAAAGAGGGCAATAAAAGGGTATGTAAAATATGTATGAAGAAAAGGTGTATAAAAATTTGCCCTTATGCACGGAACTCTGTTTCTAAGTGCCAAGCACAGAAAGCCGCTAAATAAAATCTTTGCAATTGTTTTCTGCATGTTTGTTCATACAGAAAAATCAAATAACAGCCTTGTGCATCTTCATCGTGCATTACAGTGAGTATAGAAGTTTTATATATGTTACTCTATGTGATCTTTATATAGACCCCATGAAGTGAATATTAGCATCCTTTTATATGTAGTAACTGCTTTCCAGAGAGATTGAATGAATTTGGCAGTATTATCCAGCCTGTCACAGAGGGAATGAGGACATGAAACCAGATCTTTTGACTCTAATGGGATTTTTGCCTTCGTGTTAGCTGCAGAAACCTGTGTGAGGCTAATAGTAATTGTCATCATTACTGTGTGTCACCTGATACTATACCATGTATTTTACATGATTATCTTATCCTCCCACAATTCTGTGAGATAGGTAATATTTGAATCATCATTTTATAGATCCAGAAACGAGCTTATAGAATGTTAAATATTTGACCAAGTGGTGGAGCTGGCAATCTGACCCTATGGTCAATTAGCACTGTCATTCAGCAGTACCACGAGGCACTTGGACAGTCAGGAAATAAGACATATCTTAAGGCACTGAGGTGAGAGTGCCTCTGAGGCTGGATTTTGTTTGGTGTATTGAACAATAAGCATACACTATCCTCCTTGAATGCATCACTGCAGCATGAGGAGAGTGGTTTGGAGTTGTCATGCACCAACTGACAAGTTAGACTAATAAAGAGGCTAGGACTATGCCATTTACAAGAACTTCTGTATATTATTTCATTGGAGCCTCACAATAACCATGAAAGGTGGACAGGCCAGGAAGTATTGTTTTGCAAATGGAGAAGTAAAAGATAAACTCTGTGACCTGCCCATTCTTAAGTGGCTGAGAAGTAGCAGAGCCAGGACTTGAAACCTCCTCCTCTTGCCCCTACTCCAGACTGTTTCCTGGTGGACTGTTACACTGGTTGCTCACTGACCCATTTCACCAGGGTTTGATTTGGTGGGCTCAGGTTGCCAACCACCACAGCCATTCACTGGAAATGGAGGTTGGTTTGGGAGAGCAAAAACCTTATACATTGCTCTGGTTTTATAAATAACTGCAGAGGGTGGCATGCTAGTTAATTCCATTAGCCATCAGATCATTGCCAAAATAGCTGGACAATGACTGACTGAGTACCTCTACAGATTGTAGGCTCTCTGGGCATGACATGCCTCAAAACTTAGAAAACCACTCCTATTTGGAAACCTTGCATCACCCCTTGGTTTCATAATGGTATAACAAAAACAACTACATGTGAAGCTTATGGTTATTATTATTATTTTTTAATTTAGCAGCATACCAAACATTGTTCACTGATCTAACACCCTTTGAGGTTTGGGGTGGTAGATAATCATAGTATGCCAATCAGAAAACTTGACATAGAAATCTCCATATTTTCATCCAATAGTAAGAATCATAATTTCAGTAATCATTTAGAATATTAAATACAGAACATTTTTGTAATTTGGGTTAATTAGAACAATCCAAGTTAGTTACATTGAATTATGGCATATGTTTCTATGTGTACCTGAAGAAGTAATAAAAATGTTTTTTAAAAAACAAACTGGATAAAGAATTGTGAAGAATATGCTCTATGCAATTCTCTTTCATGAAATAGTGAGCATTTATTGGAATTGGCATAGTGATTACACAAAGGGGTGTTTACTAGAAGGATTATTCTTCTATAGGCTAAGGTGCTCTACAATTGCTCATTTTTCTAGGGGAAAGGCTATCTTGTTCATCTTTGCATCCTCAATAGCTAGGACAGTTCCTGATCTATTATAGAATCTCAATACATACTTACTGTTTAATTTGTTGACCAAAGCCTTTTTTTTAAGGATGGTAAAATGGTTGCATGGCTAAATAATATTATTTACTCCAAGTTAAAGCTACCTAAGTTAACAAAGGTTTATTGTTTTTCATATAGTATTCTGTGGTAGATTAGTATAAATTTAAATAGTAGCTAGCAAGCATCCATTATACAGAATGAAGAGAATGAAGAGTAAAAAACACACCATGGTTTCTTTCTTGAAAGCGCTTGCTTTTTAGGCAGCCATTCACAATGAGGTTAATGATATAAAAGGCTCTGGAAATTCAAAGACGACGTTTAGGGTAAGAAGGAGAGGTTAATGGTTTTCATTGGTGAGGCAGAACTTCTATTGAACTTTTAAGGATGCTCAGAATTTTTATAGAAATAAGAAATGGTGAGCTGAGAACAAAATAAGATTTTAAAAGACAGTACAATGAATAAATATTGGAGGAAAAATAATAGCATTACAATTTAAGGAGCAATTTAATAAAGATAGAGATATCCAGAACTTTCTTACAGCCAATAGATTAGTATCTTTTTCTATGGAATATTTTTTCATTAATGAGAGTTTTGAGAGCTGAGATCCAAGAGCAGAGCTGTTTGGTTGATGCCAAGTGTTTAATTCATTGCTTAGTACTTTGAGGATTTCAGAGAAGCTCTGTTGTACCAATTTGCATTCAGTAAGCTAAAGGAGAGTTGTCTTCCCAAGGAAACCCAGCCGCAAAGATGCATTTCACAAAAGCTTTTTTGCTTATGATCATCAACTGGAGATTTGTTCCCCACAACTATGTCAAGGTTCATCAGGTTCAGTTCAATAAATATATAATGATCTTTGTTAAGTGCTGCTGTAGGCACTGAGAA